>NC_081413.1:733962567-734577924 GCF_030272615.1 Cryptomeria japonica
GAAAAAGATAAGAATTTACTTTTATCACCAGTCATGTGATGTGAACATCTGGAATCTATGATCTATTCATCTTTTTCTTCAATTTTAGCTGCCAGGGCCTACTCTACTGGTGGAATATTAGGTGTCAGTTGATCTTATTTTATTGCAACAAAATCACATCCATTGTTTGTCGGTTCTTTATCAGATTCATCAGTAACTCCTTCATCAACATAGTAACATGATTTGTCCCTATTATTCTTAAATATGTATCTCTGGTATTCAGGGTTAGGCTTATATGTTCTTTTAGCTTCTTCTCTCAATCTTGCATGTCTGTCAAGACATCTAGATATCATATGACCAACTTTATTGCAATTAAAACATCTAAATGGTGCTTTACCTTCATACTTACTTCCAATTGGACCTTTAGGCATTTTCCTTTCAAAAAGTGCTTCAAGTTCTTCCAGTTCTTCATTTTCCCTTCTGATATCTTCAAGTTCTCGTGCATAAAGTGCTTTCCAATAAGATTTGTCAGATGATGACGATGATGCTTTGAAGGCCAAATTTGTTTTAATTGTAGCAACAGGACCAAATTCCTCAAGCTCAAATGCTAAAAGTTTTCCAACCAAGGTATCTCTAGATACTAATGTATTAGGCATTGTTCTCAACTCATTAATAGCATTTACTTTCATTTTGTATGTCGGTGGCAATGCTCTTAAAACTTTAGAAACAATTTCATCTTCACTTAAGGATCCTCCACAACATTGTATTCTTAAAACAATTTCATTAACTCTTTCCGTAAAAGCGGAAATTCTTTCATCTTTTTCCATTTTCAAATTTTCATACCTGACTCAGAAGCATTCCAGTTTTGCAATTTTGATAGTGGTATCACCTTCATTCAGTGTCTCCAATTTATCCCAAATAGCTTTAGTAGTAGATCGGTCTGATAATCTCATGATTTGTTGATCTGATAATGTGCTCAAAAGTGCTTCTCTTTATTTGCAATCATTTTCTTGATCTTTACCCAATCTTTATTTGCAATCATTTTCTTGATCTTTACCCTATCTACTTTGGAGATACCTAATTTGTATGCCAAATTCCTTTAATGAACATCAATAATATTGGCATTTTGTTGTGGTTTTTTTGTCTACTTGAATTCAAATTTTTGTATACAATATCCATAAATTTGAGCAAAAAACAAGGGTTAGTACAAATTCTTTATATTTCTACCTAGAAAATATATATGATAGAACATGTATATCTACATGACCTTGTATATTTTCATGGAGGCAAATACATAGGTTTCAGTAACATATAGAGACAACATTCAAGGTTTTTGAGAGATTTCATAAGAAGATTGTGCCAGCATCCTACTTGCCTAAAAAGCCTAAAAAATCTTTAAAATCATCTAAAATCTTTGTGCTTACAAGTATATACAGGTCATAATTGCTTTGTCGCCTAGAAGAGGCCATGTTTCCATAGCTGCTAGATTGAATGGATAGCAACAAAATAGATTTTGGAATCCAAATACACTAAGAGGGGGGGGGGGGGGTGAATCAGTGTTATACCGGAATGATTAATTTTAGCCTTATTAAAACATGCATACACCAGCCGGTATACCGGTACATATAGAATTGAAAGAAGTAAAGCAACCCATAAGCCAATCACATAAATGAGAACCATAACACACATATTTATACGTGGAAAACCTCAAAGAGGAAAAACCACGATGGGATTTGTGACCCACAATATCAATCCATTGGCCATATGAAGAGATATTACAAACTATGAGGGGCCTGCACTTGCAGGAAGGCTTACAGCCTAGAGCATATTGCTCAATCACAAAAGGAGCCTCGTTGACTACATGAAATTCCAGACTACAATCCGGAGAAGTATGAACTGCTAAGATAGCATATTTTATGCCAGAATACAATTTTAGTTTAAGCTTTGTCTGTTTCGGTCTAAAACCCTAAACCCTTTATCGAAATAACCCTTACATAAATTTCCTCACATACATGATCTCTCTGATATATTTTGCATCATATTACATTCACATATCCATTTCCTATCTCATGTCTCTATCAAACTGGCCTATATACCCTATACAAATTTACATGACTTATGTTAGCTTACAAAGATATATACAATATAAAATTACATGTCAGCCAAATAACATCAATTATCGATTCCAGATCCAAGATATGTCAGCCTCCAATATCGATAACCTTTACTAAACCATGTCGGCCTCCATTGCCGGTGACCAAAGAAATCTTTTTGTCATGTCGGTGCCAGTGTCGGTGTAGTATCTGTGAAGTGCCTGCCGATACACAACTGAACCAAAGTATGAAGCTGGAACACAATACCATGTTACCAACAATAACAACATAGTGAAACCAAACAATTGAGTGTCAATTTCCAACAATCTCCCCCTTTGGCATTCATGGCAACACTCATGTGAAAAACAATCAAGGTTTCATCTACTGGTTTCATCCTGCCCTGCTCCCCCTGAGCTAAATATGCAAAATACTTCACATCTCCATAACTCCATAAATCCCCCTAATGTATACAACTCCTTTTATTCTTTTTCACATCTATACTACTCCCCCTTTGACATTAATGCCATCAAAAATTCTAAAAAGAATGTCAAAGAATAATAACTATACAATGAATATCCCAAAAATGTCTTTCTGAAGCTTGACAAATTTCAAAACTTCCGGATAAGCCTTCTCCAATAGCTCAAGATAAGTATCTCAACCTATTTTGAATGTTCCGAAAAATAGATACAAGTCCACTCAATATATGTGCAAAAGACTCTTTCTCATTTACCTCTGTCAGTGTGGGCTTTCCCACCATATCCATCCATTCTTTCTTATGTACATTGAGTGAATCCAATTGGGGACTCACCAAGCCTCTCAGACTTCTGGCTCTTCTTATTATTTTGTCTCTTTCCTTCTCAAGAACAGAAATTTGGTTCTCCAAAATCAAAATTTGACCATCAATTGATGTAGTCAATGAAATTAATCCGTCAAAAGAATTAGCTATACTTGCAATTTTATCCTGAATTTCTTTTATCTTTTTATCCACATTAGCTGTAAGTATTTCAGTGTTACAACATACCCTATATATATTTGTATATTGATTCAAATAATTTTCTATTAGTATCAACCTCTCATCAATCTTTTTCTTCTCAGTTTCAATTACCTGATAAAATGTAGCTCTCTTAGCCTGAGTAAACCCTTCTAGTGCTTGTCGGTTTGAAATATGTTCTAAGGATTGAAAATCCATTGATATATGCTCAATGATTATCTTAAGCTTGTCAGATGGGCTCGCTTTATTTTCAATCTTACACTCTAGGACTAGTCTATGTAAAACAGCGATTGATTGATCAATAATCCCTTTATCTGTGGATCCCTCCTTCATTAGTTTTTGTGCTACCATCATCATGAGTTCAGTAGGACTCATCTCTATGATGTTTTTCTTTTCGACTTGTGAGGTGTCAATTGACAATAATGATGGACCAACTACCAATTCCCTGTCGGATTCCCTTCTTCTCTTCTAAAGATTTATCCTTTATAACCTCCTCACTTGTACTAGTGGCTTCGCCACTTGGTGCAGTCTGTGTAACTGTTGGTTCCTCTGTAGGAACTGTAACATCAACATGTACATTTGTATCCAGAGGACTATTATCATCAATATTAGTATCTAGTACAATATTAGTTTGTTCACTCTCTGTATTAACCGGTATCGCAATATTTGTCTGTACATATGTATTTATCGGGGGCTCAATTTCCACTATCTTAATATTTTTCAACATTGAGGGTGAAGTACCCATAATCCCTTTTCATTTTCCTTCAATCGGGGTATCTACAGTGTCTGTCTTGGTTTTCGTTGAAGTAAAGAATCCTCTATTTTCTCCAAGAAATTTAACCCATGCTTTTTGAGTCTCCTTTATTATTTCATTTACTCTTCCTAGCATCAGACTAGTTATCCTATGTTTGTTATTGAAAAATTTTATGTCTACCACCTCAAGTGTCTTTTCCATTTCATCTGGAGCAATAGTAACATGGATAGATAACAGCTCTTGAATTTTAAAATGTTTATCATCTTACATAGCTGACAGTCTTCTAGCATCTAACATATTATACAATTCAATCAGTATTTGATTTTCTATTTCTATTAAGGCTTTCTTATAAATATCCAAGTATAATAGGATTGCTTCCTCTACCTCTCTTTGTTCATCATCCTCTAAGTGTTCATAATAAAATTGAACATTCTTCAACATGTCATCTTTAGTGATTTCATCTACTAATTCAGCATAAGTTTTAGGTGGTATGATAGTCACATTACCAAATTTAATTGTTAAGTCGATGTCACTCTTCTTCTTCCTCTGCAATACTGGATCCAGCTGAAGGTGTTGCCTTTGGTGCTTGCTTTTGTGCTGGTATTTTTATTGTAACCTTCCTGACCGGTTCCTTCTTAGCTTTTGCCCTTGTTTCCTCAATTTTCTTCCTAACAACCCTCTTAAATGCCAATGGTGCATCATCCTCAGATTTGGATTCTTCAGTAACAAGCTCAATATGAACGTCAGGATCCTTCCTCTTTCTTCCTTTGTCCGAGACAACATCAATCAATTCTTTGATGTCCTTTGAGACCTTCTCCACAAATTTTCTTTCTTTCCCTTCATGCTTCTCTTTTTTCTTTTAGTTGAACTCTAATTCAACCTCTTGTGTTTTCTATTGTGCAGTACCATAGGGTTTTTCTCCCTCATCAATTGGTGCATCAATCAACATTTTTGCATAGGCATCAAGAATCTATGCATCCACCTCATAGCCCATTTTCTCAATCCAAATCTTTTGGGGCTTAACTGCTTCCATAAGTGTCTCATCCTTCTTTACCATGAAACATATGTCGGTTGAATATTTTTCTACAATATGCTCAGGTACCCTTACCCTAGACCTCATAGATTTCTAGAATGCTTTCAAACATCATCCCATATATTATCATCTCTCTGACTTCCTAAAGAAGCAATTGACTCTTCCAATTGTGTCCCTACCAGGATGTCAAATGCCCATTGCCTCTTACCAAAACTGGGTGTATCATTCATGAAATATAACATCAAGAAAACTATCAAGTTGCCATACCGGAATGTACCATTTTTCTCACCCTTAATCTTCCCTAGGTAAATTAACAACTCATCTAGCATCCAACCGCATAGATCTAATTTTACATTCTCTCTCATCATTTTCTATGCAGCCAAAATGCATGAACTGGAAACATAATTCAGTCGGTTTGACTGAGTTACCTTATACCCGATGATCATGCTACCGAATTTGATGTTCACATTAGTGATAGTGCTCACTTTCATGGATCTTTCGTCAGATGTCGCGTCGACGAGCTTTTTTTGAAAACCTTCAAAACCTTCTTGTCTGGATGTTTCCCAACTGATGATAAACCAGTGATTGTCTAGATGGCTTCCTTGGTGATTTTGTAAGGTTTGTTTAATCATATAAATTCCCCATGTACTCTGCTCAAAACATATCTAATTATCTCATCCTCAAATTCTGGAATATCCAGAATGTTGGTAAACCCTAGGTTTTCAATATGCTTGAATGCCAGTTTGATCTTTCCAGATTCTCCCATCAACTCACTCATATACATACCCTTAATTTCATAAGTTCCCAAGTCTTCAATGTGACAATGAATATATGCCCTCACATCCTCTACATAGACAACTCCCTCTGGAATGCAAGAAATGCTCCGATCGAATCTTCCAGGATAGCCACATGTGGATACCGCTTGAAAATTGGCTTGGGGTGGTCCTTGACCTCTGCTACAGTTGGGTTTGCAATAAAAATAGGAATAGATGATGATCTCACTTCCATATTTAAAGATAAATACCTTTTGATCACTCTCGATGAAAACCTCCAACAAATTCTTCCAGACGTCGGTGAAATCGCTCAAGAAGAAATCTGATTGCTTTGAATTGCCTTTGATTTCTCTTATTCGCTCTAAAATGCTCTGAAATTGCTCTGAATGCAAGGTGAGCAACAATGAAGTCCATTCCACCTTTTAACCTTTGAGAAAAACCCTAATCTTCCATTGACATAAATGACTGTCAGTGAAAGATACTGAATCTCGCACATAACATATCCATGCCAGATAATCATCTCCAATATCTAGAACATCTTCTAGAACCTCTTCCCGGGGCATATGCAGCATCTTCATGAATATTTCCTACCCCTAAGGCATCTGCCTTAGTTACTGGATGAGCTCCCTGTTGGTGCAGGAGCAACCTCTTCTACCGAATAAGTAACCGGGGCATTCTCATCTGATGATTGTTCTTCAGTCTTTCTAACCCATCTCTGAGTATGAGCTTGTCGGATTTCACTAACCTTCTCTTTTCCTTTCTCATTTGATCCTCCATTACCAACCGGTGCATTTCTGCTTCTACAAAATTTAGCAATATGTCCAACCTCATTACACACATAACATGTAACATTGTTCCTTTGAATTGATTTGCTAAAACCTATTAAATTGCTTGACCTGTACTAATTAGCCATATGTCCAAATTTTCCACAAGCATAGAATTTAACATTCATTTTGCAATCTTTTGTTTTATGACCATACTTATTGCATTTGGAACATTTATCGGGAGCAGAATTAAGGTTTTGATTTGCTATGTTTCTACATTGCCTAGCCATGTGACCAAATCTATTGCAAACAAAACATCTACCATTGAATTTATAAGCATCAAATTTCCTTACTAGTGCCTTATGATTTTGATCTTCATTAGCAGTACCAGAACTCTATCCTTGCTCAAATCCAAGTCCACTGGAATCACCAATCTGTCTTTGTCTCTTCAATAACTCATCTAGTTGTGTTGAGCTGATCTTGAAATTTTCTTTATACTCACTTGCAGTAGTCTCATAATTATCATTTGTCTTTCAAGCTCTTGCTCATTACTCTGGGATTGTACCAAATCCGTTCTCAACATATCATTCTCATGAACCAACCTACCACATTCTTCAAATTTGTTTTTCAGGGATACAACAAGATTTTATTCCTTCTTCTTTATATCCTCAATCTCCTTAGACATCCTCATAGTTATAACTTGCATTTCATTTTTCATAACCATGTTCTCCTAACTCAATTTCTGACATTGTTCCTTAAGTGCATCTTTTTCTTCATCATCCTGACTTTGCAAAACTTCCTTCCTCCTAGCTTGAATAGATGATAGCCTATCTTGTAGGACAAGAATGAATTCCTTAGCAAAATTCAATTCATCTTGTAGCTTTAAGTTCTTCAACCTTTCTGCATCATAATCTTCAAGTGTCATCTCAAGTTGCTTCTCCAAAGCCATATCCATGGATTTCGGTTTCATGATCTTTCTCAAGCTGTTAAACTTCCTCTGAGGCACAAGGATCTAATACCAGTTGTTGGAATCCAATAACACTGAGAGGGGGGGTGAATCAATGTTATACCGGAATGATTAATTTTAGCCTTATTAAAACATGCATACACTAGTCGATATACCTGTACATACAAAATTGAAAGAAGTAAAGCAACCAATAAGACAATCACATAAATGAGAACCATAACACACAAAATTATATGTGGAAAACCTCAAAGAGGAAAAACCACGGTGGGATTTGTGACCCACAATATCAATCCATTGGCCATATGAAGAGATATTACAAAATATGAGGGGTCTGCACTTTCAGGAAGGCTTACAGCCTAGAGCACACTGCTCAATCGCAAAAGGAGCCTCGCTGACTACATAAAATTCCAGACTACAATCCGGAGAAGTGTGAACTGCTAAGATAGCATCTTTTATGCCAGAATATAGTTCTGGTTTAAGCTTAATTTGTTCTGGTCTGAAACCCTAAAAACTTTATCGAAATAACCCTTACATAAATTTCCTCACATACATGATCTCTCTGATATATTTCGCATCATATTACATTCACATATCCATAATTTCCTATCTCATGTCTCTATCAAAATGATCTATCAAACTAACCTATATACCCTATACAAATTTACATGCCTTATGTCGACTTAAAAAGATATATACAATATCAAATTACATGTCGGCTAGATAACATCAATTGTCGATGTAGGATCCAAGATAATGTCAGCCTCCAATACCGATAACCTTTACTAAACCCTGTCAATCTGCATTGTCGGTGACCAAAGAAATCCTTTTGTCCTGCTGGTGTTGGTGCCGGTGTAGTATCTGTGAAGTGCCTGCCGGTACACAACTAAACCAAAGTATAAAGCCAGAACACAATACCATGTTGCCATCAATGACAACATAGTGAAACCAACCAATTGAATGTCAATTGCCAACAATGGATACAATAAAAAAATGTGGGCATAGAGGATATTTTCATAAACCCTAACGTGTGAAGGAGGGAAACATTTTACACACCTAGATTGGTTTGTAAATCTATTCGCACATCCCAAACCTGGTCCTTTCCCATGTTCCATTCTCTGCAATTTCTCTGGTGAGGAAGGCAATCTGCAAAGGCCAACTATTTTTTGGAGAATATGTTTGAATTTTTTCTGGTAGAGGAATAATTAACAAAAACATGCAAATTAATTCCCCCATCCTCTACCATTTCCCGCCTATTGAAGAAAAATATTTTTTTTGTCATAATTTTTAATTTAAACAATTAAAATAGTTTTAATTTTTTATTTCTGATAATTAAAATATTTTTAATTTTAACTAATGATAATTTATTATATTGTTTTGGTTTTTAATAAATTTTTAAAACTTATATTTGATAAATTAAAACTTAATATTCTAAATATTTAATCTCTTGTTAATTTATTAAATTGGATAAATTCAAATATTTAAATTATAATTTTAGTTTATTATAATTTATTTAAATATTTTAATTTAATATAATATTTTAATTTTTATTATATATATATATATATCAAATTTATATCAGGCAAATTTAATCACAAATTTTTTGTTGAAGTTTTTTTCTTGTCGAATTTCATTTGTATTTTATTGTTGTCAAATGCAAACTCTAACTCAAACTTTGTGACATAGGTACTCCCCACTCCCCCATCGAATTACCTCTGCCGAATTCTGCACTCTACTCTACCCCCCACTCTCGCCAATAATTTCCCAATTCAAAATATATTTTTTAACTATCCACTTTAATATCATATTATCTATGATATTATCAAATTTTAGTATAGAGAAGTACTAGTCATTTATTTAGTCATTTTTTATTTGTGTGACTAATTATTTAGTTGTGTTTGTTACCAATGACCAAAATAGTCATTTAGTCATTTATAGCTGCGTTGAAAAAAATGACTAGAATTTGGTCATTTTTACTTCACGTGACTAAAAATTTTAGTCACCTGATCATTTATTTGTCATATTTCTACTAGTGCTAAAACAAACAAAATTAACACAAAAGATATTAGTAGATAATATTAAGCATACTTTAACAAATCTAAAATTAAATGACTTGCATATTCAATCAAAAGAATACATAAAATAAGGTGTGCAAAATATGATACCGCATAGCTTTCTAGGCAAAAATCAATCACCGAGAGCGTGATATTATCAATCTGGGACATTTGGTCCCTTGACAACGCCCATAAAACACAAAATAAATATGCATTAATGAGAGTTAGTATATCTTATAGAAAAAAATTACTTCAAAGTACTATTCTATTTTAACATGTTACAAAATTTATACCTCAGGGGTCGAAATTGCAACTGCAACAACTACGAGAGGAATATCAGATGGTGTATTAACACCCATTGTTGCATCCTGAAATGCACATTGTTTGTATCAATTTAAATCAATCTATAAATAAAAATTCATTAACAATTACAAATTTTAAGTGATTGATAAATAAAATGTTATCAATTCAAATCAACACACCTGTGTCTGCGTCTGACCACCAAACACCATATCCATCAAATCATCGATCAGAGCAACATCCTCTGCAGTGCTAGTGTGACATCTCCTCCTGCAAATCATACATAGATGGGACATGGAACCATCTGCACTGGCCTCGACATCCACACATTTTAGGATCAACAAAAAGAGAATGTATTTGTGCTTTACTTATGTTTCTCTTTTTCACATCATTATATGACAACCCATCAGCATAAAAAGCACGATATATATCCCTATAGCTTCCCCAATTTGTAATTTGACTAGAAATTGCATTGGCACTACTAGCCAACGTTTCTAGGGTAGTGGCAAGGGATGCATGATCCTCATGCTCAGATGTTTTCAGTCTATTCACTAGTCTAGTTATTTTGGCAGTGTTTTGGGCTAATTGGTTTATCAAATCCTCTTGTGTAGCTTGTGAACGGTCTACGGGAGGAGCTAGAGGTGTATCCTGAGGGTTTGGTTGTGGGTTCTCCTGTGGGTTTTGCCCTAAGTTTTCAGGTGTGTATTGCTGGGGGGCGGGATTTTCATAATCTAATATTCGTAACAAAAAATTTTAAAAAACTAATCAAAACCAATGAATTTAAATTCAAATTGCAAATAAAATTCATCAAATGCATAAAATAAACAAATAAAATGCATTACTTACCTCTTTCAATGGCGTTTTTGTGTGAATTTGGTGAGCTCATGCACGATTTTGCGTATTAAAAGTCCTACTTCACTCTTGCAGTCGTGAGTTAAAATAACCCAGTTGGTCGTAGTGAAAAAAATTCTATTTAAAGAGAATCGCTTATGCGGTTTAGAAACTAAAACCGTGTACGGGTTTTTAGTTTCTAAACCACATACGGGGTTTTAAAACTAAACCGCTTTCACAATTAGTATACTATAAACCTCGTACATGGTTTAGCTTTGTTTAGGCTCAGAAAAATGAGTCTAAATGCATACGAGGTTTTTTTAATTTCAAATACCTCGTACGCGTTTGTTATTTTTTCAAGTTTTTTCTGGGATATGTCCACTTTTTTTCACACCACTTTAGTGCACACGCCCTAGTGAACCTTTCATGCTCCCAAAATATCTATCAGATAAAATTATTTTGATGGAACTAGCACGTCAAGTGGTGGCAGTACATGAGGCACAATCTGGATCACACAAAACAAGTCTCAAGTTCTCTTTGACTATTGGTAGGTACTCTATCAACTCAATCCGCAAGGCTAGGGTAATGGAAGAAGAGATGAGGAGAGTACCAATGAAATTCTTCAAAGCAAGGACAGATTTTGACTATAGAGGAATGAGGAACAAATTGAACAAAGCATATGTTCATGTGCACTGTATTGAAGACATGGGGATTGAGTGCAGAATAGAGCATGATATAAGGAAGTTTGATTACTATCGGATCACAGTGGACCAAATTTGAGAATTTGATCTTGTAGATACCACCAAATATGTAGAAAAGAAAGTTTTGTCGACACCCTTGCCACTTATTCAATGGTCACATAAAGAATCAACCTTCATCAGAGATAGATTCTAGAGTACTCTTCCAAATACTAATTGTAGATAGGAATCTAGAAATCATCAAAGCAATATCAAAATACTAATCTAGCTCAATCACAAAAGCTCATTGCAATGATCTATCCTAAACACGCTCAATAGAGACATGAAAATGAAACATTCAAAACTAAAGATTATGCAAACCAAATGTAGATCTAAATGCTTCCTTCATGCGGCTCCATTGTCCTTCTTTCTTCTCCAACTAGTTTTGTTGTGGATCTCACCTTCAAGTGCATAAACCTAATGTGAAAGCAAGATTGACATTGGCACAAGAGTACTCGAAGCGTGATTTGACAAAGTGATTAGAAATTCGATAATCTGATTAGGGATGAGATTGAAGAAATTCATCCAATTTAATGAATCAAATTAGCATGATTCAATTCAAATAGAAATTGCAAATCAAAAATGTCAATTATGACAATTTATGACAAATTATGCACTTTCTATGCAAAATTTGATTGATTGATATTTCATGACAATTTATGACAAATTTCTATGTCAAGAATTGATTGATTGTCAATTATGACAAATTATGACAAATTTCTATGTCATTCCCATGAAATTAGGAGAAAAATAGGAGAGAATTGAAATTAGGAATTAGGAAAATTAGAAAATTGGGAAAATAGGAAAATTAGGTAAATTAATTAATAATTTGTCATTTATTAATTAATTCACAAAAAGAGGAATAATTAGCCAATTAAATGAACATTTAATTGTGATGAGAAGACTTAGGATAAATAAATAATTTATTAATCCTAGAGAGAGAAATGACAAACCAGGTTAAATGATTAAATCATGAAACCCTAAAAGGTGAATTAACAATGCAAGAACGACAATTAGGTCTTGATGAAAGATAATTGATATTGATTTGATTATGATTAACAAAGGACCAATGTGATAAATGATTTGATTGATAAATGCGCCAATTGACGAGGAACAATGACTAATTGATCCAAATTGACATAATTGAGACAGACAACGATCGATGACAAATCGATCGCAAAATGACAAGATTGACAAGAGGACAAGAATCGATGACAAAATAGATTGCAAGATGACAAGATTGAAAATGACCACAATCGATGACAAATTGATCGCAAAATGACAAGATTGAACATGACAACAATCGATGAAAAATTGATCGCATGATGACAAGGTTGATAGAGGACAAAACCCTAATTAGGATTGACGATGTCCAAAATGATGACAAATGACTACGCACATTGATGCGACAGGATAAAATCAATCAAAATCATGATTGAAGATTATTGTCAACAAGACCAAATTTGAGAGCGAGACGAATGAAGAATGTAGAAGAAAGACTCGATGCTCGCAATGATAAAAACCAAGTGCGTGACATAGGAGAAATGTTAATGCGACGCAAAATCCTAACATGAGGCAATGCGCAAATGTTAAAGTATGACTCCGCAAGCATTGACCATTTTTAGGTGTCTACATTTTGCCCCTCTTTGAGACAATGCGATTTTAAGCGTTGTTTCAAAGAACAATAATGAAAATGCCCCAGACAATGACAATGACATATGCATGCCCCCTCGAGGAATTGGCCGGAAACAGCCAGAAAAGAGGCCAATTGATCGATAAGAATGATAGGATTGAACGGACTGACAATTGGATACCAGATGCATGAAGGACAAGCAATTAATGACACAAAAGACCATGACCAACATAAGATGGAGAGGGTGCACGTCCATCTATGCACTGACAAAGATCTATAAATGAGACCAAGAGAGTGAAAATTGCTCATTTGCACTAGCCCAAGAAGAGAATTTGTTGCTCTGGAAAAGGACACTTGCTGAGAGATGGCGAACATTCCAAGGGAAGATCACCTCGGAGAGCATGTACACACATTCAGATGACTAGACGATGTGGGAGCAGCGGTATGTATCTCAAAAACCCATGTTTTCAATGTCATGAATTTCGATCGCTTGCGGGACAGTGCGGGGCCCACAGGGAGTGCAGAAACTGACTTCTGTGCTTGTGTAGGGTGAATCCTGTGCTTGTGTGAGGTCTTCTACGCTTGTGTAGGGTACACAGGCACAGGTTACATGACACAGGCGTAGGTTCCTTGACACAAGCGCAGTTGTGCATTGGGAACACAATTTTGGTCCAAAACGACATGCAAATGATCCGAAAAGGGGGGATAAGGGTAGGATAGGTCATATTAGATGAAAAAACACCCTGATTTGTGGAGGAAATGAGGAAATGCAACCCATAGGAGCAAACCCTAAAAATGACAAAATATGCCCCTATTGTGATGCAGAGGCAACAGTATCCATTGATCACATGGGAGAACCGACCTGACTGCTTCATGCTACGACATAGACTTAGGAGCATGGACAGAGATACATTAGCAGGACTGGGGATATACTATATCATGTTCATGCCCGAGATTAGGGCAAACACAGGAATGCTTACTGCATTGGCAGAGCGATGGCATTTGGAGACTTCCTCCTTCCATCTGGCGACTGGAGAGGCGACTGTGACACTGGAGGATGTATGGTGTATCCTCCACATTCCGATTCATGGAGAGATGATAGAGTATGACCCAGTGAGAGGGAGAGATGCATTGTGAAGATTATTTGAGTGCGATGCAGATGATCTAGATATCATAGAGAGGGAGATTGGCTGGGAGACCATGGCATCAGAGTATGATCGACGATATGTGGTGATAGCCGTGGTGATAGCATGTCTACTAGCAGGAGACAAACGAGGACATGGATTCCCTATTGGATGGGGAAGAGTGCTAGAGCGGATGGCGACAGAGGGTACGGTGTATGCATGGGGACCATGTGTACTGGCTATGCTATATTTTCAGTTACATCAGATAGCATATCAGAGAGTGCAGACTTTGAGCTATGGAGTCACATTGTTACAGGTATGGGCATTTGAGCACATAGCCATATGTCGACTGATTACAGATAGATAGGTAGTACCACACCGACCATATGTGTACTGCTATGGGGGAGCACTAAGACAGGGTCCTTTTGGATACATACTATATTGGCGACATGAGCTAGACAGATTGAGAGAGTTCATATGGAGGCCATATCGTGATTGTCCGGGATGGTCAGATGACAGTGAGGAGTTACCATATTGCAGACAGGAGAGGTACCTAATTGGGCAACCAGTGAATCACCAGAGAGTGATTGAGTTGTACCTGCCAGAGAGAGTCAGACGACAGTTTGGAGAGAGGCAGGATGTACCTAGGAGGACTGCACACTTTGCCTGATCTCACAGAGAGACGAGTCAGTGGGGGAGTATGATTTAGCCACACATAGCATATGCTAGCTTCTCACAACTACAGACGAGACAGTGGGATTGGGGATCAAATGTAGTCGACGCCGGGACGATAGAGGAGTATGAGAGATGGTTTGCATGACTACGGCCAGTGCCATTGACAGATCCGGATATTCCAGTACCGAGGCAACACGAGGACTTCCCACTCACAAGAGAGGAGGAGGGAGATGATGAGGATGAGGAGGATGAGGGCAGGGATGAGGATGATGGGGATGATGGGGATGATGAGGACGGAGATGAGGATGGGGATGATGAGGATGAGCCAGATTCAAGCAAGCAGGAGGCATTGCAAGATATACCCATAGAGCTGGAGATAGCTAGGACAGAGGAGATGGAGATGTGCAGGGCTATCATAGCAAGTCAGCAGGATCACATTGCAACATTAGAGAGATAGCAGGATTAGTTCAAAGTGGAGATTGCTAGACTCACAGCGGCTCGAGATGCAACAATAGCTTAGGCACAGCGAGAGGAATAGAGAGTCACTGAGTATATTGGGTCGATTTGAGATGCCAGTGCACGCGAGATGGCACAGATGCTGGTAGAGACCAAAGAGGAGATACGCCATTGGAGGACACTATATTAGAGCGCAATCCCACCTGAGCAGAGAGCAGCATCATATCGAAAACGATCGAGGATAGAGAGCAGGGCACGCTCTCGGAGGTCATTGAGCAGCATTGGGGTGAGTGGACCTATGAGACCACCATAGCTAGGACCACGAGGGACATCATCCGCGAGACATGGCAGGGATGAGGAAGACAAAGGGAGCACCCAGTGACAGAGGCACATGCTTCGTATGACATACAGTGGACATTATATAGCTTGATATTATATAGTCAGCCTGCGAGCCATACTTAGGACAGACAGTCCAATTTTGTACTCTAATATTATTGTGACATATGATATGATATGCATCGATATGATGGGATGCAACGTGTTATGACTGATAGTTATTTTTAATGTATGGATGACTTATGCACTATTGATGTACCATTGTGGAACATGTATGGATGTATTTTTATGTGTTTTTTGATGCATTGATAATATGAAATGGATAAAATGCTAGATGTAATGCAAATGTACTAACCAAATGGATGCAGGATGCAGCATATGTATGTAGAGAAATCGAAGCACTAGACCAAACTGACTATCTAAACTGACAGAAAAAATGTTAGTAAGAAGAAAATGAGATAGAGGACAGTTAGAGACGAAGAAAAAACTTGCTTTCTGTAATGCACTTTGTAGTTGAGAACCTTTATTTTAATGTAGCAAAATGGACGCGTAGCATCATGGCATTGAAGGCCAGAGCTAAAATGCAACCCTTTTTGCAAAAGACAGACACATCACAGACAAACAACAATCACAACAAAAAGAAAGGGACCATGAACCATCCCGGTCACTCTAAATCACTCAGTGACATCATCGAGCAACATAGGAACATGATCGAAGCCAAAGATAAATCAGTAAAAAGATAAGATGCACAAATTCCAACAAGTCAAACAAACATCTTGATCTTCATTGTCAAAAGTTGAAAGTGCTGATAGAACAATCATGTTGTCTGGTTTCAGGGAATGCGGTACCCCGTCTAAGACAGGACACAGTCTGGTTTCGAGTATACCACACCCTGTATAAGACCCATGATAGTAGTGACAAGGACAAATAAATTTGCGGTTGAGTGATATGACAAGTGCGATCAATTTGAATGTTTGGTTTGATTGAAAAGCTCATCTATTTAAGCGTGATTTCATTAAAGCATAGTGTATGAGTGTGTGTCATTGGAGGTGTACTCAGTGATCTGTCTTATGCACCAAGACGACATTTATTGCAAAATGCTTGTTTTTGCTTTTCGAGTTTTTAACAATTTTTTGTTTGTTTTTTCAGGACTTTATTTGACTTTTTAGGGATTTATTGCAGGACATTTTGAATTTTTCATGATTTTTTTCAAGACATTTTTCAATTTTTATGATTTTTTTCAGGACATTATTTGATTTTTTTGAATTATTCAGAACATTTTTGAATTTTTTTAGATTTTTTCAGGACATTTTTCAATTTTTTTAATATTTTCAGGACATTTTAAAGGCAAAAGTTCCAGTGGTTGATCATGAAAAGGGGAACGCACCCAATGCGCATCTGAAAGATATACATAGACCGGGACCAAAACATATGCACAAGAAACGGGATATGCAAGACAATGATGTTGACCAATAACAGGCCTGGAATAGGACATTGGGTCAAGACGAAGATAGACATGATAAACCGGCCAAGAGAAAGCATAGCTAGAGGTCATGACAGATGACAGAGCAATAATCTCATTACTCATGGTGCCTGATTGCCAGGTTTTCACCACGGCACTTGCCCAAAGCGCCTATTTGCCAAGTTTTCACTAAAGGGCGAATCATTTTTCTTTACTCTTTTGCTCTTTGTTCACTTTTTTTTTTTTGTATTTTGCTTTTTTCACTTTTTTTGTATTTTTTTGCTTTTTTCATTTTTTTTGTATTTTTTCAGGATCATATTTGAAGAAGTGCTGATAGAAAATTATGCCCAGTACTTGCGAAGATGCATGTTGTTTATAGGATCAGACAGAGGTTCACCTTCTGGGGAGCAAGCTGATATGCCCCCGAGCCATATGCTGCAGTTACTATGAAAGGCCCAACCCAATTAGGTTCAAACTTGCCTTTGATGATGTCAGTAGACTGTGCATTCTTGGGATTTTCCTTTAAAACCAGATCTCCCACTTCGAAGTGTCGCCCTTTGACCTTCTTATTATAAGAGCGACGGAGACGGTTTTGATATGCTTGCAAATGTGTCAGGGTTGTCTGACGTTTCTCATCTAACATCTCAAGCTGATGCAACCGAGAGACTCTGTGTGTCTCATCATCAATCAGGTGTTGCAAGGAAACACGCAAGGAAGGAATCTCCACTTCCAAGGGTAAAATGGCTTCCGCACCATACACCAAGGAATAAGGTGTTGCACCAGTAGGTGTGCGGATAGAAGTGCGATAGGCCCATAGTGCTGGATTCAACTGAACATGTCAATCTCGACCAGCGTCATTGACAACCTTTTTCAGGATCTTGATAATGGTTTTATTTGATGCTTCAGCTTGACAATTCCCCTGTGGATAGTATGGACTGGAGAAACGGTGTTGGATATGAAATTTTTCACAGAGTTCCTTGACATCTTTATTCTTGAAGGGTCGACCATTATCTGTGACTATGGCAAGGGGAACCCCATATCGGCATATGATATAATTGAGCAAGAATTTTGAAATTTGCACACCAGTGATATAGGTCATGGGGATAGCCTCGATCCATTTTGTAAAATACTTTGTGGCTGTAATGATAAACTTGTGTCCATTTGCAGATGTCGGGTGAATCTTTCCAATAAGATCCAATCCCCATTGAGAAAAGGGCCATGGACATATGACAGAATGAAGCTCTTGGGCTGGTGCATGAAAGTAATTTCCATGGATCTGGCATTTGTAACACTTCTTAACAAAATCGTGAACATCTTTTTCCAGAGTGGGCCAATAATACCCAGCCCGAATCAACTTTTTGGCTAAGCTCAGACCATTGAAATGGCCCTCGCATATACCATCGTTAACCTCATGTAAAGCCATTTGTGCTTCGTCAGAGTCCAAACACCTGAGGAGGGTATGGTCAAAGGAACGACGGTAAAGGGTGTCAGCGATGATGACATATTTGGCTATTTGTCGGATAAAGGCTCAGCATTGGTTAGTGGAAAGGTTAGGTGGTAAGGTTTGGGATTTCAAATATTGATATACATCATTGTACCACGGGGAGTTAGGACCAACAAGAACGCACATCACATCCACTGTCGGAATGTCAAAAGAAGGAACCAGCAATTGTTCAACTAAAAATTCACATTTGTCCATATTGTGGGGCATATTCAACATGGAAGCAATCGTAGCCATCGCATCTACCGACTTGTTTTGCATTCTCAGAACTTGATTGAAATGGATAGCCGTGAATTTGGTCTTGAAGAAATCTATCATATGCTTATAGGGAATAAGCTTTTCATCTTTTGTTTCGTAGTCATCATTCACTTGTCGAATGACTAATTAAGAATCTCCATAGACTTGCAAATGCGTGATGTTCCAATGGATGGCTACTCAGAGTCCTGTAACCAGTGCTTCATACTCTGCAATGTTATTGGTACAATGAAAAGTTATCCTGTAGGACTTGGGAATAGCATCACCTTGAGGGGTGACAAACAAGATGTCGGCTCCAGACCCGAACTTGGTATGGGATCCATCAAAGTATAACTTCCATTCATTAGAAGATGTAAGAGTAAATATTGATTCATCCGGAAAATCTGTCAACATGGGATGATCATCAAAAATAGGAGCCTCTACAAGTTGATCTGCTATGACTTGTCCTTTTATCGCCTTTTGCTCCATATACTCAATGTCAAATTCACTGAGAATCATGACCCACTTTGCTAGGCCACCCATCAAAGCTGCTCAGCTAAGAAAGTATTTTAAGGGATCAATTTTTGCAACCAACAATGTTTGGTGGCTTAACATATAATGTCGAAGCTTTTGTGTTGCAAATACCACTGCTAAGCATGCCCTTTCAATAGTTGAATAATTTAGCTCATAACCTACTAGTGTCCAGCTGATATAGTAAATAGCTCGCTCTTTACCGTTCTCATCCTGTTGAGCCAAGAGAACTCCTAGTGCCGTTTCAGTTGCAGAAATATACAATATAAAAGGCTTTCCTTCTATAGGAGGCATTAGAATAGGCGGCGACAGCAAATAGTCTTTGAGAGCTTGAAAGGCTGATTGACATTGTTCGGTCCATTTAAAAGCGACACCTTTATGCAATAAATGCTGGAATGGATGACATTTGTCAGCCAACTGAGCTATGAAGCGGCGGATTGACTGTAGCTTTCCTTGTAGACTTCTTAATTGCTGGAGATTTGAAGGTGAAGGCATATCCATTATTGCTTTAACCTTGGTAGGGTCAACCTCAATGCCTCTGTGAGAAACAATGTAACCTAATAATTTACCAGCTGTGACACCAAAGACACACTTCTTTGGATTGAGTCTGAGCTTGTATGTCTCCATTCGATGAAAGATTGGGCCCAGGATGGCTAAATGACTATCTCTTGTGACAGATTTGCATAACAAGTCATCAACATAGTCCTCCATCAAAGTATGCATGAAATCATGAAAAATTGTCGTCATTGCTCTTTGATATGTTGCGCCTGCATTTTTAAGACCGAAGGGTATCACATTCCAACAGTAGGTACCCCAAGCACAGGTGAATGCTATCTTATGTTGATCTTCAGGAGCAATGCGAATTTGGTTATAGCCGGAGAAACAATCCATCAATGAAAGCATCTCATATCCAGCAGTCATGTCCACTATGATGTCGATATTTGGCAATGGAAAATCATCTTTAGGGAATGCTTTATTGAGATCCCTAAAATCTATACAGATTTTGATGCCCCCAATTACTTTGCTAACTGGTACTAAATTTGAAATCCAGTCTGCATAATCAATGGGTCTAATGAAGCCCACATGCAGTAATTTTTTCAGTTCCACCTTGACCAAAAGAGCCACCTGGGGATGCATCTTTTGAAGTTTCTGTTTGACAGGCTTGGCATCAGCTTTCAATGGCAAATGATGAAGGACTAATTTTGGATCGAGGCCAGGCATATCTGCATAGGACCATGCAAAGCTGATCTTCTTCTCAAGAAAGAAATTGATAAAATCTATCTTTTCCTATTTTGATAGAGAAGCAGCAAAATGAATGACCTTAGGGTTGTCAGGTGTACCCAAATTGATTTCCTCGGTCATTTCAACAAGCAATGTTGATTTGTCCTGACGTGATAGGGGTATGTCCACTCTTCAACCTTTGGGCGCCTCAGAGAGGTTTTCACCCGTAGGTACATCTTTTGTTTTTACTTTTGTATGATCAGAGAGTGCCTTACGGTTTTCACTCAAAGATCTATTCTTTTGATTTTTTACTGTTTCTTTTCTTTTTTCATTTTGATGACTAGAAGAGGGAGTTGACTCCCCAAAATATGTTGTGGAATCCAAATTGATAGCAAATCCTGCCTTATGATCACCTTGTGGCATGCCTTCCCGTAGTCCAAGGAATTCTGCAATTGCTTCGTCATTTTGAAAACAGTCCAATGTGAGTGGTTCTTGTTGGTCATGTTGGATAAGTTGGGGATAGATGAGGGGCATGTCATCATCGGTTGTAAGGAGAGAAAGGGCTAATATGGTAAAGATGTTAACATCTGTGGTGTCACTATCCAAACTGCTTGTATCTGATTCGGAGCTTGGATCCCAGAATGACTCTATCCAAGCATGAGGACATGTTTTAGGAAGAGGAGTTATTTCATGTTTGTCTTCCATAGGCAAATTATCAGGGTCAATGAAAATATTGTCGAGGGCATAGGAGCTAGAAGAAAAAGAACTCCACTCCCATTCATTGGAATCAGTTTTAGGTCGAGTATCCTCAGGTGTTATTTCATCATCAGAGTCATGCCCTTTTCTACACGTGGGCACTTTGGTAGATGAGGATCCAATTCGCAATTGTACAAAACCTAACCCTAAAGTTGGAGGTCGCATCTTGGGTATAACAGGTTCTAGCCTTCCATTGTTATTCAGGCCTAAGCCACTGCAGCCGTCATATCCTTTCTTTTGCAGCATACTAAATCCTTTGCCGTATCGTTCCACTGGCAACCTGACAGGTGGGGTCTCAGTTGGATCTTTGTAAAGCCAATCTATGGCATCATCATCTAAAGTTTCTTTGTCAAGTTCACCCCATCTTGTAAATGCAGTGGGAGGCTGATATTGAATAATGACCTTAGGTTCCTTTTGCAATAAATGCGGTTTGCCATATGATTTTAGAGATATTGGTAAATTCCTGATGAGGAATGTTTGATCCATTGAATATTCTCCACATCCTTGGTCTTGTATCTTCAATTTTCCTTTGACAACATCTAACAATTCATTAGGATCCACATAACTATGTGAGTTGGCCTCTCTATTGACTGGGACTTGCTGCTGAGGGGTATCCTTTAGAGTAGCACAAAATTGAAATGGATTAGGATCTCCTGGAATTGTTATTTCAATTCCATTGTAAGGATATTTTAAACATTGATGATAGGTGGATGGAACTACTTTCATTGCATGGATCCATGGATGACCAAGAATCATATTGTAAGGGAGATCGAGGTCCAAGACCTGCAAGAAAGTGTTTTCTGTCACTGGACCGACTCTGATAGGCAATGTAATTATCCCTTTGGATGGGCGCTTAGCATCATCATATGCTTTTATTGTTATTCTTCTGGAAGCATCAATATCATTTTCTGTATATCCAAGGCCAATGACCACTCTCAAGGTACAAATATTAAGACCCGCTCCACCATCTATCAAGACTCGTCGGATTTTGCAATTATGGACAAAGACTTCAAGGTGTAAAGGATTGTTATGAGGGAGCTTATCAGGAGAGATATCGTTATCAGAAAATACGACATTTTGGGAAACAGCTAGATGTCCAATCTGGGCTTGAAAGTGGGCAACATCAATATATGTCGGGACAGTGGACTCAATTAAAGCTTTATCCAGGACTGCACGATGCATGGGAGACATTTTCAACAACTCAAGGATTTATATTTGTGCAGGTGTCTTTCCTAGATGATCCAAGAGATTATACTGGCTTGTAGGAGTTGGTTTGGAAGGAGCTGCAGGAGCTCCTTTCAGGACTATTTTAGATCGACGAGTGGTGACCGTGCAAGAGGGATCTTGTCCCTTTATTCTTAGGGTGGAAACATACTCATTTGACACTCTGAAACAATTGATGACATTGTTATAACCAGTATTCACATAATTTGTTGTTTGGGCAGAGTTGGAAGAAGACGCTTTACCCTTGTCATGATCAAGCAAAGGAGTTTTGAAAATAGTATGATCAATGTTAGAGGTCTCATGGGGTGGATCTACATCAATTACTCCTTGCTCTAATAAATCTTGAATCATATGTTTCAATTGAAAACATGACGCGGTTTTATGTCCTTTGGACCGATGATACTCACAGTATGCATTATCATTCCACCAATGCGGTTTTACCACTGGTTCTGCCTTAATATCTGGTAGCTTAATAAATTTTGCTTGTATTAATTGCTTCATTACTGACTCAATAGGCTCTCCCAATGGTGTAAATTGTCGAGGAGGCCCATCCCTTGATCGGAAAGGTTTGCGCTGCTAGCTTTGGAGTTGGCCTTATTGTTGATTATATTGTTGAGTATGTTGTTGTTGAGTAACATTGCTCATTGGTGTTTGATTTTGTTCCATAGTTGACATATTAGGAACACTCAACTTCTTGATCGTGAATGGGGGTTGATTTGCATTCACTGCTCTTGCATCAACAACTCCATCATTAGTGACATTCTTGTTCTTATACCAAAATCTGTTTCTGTCCCCTGAATAATTTGTGTTGTCACTGTCTTTATTGAGCTTGATAATTCCTTTAGCTACAAGAGTCGTTTCAATGCTCATTCCTTTCTTAATGAGTTTCTCAATAGTACTAGGACTTTTCAGTTTTAGTTCATACATCATTTCTGCGACCAAATTTTGGATAAATAGATTCACTTGTTGTTCTTCAGGTATATCTAGGGAAGAACAACTATACAAGCTGCGCCATCGTTGCAAGAAAGTCACTAATGGTTCACCTTGCTTTTGCTTGGTGTTGCATAAATCTGACATGGTCACATCACTGTCGATGTTGAATGCGAAATGAGATAAAAAAATTTGAGCCAATTCCGACCAAGTCTTTATATTTCCTGGCAGATGTGAATACCAATCCATGGCTTGTCTCATGAGACTTCGTGCAAATAAGCGCATTAAATATGTCTCCTCATAACTCACTTCAGTACATGCCGCGAAAAATGCTCGAATGTGATCTTTTGGATTGTCATTCCCTTTATATTTATCAAAATTAGGTGCCTCAAAATGCTTAGGGAATGGAGGCATGTATACACTCTTGTCAAATGGATTAGGACATAAATCTTGATCAGTATACAACTTCTTTGTTCCTTTAGTTTCTAATGCGTCAACTTTTCGTTGCAACTTCTCAAGTTGTTGCACAATTGTATCAGATTTTGAAGGTCCATCATTAATCCCAGTGGGTACTCTTTGTCGATACATCGTATTTCCGATTGGTTGTTGATACTCTGAAATGGTCATTTTTGGTGTCTCCGGCATATAATGTTCTTGGTACCTCTCTTGTTGTTGTGGTTGTGCTATGCCTTGATATTGACCTTGTTGTTGTGCTTCTTGTAGCCTAGGTTGATATTGCAATTGAGTATGTTGTTGATACTGCACAGGTGCCAATTGCGGTTGTGGAGTAGGATAGCTTGTTTGCCTTGGCACATATTGAGGCACATGTTGGTGTTGAGGCTAACGAATCGGAATTTGTTGACTTTGTGCCAATTGTTGTCGCGGTGTGTATCCCATCATTTGTAAAAAACTTTGTTTAGGTGGTTTTCGTTGCTTCTCCTTAAGATGGGGTATAGCACTTGCATTAACTTGCTGTGTGGTTTGTCCAATCCATTGTGATGGTTGCAAGTTTGCATTAACTTGTAATGGTGCCGAAGGCACTGCAATTTGTTGTCAAATGCGAAATTGTTGTTGTTGCACATTGCTTGTTTGCACATTCGATTGTACCTTTGGTGTATTACTCAATTGTTGCAACAGTTGTTGTTGGTGCAAACCACTATCCGTAGCTCTTTGTGTCGCCATTATCGAAGGATTTGTCGCAATAGTGTTTGGCAAATATATTGAACTTAACGGGACATAAGAACTTTGTTGCATCGTGGAATTGTTTTGGACATTGGTGATATCAGGCATTCCCGTTGTGAAGCTCTCTTGCATTTTAGATTTTGATCCCACTTTATGCATATAAGGAACTACTTCTTGTTGAGGGATAGTTGTCAATATTTGCGTGGTCTTTATTTGATCTTGTGTTACAGGTGTTGTGTTGAATAATGGATTATTTATTGTCTCAAATGGTGACTTTTGAGGAATAGTCACTGTCAATGCCTTTGAAGCACGTTTACTCATCAAGGTAGGTTGAGTTGCTTGTTGTGCATTTTCTTCATTTGGATGCGGAGAGAAACTTAACAACTCACCGCCTTGTTGTTCTTGCACATTGATTTTCTCACTTGAAGAGATCACATTACTCATCATGTTAAGATACTTTTGTGGAAACATCTTAAAGACCTTGTTCAAGAACTTATCCATCTTTTTTGTTATCTTTGGATCTTGAAGGAACATGTCAACATCATTAGAGGCATCAGAATCGGATGAAGAATCTGGTTGGATATTTGGATTCGTTTCTTGGTGAATGCCTTGATCTAAACCAAATCCTTGTGAGAGGGTTTGTTCTTCGTACAATGTTTGTATTTCATGTTGCAAGTTTGGTTGATTCCAATTGAAAGGTGCATTTCCTCTTGGAGTTGGTGGAACACTCCCATGTCTTGGTTTCATAGGTACAAACACTGGTTCATATAATGGAGGTGGTCCAAGTTGAACCATTCCATATGGTGGTAGTGATGTGTTTGACGAACCTTCAATTTGTACTATTTGACTGGTTTGAAATTGTGAATTTGATATGTTGTCAATGGGTTGATACATTGGTTCACCCATCTTTTTAGATTTTGATCTTGTTTCAACAGGCATGTCACTTAAGCAAATGCAATATTTTTGGAATTTTTCAAAGACAATATATGATATGCAACTAAATGCAAACTAAATGAATGAGAATGCAATCTATGGCAAGAATGCAACCTATGTTTTTGGTTTTTTTTCAAGATTTTGACAAACTATTTGGAATGCAGATCTAAAAGAGACCCTTAGGAAATTGAAATGATGTCTAGACCTCAAAGGACAAAAAGACCAAGTGACAAAAGGACAAATGACAAAGTCTCCCCTATATGCTTGGATACTAAGCTAGGTTTGACCAAATAACAATAATGACATAAAAAGAAAAGGTTTGACAAGGTCTAGACTTCTTAACAATGACTTAGGGTTTATCAAAGATTTGGATTACTCAAGTATGACAAAACTTAGTTTTTGAGACTATATGCAAAGGGACAATTACTATGCAAATGACCTTAATATGATATGATAATAACCTAAACCTAATGAAGAGACTTAGGGTATGCAAAGTATGACAATGGTATTACTCTAATGCAAGATGACACATGCAAATGGATGACCCTTATTGATATGCAAAAGGAGTATGACTTAGGTGAAACCTAACCTTGGTACTTGACAATGAACTTTGCAAAATGCAACCTAGGATGAACCTAAATGTAAGTGACATGAATATTGAGACAAGATTTTGAACAATGTTTGACAACCATGTTTGAAGGTGTTTTGAAGTTTGAAATATTCTTGTGTTTAACCTTGTTTTGAATCAATTTTGTCTTGTTTTTGAAATGAGATGCAATTCAACTTTTGACAAGCAAAGAAGACAAGATATTTTAACATAGACTCAAGAAAATCATGCTCATTCCCACATTTCTTATGGTAGGCAAGGACATTAGGCACTTGAGAGGTAGACTTATTATGGGATTCAAGGAGAATAAATAGATGCTTGACCCCACGGGCTCCCCTCCACGGCACTCACTTCTCAGGGCAGCCAAGCATCAGTCCCCATGGAAATCTCCCCATGGCGAACTTAGTATCTCTTCCAAGTATCCAAACTTGTCCTTCTCAAGCAACTAGAAGGGTTTTTGGCCTCTAAAAACAAGGTGTTTAGTAAGGATTTATGTTAAGCGTTACTCCTTGATGTCACGCAAGCATGATTGAGACATTAAGCCCATCAAGATACCAAACAAATGTAATCGCGCAAGCACGATTTAGACTGTGAGGTCCTACTTAGATGTTGATATGAGAAAGAGTTCAAGGGTCATCACTTCCCAAGTAACTGCAATTCCCACGTAACCCTTCCTTCAAACCTTTCGCTCATCGGGTATTTTTTTATAGTGAGTTAGAATGCCAAGGTATTCTATCCATACTCACTTTAGGTCATTCCCTTCTCACGATTATCACTTGCTTGCAAAAGCAAATGGTCGGGAAGGCAGGCCCTCTAAAGGTGACAAACAATCAAAGACGTGAGCATGGTATCGAAGATCTGGATTTCTGATCACCCTAAGAAGGATGAGATCATACTCTCCTACTCCAATGTCAAGCTCAACAATCAAACCAATCATACATTCATTCCATCCTATTTAGAAATCACTAGGTGCCTAAAAATTAATTGCAAACACAAGGTTTAGTTGTAGTCCAAGGCAACCTGCAAAACCCAAGTCAGAAGTTTGAAATGTTTAGTCTTTGACTATCGAACCTGCACAAAATGTGTTAGTAGTTTCATTTATTGCCTTTGTCATGTGTATGCCAAGGTTCTACACAGAGAATTAGTACCAAAAACCAAAAAGCAGAAAACAGAATGCAAAACAAACAATTTTCAAGTAAAACACTGCATTTTTACCTTTGTTTCTGGACTTTACACAGGCGCAGAAGTCATGACACAGGCATAGAACTCATGACACAAGTGCAAAATGTCTTTAACACAAGCGCAGAATGCTTAACATAGGCACAGGTTGTCTCACACAGGCGCAGAAGTCCCCAGAAAACCATGCACTGCCCTGTTTTTCGGTTTTTTGACTTGCAAATCAACTCAAAAGCACTCAAAAACACAATTAAGGGGTTAGATGGTTAGTGTTCACATCGGGTTCACCAATTAATGTAGATAGGAATCTGGAAATCATCACAGCAATATCAAAATACTAATCTACCTCAATCACAAAAGCTCATTGCAATGATCTATCCTAAACACACTCAATAGAGACATGAAAATGAAACATTCAAAACTAAAGATTATGCAAACCAAATGTAGATCTAAATGCTTCCTTCATGCGGCTCCATTGTCCTTCTTTCTTCTCCAAATAGTTTTGTTGTGGATCTCACCTTCAAGTGCATAAACCTAATGTGAAAGCAAGATTGACATTGGCACAAGAGTACTCGAAGCATGATTTGACAAAGTGATTAGAAATTCGATAATCTGATTAGGGATGAGATTGAAGAAATTAATCCAATTTAATGAATCAAATTAGCATGATTCAATTCAAATAGAAATTGCAAATCAAAAATGTCAATTATGACAATTTATGACAAATTATGCACTTTCTATGCAAAATTTGATTGATTGATATTTCATGACAATTTATGACAAATTTCTATGTCAAGAATTGATTGATTGTCAATTATGACAAATTATGACAAATTTCTATGTCATTCCCATGAAATTAGGAGAAAAATAGGAGAGAATTGAAATTAGGAATTAGGAAAATTAGAAAATTGGGAAAATAGGAAAATTAGGTAAATTAATTAATAATTTGTCATTTATTAATTAATTCACAAAAAGAGGAATAATTAGCCAATTAAATGAACATTTAATTGTGATGAGAAGACTTAGGATAAATAAATAATTTATTAATCCTAGAGAGAGAAATGACAAACCAGGTTAAATGATTAAATCATGAAACCCTAAAAGATGAATTAACAATGCAAGAACAACAATTAGGTCTTGATGAAAGATAATTGATATCGATTTGATTCTGATTAACAAAGGACCAATGTGATAAATGATTTGATTGATAAATGCGCCAATTGACGAGGAACAATGACTAATTGATCCAAATTGACATAATTGAGACAGACAACGATCGATGACAAATCGATCGCAAAATGACAAGATTGACAAGAGGACAAGAATCGATGACAAAATAGATTGCAAGATGACAAGATTGAAAATGACCACAATCGATGACAAATTGATCGCAAAATGACAAGATTGAACATGACAACGATCGATGACAAATCGATCGCATGATGACAAGGTTGATAGAGGACAAAACCCTAATTAGGATTGACGATGTCCAAAATGACAAATGACTACGCACATTGATGCGACAGGATAAAATTGATCAAAATCATGATTGAAGATTGTTGTCGACAAGACCAAATTTGAGAGCGAGACGAATGAAGAATGTAGAAGAAAGACTCGATGCTCGCAAATGATAAAAACCAAGTGCGTGACATAGGAGAAATGTTAATGCGACGCAAAAACCTAACATGAGGCAATGCGCAAATGTTAAAGTATGACTCCGCAAGCGTTGACCATTTTTAGGTGTCTACACTAATGTTTGGCTTTCAAGCAAGGGAATCCAGTTGAAGCCTTTCTCTACTAATTCTGATGATGATACAGTTGGACCCGTTGGTGGAAGGTCAAAAATTAAAACAAAGAGTAAACAAAATCCTACCACTCCTTAGAAGGCTCCAAAGTTGAAATTTATAGTTGGGGCCAACAAAGGAAAGTCCCAAGGAGAACAATCCACTTCAAATGTTCAGGAAACAAAAGAGTTTGAAGTACAAGATGAGCATTTGGATGATGAACATCCTAATCTGGAGCCCATTGATGTTGATCAACTTGAAGGTAAGCATGAGGATAATGAAGAGCATGATGAATATGATTAAGAAGGACTACCACAATCAGATAAGTCCCATGAGTCCCTACCCCAGATATCTCTCCTTCTACCATGGTTCATGCTCTTGTTTCTACCCTTGAATCATAACCTTTTGGATTCCACTAATGCTAGTCAGCCTACCTTAGATACCCAAGGATAAGCGCAAGGCAGAGGTTGAACAACTCACCACTATGCTAATGAAGGTGAGTAAGTCTTCAGAGGCCATTGAACCAGTGACTTCATCAAGAGATGAAAAGATTATGAAGAGAGTTGATCAAGAAAACTTCATGGAGAAAAGTAGTGGGTGAATAGATGGATAGGATTCTTAGCCAAGGTATGTGAGCCCTGAGCTTAGCTGTCACCATAGTCAAAAATCTTGATACCATGAAAACTGAGGTGGGTAACACCATAGAAATCTTCTCTCAAGAGGTAGAAGTGAAGGGAAAAAAATTTTGATGCATGGTTGAAACTTGAGGATTTCGATCCATATGATCTTGTGCAAAATAGTGTCATTCCTTCTTGAGCTATGTATGCTGAGAAGCAAGAGGCATTAGAGCATCAAATGAATATTCTAGAGTGGCTTATCAAAGGCATGAGAAAAGCTCAAAAAGAATACGTGAAGGTGATTGGTTTGATGAACCTATCAATTCTATCCATCTGAAGAAATTCTATGCTTGAGATATAAAGTCTGGAAAAAAAATCAATAAAAATCATATAAAGCCCTAAAGAAATTTGTAAAAATCAGAAGAGCAAAAAATCCCTAAAAAGCATAAAACAGCAGAAAAGAAGGAAAAAAAATCAAAATGTGAAAAAAATGCAATAAATTTAGATAGTGAAAACCTGGTAAACAGGCGCTATCCAAAAAGTGAGTTCTTCCATCTATGAGATCGCTTTGCGCACCTATCCACTCCATCCTTTCACATCTATCTCTTCCATATATCCTATCTCATCCATTTCATCTTTTGCATCCATTGCTTTGAGCCATTTAGTAGGAAATATGCAGCTTACCAACAGTTATCAATCTTTGACATACTTGTCATAGTCATTGTCTTAGATTTTATCTGAATCAATCAATCTGCATTTGTATCCCGCCATGGTTTGGATCTTGATCAATTCATACATCCATAATAAAGTTTTGTTTCCATTGAGGGAAAAATCTTATTTCCTTTTGCTAAGGTGATCTTTTGAGTCTTTGAAAATCCAAAATATTCAGAAAACATAGAAAAATAAAAAACATACAGAATTTTGAGACGGATAACGCGCAACAAAGCAACGAAGATCAAGGCATTTAATGACAACTGAATCGTGAAACTCAGGATACAAATATTCAACCAATAAGTAATAACAGATTATCAATGATCATTCATCAAGATGATTATATCAGTTAATGACCATGAGAACATGTGAATGACATACAAGATTCAATGTTTATATCTTGATTTTATTGCTAATCATGTACTCTATGCGACTCAAGGATGTCCATGACTAGAGAAACTATGATGGGGCATGATTATTTTCTTTTGATTTTTGTCTATGGTTTATCTCTTATTAAGGTATGTACTTGTCTAAGGATATGATCAGCAAAAGATCAAGGAGGATGTTTCGAGTCATGCATGAAAGGGGATAATCCTTGTCTATTCTGCAAGAAATACTCAGGTCAACTTGATTCATTATATCAAGTTGCTTGTATTAATTTGCTATATCAAAATCCATGTAAGAAATACTCAGGTTAGCTTGGATCTTTATGTCAAGTTGCTTGTATTTTCCTACAACATTTTAAAGCTCAATAATGAAATCAAGCACTGTTACAAGACAACATATGAAGAATGGCAGTATCATTTTTAGTTAGATCATTTTAGATTAGTTCATTATTCATCTGCATTATAAGCATTCATTGTCAGTTCCATTATAAGCATATCATTTCATTCATAAATCAACGGTCATAAATAAAGATTGAGTATACTTGGACAAACAAAAACAATTTGCATTTGATCATTGTCGATGCATTCATTTTTAGAATCATTTTAATCATCATCCATTTTGTTTAGTTGCACTTCAATCATTGCATTAGTTTGTCTTCCATTAAGTGCATTTCATTTGAAATCATGTAGTATATCATCATTATTATTTGCATTATCATTGAAGTTCATTAAGATCATTTAGTTGCATTTTTGCACTTAGATTCATAATCATTGGAAGCATTACATATAAAAATCAAAAACATTTCATGTAGATCATTTGCATTTACATTCATCCTACACATTAAAAATGAATTAAAATCACTCATTCATTTGCATTCTCATATAGATCATTGCATTTGCATCATTTAAGTTAGTAATCATTTTCATTTGCATCCATGATCATCAAAATAAAATAAAAAATCAAATGCATTCATCATTGCATCATATAAAATATCATCATCATAAAAAGAAAAGAACATCATCCATGTAATCAATGCATATAGATCATCATCATATAGAGTAACATGCATCATAAAAGATAATCATATAGAGTCCATGTTTGCATATAGATCATCATAAAGCAATAAAAGTCCAAGTATACAATGATATCGGATAAAAAATACAAGTGCCTCATCAATATAAATCAAGTCAAGGCTGTCATGTGCCACTACCACCTTACTTTGTCCACCTATGTGGCTATGGGCGAGAAGATCTTCCAGATGCCTGTCTCACACGATTACCACTCCTCTGAGGAGGTCCCATGACTCCACCGTTGTTAGTATCCATCCTCACAGTGGTATGATAGCTACCTGCCCTCTAGCTCTTTGCGACTAAATCCTCATTTAATCGTCATCAGTGTGATGTCTCCTTCTCGGCTCGAAATAGTGCTCTAACGGTATCAGCTGAGAGAGTGCTCGATCCAGCCTGTTGAATGTGATCAAGGAGACCCTGAGTATCCTATTATCTCCTAACATCCCTGTCTCTCTTTGTCATGAGTGTTTGTACCTGTTCTCTAAGTTTCTCTATCTATGCTCTGAGACTCTCCAAAGTATCCTTCTCTAGCACATACTACTGAGGAACATGGCCCTCAATCCCCTCATCTCCACCTACTTGTCCACCTGCTGGAATCTCAACCCGAGTAGCTCTTAGAATATGTCATCTAATAAGTGGAACATGATCCTCTAGATCCTCCTTCTCTCCACCATGAGCTGCAATAACCCTAGGGTCTGGCTGAATTTGACCAAAATCAATGCCTCTCCTGCAACCCCCATCCAGTCCAGTAATCTTGCCTCCTCCTGTAGAGGGTAACCCTCTCATTGATCTCATGCCTACTCTGCCAATATCTCTCCCAATCTGTCTTGCATCTCTCCCACCCATGGGAAGTGGTCTCCCAATCCTGCCAACCGGTCCAAAAGGTTCTCCACAAACTCTCAATCAACCTCCTCTTTGTCTGGGTCTCCTACTGGCTCCACCTCCATCTCCTCCCTCATCTCCATCACCTTCGGCATCATGAGCATCTCTAAGCTCTCATCTCTATCTCTATCTCCTAATGATGGGATCACCTGAATCATCATCCTCATCTCTTGAGCTGGGAGGAGATTCTGTTGGATCAATAATACGAGGAAACGAGTGTGCAAGCATGTACTAAGCATAATTTGTAGTCAACCCAGGATCTAGAATGTGTAATCTCAAATCATAAGCCACCCTAGGAGTAGCCAGAAACTCTACGCGTGCTATCTCAAAAGACAAAGATGGTCCCCAATCTCGCCTATCATTGTACCGTTGTGTGTATATTGTGACACCAGTAGGCATGTGCTGAATGATACCAAATTGTTTCAAAATATGACTAATCAACTACCGTTGAATAGTGTATGAAGTCCGACTAATGAGATATCTACTCTGCATAATATATGGTAATGTTCGTGCACCATCCATCCATGGCTCACAGTTGATATACGGTCTCCAAATAACACTATCCAGTGAATCCAGAACCCAATGCCAATACTCCATCTTACCCAGCTTATGTTGAGTAAGGATACCTACATATAAATAGACATATGGTTGCCTCTCACCACAAACTCTATGATGAATAAGTCGAGTAATAGCAATGTGCTCCCAACACCAGATCTGTAAAAGTGTGCATCATGTCGACAAACTAGCACTCTCATCAAAAACAACCTGATGAAGATCATGATACAAATGAGCGAGCATACAAACACCCCACGCATATCGAGTCTGATGCTACATCATGCTCTGAAGAATCTCACCCCAACCAATAGCAAAACCTTAAGATCTCTTGTCTGGAAAGATGAATCTGCCAATCAAACCTGCAAGAATCACTGGGAGAGTCTCGTAATACATGATCATATCCTCCCATCGGATCTCTCCCTAGAAATGCTCTCATCATGAAATACGACTCTGCAAGCCTCTGTCCCTCCATGATTCTGAAAATCATACTGGACTAACTCACCAGTCACGAGGATGTGGAGAATCCTATAGAAATCCTCAAGTGTCACACTAATCTCACCAGTGGGCAGGTGGAAAGTGTTATTCTCACTATGCCATCTCTCTGCTAAGGCAGTCAACAATCCCCTATTATGGCTAATATCAGGCATGTATAACAAGTGGCGTAATCCGCAGGCATCTGTGTGTCTAATCTCAGCCTGTGTAAGCTCTGGCACTAAGTGGCGCATGGCCGGAAATTTCTCCTGACACAGGAGAACATTGAGTTTCTCCTATGAAATAAGAGAATTTGATCTTTATCAATCATCACTCATCTATCTATCAAATCAAAGTGATCCCTAATCTATCACATCAACAATTGGTACATCTTTTCAAATGAAGCAAATCAGGCTATCAAATCAATCTAAACCTATCAAATCATGATTTTCTATCAATCAATGAGTTCAATCAAACTTTTTTATGCTCTTCATCAGTTTCTTAGAGCTAATCTATCAATTTATGAATCAAATCAAATCAAATCATTCAATCATTTATCCTATCAATCAACATTATCGAATTTCTATCAATCAAGACATCAATCGAATACCTATCAATCACAATTGTGCATCCAAATGCATCAATCACATCATCAAAATAAATTTTAACATGAACAAAATCAAACAGATTCATCTAAAACAAAAGTGCTCATCTTTTTAACAAAAGCGCAATTCTATTAAACACAGGCGCTGAAACACACATATGTATGAACCTTTTTCATAAAAGCGCTAACCCTTGGAACAAAAGTGTGAAATAGTCATATGTGCTACCCTTTTTAACATATACGCAAACACTCAAAGCATAAGCGTTGACTTAACAAAAGCGCTAACATAAATCAAAAAGGCGTGAACAAAACAAACGAATGCACTAAATCAATCAAAAGCGTTAATATCCAACGCAAATGCGCTAACATGCAAAACGAAAGCGTTAAAACATAAAGCCGAAAATTTAAAAAAATTCAAAATAGCCTCACACGCACCGACAAGAAAGGAAAATTGTACGACAAGTTGCAAAACAACTCGAGATAAGGTACATATCAGATAACCATAGTCAAGAGGTCGTTGATATCTTCGAACGCGCTCAAATCGATGGTTCTCGAACGGAATCACCATTTTGCCACCTCACCAAAGACAATTCTCTTCACAAGCTGACAAGGATGCAAATGAGATTAAAATTAACTTTGGTTAATTTTAAATTTACCATTTGGAAGGGTGATTAATGCTTTTAAATGAGGCAATTTTATTTATTTTTTATAAATGAATTTAATTGAAGGACCTTTTCAATTGTCGTGAGATCAATTGTTTATCCAAAATTTTCAACAATTTCACAATCAATCTCCCGAGGGGGCACACAATCAAGATTTTTATCTCCATCAGGCACACTGTCAAGACTTGATTTAATCTTTGAAACAATGTTGTCTTGACATCACTTCAAAGAGGGGAAAAATGTATACACATAAAAATGGCTCTGACCAATTAAAATAAATTTTATATTTATTTAATAATTATTATTCTATTAAATAGTTAATTTGAAAAGATTAATTTATTTAATTCATTTCATGTCTTTCTATTAATTAATTTAATTGAAATATTTTATTAATTAATTCATTTATCCTTTTCCTCTAATCAATTAATTAAATATCTAATATTTAATGGTTATTCTTCTATCCTATACTCTCAATTATTAAATAATTTCTTAGAATATTTAAACCCCTTTTCCAACTCACCTTCCATCTCCACTTCATCTTTCCTTTGCCAACTCATCCATCATGTGGCTAAATTAATTCAACAAAATTAAAATAAATAAACATTTATTAGCCACTTATCTCCAACTTCCAAAATAAATGAAATATTGTGTACGTACACATATTTCCTAACCTTCTTCTATATTCTCTCCAACATCCCTACATTTTAGGAAGGACTTGAGTCCACTTGTCCTCTCATGCTTGAATCTTCTCCAACCATCCCTATATTCCCTCAGTCAACAACCCAGTCAAGCTGAGATGAGTGACACTTGTCTTCTCCTTACCCCTTTCTCTCAACCTTCACCTTTGCTCACAGCCATCCAAATCTGCAGATCTGATCATGACCGTTGATCTAGGCCACATCATCTTATCCTCTCAAAGTCTATAAATGTGGGAGTTTTAGTTGAGAAAGAGTTAGTCTTCAAGTGAGTTTTCAAGTTAACCATTTGTGAAAACTTATGCATCCGTGAGTTTTTAATCTTGAAGCAAATAACATAATCATTTAGCATAATCATTTAGCATTGCATATCATAGTATCAATTAACTAATAGCTATCAATTCATTCTTCATATGCCATCTTGGAAGCTATCAGTGCTTGTCTAAGAGCAAATCATCTGCAAACCAAGATCAGTGGAGTTAGGACACAATGAGACTTAAATCATGAAGGTAATAAAATAGTGTTTTTATTTTATATCAATTTCATGTAGTTTCATTGGTTGAGTTTGGATTTCCTATAGCATTTCCTTTGTATTTTGTGAAACTAATATGTTGCAGGTAGTATTTTGATGATGAAATTCAAGTCGACGTAGTATACTATAAACCTCGTACGCGATTTAGCTTCGTTTAGCCTCAACAAAATGAGCCTAAATGCTTACAGGATTTTTAAAATTTGAAATACCCCATACGCGTTTGTTATTTTTTCAAAAAAAAAATTGGGATGTGTCCACTTTTTTGCACACCATCTTGGTGCACACACCCTAGTGAAACTTTCATGCTCCCAAGATATCCATCAGATAAAATTGTTTTGATGGAATTGGTACGTTAGATGGTGGCAGTACATGAGGTACAATCTGGATCACACAAAACAGGTCTCAAGTTCTCTTTGACTATTTGTAGGTACTCTATCAACTCAATCCTCAAGGCCAGGGAAATGGAAGAAGAGATGAGGAGAGCAACTATGAAATTCTTCAAAGCAAGGAGAAATTTTGACTACAGAGGAATGAAGAACAAATTGAAGAAAGCATATGTTCATGTGCACCGTATTGAAGACATCTGGATTGAGTGCAGAATAAAGCATGATATAAGGAAGCTTGATTACTGTCAGATCACAGTGGACTAAATTTGAGAATTTGATCTTGTAGATATCCGAAATATGTAGAAAAGAAAGTTTCTTCAACACCCTTGCCACTTATTCAATGGTCACATAAAGAATCAAGCTTTGTCAGAGATAGATTCTAGAGTACTCTTGTGAATACTAATGTTTGGCTTTCAAGCAAGGGAATCCAGTTGAATCATTTCTCTATTGATTCTGATGATGATACAGTTAGACCCGTTGGTAGAAGGTTGGAAATTAAAACAAAGAGAACAAAATCCTACCACTCCTTAGAAGGCTCCAAAGTTGAAATTTATAGTTGGGGCCGACAAAGGAAAGTCCCAAGGAGAACCATCCACTTCAAATATTCAAGAAAAAAAAGAGTCTGAAGTACAAGATGAGCATTTGGATGATGAACATCCTAATCTGGAGTCGATTGATGTTGATCAACTTGAAGGTGAGTAGGACGATAATGAAGAGTGTGATGAATATGATGAAGAAGGACTACCACAATCAGATAAGTCGTATGAGTCCCTACCCCAGATATCTCTCCATCTACCATGGTTCATGCTCCTATTTCTACCCTTGAATCATAACCTTTTGGATATATTGTCACTTGTGTCACCCCTAACACAATTGTTCATGTGTGTGTGAAAAGTGGACCCGTATCTGTATCTGGAATACACATCACTTCAATTAAGTCATTAGATGCATGGTTAGTAAATCAATAATCAATAAATAAACCATTACAAAGCGACCTATTGCCTTCTAGTGGATGTGAGTTTAGATTGCTCTCAGATTGCTAAGCTATCCAGTGACTAGACAACACCTAAACGAAGGATTTTTAAATCTATATGAGAATGGATTTAAGCTAAATGGATGCAAGATTTAAGCTAGATATGCAAGATTAATCTAACATGATTTAAGCAATATATGAATATTTAAGCGAAATGATTTAACCAATATGAAATAACTAATATGCAAACATCTAAATGCAAATTCTCAATGAACGTAGAGCAAAAATAGCATAATAACAATATATTCTCCAGGATTTTTGAATGAGAGATGAGAACCTGAATTTATAGAAAATTCAAAAAGAAACCAACGGCTAAGATCAAATCATGATGAGAGGTCAAGATTTTCCAAGAGGAAGCACAATCCAGGTGAATTGATGTGATTGGATGCTTTTTTCAGTTTTAAAGGAAATTGAACTAAAATTAAGATAAAAACAAGAAAAAATTGATTTATTCTCTTTTTCATTCAATTTTAATATTTAATTGTTTTAACTGCTTTCTTTGAGATTATCTATCAATTTTTAATTTGTTTTTTTTCAAGATTATCTCCAATTGATTTCTTTTCTCAATTTTTAATTCTTTTTTTGTCAATTAATTCCTTTTTATTTATTTGATGGAAAATTGATTTATTTCATTAAATATGCTACGATATTTAATAAAGATAAATAGGATAATTATTTTTAAAATGATTTACTTGGAATGATCAATTAATTAAATAAATATTTAATTAATATTGGTTGATTAATTTGCCATGTGACATTTAATGATCAAAGAATTAATTATGTGCTCAAGATTTATTTAATTGCCTTTGGTTAGGACCTTGGTGACATTGTCGAGATTAGGGGTCCATGGTTTAGATGACCATTTTTAGGGTATTACATTTGCCCCTCTTTGAATTAATGTGCGAGCAGCGCATTGGTTCAAAGAAAATTTGATGTCTAGGAGATACCAGATCTGAACTTGATTGATCACGAACTGGATGAAGAGCGAGGTGTTTAGCTTGATTTGAAGCGATGAAGCTGAACAGAGTTGATTAAAGCGATAACGATCCCAAACTTGATTTAACTAGGAACGATAGAGAGCAAAGATACTGAACTTGAACTTGATTGATCAAGAAGCGGATCTTACTGATCTAGAACTTGATTGAACTAGACACAGTGAATGAGGATAAAATCGATCTTGAACTTGATGGATCAAGATACGATGAGCGAAGATAAACTATCCAGCTTGATTCGATGCGATGAAACTGAACGCCTGCTTAGATTGAGCGTATGATAAAAGATACTCTGTAAACCCTTGATTGAGTTTAAACGAATAATTATCTTGATGAAAAGCGATGAAACTGATTAACGTTAAGAGACTAATTCAGACAAAGACAATATCAGCTTGATATGAAGTGATATAACTGATATGCCCTTAGAGATCGATTTGATGAAGCTTAGCTGCTTGTAGATTTGAAAATTTTCTCAACATTTGAAGATGTGAGGTCATAAGGTCACGAGTATGCCCCCTCGGGAGCGAAATCGAAAGATAGAGAGGGTTGCGCAATGATTGTAGGCAAAAAAAACTCGTAGCGATGATAAGTTATTTGAGCACAAAGATTAATGTTGAAGAATAAGCGTGATGAGAAAAGTGAGTGCAAAGTTGATTTGGAGAATAAATTGAGATTCAGCGTTGATTTATGAGAGATTGAGCGCAAATTGGAGAAAGAGTGAGTTTTTAATGAAAAAGCGCTAAGTGGTCCAAATTTGATGAAATTGACTAGCAGAATGATCTCGAATTTCGATTTCAATCCTGAAAATGGAATCAGGATGGGCAAATTAGCTAAGGGTACAATTTTCATGCCCATCGGAGCAAGTTGAAAATTAGGGTTTTGGCTATATATGGGTAAAAAGTGTCATTTTCAATTCATTTTAACCCTCCAAGTTTGAAAATTCAAAAACCCTTCTGTGAAGAAAAATGGTGGTTCCCACTCATATGCATCGATTTGAGTGTCAAAGATGACATAATCAACCTCGAAACTACGAGCCAACGGTAAATGATCGATCTTAAGCCTGTTAATCATTTCAAAATAAAAAAAAATTGTTGAATTTATCAATTTTTTGCATGTGGAAGTCGCGCGTTTTCATTTTGTCGTGTGAGACAGGATCCTGTCTCGTACGACAAACTATTAAATTTTGTTTTGTCATTTAGGGTCATTAGTTTTGTCGTTCTAACCCCACCCTTCTATAATACGACAATATTCATAAGAGACCATTTTGTCATCTGGGGTCTAATAGTTTGTTGTATGGGAGTCTTTTGTCATACGGGGCCTAATCCTAACTCGTACGAGTTGCTACCCTTCCGTGGTTTGTCATTTGGAAAACAGTGAGCATTTTTTAAGGTCTAAACTTGAAATTTTGATTTTGCAATTGACGTAGTTGGATTTGTGTGATGTTTTACTACTCTTGTAGGCTTATTTAGGATGTTTTCTGATGCTTTGTTTGATTTTTGTAGGTTCGATTGCCTCATGTTCTCTTCGGGTGTGTTTATCCACCTACAATGACCTTAGTTCGATAGCTTTCAGAGGTTGAGCAGGCACATATTGATGTGTGTAGTTTGACGCACCTTCTTAGATTACCAGATATTCATGTGAATTGTGGTATGCTCACAGCATTAGTTGAGCGATTTCATTCAGAGCATAATACCTTTCATTTGCCAGTTGGGGAGATGACCATCACTCCCGAGGATGTTTATAGGATTCTCTGTATCCCTTTTGTCGGGGGTAGGGTAGATTTTGATGTAGCACACCTTCCTGGATTACAGGCTATCAGATGTGTATTCAGGGATCCAAATATCTTGACATGTTCTATCAGTTGAGATATTATGATGAGCAGGTATAGTGAGGAGTTTCATCTTGCTTGTGTTCTAGCAGGTTTTATCGCTACTTTCTGATGCTAGATAGAGGATAGCAGGGATTCCAGTGTGGATGGAGCAGGATGTTGGAGAGGTTGATGGAAACCCCTCAGAGACTAGGTTGGGGTTCATGTATATTAGCACACTTGTATCGCGAGATGCATGAGATTGTGTATAGAGAGGGGAAGAGCATGGTTGCAGGTGTCTTGATCTTACAGATACGGGCATGGGAGCACCTCCCAGTATGTCGGCCGCTTATAGATGACAACAGAGAGCCTGGTCAACCGATTGTGTACACGTATTCAGGTTATGTTACATAGCCCCATCTAGGCAAGACCGATTTTTGGAGATGATAGTTGGATGACTTGATAGTTGTTGTATGGAGACCTTACAGGGGCTTAGAGCCATGGGATGACTGGACGATCATACGCAAGGATCTTTTTGTTACATGCCCACTCATTGGCAAATCGCAAACTGTAGTGGAGCGATTTGTGATATCTCGAGTGATGAGGTAGTATGGTAGGCCTCAGGGGATCTGGCAAGAGTACACAGCATACACGAGATATGCTGATGAGGAGAGGCGGGGATAGTCACCAAGGTTATCATATGCCCTGAGTATGCAGGAGTTGACTGGATTACAGAGACTCCGATGGGATAACATGGATGATGTTGCGGATGCAGGGGTATTTCCCCAGTATAGGGATTGGTTCCAATAGCATCCATTCCTCAAATTCACAGATCCAGCTGAGCAGGCTCCTCGTATAGAGGAGGTAGAGGATGATGCCCTGCACAAGGGCAAGGACAGGGACAGAGAGTCGAGGCTCTTAGGCGGGCAGGTGGTGATCTTGGATCTAGCAGCAGCAGGATACTAGTTGGTAGGCAGTAGAGAGGAGAGGGTGGATCCCCAGGGACCATTGGAGTGAGGCTTGGCGGAGTGAGGGTGCCGAAGGGTGGAGGAGAGGAGGAGAGAGCAACATCGAGACAAGTCTGGTAGAGGAGAGAGGAGCACGGGGGAGCTGGAGGTAGAGATGGGGGAGGGGATGGAGGCAGAGATCCTATAAGGGATGAGCGGGCCAACACAGCACAGCCGATGAGAGCACGCCTAGCGAGGTTACAGTCATAGTTGACAGTGGCATAGACTCAGCTGGCGAAGCAAGACAGACAACTAGTGGAGCTTAGGGCTGAGCACGATCGTCAAGTCACAGAGATGAGAGCAGAGAGGAGGGCAAAGATAGATTATTTGTGGTAGAAGGTTTTGCACCAGACCAGTCAGGTGGCTTATTGCGTTGCAGCTTACAGCATAGTTGTTCCTGTAGTGCAGCATGTTATACCGTACTCACAGTATATGGCGCGATCAAAGGGAGCTCGAGCACCTCATCAGGATCCCAGTCAGCAGGCTCCACCTCCTCCACCAGGCGATGAGGGAGAGGCTGAGAGATAGATATTCTTTTTGTAGCTCTGATATATTTTTTTTGTAGCCTATATGATTCTTGCTCTAATAGGATTTTGTATATGTCAGCTGACATCATTCTGTACTTTAAGACTTTATACGATATATATATATATATATATATATATATATATATATATATATATATATATATATATATATATATATACGAGATCTGATTTGACATCATTGTACTTGTGTTGATTGATTATGAGATGCTTTCTATATGTTTTATTCTATATGTATGCATTTCTTTTTCAGTATGGATGTATGTAATGCAAATGAATATGGATGTCTATTTTTGTTTCTTTTTATGTAAATAAATGAGGAGAATGAGTAACTTGTAATGCAAATGTTTTTTTTCTTCATGCAATAATATGAATGCAAATAAGTATAAAATGAAATGTATGGATTTATATAATATGTTCATGTATGCAGCTAACATCTCAATACACAAGTACTCGATCGGAGAAACGATGATGAAAAAGAGACCACTTAGCTGAGAAATGACGAAGCTTCAAACTCTCATTCAGAAGATAAAGAGAGCATTGTTATTATACCGAAATCGCTTTAAATTCACAAGATGCAGAATGAAATGCAAAATGAGATGCAATCCTAAACCTAGTCACTAGATTTTGAAAATCTTAATTTTCATCATTGAATGTTTTACAACCACAACAGGCGGATTAGAGTTCCTTTCTTTTCATGTGCAATATTAATTATCTTGTCCGCAATGACCCTTTTTTTGTTCATATCCTTGGACAGATTTTGCAGGGGCTTGGATTGCATGATAAATAAATTCCCTCAAAACAGACAAAGAAATGATAGGAACCTCCCTGTAGCATTCAAATAAGCGGAGTCGGGGTATGTGTGGCTATTTCACCTTAATGTGAAGGCACTTATCACAAACACCCAGCTAATTAGATGTTTTCAGATCATCATAATCATTCCTACAAGCAAAAAATAAAGAAAATATTATGCCCCCAATCCTTCCTCCTCTGAGTCAAGATAGACTTCCTCGAGTTACTCAAAGGGATAATAACTGAAAAACCAATATAAAAGACAACAAACAGAAAATTTCATGCATATCTCAAACAGTTTAGTGATTGTTTTCAGTTTTATTTTGCTTGTGTACTCAGTGATAAAACTCTTCAGTAGTCAGGAGATAGGTGACTAACTCGATGTGAATGACTGGGTATCACTGACGTAAAGATGACTTGGTTGATATTGCTTAGGACATGTAAATTGATCAGTCGATTACCCTAAGACTAGGTCAATGATTGGTTTCTAGCCATGAGGGTTCCAAAAGAACCAAGATGTCACGAAAGTGACTAAAAGATATGTACAAGCGAAATCAAAGAATTGTAAGAAAGCGGGAATGCCAATGTTGCATTGATAGATGGAGCGCTTGAGTACAAGAGGCACTTGTTTGCCAGGTTTTCACCTACTTGGCAGAGATTCATTTTTTTTTCTCTTTTTTTTTTTTTTGGATTTCTTCAAGACTTTTTCTGATTTTTATAATTTCTTCAGGACTTTTTAGTTGTATAGGTTGCTGGAGCAGAGAGTATTTAGGTGAAGAATTTCTTCAGATGGATGGTGTTGATCAGTTCATGGAGTTGTTCTCCTTCTGATGTTGAGAGTTGATAGGCACTAGAGCCAAAAGTTGCAGTAACAATATAGGGACCCAGCCAGTTGGATTCAAACTTCTCTTTTTTGTCTCGAAACTGTTGATTCTTAGGATTTTCTCTTAGAACTAGGTCACCAACTTGAAATTCTCTTTGTCAAACCTTCTTGTTATATCCTCTGAACATTTTCTTTTAATACACTCTGAGATGATCAAACGCCACTTGTTGACGCTCATCCAACAATTTGAGCTCTTGAAATTTAGATATTCTATAGTCTTCATCAGTAACAAGACCTTGCAAAGAAACTCTTAGAAATGGTATTTCCACCTCAATAGGTAATACTGCTTCGGACCCATACACCAAAGAAAAAGGTGTAGCCCCAATAGGTGTTTTGATACATGTTTTATAAGCCCACAAGGCAGGATTGAGCTGCAGATGCCAATTCTTTCTAGATTTATTAACTATCCTGTGTAAAATAGCCAATAGATTCTTGTTAGATGCGTCGGCTTGTCCATTACCTTGAGGGTAGTATGCAGATGACCAGTGTTGTTTTATTTTGAATTTTTCAAAGAGTTCATTTAGATCTTTGTTCTTGAACTGTCATCCATTGTTAGTTATAATGGATGAAGGTATACCATACCTGCAGATGATATAATTAAGAATAAACAGAGCTACTTGTTTGTCGGTTGCTTTGATGAGCGGAACCGCTTCTACCCACTTAGTGAAGTACTTTGTGGCAGTGATAATAAATTTGTGTATGTTAGATGATGCAGGATATATTTGGCCAATTAGATCAAACGCCCATTGTTGAAAGGGTTAGTGTGTCACAAAGGGTATGAGATCCCTTGCTGGAGCATGGATAAGGTGCCCATGCAGTTGACACTTTTCACAGGTTTTAGCAAATTTTATAGCTTCTTTCTCCATGTCTAGCCAGTAGTATTCAGCCCTTAGTAGTTTTCGTGCTAAAGTTAGACCATTCAAATGGGATCCACAAACACCTTCATGAACCTCGGATAATGCACTTTGGGACTCCTCGGTTTCTAGACATCTAAGCAAAGTATTATCTAAACCTCACCTGAATAGGTCGTTAGCAATGATGACGTACCATGACGCATTTTGGATTAGGTTCCTTTCTTTCATTTCGAAAAAGATTAGCAGGGACAACTTGGCTAGAACGAAATGAGTCATGTCCATTAATAGAACAGACCATCTGGGACTCGAGAGAATCATAGGCAAGATAATGTAACTCTTCCACCATGAATTCAAAGCGAAAATTAGATTCCTGTAGCTGTGGTATAGATGCCAAGGTGACCATTGCATCCACTGCTCTATTTGTTGATCTGGGGATCTGCTAAAATGATATGAAGGTAAAGTATTTCTTGAGATCATCCACCATTCTCTTATAAGGCATCAGTTTCTCATCTCTTTTCTGATATAGATCATTGATTTGGTTGATAATGAGTTGAGAATCTCCATAGATGTGTAATTCAACAATCTTCCACTCAATGGCCAGCTTGATCCCATTTACCAAAGCTTCATATTCTGCAATGTTGTTTGTGCAAGGGAAGAGAATCTTGTATTCTTTTGGGATTGAATATTTTTGGGGAGTAATAAAAAGTATTCTGGCACCAGAACTATGTTGAGTGAAAGAACCATCAAAGAACATCTTCCATGATTGTTGAGTAAGGTGCATGATTGATTCATCTAGGAATTCTATATGCAGAGGTTGAGTGTCTTCAAGTGGAGCATCAGCAAGTTGGTCTACAATAACTTGTCCTTTGATGACTTTGTGTTCCACATATTCAATATCAAATTCCGTAAGAATCATGACCAATTTGGCTAGTCTTCCTGTAAGCATTGCTTTGCTGAGAAGATATTTAAGTGGATCAATCTTAGCTACCAGCTTAATAGAGTGTGCTAACATATAGTGCCTTAATATTTGTGATGCAAAGACCAATGTCAAACATGTTTTCTCTATTATAGTATAGTTCATTTCATATGACACGAACGTTCTGTTGATATAATATATAGCTCTCTCTTTTTTATTTTCATCTCATTGTGCTAGAAGTGCCCCCAGCGAAGTATATGTAGCTGATATGTATAGAATCAATGGCTTACCTTGAATTGGTGGCATTAATATGGGCGGATTAGAAAGATAATCTTTGATTTGTTTTAAATGTTGTTCACAATTTTTATCCTAATTGTATTGAACGTCTTTCCTTAATACCTTTGTGAAGGGTTGAGCTTTGTCTGCTAGCTGAAATATAAAGCGCCTTATTGACTGAAGACGGCCCTGTAAACTTCTCATTTGACTGATATTCTTGGGCGGAGGCATTTTCATTATAGCTTGGACCTTTTCAGGGTCAACCTCAATTCCTTTTTTTGAAATTATGTAACCAAGCAATTTTCCTAATGTTACTCCAAATGCACACTTCTTAGGATTTAATTGGAGCTTGAATATTTCCATTCTATCTAGTATGAGGCCTAGTTCTTGAATATGCATAGATCTCTTCATAGTTTTTACTAGGGTGTCATCAACATAATCTTCCATATTTTTATGCATCATATCGTGGAAGATAGTGGTTATTGCTCTTTGGTAAGTTGCTCCTGCGTTCTTTACCCCAAATGGCATAACATTCCAGAAGAAAGTTCCCCATGCACACATGAAAGTTGTATTTTCTTGATCTTCAGGCGCTATCTTGATTTGATTGTAACCAGAGAATCCATCCATTAATGAATACATCTCATATCCAACAGTCATATCTACTATCATGTCAATGTTGGGCAATGGAAAATCATCTTTCGGACATGCTTTGTTGAGATCCTTGAAGTCTGGGCAAACTCTAATAGATTTGTCTGCCTTTGATACAGGTACTATGTTTGATACCCATTAGGCGTAGTCTATAGCTCTGATATATCCAGCTTTTAGCAATTTTTATAGTTCAGCCTTGACTAGCAGTGCCACATGAGGATGCATCTTACGGAGTTTTTGCTTGACTGGTTTAGCTCCTAGTGTAATAGAGAGATGATGAATGATGAGATCAGGATATAGTCCTGGCATATCTAAGTATGTCCATGCAAAGTTGATCTTCTTATATAAAAAAAGGTTGCTGAAATCTTTTAACTCTTCTGCTGATAGTGGTTGAGCTAAATGAATGATATGTGGCGTTTCTTGACTCCCAATGTTGGCTAATTGAGTTGGCTCGATCAATATAGAAGACCTCTCCTGGAAATGACTTGGTACTATATCAAGTATCTCACCTTCAGGCGCCTCAGAGAGGTTTTCACCCTTAGGTACGTCCTTTATTTTTACTATTTTTGATTCTGACACTACCACAATGTGGTTTTCGCCATCAAATCTCTTTTTTTTCTTTTTTTCTTTTTTTATGACTGAGATACTTGATGTCTATTTCAGTCATGTTTTCACTCTATTCACTGGTGGAAGAGTTCATGGGTTCAACTGCATTGAGATAATAGGCTAATGTATAGTCATTGGCAAAGGTAGGTATATTCAAGAATTGGTTATAAAGAGTACAATCAATCAGTTCAGGATGTATTAAGGATAAGGTTTGAACATGCTCAAGGGAGTTCATGGTACTATCATCATGGCTTCGGACCGACTAGTCGAGTTCCAGAAGACTACCTTGCGTATGTGTCTCCAGACCAAGAAGAGTTACGACATGATTATCGAAATTTTTGTTAGTATTTATTGGACCTAACCCAACTGACCTACTTCTAGTGTCGTCACCTACTTCAGACTGAATTACATACTGTGGTGTGACAGCAATAGGGTCAATAGACAGCATCTCAACATTCATGAAAGAGTAGTCATAATGCGTTGTTGAATAGTTGTTATAAATTGAGCACTTGTCTGAGTTATCAGAGTCGTAAGATGAAGTTTCTGGCTCGTCTTCAAGTGGCTTAGTAAAAGTATATATAGTATCAATACCTACATCTTTGATGTTGCAAGTTCCTTCATGATTTGGTTCATTGATCATTTGTATTTGACACACTTGTGGACATAACCTTGATGGTTATGTTAATCCCTGTTGTCTGTTCCATTCAGCTTCCTCTAGACTGATGATTGGTTCTGTTTCTGTAGCTTCTAATTCTTCTTTTGTAGTTCCGTACCTGATTTGTCCTATCTCAATAGAGGGAGAGTTAGTAGGTGAAGAAATTGCTTGTGTCCTTTCTTCCTCCACCTGTTGTTCATAGTCTTCTTGTCTTTTTAGTCTGATTTCTTCTATTTCCCTTTGCATTTTTAGGCGTATCAGCTCTTGTATGTCATATGTGATATTATTGGATTCTTCAGGGGTTTTTGTGGTAGATGTATCTGAGAGGTGGTCTGGACCCCATACATACTCATTTGAATCAGTTTCTGAATCATCTACTTGTTATCTGCTAGTATATGTTACCGGAATGTCCAGTGGTGCGAACAATTCTCTGACTCTGTATACTTCATCTCTCATATCCTCTGGGATTTCTACTTCCTGTGGTATTATAGTTGATATAATTGGAACTTGATTGCCATTTGTTTCCTCTCTCTGGGTTGGCAATTCTTTTTGTTCATCGTCGCACTCTTCCTGAGTTTGTTGAGTATTAATTTCTTGTGTTGTTAAAGGTAGTACCTTTTTCTTGCACTTAAGTTGATGGTGGGATGTATGCTTCTGATCTGATGACTTTCTTGGATCATATCTCAGTCCAACTTTATCATTTGTAGACTTAGTTCATAACTGAATAGGTTCAACAATACCTTCTTGACGCTTGCCTATAGGACTGGTACCTGAATATCCCATGTGTTGAAGCGTCTTATAGCCTGGACCATATTGTGTCAGGGAAATCTCACAATGTCGTATTTCTTTGTTTGCACTATCTTCTTTGAAAAGGGATTTGAGAACATCATCCTCTTCTATTTCATCTGCAAGAGAAGTAGAGGATTGTATAAAGAGACCATCATAAATGACTTTGGAGTTGAAGTTTGTGGCTTCATAACCCCTGCTGGTTTTCCCGACTGTCTTGGTGATGGAGGAAGAGATATTAGCGAGAGTATAGGCTCTATCTTGTAGCCATCCATGTCGATGTTTGTGATTTATAATTTCTTTTCTAAATCTTTCAGTAAAGATTCTGAACTTTCAGCTGTACAGGTTGCTCTATTATGAGGAACAAAAGTATCAGCACTCTACGTTAATGCATTGCAGGTATAGCTTGCATCGGCAGGAATACTGACTTCAAATCTATTATAAGGAAATTTCAAGCACTAATGATACGTAGATGGTACTGCTTTCATTTCATGAATCCATGGCCTGCCTAGTAAGATGTTGTATGAAAGATGAAGATCAAGGACCTTAAAAATGACATCTCTTTCTATAGGTCCTACCCTGATTGGTAATAGTACCAAACCCTTAGAGGTTCTTTCTTCTTCATCATAAGCCTTGATTGTTATTTTCTTTGTTGGATCAATAGCATTTTTCAGAAAATCTCAGCTGTGTCAGTAGATTATAGGTACAAATATTCAACCCAGCGCCTCCATCTATCAAAACACGTTTAACTCGGTGTTTATGGATCATAGCTTCGATGTGTAATGGTTGGTTATGTGGGTGACTTAGTGAGTTATCATCTTCTTCAGAGAAAGTGAGGTAATGAGGTGAAGTCAGGTGACCCACCATAGACTAAAACCGATCTACGTCTAAATCTTTAGGGACACTAGTGGTGAGCAAAGCCTTGTCCAAGACCTCTCTATGAGCAGAAGAGATCTTAAGCAGTTCCAAAATAGAGATTTGAGCATTGGTTCTTTTCAATTGTTCAACAATACTATAACCAGGAGAAGATGATAAAGGCAGCTGTTTTGATTTGGCTCTGATTGTGTCTATTTGTCTATTTGGTAGATTTGATGTTGTTTGATCGAAAGTTAAGGAACTAGCTCCTTGGAGAGTAACCTTCTTTTGAGCGCGAGTCACAACATCAGCAGTTTGTCCTTGATTTTGTTTATCCTAGATTATGATCACATTGCAATATTCAGGTTGGGAAGATTCAATCATGTTGATCACGTTATTGTTGTTAGTGTAGGTATAATTGACTCTAGCTCCTCCCTTGGCTTTTGAGGAATCTCCTTGTTCATAAGTCGGTAAGGGATCTTTAAATGCCTTATGATCAGCATTAGTCATGTGATTTCCAACAAGGATCTTGCCAACATCAATAAGATCTTGGATTTCATGTCGGAGTTTCATGCAGTTGTTTATGTTATGTCCCTTGTTCTGATGGTAGTCACAGTATTCGTTTTCTCTCCACCATTTAGTTTTAATTTCTGGGTCATATGGTCTAGAATTGTCTGGCAATGTTATCAAATTATTTGCAAATAAAGTTTTAAAAGCTGATTCATATGATTCATCTACAAGAGTAAAATCACGCTTAGGTTTTGAAAGCCAAGGCTTTTCTTTAAACCATTCTCTTGCTTTTTTCAAAGGATTTTCTACTATAGTTTCAGCTGCATTGAGTGCTTGCGTGCTACTAGCCTATTTTTGCTTGGACAATATCTACCACTCCATCATTAACAATGTTTATGTTGTTATCTTTGCCATATTTCCAGTATTTGCTCTTTTCTTTAGAACTAGAACCTTGCGATGTTTTTTTCCAAAGTGATATATCTCCCTTTTTTATAAGCCCATCTTCCATTCTGAGGGCATTATCTACCATTTTGTTGAATGAAGGATGTACTTGCATCTGGACAATGTATTTTAATTCAGGGATTAAGTTGTTGACAAAGATATTCATCTTCTCAAGATCTGGAATAGTCCGTGAATATCTAGAGAACATTTTTCTCCATCATTGGAGAAAGGTGAGAAAGGGTTCTCCTGTCTTTTGTTTGGTATTGCAAAGCTCTATCAAAGTGACTGGGTGACGAATGTTATAGGAGTATTGTTGTAGGAATAGTTGGATTAATTCTTCAAAAGTTTTTATTCTTATAGGTAAACTTGAGAACCATTCCATAGCTTGCCCCCCTAAACTTCTTGGGAAAAGCCGCATGAGATACGTTTGGTCGTGCATGAACTCCATACATAAAGCACAAAATTCTCTGATATGATCTTGAGGGTCTGTATTCCCGTCATATTTGTCAAACTTAGGCATTTCTACTCTTGAGAGAAATGGAGGCATGTAAAGGTTTTTGTCAAATGGGAATGGGCATATTGTGTCCAGAGAATATTGTTTTGGTGTTTTATCTTTGTTTTTCAGTTCTATGACCTTAGTTCGTAAAGCTTGCATTTGTTTGTTTAGCATTCCCAATGGTGTCTCTTCCTCTTTAGTGATGAGGGCCTCCACATTATAACCAGTAGGAAGTTTGGCACCTTGCTTTGCTAATTCTAGGAAATAGTCTTCTTTTTCTCTAGCCATGATGACTACCATCATTTTTCAGAACTCTTTATCATTTTGACATCTATGTATTTCGACCTCGGGAGGTTCAGGGATTTCAAATTCAGTTGATGAGGACTCATTGTAAGTGGCATGATTGCTGAAGTTGTCATGAGTGTCTCGTTTACTAGCTTGTCTTTCTTGCCTTTCTCCAGACATGGTGAGACATAGGGGCCGACCAAAGATTGGTAGGTCGTAAACTGGTATTTGTGACGAGGACGATTTATTTGGAAAGAGTTTTTCTACAAAGAATGGATTGTCGTTTGACAAAAAGGGTAATTCTTTTTCTTTGTTTGTTTTGTTGTGAGAACTTCTGGTTTGAACAGGCATTTGCAACCGACAGGACCGAGAGCTAGATGTGTTGCAGAAGTCAAGATCAAATTGTAGCTAGTTATTCGTTTAACGTAGTGATTGAGAGAAGTTACTAAGATCTAGTCTGATTTCAAGAATGATCTATCCTATGTAAGACGTTATCTAAGTTAACTTAGGTTTTGATAAGATGTTTGAACTAGCTTAAAGATGATCGACAAAATCGTGCAACGCAATGGCAGGGGTACACTATCAAGGTTGTTTACGCTCAAGGGGATGATGACTAGTTTTATGCTCATTGTAGACTAATCTGGGCAGGTTTGACTGTTCTGTACTGACAAAATCAGAGATTCGTACGATAGGATTTATTGAGTCGGACGATAATTTAATAGTTCCAAGATGACAACAGTTTTCTTTCGTACGAGTTGCTGCCTAGTACCATACGACGGATGGGTATGTCTAAGACGACAAAAGATTCAGTGCAATTACGTATCGTACAACACAGGATTTAGCTTCAAACGGCATACTTCTGGGTTTCGTACGACAGAGGATTGAGCTCAGACGACAAATAATCAGAGTTGTATGACACAGGATATGGTGCAAGATGATAAATGATCAGATTCGTATGACTGTTAATAGGACAGAGACAAAAATTATGAGTTTTTCAATAGCTGAGTATGACAACTGAGTATGACCAATTCTGAGATGGACTGATTTTTGACCAGGATAGACTATTTTTGGACAGATTTTTGACTTAGGGTAGACTACATCTGACACAGACAGAGTTTATCACTGAGTTGTTGATTTGTTTTCTCCAGTTTTAGTTTGAGGGATGAAAACACAGAAAACATGCAGTATGAATAGTAACTCCAATCACAACATGCAAACCCTACGGAAGTTGGCTTAGAGAAGAAAATCTTTGCTTGCTGACTTAGGTACACACCCAATAGTAACGGTCGTTGAGTCTCACACAATGGATTCTCAACGCAGTATTAGCCGACTCCAAATGCTAATGGGGGCATTATATGGTAAGTGTCTTGGGAGAGTTATTATCTCTCTTGCACAAAGATTATCAACCTTTTGGAGATGAATCGGGTAGCTTCTAATTTTAATTAGATCTAGTAAGGGGTTCGTTCGGCGCATCAAGGTATAAACTCAATTAAGAAGTCTCCCAGCCTTGAAAACCAAGGTTCAATATACCCGAAGGTACTGAGGAGAGCTATTCCCGAGCACTGTGGTTGACTTGATTTTTATCAAATCATGATTTTATAGTGGGTTGAAGTCCTTGGCGTTTAATTGTTCCCACTTAGGTCATTCCCCTTACACCGGTCGTAACGGCTTTAAAAGTTTTTAAGCTCCTCGGGAGGGCAGGCCTGCTAAAGATGTACAAATCTCAAACAAAGAAAACGCCTCAAGGGTCTGGATTTCTGATTGTCTAAAAAGACGAGCATACTCTCCTACCTCCTGAATTTTACTTAAAACACGAAATACAGATTTGTTCTTTAACCAGATAGCAAGTTAGGTGCCTAAAAAAAAATGAATTTAAAGAACACGCAATGTTTAGTTGATTTTCTTTAAGCAACCTGCAAAAACAATGTATCAGTAGTCATGTTGTTTTCATTATTTGACAGGTATATGTTTGATTGATAAATTCTTTGACAAGCGTCCTGCAAGAAACTGGTTAAGCTGTGAAAATATCAGGCAGACAGAAGACGATTCAGGGTGAGCATTAGCGTAATCAAAATTTGACAGAAAACCTGAAAAATGAAACTTGTTTTAACCCAACAGAATACAACATCATATGACAATTATCATAAAATGAAACAACAAAAGGCTTTTATCGTACGAGTTAGAATAAGCATAAGACGACAGAAGATAAAATCAGATAATCAGAACAGTATGTCATACGACACCATTTTCTGATTTGTACGACAAATAAAAGGTAAATAAACCATTACAAAGCAACTTATTGCCTTCTAGTAGATGCAAGTTTAGATTGCTCTCAGATTGCTAAGCTATCCAGTGACTAGACAACACCTAAACAAAGGATTTTTAAATTTATATGAGCATGGATTTAAGTTAAATGGATGCAAGATTTAAGCTAGATATGCAAGATTAATCTAACATGATTTAAGCAATATCTAAATATTTAACCTAAATGATTTAAGCAATATGAAATAACTAATATGCAAACATTTGAATGCAAATTCTCAATGAACCTAGAGCAAAAACAACATAATAACAATATATTCTCCAGGATTTTTGAATGAGAGATGAGAGCCTGAATTTATAGAAAATTCAGAAAGAAACCAACGGCTGAGATCAAATGATGATGAGCGGTCAGGATTTCCAAAGAAGAAGCACAATCCAGATGAATTGATGTGATTGGATGCTTTTATTAGTTTTAAAGGAAATTGAACTAAAATTGAGATAAAATCAAGAAAAAACTGATTTATTATCTATTTCATTCAATTTTAATATTTAATTGTTTTGATTGATTTCTTTGAGATTATCTATCAATTTTTAATTTGTTTTTTTTTCAAGATTATCTCCAATTGATTTTTTTTCTCAATTTTTAATTCTTTTTTTGTCAATTAATTCCTTTTTTGATTTATTTGATGGCAAATTGATTTATTTCATTAAATATGCTAGGATATTTAATAAAGATAAATAGGATAATTGTTTTAAAAATGATTTACTTGGAATGATCAATTAATATTTAATTAATATTGGTTGATTAATTTGCCATGTGACATTTGATGATTAAAGAATTAATTGTGTGCTCAAGATTTATTTGATTGTCTTTGGTCAGGACCTTGGTGACGTTGTCGAGATTAGGGGCCCATGGTTTAGATGACCATTTTTGGGGTATTACAGTACATATTTCTTCCACTAGTGCTAATCAGTCTACCTTATATACCTCGCATGAAAATATTGAGAATGTTTTCTCTACTTTCCCAAATTTGTCTAAAGTGTCAACCACCACGTTGGATGACTTTGATAAGTTTGTGATAAAGATGGTTCCTAGACCCAATAAGTCATCTCTCGAAAATCCTCCTATTGTGATTACTGTAGACACCTAAAATTGTCCTAGCTTGATTAAGTAAAAAAATTATTTATTTAATTATTTTATCCCAAGTCTTGTATTAATTCAATAAATTTCACATAACCTCTTCTAGCCTTTTCTTATTTAAATTAATATTTTTATTTGTTTAAATATTTTTTCCCTAAATTAAATAAATATTTTTATTTGTTTAATTAATTGATTAGTTTTTTCCTTCCTATGACACATGTCATTTATCTCTTAATTTTCCTCTACCTACCCCCTTCATTATTTTTTTTTATTTTTTTATCTACCCTTTAATCCTAACCGACCATTTATTTCTTTCACCTCTTAATCTTATCCCTCAATTTTCTAAAGTGTCTTCTATATAAGAGGATTCTTTTATCTTTTCAATCCTAGTCAGCTAACTAGTCTAATCCAGCAATCTTTATGCAATCAACCAACTATAAAACTGCAATCTGTTCTTTGTTAAGCTCTTGTGCACAATACAAAATCTAAAAGCAAATATATCAAACAAGATCAATGGAGATAGGAGACAATGAAGATCAAACTCTACTTGTCATGTGAATGGTATTATTTTTTCAATTTGTTGATTTGCATGTTCTTAGGTTTTTTCATTGGTGTATGGTGAATGCTTTGCTATAGAATAAGGGTTTGTTGTGGTTGGATCTTTATGGTTTTGCAATAGTTTGTCATCATCATTTTTCACCTCACACAACTACTACTTCTCAAGAGCAAATAGATCCCTCTCAAGTTTTAGTCATAGGTGTTGATGATGGTTCTTCCTTATCACCATGGTTGTTCTCCAATGCCCGTAAGAGGAAGAAACAAGTTGTTTCTCTAGATGATTTGGATTTCAGTCAACTCATTTCACCAATCCTAAGACTATCAAAAAAGCCAAGACCATATCAAGGGTGAAGGTGGATAAAGTTAGAAACAAATAAGCAGAGATTGTCATTCTTCCTCCTGATAAAGACATTGATTAGATCCAAGACTCAGATTATATAATCAACAAAGTTGAATTGGGCAAACAAACTCATGATTCTATAGCAGGAGATGTTCAATCATCTTTAGATGCCCTTGTTTCTAGGTATGATGAAGACATAATCAAGAAGGATAAGTGCAAGGCAAAGGTTGAACAGCTCACCACTGTGCTAATGAAGGTGACTAAGTCTTCAGAGGCCATTGAACAAGTGACTTCATCACTAGATGAAAAAATTATGAAGAGAGTTGATCAAGAAGCTTCATGGAGCAGAGTGGTGGGTGAATAGATGGATAGGATTCTTAGCCAAGGTATGTGGCTTCTGAGCTTAGCTGTCACCATAGTCAACAATCTTGATACCGTGAAAACTGAGGTGGATAACACCATAGAAATATTCTCTCAAGAGGTAGAAGTGAAGGAAAAGGATCTTGATGCATGGTTGAAACATGAGGATTTCGATTCAGATGATCTTGTGCAAAATAGTGTCATTCCTTCTCAAGCTATGTATGTTGAGCAGCGAGAAGCATTAGAGCATCAAATGAATATTTTAGAGTGGCTTATCAAAGGCATGAGAAAAACTCAAAAAGAATGGATGAACAAAAAGAAGATTGTTGATAAGATATCATAAATTCCTTGTACTTTCCTTGATGAAAATTGGGAAACACTTGATGTGGACATGATCATCAAGGAGTTTAGTTTATTGCTAACTGCTGAAATTGAGAGATAAGACTTCTCTTTGTCCTCTATTGACAAATTGGTTGATCTACAGTTCATTATGGATTTTTTGGATTCTCTTTTAAAAAAACATAAGAAATTGTGTTGACTTAGGAGATTCTATTACACGGGTCAAGTTCATCATTAGTTATACCCAAGGACCCAATGAAGATCCAATGAAGATCGCTCTACAAAAATTTAAATAATTCTAGAAACAAGATCAACATGAAGAAAAATACAATTATTTTTTATGATTTTTCAATGGCATTTTGTAATTCCAATCAACACCGTGTCATTTTGTATATGTTTTAGAACACATGTAGGACTGCGTGTGTCCTAAGTCAAATAGGTCTCTACTTTTGACTTAGTCACAATTAGTTGAAACTTTTCCTATTTTTGTGCATCATCCCTCTTCTATATATATGAGGGATTTCATTGTGATAAGGATATTTTTCAATCTTTTTGCTAATACATCGAAACTCTGCAGAATTGAAAAGCTATCTAAGTCTTTGAGCTTATAGTGTATTCAAAATAAATTAATCAAAGAAAAGAAATGGCATCCAATCTTTGTCTTGGGACTACTTTATTGTGTGAGCGAATGTTCTTATGTCATTCTTGTGTACTTTCTTTGAGATAAAGTCTTGCATTGTGAAAAGTATTTGAATGAGAAGAAGTTAAGCAGACTATTGTAAACTTTGTTTTGTGATATCTAATTGAAAAAGTTTGTATTAAGTGGATAATAGAGTGAAGTCTTTATGCTTTGTTGAGTTATCTTATTAGAGTAGAAAGTTTTAAGATATACTTGGAACACTTTGTGCTTACAATATATCCATATTAGGGTTACAGTCGTTGATAGGAGTTAAGTATTTAAGCGAAACATTGAGTTCTTTTGTATACAAAAGGCTCATCCCATAAGCCATTTTTAGAAAAGAAAGCAACGAAAGACTTTGTGATTTCATTGACACTTTGCTTTCAATTAGTATAGATTTTTTAAATTACTACAGGTTTGAATTGTTTTATTGAGAAAAGAAGAAATATGTTCTAAATAGGGAATTAGATAAAAACTAGTTCTTTAAAAAGAGAATTAAGTTATTATACCATCTTGGATTAGTGTAAAGTAAGCAAGTAGATTTAGAATAGATATAGATCGCGGTAGAAAGGGGGAGCCTTCCCCTATAAATAGGAGAAATCATATCTTGCCTTCTGAGAGGTTTTATCTCATGTACTATCGTGAAACTCACATGTACTACAGTAAGCCTACATGAATTTACAAAAATTTTACCCAACAATATCCTTTTGTTTTAAATATTCACTTTGCATGGATGTTTGTGAGTACTACATACCTTGAAAAACATTATCATCATAGGATTTGTGTGCGCCTCGAAGTAGGTAGTAAATGCAATTGTGGATTTGGATCCTTGTACTCATTCTAATTTAATTTTATGCCCATTTTGAGAGAATAGCTTAATGTAACCAAATATCAGCAAATGGTGCAATCTTGTGCAAACTTGGATTTATTTCCCCATATCATTACTCATCCCAATTCACACATTCTCATATATTTATTCCTGTCTATATTCACCTTGGTTATCCATTTCTTACACCTATCCATGCACATTCCCAAATATTGCATTGTTTCCTTAATTATAACACATACCCAAGTCAATCCTACAAGCACATAATTGATCACACACCCAAAAATCTAACCCCTAAATTTTGAATTTTATATTCAAAATTGGTTCTCAATTATTTCACTAGTTATAAGCCAACTAAACATTCATTTGTGTAGTTTTTTACCATGTCCTTGTATTTAAATATATTTAATGCATTCATTTGACCCATCTCAAAATTAATTGAATACCATTAGTATTTAAGGGAAAGCAAGCCATGAACACTAATTAGAGAACCTAAAATGAATCTAATTATATCACGTCATTATGTAGAACTACACGTCTAAATATTGTTGTCCTTGGATCTTTTTGTGAACATCAAGTCAATCCTAATCTCCCCTACATGTTTATAAATACCACATATCCTTAACATTCAATGAGCATCTTTTGAAATGATTCCAAAGTAAAGGCATACACTTAGCAAGATCAAATCCATTAACCATTAAACAAAACCACACTTGTAAATGACCCAAACTTGTCAATATGACCCTTCACAAATTTTGTTAACTATTCTAATCTTTGAGGTAAAGCACAAACAAAGATCTATCATTTCTAGTCCCAAGACATACAATTTCTCAATACTACATAGTTATTATTAATTATCCTTCATTCTAGAGTTTGAGTACCAAAACCCTCTCATTTACTTTGTATAATTAACATTTAATGTTTTGATATCCTAATATCTATATACACAACTTTGTTAGATGTTTATTTGTTTATTACCTTAATTAACTCATTAATCAGTTGTAATAACATTTTTTTTTATAAAAGGTGAATTTCCTCTACAAATGTTTATTGAAACAAGAAATAAATTATCAAAATTGTAGTTATACATATCCCATCAAATATTTATAACAACATTTATAAAAAATATATAAATGTAATATTTATTAATTTAAAAATAGAAAAAAATAAAATAAATATTATCTCTATATTTTGTCTAAAATATATTTTTAAAAAAAGATATATGATATATTAAAGTAAAAATAAATTTCTAAAATTGATATTAGAAATCTAGTACTTCAAAAACATAAAAAAAATCGTCCATATAATACATATTGTATTAATCTAATATAGATATTGTATTCATCAAAAAAATATTGTATTGAACATGTGAAAACAAAATTTTAAATATCTAAAACCAATTGTCAATATTACTATTAAATATAACTACCAAACATAAATAATTATATTATCATATTCAAGCATGTAAATTATCAAAAATATTATTATATGCAACTACCAAACATATATAATTATATTTACATTCAAACATTTAAGAATGAATTATGATTGGCCAACTATCGTACAACTTACCAAAGGCACACTTTAAATTCACTTTAACCGCATAAGACTATCAATAGTGAAAATTCTTTCAACAATAATTCAAACTTCAAAGTTAAAAATCTATTGGAGTTATGTTAAGATGCATGCATATATATATATATAAAGAGAGAAAGAGAAAGTCCTAATGTTTGCAATTAAAATATTAATAGTTAAAAGTCCTAATGATTTGGTCCACACGTCAACCAAATCTTCTATCTTCCATCATAATTGTTCAACTTCACAAAGTCTTAAAAGAATAATATTTATTTGCACCAAATATGAATTTGGTTGGATGAAATACACAAATCAACTTTATTCTTACATCACCATGTGATGCTTTTACCCACTTCTCTCTCTATTTTATGAATCTAACTTCCCTTTACCCAAGAATACCATGCATGCACTTGCCCCAATTGGTTGAGGTGAAATTATTTATAAATATTCCAACTCTTCCACGCCTTACAAATATTTATGTTGCCTATCTAACTATCACGTGACAGTACAATAAGTTTAAATGACATAATTTATTTGGTATTAGAAAAAATTAATATTTTTAAGATGCAAACACTTTCTTGTAAGGTATTTTAAGACTTTGTTAATTCTCTATTTTATATTATTATTTATTTCAGAAAAAATATTTTAAAAATATGTATTAATTATATATATCATATTTTATTTCATTCTCCTAAAGAACACAATCCTTTCAGATAAATATTTAAATATTACATTGAATATAATCGAGAACTTGAATGATTGCTATCCAAACTGAGAGAACCCTTGACAGTAATGTCAAAGGTAATATTCAAGAGAAACAAATTAGACACGTGGTGAAATAAGATCCTCATAATATCATAAAAGAGTTAGGTTTCAATCCACATAAGTTGATGACTTTTGATTGAATTCCTTCCTGTCTTCTCATTACACCTCTTCGGTTGAAATAAGAATATCTATATAAATTAGGTTTGGGTGTCATCAAAAAGTGTTGTTATTCCACATAAATAGTTGATTCTTCTTTTTACCTACTTGAGAAGACAGAGGGCCTCTCCCATGAAGACAATTGTCAAAATCAAAATGGAGACAATACTACTGACATCCTTATTTATTCCAAACATATGGGAATGAATCTACAAAACTATCATTAAATTCATCACTGAATTCAATGAATACGTAGTCAACTGTTTATGGTACAGTACATACACACTACGTATTCGATATATTCTATGTATTTCCCTAGTTTTATACAACGTGCCAAAGAAACTAGTCAAAGATTGACATGTTTGTTGTATAGACCAGAAGCTAGAACAACACCACCATATGTTCAATCCCATCATCTCCTTCGACCTTGTCACAAATTGAATTAAATTAATCAAAAGCAGCCATACCCAAAAGTGCCATTAAAATAAGCAAACAATTAAATTAATAGTTACCGCCAGGGCAAGGGCATCAAGGCATCTCATGTTTTCTCACATGAATAAAATAAAGAAAAAAAACTACCTAGGAAGATGAAAATTCCTGGGAGATTTTTAGCCACCTAGGATATACAGACGGGCTTTTTATCCAAAAGCCAAAATGCATAAAGCATAAAGAAGTGGCACCCAAATTTTCAATATTTAAATGAGAGAGAGAGCAGTACACTTGTCCTGCACAAGGACCCCACACCCACCTCAGAGAAGCTTTTGTGGCAGCAGAAAGAAAAGGGACTATTTGTTTATGTAATTGTAAATGTAATTGTAATCTCAATCTCGGTGAAGTTGGACACCACGTCTCAATTAGATGTACAGAAACATGTAGACTTCCTTCTCCATACACGTGAAGAAGCAAAGCAGATTACACTATAAATTCTGGGCACCAAGTCTAATTAAGTGGCACTGTAGCCTAGTAAGTGTCTGATGCAGAGAGCCATGCAGGTTATTTTACGTTTTTAACCCTGAGATAGAAGAGATAATACTTGTGACAAAGAGACAGGCGGTGGTGGGATCCACCTTAAAGCACAAGGTTCGGAGTAAGTCCTGACATTGCTTCTTTTGTCCTTACGCAAAAGCTTAGATGCATAATAATGATTATAAAAGGCACCCTATCACATATGACCGACCCCTACCCCTTGACTAATTTGCTCTCTTAGTTATAACTTTTTTAGACTGAGTGCCAAAATTTTGCTTAGTCCCAATAGTCTATAGTTTTTAACAAATTTTTTCATTTTTTCGCTGGCTTCCTTCGGTCTAGAATCTCTTGGCAAAATCTGGAGCAGACGCCTTGCATTATGCATTGCATTGCATGTCAAAACAGAGTCCTACTTGACTTGAATTTTCATAAGTCTCAGAGAGATTTTAGCCGGTTGTTAGCTTATTAGCTTTTGTTTGGGTGGGTATTTGTTGACCCATTAAGCACAGTCTAATACGTTCTATGACTTGTCTTTGTTTTCGTTTGGTACGTTTTCTCTGCATACCATAATAAACATCACCACTATTTGTGCAGAGCTACCAGGGTTTCTGAGATTAGGTACAATATTCCATTATGGTGCTTAGTATGATTACAATAATCCCAAGGGATTTGTCCATCAATTTGTCACACTAACTATACAGAATTCAGAGATTTGGTACAGATTCCTCCAGACCCAGTTTAACAAAACTTCAATTTTAGCTATAAAAGGTTGAGAGGCTGTAGATTTTTGTAATAAGGTGCAACGTAAGATCTGATCTCAGATCTCCTCCTGTTGGATATGAATAGAGAGGTAAATTTTGGATCTCCTCGATTAATTTTTGTTTTCACATGTTTTAGTTGCAACGTTTGGATTTGGTAATGAATGCTCTAGTATTTTTATTTTGCAGGGCATTTTCAGAAATGCTGAGATTGAGCAGGGCAGTGAGAAGCAAATGAGAAAGCTTTTCAAGCTTGTGATCTGCACAGGTGTTGGTGAAAGAGTATTTATGTACGCGCGAGTCCTGAGATTAGCTCTTACATAGTAGACCATATTGACAAAAAAAAGAGTGTAAAATAGCTTAACTATAAATGTTGATGGAGAACAATCAGAGGGAGAGGAACATGGCTGATATTCTGAAAGGAGGAAGCTTCTCTAGCCCAGCGATGGACAACAAGAGGGAAAGGAGCATGACTGATATTTTGAAAGAAGACCTTTCTACCCCAGGAGTGCCTCCAAATGAATCCCAAATCAGCCCTGCAACACCCCTCAGGCCTATTGCAAGAAAGAGGAAGCTAGTCTTTGATGATGAACCATTACTGCCTCCCAGGCAGACACATGCAGCATCAAAGCAGTCGTTAGGTTTTCGTGCAGAAACGGGGCCATCTGACAAAAGCAGCAATGGCGTCCACAGCATTCGTTCACCTTTAAAACCTCATTCAGCTGAGGAACCGGTTGCTGTGAATATGAATACCACTCTGGAAAATGTTCCTCACCAACAACCATATTACATGTGTGCAAGTGGGAAGGACAGTGACACGGATGGAATTCTTGGGTTCAAAACAGCCAAGGAGTCTGATGCCCTCTTCAGAAATGCCCAGAGGTTACTGAATGCAGTCAATAGAAGTGTCTGTGGCATACCGAATGCAAATGTGAGTATACCCAATGCCAACTTAATGAATGCAAATTATCATCAGCCGATAAATCCCAGCGGCAATATTTGTTTGAACGGCTGGAGCAGACCCTCATATCCATATTTCTCTCCCTTTGCTCGATATCCAAGTAAGTTAATTCTGACTTCCGAGGTTTAGTTTTTATTTGTTAATTCTGACTTCCAAGTATTAATTTTTATTCAAGTATGCAGAGTAGGGTAAATATGGGATTCTTAGCTAGATTTTATGTTCTACAGGTGGAATTCTTGCCCCCCACTATCTTCACAGCACCACAATACTACCACACCATCAAACTTTCACATCTCTACCAAACAATGGTTTTTCGTTGGCGCCAGAGACCCCTGAAAAAAACATTCATATTGAAAGGCTCCGTAAAAGACACTTTGTGGATCGCCATTCAGATGAAAGTGTGGTTATACAGGAGAATCAAAAAGATACTCCTGAAAAAAGCATTCAAGATGAAGAAAAACTGTTGAAGACGCAATCTTCACATTTCGTAAGTTACGGTTCAGATGAAATGGTGGATGTCCAAGAGAGGCAACAGGAGATTATAAGTATGAGTACTTATGCCGATGTTGAAGCCTCTGCAGGCTGTGGAGATGAAAGTATTCTTCCTTCACTTATAGATCCTTTATCCTTCACACTGCAGACACCCACAAAGAACAATGAACACCAATTAGCTGCTGGGGGTGAAGGCAATGGTGGCATTGATTTGAACAAAACTCCTACTCAGAAACCAAAGAGGAAAAAACATAGGCCAAAGGTCATACGTGAAGGTCCCTCTGCCCCGAAGTCAAAGGCAAGGAAAAATGATAAGCCTGACACTAAAACAAATGTTCCAGATTATGAGAGCAATCCTCCTGGCCATAAGTCTGCAAATGATGACAAGGAAACAGTTCAGAAATTGCAGACAGATGCTTCGGTTCATGAACTTACAAATGGCATTACTCCTGAATGCCAGGAGACATGCTCCTTACCGGAAGAAATTGCACAACATGTGCCAGAAGTCATTCTCCAAGACAAGTCTCTCGTTTCATCTTTGAGAACACAGGAAGAGCCTGAAAACTCAAAACAAAGAGGTAGTTTTCAGTCTCCCATTAAGAGGGCTTTTAGGGAAAATTTCAAAACACTTGCGCGTAAAAAAGATCAGTTACCGCAGTTGTATCCTGGTGAACCTCAATCTAACCAATTTAATAAACAAAAGGTAAAGAAGCGGCTATCAAAGAAACACAATGCCGAGAATGAAACAGATATGACTTCCATAGGTCAACATTTAAGTAATTCTGGCTGTGCTACAATAGTCCACTCAATTCACGGCAGACAGAGCGGTATAACACAACCCTATACTCGGGCAGACTTGTTGGATCCAGTGGACATGATTATAGCCAGACTAAAACAGCTTCGGCTTAATGAGACAGAGGTGGGAAACGGTGAATTGGTTCCCTACTCGGGAAATGGCGATATGGTTCCGTATGAAGGGCCTTTTGATCCTTTGAAAAAACGGAAACATAGACCAAAAGTTGATTTGGATGCTGAGACTAATAGAGTCTGGAAACTTTTAATGGGGAAAGCGAGTGAAGAAGATAAACAAGCATCCAATGACGAGGAAAAGCAAAGAAAGTTGGAAGAAGAGAGGCAAGTTTTCAGAGGTCGGGTAGACTCATTCATAGCTCGCATGCGTTTAGTGCAAGGTATGCACTTACTAAAAGAAATACAAACTTATGTTCTGCACATATGTTCAAATGGTGGAGATGTCTGTTCTCACATATGCTTTGATCTATAGAACAGCCCTAATTGTTTTGTTGATGCACAAGTAAAGTACATTATTACTTTATAATGCAATCAACAATATTACATTATTACACTGCAGCTATAATTGCTAAGCATCTAGTAAGGAGGTCTCATTCTTTCCTTAGGCCAATATCGCATTTCTCTAGTAATGGATTTTGACATTGAACAAAGCTAGCCAATATTTTTTATATTGTACAAGAAGCTAGCCGATATAGCCATTGCTTGCGTTCATCCTTGAGGAACAGGAATCGGACCAAAAGAAAAGGCCCATGAACACAAACATATTTCAACATTTGTATCTTTAAGAAAAAGCCTCGCATATGTAAGTCGAATACAAAAACGAAATACATTTTCAGCCTCTTTAAAACAGCATTCTTGGTCCGTGTTCCTAGCTAGAAACTCCAGCCAATTTCAGAATCAGAGTAAAATCCTCAGAAGCAATTGCATTGCTTTTAGTTTTTGTATTTAGATACGAAGATCAGCACATGTAAAATTATCGTTATAACAATGAAGAGAAGTCATATTGCCTGCCATTTGAGATTCCTGTTTGTGCACATAGAGATGTGGTCATTAGGTGTGCCACTCGAGTTTTAATCACTAGTCTTAAAGCCTCGATGCTTTTTAATCATCAGATCATTCAACGTGTTCTTACTAGAGATGCCCTTCTAGGTGTGTCTTGCTGTATTTGTGCCAATTACATCTGCCATACTTACTGTAATGTATGTGTCTATTTTAAGTTCTATGATTTGTACAAGATCATAGTTATGTTTATTAAATTTTGTATTTTAAAATGAGATAAGCTGTTAATTTATGCACGTTTTCAATGTAAAGCTACTAATATATTAGAATAAATATTTGATGCAGGAGATCGGCGCTTCTCACAGTGGAAAGGATCAGTTGTGGACTCTGTTGTCGGTGCATTTTTAACCCAAAATGTGTCCGATCATCTCTCCAGGTACATTAATGTTAATAATATATCATCCATAAAACCATCAAATATATATTTTTGAGTGGGATGTATTTTTTAAAGGTCGTTATTTACTACTGCAGCTCCGCATTCATAGCAATGGCTTCACGATTTCCTCCTACCGAGGAGAACAGGGGCACTATATATGATAGCAATGCTTTGGGGGAAATTGAAATAGAGAAGGAAAAGGTTACTGAGGATATAAGCTACACAATACAATTTCCAGATCAAACATTTGCAGAGCAAAATCCTGGCCATTACTCATTCAACAATGAAATAGATAGACTGCATGAAGAAAACCTCAAGGAAAATGCTAATTGTGGTGAGTCATTTGCCAGCAACCATCTAGGCGATAAGAGGAGCTCCCCTCAAGTGATTAACTCCGTAAATTGTTCAGAATCTAACTCAGATACTGGGGAACAGACAAATCGGAGCGACTGGATTCATACTTTCAATGACACGCATTCCTTTACCGAACTTCTGAGAGAAGTTGAAAATAGGACACATTGGGGTTTGACAAAACTTGAGAAGCAGCAAAACGTAGTTGCTGTGATTAAAGATCCTTCTTCAGATTTGCCTTCTATTCATGAAAACCACAACAGGAAACCACCAAGGACCCCAATAAATTCCAGTGAGATTCTTGATCATACTGAAACTGGCTCAGAAGTAGCTCAAGATCATATTATTGATTGCCTCGAAAGAAACACTCAGAAAAAGGACCATCAGTACAATGTTTCTAGCACTCGAGGTAGTTCCTTAACAGAAGATAGCATGAATGCAGCAGCCACACTTTGTTCTTTAGCACAAGAAGGAAATTCAACATTGCATTCAAGGTGTTTGAATCCATCTGAAGGTCAGCCAATGCAAGCATCAGAGCTGGTCCAGAGTTCTAGTCCCCCGGATTCTCATTTGCTCACATCAGAGCTGGTCCAGAGTTCTAGTCCCCCGGATTCTCATTTACTCACATCAGAGATGGTCCAGAGTTTTAGTCCCCCGGATTCTCATTTACTCACATCAGAAGTGGTCCAGAGTTCTAATTCTCCAGATTCTCATTTACTTGCATCAGAACTGGTCCAGAGTTCCAGTCCCCCAGATTCTCGTTTACTGGCATCAGAGCTGCTCCAGAGTTCTAGTACCCCAGAGTCTCGTCTAGTCGCATCAGAGCTCGTTCAGAGTTCTAGTCCCCAAGGGTCTCGTCTAGTCGCATCAGAGCTCATTCAGAGTTCTAGTCCCCAAGAGTCTCGTCTAGTCACGTCAGAGCTGCTCCAGAGTTCTAGTCCCCAAGAATCTCATCTAGTCGCATCAGAGCTGATCCAGAGTTCTAGCCCCCCAGATTCTCATCTACTCCCGAGAGTTGGCACGGAGTTGGTGCAGAGTTCAACCCCACCACAAGAAATAGAAGCAATAGAAGATTTTGGACTAGAGATCCCTAAATGTTGCTTAAATGATGGCAAGCCTGCTGCTATCAAAGTGCCTGCGAGAAGAATTAGTGGAATTGCAAGAGCTAATATAGAAATGAACCACATAAATAACAAGCAAACTTTCAATTGGGAAGCTGTACGAAAGAAGGCTCCAGAATTCTTTAATAATTATTCTGCGGTTAAAAAAAAAAGAGATCCCAGTACAGTGGATGCCATGAACTGGGAAGCAGTGCGATGTGCAGACGTTGAGAACATTGCTGACACCATCAAGGAACGAGGGATGAACAACATTCTTGCTGGAAGAATAAAGGTAATGCTTGTTAATTGTTTCTATACATTATGACCAAGGAAAATTTTCAATCCTTGTTTTTATCATTTGAAGCAAATAAATTGCTTGTCCAGATTTTTCTTGATGGAAGTGGAATCTGAGGCACATGGGTCACTCGTACAACTATTGTCATCTCAAAGATATTAACCCCTTATATGGAAGTATTAAGAATAAACATCACAGTGACCTGCTTAAGATGAACCCCTTATATGGAAGTATTAAGAATAAACATCATAGTGACCTGCTTAGCTCTTTACTTACATGTAGTTTGTGTATGGCTTATGTAACGCTAATAAAACCAGCACTAATAATAAATGGAGAACCTATAACAAGACTAAGAATGCGGGCTATTAGCAAAAGATGGATTAAGCAGTTTCCTAGACAATAAAAAAGATTTAATTCCATAGCAGTAATTCCTCTAACTGACACAAAGATCTAGGGCTTTACCTACATAGAAGAGTTGATAGATACATCCCCTCTTGTGCCCGGAAACATCCATGTATCAGATATACCAGATATGACTATTATATGCCTGAGCATGCTAATATGGCTCAAATATTGTATCTGTGCATATCCTCTCTGTGTGTGCATGTGACAAGCGTCATGTCAACAAAAAAAATGTTACTACATAGAACACAAAAGCTGAAACATAGTAATATATTATTTTTTTTCCTTTTGATGCATAAACAATAAAATATTGTTTTTGATAATGGTGCATCAGTCATGGTTTATCTGTGTCAGGGGATCTTGAAAATTCACAACATCCATATCCATATCCAATACCAGATTCCTACCAGATGTGATATCAGTTCCCCTTAACTCTACCAGATATTTGCAATGAACAATGAATTTAAAACAATTCTGTCAAATTCCCGTTTACTCTCATAGCCATTTTGTCAAGTATAATACAAGCTCTAACAATTGACCGAAATCATTAAATACTTGAACAATAAAATTTGAGTTCAAAAATAATCCATTTTCCTACACCCTTACATATATGTTTCTAGTATTTAAAATTTCTCTTTGAATTTAATGGCAAGGTCAGAAGCTCTGAACAAAGCAGCAAATATGCCTGACAGTGTATAATGGCAGGTTGTCATGAACACATCCTTCACTATAGAAGGTAAATGTTTGATTTTGAGTTGATTTTTCTGATCTCTGTCCCATACTCCAGTACAGAGCCCATCCATAAAATTCTCAATATATTTTGAAACATGCCTACCTTGGTAAGTATTTCTTAACAGACAATAAATTCTCACGATTTTCCTGATCTCTGTCCCATACTCCAGTACAGGACCCATCCATAAAATTCTCAATATATTTTGAAACGTGCCTACCTTGGTAAAGTATTTCCTAACAGACAATAAATTATCACAAACCACTTAATATAGGTTTCATAACACAACTTATGGAATTGGCTAATAAAGGCTGCAGGTAAGACTTTTATCTAAAATATAATGAATGCTGTCCCCTGTGCATATTTTCTTAGCTGGCTGTACAGACATTTCAAGCTCTGAGAACTAGGAGGTAAGGGGTGGGAGGGGGGCGCTTGATTTTTTTCTTACACTGCAACATCTATTTATCCAACTAAACATTTTCTTCTTCCACTGTTTTCTAAATTAGTTCATATTGATCATTAGCTTCTTCACTTCTATCAAAATTCCCAACTATGAACATATGGAGGCTACATTATGATTCTTTGTGAAATATTTTTATGGCACAAAAGAATTACTTTCCAGCTTGACTTTTTTTCATGCACTGCCACAACTATTTATCCAACCATACATTTCCTCCAACTGTTTTCTAAATTAGTTCATATTCATTATTAGCTTCTTCACTTGTATCAAATTTTCCAACCTTGAATATATGGAGGCTACATTATGATTCTTTGCGAAATATTTTGATGGCAAAAAAGATGAACATTCCAGAGCCCTATCAACCTAAACACTTTTTAGGGTATTTTGTAGTATATAAACGCTAAGTTTTCTGCTTTTTCTCTCATGGTCGCCTTGTACTCTTTATCTTTTTGGTTTGGGTTTTGTTCAATCTATTTTCATAATTTATTTTGTATGAAGGTGCATCATTTTTTTCTTGCCATTGACAGAGTTTGTATTGCTTGTCAGTGCACTCTTACTTCATTGACCTGTTCTGGCCATTCACATTTATTATTTATACAGTTCTCAGTTGTTTTATACCAAGAGCTTGCAGATTTCATTCATTTGACTAGTCCCATGTCGTGCTGCAAAAAATTTCAAATTTTGCTGTTTCCAATTTTATTTCTCACCAATAAAGCACAAAAAATTACAGGGCAGGGAGATGTGATCAATCAACACAGCAACTATGGTGTACTCGGCCCAAGGAGTGCAAAAGAGCTAAACCTGAAGGAAGGAGATCAAATTTCATAACACAAAAAAAGCCATTAAAGGTTTCTTCAAATGCTAGTGTAGCCTCAGGGTCCTGTCAAGGTGATCATGGTGCTCAAAAAGAATTACCAATATGGGAGCTACAGCATTGGAAACTCCTCTGATTGGCTTTATTTATTGCACCTGAGGCTGCTCAATTAAATTTTCTTTCAGCCTAATTTTGCACTTAACAATTGTGATCACCTAAATTTTGTTATATTGAGAAATAGCACCCAACTAGAAATTGAAGTCATGAGGATTGTGTTGAATACAAACACAGATATTAAGATGGAGAAGACGCGATTTTCATTTTTAAGTTTATGTACAATGCTAAGATTTTAGAAATTGTATTCTGATCAAAATTAGACAGAGATTTGATTATATTTTTTATTTAAAATACTTAACAAGCCCAAAAAATTTAAAACTTCTTAAAGCACATTCTTCTGCTCATTTCCCATATAGACAATCAACCCGATTTTAAAGTCCCCATTAGCTGTGTCCCCTTGAAGTTTCCTTACTTGTATGATTTGCTGCAGCATGCTTTCTGTATTCTTGTCTGCCACTTATACATTTTGAAGTTCAGACAGTTTTTAAGTCATTTTTTGAAATTTATTTGATTCTATGGTTGGCATACATAGTTTCTCATGTATGGACCCTTCTATAGTTCTTTGTCTATGGTCTTCCAAAAAAACGCCCTTTACCTGTGTTTTTAATGTGAACAACATAATTATGGTATTTACCATTAATGGATGTAAACCAGTTTGGAATAATTTTAAAAAGTTAAAACATGTTTTCTGCTGCTATGGGTAGTTCTTATAGCATTGCATTTTCTGCATTTTGCTATCCTCAAATATAGTTTGGAAGCCTTAGCTCTATTATTTCAAACTGTTTACTGCTAGGCACGCTTTATGGTTAACTGTCTCGAGTTATGAAACAATGTTGCTGAAATTGTGAATAACAATCAATTGATCAGGATCCAAGAAAATCAATTCAAAAAAATAGAAAAATAGAAAATAGACAAGCTGAAGAAATCAGATTTTTGAATTAGATAACTATCAAATTTGTTCTATAAAAATCCCGAAAAGAACTGGGAAATACAAAAACTACAATCCATTAGAAAATCGAGATATAGATTTTGTAAATGACAGGCACGGCATGTGATAAGAATATATCAATATATTCGTATCACTGAGCAAAATCGTGGCCTTTTACCTGTATTTTTAATTTTACACAGCCATTAACGAATGCAATCTCTTTAATCATTCAAAAACAGGTTGTGGCATTGATAGTTCGGCTTTTGGTGCAACGGCCAACGATTCCAACAAGAATCCCAAGAAAATCAACCTAGAAAAAATTAAAATATACAAGCTGGGGAAACAGATTTTTGTCTTAGAAGAATTTTCTTTAAAAGCCAGAAAGGAACTGGGAAATACAAAAATTGCAATTGATCAGAAAATTGTGATTAATTGGAGATGGAAACAGATTTTTGAATTAGAAGAATTTTCTATAAAAATCCAGAAAGGAACAGGGAAATACAAAAATTGCAATTGATCAGACAATTGAGATTAATTGTAAACAACAGGCACAGATTGTAAGAAGAATATATGAATATATTTCTAACATGGAAAGAATCACGAAACCATTGCACTTGATAGAGAATGTGATATCTATGTGAAATGCATGAATTTCTAGAATAAACCATTTAAAGGATATATCATATGTAATAAAAGTTTTAAAATATTGCCAATTACTAGTGAAATAACTTTAGAAATACTTTTAGGATTTTTGTGAAAAAACAATAAAAATAGCTTTTTACAAAATCAGTGCAGACTTTTTAGCCAGGCTGTCAATCTCAAGTAGAAAATGTCGATTAAGAAAAGACTAATCTTTCGTAAACAACATTGCAGGCATTTCTTGAAAGACTACATGCAGAACTGGGGTGCATTGACCTGGAGTGGCTAAGGGACATTCCACCTGATGATGCAAAGTAACTTTCTGTAGTCCTTAATAACCTTCACAAATTCCACTTTTAAACATTTTATCATGAATAACTAGCACATGAAGCTACACATTGCATATTAATATTCTGGAGCCTTGATGATAAACTTATCTAATGTCATACCAGAATATTTTGAGGGTTTGTTCTCAATAATTGTTTTCTTCTGTCTTTAATAAACTCAATGATTTTAAAAACACATGATGGCAGAGATTTCCTCCTCAGCATACGAGGATTGGGACTCAAAAGTGTCGAATGCATCCGCCTACTAACTCTTCAACATCTAGCCTTTCCTGTAAGCTAGTATCTTCATTTCTGTATATATAAAGAATCATTTTATTCAAATTCCCAGTTCATCAAATTTTGAAGGTTATATGTAGGTCAGAATTTCTGGTTGGTTTTAGAATCATTTGTAAATACATGTCCATCACATCAGGTTGACACAAATGTTGGACGAATCTGTGTACGGCTCGGATGGGTACCAATAATGCCATTACCTGAATCTTTGCAGTTACATCTTCTAGAGTTGTAAGTCAATGCACATAAGTATATATCAATGCAATCCTTTCCTGAGAAAAGATGCTTGTATGTATCATTATATATCAAATAATAGCACAGTGCTCTATAGATCTCATTTGACTAACAATTATGTTCTGTGGTGGAAGGTATCCTGTTCAGGCAAATATCCAGAAGTACATATGGCCTCGATTGTGCACACTTGATCAAAGAACTTTGTAAGACCAAGGCCTCAGTCAACTATTTGCATGCAAATATTTATATCTATACCAATATACAACAGCACAATTGATATAAACTACAACATAGCAAGAAAATGATGACTTAATAAATGCTTTGCATCGTGCTATATTAGATTATATACAGCTAGTATGGAAGGAATTGTTCCATTGTTACATTCTCTTTGTTCCAGATGTGATTTCTAGATATCTTAAATTGCTTTTATTTAATTCATTTTCACATTTCATATGGACAGATATGAACTTCACTATCAGATGATTACATTTGGAAAGGTGAATTAACCACTCTTGCCATTTATATGTTATTTTATCCATTTTCAGCATAAAATCCAATATAGATTAAAAGTGTTGCTGACTCATATACATATGCATGCACTTTGCTTTAAAATGCCAGCAACTGGAAAGCAATTTTTTTATTTTGATGGTCCTCATGTTTAACATTAATAACAGCTTCACTTTTAATACTCAGGTATTCTGTACTAAAAGCAAACCAAACTGCAATGCATGTCCAATGCGAGCTGAATGTAAGCACTTTGCAAGTGCTTTCGCCAGGTTCGGACTGTCATAAATGTTTTCGTTGTAACAACTCTCCTGTTATTCTCTAGTCTAAATGCCTTGGTTTTAAACTCAAACCTAATAAATGTCTCTTTTGTTATTCTCTAGAGTAAGTTCTTAAATAAACATACAAAAAACGTTTTTGCTCAGTCCAGTTTAAACCACTCTAACTTCTTTATATTAAACAGTGCAAGGCTCACTTTGCAAGGTCCACAAGAAAAATCATCTTCGGGGGAAAATCCACTATGCACTCCTCCGATTCTCTCACTTCCACAGCATGAGTTGAAGATAGAAATTCCTTCTAAAGTAGTTCCACTTCAGCTAACAGAACCAAGACTTAAGGAGCAAAATTGTGAGACAGAAATTCCTTCTAAAGTAGTACCACTTCAGCTAGCAGAATCAGGAAATCAGGAGCAAAATTGTGAGCCGATCGTTGAAGAGCCAGCAACACCTGAGCCTGAACATATTGAAAGTTCAGAAGTGATCGATGAGTGGGCCTATACAGACCCAGATGAAATACCAGTTATCAAGCTCAACCTTGATGAGCTATCATACAATATACAGCAAATATGTAAAAGTAACATGCAGGATGTAGATGTATCAAAGGCACTGATAATGTTATCACCCCAAGATGCTTCAATACCAGCACCTAAGCTGAAGTATGTACATCGGCTACGAACAGAGCATCGAGTGTAAGTACTAGGAAGCCTTATCATTATGTCTCTCAGAGCATCCACTCATAACATTATAGTCTATTGCATATATGCCCAATGATTCCCTGAGATGAATATGATCTATCTAAAAAGTTGATTTTGCTACTAATAAATGAAATACTTGATCAGAATGCAGCAAACATCAATTAGTAAGTTGTCTTTAAAGGCCTAGTATCTTCCAATCATCCATCCAGTTAGGCCGAGCTCCTAACTGTTATCTTTGTAATTTCAGATATGAGATTCCAGATAATCATCCCCTCCTAAGCGGCGTACGTCTTGTGTCTTGTACTATTGTTTTTTGTTAATGCAATTAATAAGTATTTGATCAGAAAGCATTTGTGCATTATAATTGCTTGATTCTGAATAGTGTGTTTGTAACAGTATGAACATAGACAACCGGACGATCCATCCCCTTATCTTCTTGCCATATGGACGCCAGGTAACTTTCCATCTATCCGGAATTTCTGATTAATTTATGGCATCTGTTTTCAAGTTTCACTAACTTGTCTCTAGTAAGCCGAAAATTGAAAAAACTTGTCATACAAGGTAAAAAACAAGAGCATAAATATTTGTCCTTGATTTGGAAACATAAGAGATCACAGCTTCCCAATATTAGACATCTTGAATGAAATAGGCATAACTTCTATCCAACATAGTAGTTATAAAACAACCTTTTGGCAGTGATACAGATTGTAAAAAAATGAACCAATGATCAACTCAGAGTTCGGTTTTAATTTAATAAGATGATATTATTTTTTATTTTAAAAATTATTTATTTTTCCAATCCAATTTCATAATATATAATGATGCTGGGCATCGCACCAAAAGATGATTTAAACCAAAAGAAAAAATCTTACATGTGGTAGAAGATAGAAAGGGTGACCCATGTTGTCAAGTTTACCAATATATGTCATTGATAGAAAGGCCAGGATCCAGCACTCAAGTTTCTCAATGTAAAAAACTTTAAACATATGGAAAACAACAAATCAAGGATCCACAGTTAGACTGATACAAAAATCACACCAATATGACATTATGATTGGATGCGATTTTCGAATTCTTAAGACAATTATTACGTCAGTTGAGTTTTCTATAATTTAGGAACTATATGAAATGGCAAGATCTAATACTCTGAGAAGATTAAAATTTAAAAAGAAAACCATTTAATGTATGTTGAGGGATGGGGCAACTGGTTGTTAGGAAGCTCAAATATCACCAGCATGTTTGGCAAGCAGCATAAGGGAATTGCCAACAAGGTCCAATTGACAATGTTTATTCTTGTTCTTGAAATTCACATAGTAAAACAAGCTAATAAACCAGAACAAAAATAATAGCTTACTAAATCAAGAAATGGCATTAGACCAATGTCAATTAAGAAACTTCAGAAAATCAAGATATGTTTGTGCAACTCCAATTTTTAATTGGTACGAGTATCATTTTGACAATATGTTCAAGGACCAATAAAATCAAATTTGTCGTAAATCATTGTGAGAATGAAAAAAATTCACAGATGTTGATATTACTACCGAGAGATTATTTAACAATACAAAATTTATAGAATTAACTAAAACGAAATCAGATTAAATGCCCTTTGAATGCCATGGTTCTACATATTAGCACACTTGTAGAAAAAATATAATTTTAACATTTGCTTCAACATACAAACTGTAGATTTTCCAAAATGGCTAACTGATTGTTGATTCAATTTCAGGTGAAGCATCGGAATCCACAGGAGATGATGAACATTGTAGCTCTATAACATCAGAGAATCCTCTATCTAATCAAGAGTGCTGCACTACCTGTGTTAGCAAAACAGATATAAATGAACACACAATTAAAGGCACCATGTTGGTGAGTGAGTTAGGCAATTCTTATACTCAAAAAGTGAATAACATTGCATGTATATATCATTGCCAAACAAAATTCATGTACAGGGGAGAAATAAAGGGTAGCATGCTAAATTTTTGGTTTATGATTCCAGAACAGTCATGCCTCTATTAGAAGTTAAGATACAGACAACTTTATTATATGACTAACATAAATTATTTTTACTTTCTAGCCACATAAGAATAGACAACTTTCTTGTAACGTAAAGAACACTTGAGACTTGGATAACTTTTACTTTTTGGAGATTTAAACATAATTCACAAATTGGTCACTAATTTGTTTGCCTCAAATGTTACTTGGTATTTGAAACTTACATTTACTGGTTATATGTCAGATTCCTTGCAGAACAGCAATGCGAGGCAACTTTCCACTTAACGGAACATATTTTCAACATAATGAGGTTTGCTCCACTTCTACTCAATCAAATTTGCTTTTACTTATTGTCTGTGGTCTGCAGTAACAGCATTTGATTGTATAGAAGCAAAGAGAAAATGAATATTAACAGAAAATATTAATCACCCTGCAACTATTGAACTTAACTAATTGCAAAAATAAAAGCTTGAAATGAGGACAGAAGATTTAATCGAGCATTCTAACCTTTTGTTTGATTGATTTGAGTGGGCGAGAAGGGTTGTTTATCAATATTAGCACTTATGTACCAATACTGATAAGTCAGTTAACCAGCGTTTATATAAGTTTCCAGGATGAGGGGATGTAGGGACACACACACCAAAAGTTTTCCCAAATTTTGGGAACCTAACTGGCAGGAGTAGCTATTAAAATAATGTAAACAAACTAAAAGCGGCTGAAAAATAAATTATAATGTGCTGCATTTGCTATGACAATCCTCCCCCTTGTAGGTTTTTGGGGTTTTCTAGCACACTTTTCCTTAAAAAGTAATTGCTTTTTAATTTTGATGCACCAAATGGATAGAGGTATCCAGTACAAAAAGAGTGACAAATGCCCCCGACCAAATGGATTGAGCTGTCCGGCTCTGTTAAAGGGGACATCCCTCTATGTCGCCAAAACATTCAACACACTATGGACGCACTTAAACATCAGGGACACATCCACTGCATTTTACTCAACGTCGTTATTTTTAATTAGATTTGTATTACAAAGTGCTAACCATTACTGTTTTCCCTTGTCCTCTTGCAATTTTTTTAGTTTATTTATCAACTATGCCATAAGGAAAATGTAGCATATACAAGTCAAATTGGCAAGATTCATAGGGAAAAACCATGTAACAACATTAGCAAAGGTGACTATCATTTTCCTAGTTTTTATATTCCACTTCTCAAGATACCTCTTAAAGATAACTCGACATATGAACAAACCCTAAACTTGTACTTGCATGCTACCAATCAACTCTCAGTTGAAGAATGTTTTCTGTCAACTACATACCATATTTGTTACTTCTGTTTGAACAAAATAGCATTGGTGAAGGATACAATTTGTGAAAAACAAAATTGAATCATGTAAGTAATTTAGAAGTGCTGATAAATTCAGATCATAGAGCAAAAGATATGCAGTCATAAAACAAGGATATACCCAATATAATAATTTAGCATATCTTCTACCCTAGCACAACATATCATTAGCTATTTGTACACCATATTCTTATCTTCGGCAATATTCTTATGTGTGTCGCAACTGAATCATATCAAATACATTTCATTCTTTTAACGAATGTGTCTTTTAAATGGCTTCAAAAAGATGTATTACAATAATTCACAAAAAAAAGATGGTATGGAATACACCCTGAAACATCTACGCAAGGCAAAGCCATAAACCAGAGATAGAAGATATAAATGCAGTAAAACTGCTAAGCTGCAAGAGCTATAGAACCAGTGGGAATTTGCAACCAATCATGATCGAAGTGTTTCACCCAGCCATCTGGTAGCTCCTAGCCATTAGGAATCGTCTCCCACCAATGTTACCCGGAAACACATTTCCGGCCTTAAAGCACACATTCCGGAAACGGAAACGGGGCGGGCGGGAGGTACAATTAAAAAACAATTTTTTTTATAAAATATTTCAGTTTTCAGACGCTGCCATTAAAAAAATTTATTAAAGAAAGCAATTAAACCTTTTTTAAGAAAATCTCTGATCATAGCGAGTAATATTTTTTTTTCATTTTTAATAATAAATATTATAATAATTTACAAACTGTCAAACTCAGTAAACAATTAATTTTTTAATTTTATTTTACACAATTTCGTTTCCATTTCACTGTATTTCAATATAGTATGATATCGATACAATACTATATCGATATCATAATGCTTTCCCAAACAAAACAAATAAGAGCATTGCTTGGCGGACGGGAGGAGTTCACAGCAGCGCTCAGGAAAATAAAAAAATACTGGTGAAAAAAAAACTGGTGTAAACGTGAAGTTAAAGACTCAGAAATGAAAGGGTTATTAGAATTAGAATCAAGACTCTAATTTATAAATGTTATTATGTTGCTATGATGAATATATACTGTGTTACAATATTATTTATATATATATATATATAGCTGTCACCTGTTCCGGGAAAAAAAAAGTCCTGGAAACCCATTTCCCCGTCCCGGAAACTCGGGGTAACATAGTCTCCCACACCATAATGGTGCCTTCTTTTCTTCTTCAGGCTCAGGAACACTTCTCACAGGAGAGATAGCCAGACACAGTCAAGAAACCTTTCAATTACCAGGCCAACCAGAATCACCCCTATCACAAAGCTGAAAAGTGGCCATGGGAACGTGTCAAATACATTTTTTAGAACACTAACAGCTTTAAATTGTATAGCTATCCTTTATATTGGTATGAAAGTTGCCAAGAATAAATTCTATATTCCACTTCTATTATTTATTGTGGCATCGAAGTTGCCAATAATTTCAAATGTATGCTCATTGTTTGGATATATAAAGCTCATTATTCCATTGATGGGATTAACCCCAGAAATTGTAGAATAGCTTAAATAGTCATTATTAAAGACCAACGTTAATTAGGAGTATGGTTCCAGAACGCAATAATAATATCCTGCCTATCTTGATTGATATTGTTTATCTTGAATGAATTCTGAATCGAATTCAGGTTCACTCAGGGAACCTAAGACATGGCTGCAAGGATGGGCTGTCATTAGTTTGAACCCAAATCCTTGCCTGTATCAACTTGTGTAGTATTTGTTTCTCATGTTTTAATTCCAAATGTTTCATCTTTGATTTTATCTTTGCCAAAGGTTTAAATGTATTGCAGCTGAATCATGTTATATACATTTTTCACAACACTAACAGATATAATTTTGATTGCTATTCAAGTTGCCAATATTTTTTTATGAATATTTGGAAATATACAAGCCATTATTCCATTGGTAGGATTAAGTCCATGGATTGTAGAAAAGACCAACAAGCTTTTTACATTTGATAATTTGGGCTCTCGTCTCTTATTTACATTAATAAACACATCATCGTAGATAAAATATCCAGCTAACCACAATATTATATAGCATGCATTCATTTTTTTCATAAAGTAGGTATATACCTAGGAAGTTGGAGACTTATATGATATACCACCATAAAAAGATGGACTCAGATAAGGATTTGTTAAACCAAAACAAATTATTAAAGTTACAGTGTACACCTATCATCCTTAAAATTGCAGTTTGTACAGTAGTAGAGACATGATTATAAGTGTTATCATTCACAAACAAAGCAGATGGTATCAGTTCATAAATGAAAACAATTGCCATATATTGTGGCCTACCATTTTCCTCGGATAATATATATCCATTCATATGCACTCCACGGCCATGCAATATGCTCCAGGAAACACGAATTGTATTTTCATGACTTGATGCAATATATGTAAAATGTAAGAATGAAGTGATTAACCCATCCCAAACCTAAGAACTAATCCTACCAAATTTAAGCATTTTAATCTAACCGCAACAAAATACAAGAATATTATGAGTTAGCATTCACCAAAACCAATATTAAAGTAATCATTGTCTTTTCTACATTGGTAATAATTTGATAAATGATGTTTGCAGGTTCAGTTGGCCTTAACTGCAGGACCTTTTAGATGATTAAGTCTCTACTCGGTACCACTTCATAAATTGTCATGAATGTTAGATATAGAACTTTGAGCAGGCTATCTGCATTAGATTTCACCTTATTGTGATGGTTATCATTTTTTGCAAACAATACAAATTAAATCAGCAACCATTGGCCTTTTTGTAGAAGTGCAAAGTTGCTTTTGAAGAAGCAATAATTAGACAATGGCAAAATCATGCTTCATGCATGATAGTTTCCAAAGGTGTGAATTTACACTAAGCATTGGTTTAATTAGTGGCATATATAACAAATCAACAAAACATATCTTAGAAATTGCATGCAACCCTTTATCAGAAGAATAATCAGTAAGTATTCAAGCACTTCATAGAAAGCTATACATGTCTGTGAAATCTTTAAAGCGATAAAAACCATCAGCAAATATTTAAGCATCAGACAAATAATCAGTAAATATTCAAGTTCTTAATAGAAAATCATATGCATCTGTGAAAGCTTGCATGCAATCAAAACCATAAATAAAGCGGATTCATCTAATTGAAGACACATCCACACTAATTTACAGGTATTTGCAGACCATGAAACAAGCTTGAGTCCAGTTGAAGTTCCACGATCTTGGATTTGGAATTTGGAACGGCGTACAGTTTTAGTTGGCACTTCTATTCCAACAATATTTAAAGGTATGATGGAATCTCATAGAAATTGTTGATCTCTAAATCTTTTATCCTGAAACAAATTATCCAATTTTTTCAAGTGCATTCTGAATCTAAACTAGTATCTTGTATTAGGTCTTACAACCAGAGAAATACAGTACTGCTTTTGGCAAGGTACGAAAATTTCTACCAATTCATATTTCTTTTGTATCATACTTAAATGTGTGGCATTATCATTAGTCTACCTTGGGACACAATTCTGTGAAAAATATTTACTTCTAGAATATGTGGCTTAAAGACGATATATTGTTCTTTTATCATTTGATTAAAGAAACAAGTATTCACTTTTCCATGTCAGATGCCCGTGCTAATTAAAATGACTAATCTTTGTGAGTTATTTTGTCAGTCAATTAAAGACACCTATACTAATCTGGAAAGCACATATAGTCATGTATAATATAGTCTGGAAGCACATATAGTCATGTATATATTTGTTATTCAAATGAATAAAGATAGCCTAATCGGATACCAAACAATACTTAAGACATCGTACCTAGTACAACAATGCGGGGATCAAAATTACAAAAACTGATTCAAACTACTGACAAAAGAAGGATGTCAAGAAGCTGCATTACAACTTGGAATCAAGCAAGTGCCCACTTTGTCTCCATTGCTATGAGCTCAAGAGTACCATCCACTTGAGAAATATACTAGTGAAAGAAGTGGAAAAATCAATGCAAGGAAATTCTTTGGAATTAGTTTTCAGAAATACTTTTGGTTGAAAGTGGATCAATAGAAAGTTACCAAGGTACAAAATTATGTCAAGGTATTGACTTGGACTAAAACTTAGCACTTGTAGCTAAGATGAAAATAATTAGACTAGTATTTACCACGGTAATTAATTGTGAGGTACGGTCCAATTAATAGCCGTCAACCATACAGCCAATTCAGAGTACAGACATAATAGGATGTATAAATTAAACAAAAAGAAAAACAAACTTCCATTCAACTAATAAGTACAATATGTTTTCACAAGAAGAAACACTCCCCACTTCTTTAGAGCCACCAAGAATACAAATCCAATGGCCTACTTGGGCTTTCTTGAATACAGGCCTCTCAAAAACAATAAATAAAACTCTCTATTCTTAACTTAATGCACATTCCAACTCTCTCTCTAGACTCCTTCATTCCCTATGTCCCTCTCTTTTTCACAAGAATTTGTCACCAAGAATGTGTCAACCTTCTCTGCTCGGTTCTACACTTTTTGCCATCTTTAATCATTACATTTTCATTTCAGTCAGCCAGATTATTGAACTAAACCATCAAGCAATTTAAGAACTATTTTAATTACTTAAGCTTTAGATATCACCATAATCATTACAAGCTTGTAATGGATTAATCAAGACCATCATTGCTCACATGATTAGGATGAAGAATTTAAATTTTCCAGCCGTTAAGAAGCAAGATGTATATCTGAAGGTCAGTGCTAAAAATCATGCAAAATATACTAAAAGGTGCAGGAGCTCACATCAAAACTACCGAGGCGTTTTAGCATTCAACTGAATTTCCAAGCTTGCGTTTAGGTCAGGAAGGTATTTCCCTACAAAATTTGAAAGGTAAGAATTAGGAAATCAGTAAACTACAAAGCCTGCCCTTGGAAGTGATACTAGCTTGATCTACAAAGCTTGCAACGAGTTGATCAAAGAGGCATTAATTATCATGTGTATTTTGTAGAGTGTGGATTGTATATTGGACAAACACAAATAGAACTATCTAAAGGTGAAATCAACTACAAAGAAGTAAATTTCTAATGTACCACAGAAATTCCTGATGGGGGAGGGGGGACGTGAGATGGGTTTCAAGGACGGGGACCAAGGGCCTAAATTTGGGGATGAAGGTGGGACATGGGACGGGTTTCGAGGACAGGGGACCAAGGGCCTAAATATGGGGACAATGGGGGACAGTAGCAAAGCAGTAGTGGGGGAGCTGTAGTGGGGGAGCTATGCTAATATAAAAATAGAGTTCAATTAAAATCTTCTTGGAAAAATCTACTAGTGGTTACCCGATTAAAGGCCAACTAGTTTTCACAAAGTTAAAGGCTGCAATCATTATGTAATGGCGTGTGCCATTAGCAAGCGACACAGCAACATCTCTGAGCAACGTGAAAGAGGTGGTGCAAATGGTGGTGTTGTGGGGGGACATTTCCCCCAAATCCCTGAGTCTTGGAAATGCCGCCCTATAGGGGACCTGGGACAGATTTTTTGGGGGGACGTGTCTCCGTGCAACACTGTAAATTTCTCCTTGTGAAATGTACAGTTTTAAACCTATTAAATTTCCCTTCTCCATAAGAATTGAAATGGAGAATTGAAGAACATGAAGGAAATTGAAAATATGGAAAAATAGATCACAAGTCAACTCAAAAGGCTGCAAAAGCAATTAAACTTGGCATTTTATAACTTATCCATAGATGTGATAAGTGCCATTTTGTTTAGGAGCTCAACAACCCAATTTCGAATGCTCCTTGCAAAGAGCAACTTGTAAGTTGGAAAAGTCATTCGAGTCGAAGTATGCAAGAAATAATCACCATCAAATCCAAACTTAAATATAGAAAGTAATGGCTCGGACAAAATTCATAGTGTTTCCCTTTTTTTCTTATGATCCTACCATTGCATGGAAAACTCTTAAGAGTTAGAAGACGAGTTTTATATTAAAAACTTAGAAATTATACCGATGTTTAGAAGTTTGGCTTTTACAAAGCCTTTGAAATAATAAATGTTGGACAACATTGTTTGCTAAGAGTGAACTTAAAGAGGGATTGGTCAGGTAGCAAAGAGAGTGAACTTCTTTTATTTGCAAGTAAAGAAGTTGCCAATAAGCTCGAGTGTGGAGACTGAAGGTTGTCAGCATGTGGATTTACTAAAGTTGTTGGATTAGTGTAGGTGGTTCTTGTGTATGCTGCTTTACAAGTTCATAGTACATGGATGTCAATCTATTGTTTAAGGAAAAGTTAAAATTCAAGTGTAGCAAATTTTTACAGAGTACCATGTTTCAGATTATTGTTGAAAGTCTCTAATCCTTAAGAAGACTTTGTTAAAAATAATTAAAAAATCAAAAATCAAATGCATGTCAATCCATGTGTAATCTTGAATCTACGAAGTTGAAGTGTTTAATATGAGTTTATGAAATCACTATATGTTTTATAGGGATTAAATGCTATAAATTGAAATCTTGCTTGTAAATATGTTCAGTTATTGGCTGCAATGACAAGGCTACTATCCATTGCCCCCCTGTCCTTAACTACAACAAATGTTATCAAAGTAAGTTTAGTTCCTTTGCAAGTAGAATGTCCATGTGAAAACATTGTTGAAAAAAAAGTATTGCTTAGAGGGTTTGTTTGAAAACTGGTCCATGGGTTCGAATGGGTTTGAGCATGTGTGTGAGAGTTGGTTTAATCCTACCAGTGCATGTGAAGACTAATCCAGACCCTACAAGTGTGTAACAAGTGAAGTCTATAGAAGAATAGGAAGGAATATTTATTCTTTAAGGCTTGTGAGCTCGTATATCAAGTGAATAGGAAATTTTCTATCCTATAGAGAGAGTTGAAAGCATCTTCCGTGTAGGTGTTGATTGAATTTGTGTTTGGCTTGTTTAAATTTATGTCCCATAAACAAAGAGAGTGGAAAGCATCTTCTCCTAGAAGATGATTGAAGTTGTGTTTAGCTCACAGCCGGTGGTCTTTGAGAGTGCAACCAATATAACCAAATGCCTTCCCCTTAAGAATATGAGGAGGAGATGTGTCCTACATGAGAATGAAAAGTAGAGTATCCTGTGTGTGTGTGGATCAAAGTGTGTCATGATGTCTACCATGAGAGCGGCTAAACGAATCCTGTAGAGACTAGTGAGATTGTCTTTTACAGACAATATTTGCTAGACTAAAGAGAAAATGGTATGAAAAATTTGTTGTGTTCAGAGAAAAGGTGGATGTACTGTGTAAGTCAAGTAAAAGTCAGAGTTCCAAGGATAGAAGATGAGAAACCAATACTTGAGTAGTAGTGTGACGCAGAGAAAGGAATCATCGTGATGTAAGATATGGAGATGCAACTAGTTGATCCTCAAGAAGATATGGTAGCAGAGATATTCTTTCGAGGGCATAAAGGTGATGGTAGATGTGTTGAAGATGAATGCAGTATGAGGCACGAGTTGGTTGCAGATGAGGAAGATGGGATCTTGCTCAAGGGATACATTCAATCTATTTCAAATGAGATATTTTATATTCAATTTTAATATTACTGAAATATTGAACTATTTTATATATTTTACTTAGTTTTAGAAAAAGGAAATTAATAAATTATTCCAAAAGTGGTAAAAAAAACTTTGCTATAGAAAAGAAAGTGTCGAAAGAGCAAATAATGTGAGAAAAGCGTTCCTGGTTGCAACAGTTCATGGTTTGGATGCCAGACCAAAAATCAATAATAGGAGGAAAGCAGGAAAAATCAATTTGTTAGAAAACTACAATCTGGACGCCACCACAAACACAATAGAGACCATCCAATCATAGTCCTGTTCTCTACAGGTACAGGTATAGAGTCATAAATAACTCAATAAATCACAGAAAAAGGAACAAAACACAAAACACAGGGATATGCTGCAAATAATAAACCTTGACAATGAAGAAGAAGAGAAAATGAAATCAGAGACTGAGTTGTCGAAATCTTGGAGAACAATCAACAAATAACCTACATTTGGAACAGAGTGAAAAGGTGGAACTAAATAAGAGCATGTCTAGATGGTCAAACCTCATTTAAGTCTTTGATTTCCATAAGTCAAGAATTCTTTTTTGTGAGCACTAGTCCTAACATGCTCTGTTGTTAGGAAAACAAGTGAAATATCCAAGTTACTAGAAGTCCCAACATGCTCTGTTGTTAGGAAACTAAGTGAAAAATATAAGTTACGAACCAGTTCCCATTCCCATAACCAACCAGGCCGAGCTTGGGAGTGGTAACGAGAGTGTCCCAAGAGCTCACAACCAGCGTCCCTGCTACCCAGGGTTCCATGTGGATATGCCGTAGCACCTATGACATACCCACATGGAACCCGAGGTGACAAGGATGCTTCTTGACTGCTTCCCAGCACTCCCAAACACTCTTGTGGGCATAAAACCATGAAGATACCCAAAAAAGGATTGCGAAATTGTTGTTTGACAAACAACTCTATTTCACACAAACTCATTCTGCCTAATGCCATTTTTAAGGAGAACTATCACAAACTACCCAATTTTTCCATTAAGTGATAAAATTGTTAAAATGGTGTGTGTCATGAAGGTTTGTGTGGTTTTAAAGGCCTTAATTTGGGCTTGGTGGCAAGGGCTCTACCCTTTGACCCTACTCTATATCACAATAGGAAACGCTCTAGGGTTGATGCCTCTTGACCCCACAAGGACGCTACCCCTCAACTCAATTGGGGACGTTGCAATAGTAAATGCAAATGTTCCAACATTTTTATCAACTCACAATACTTTTAATTTTAAATTTATTTTCAATGTCAAAGCTATGTGTACCATCAATGATAATTTGACACTAACTGAAGAGAAGATTGATAAACAAACAATTAACGAGACAATACATTATTGATCATTCAAAATATCATCAATGGCTGCATCTAATTCGAACCTTGTGACTTAGATGACAACCATGCACTTGGAAAACCATGAGCACTTCCATTTTCAAGCTTTGCAATTGCAACAAATAGTGGTAAGTCACTCAAATTCCCTCGTATATATATAGATCGTTGTAGACGACTGAAGAGTGCAGAAAACTTGAAATCTACAGGCATTATCCCCTTAAATACAAGGCTGACTAACATTTATGTATACATAAGTCTATATATTAGTTCGCAAATGATATCTTAACATAGACCTGAAATACTGATTTCAACCAAATTAGTAGTGTACAAATATATGCTTACAGCATTCTTTTTGCAGGCTTTGTTTGTGTCAGGGCTTTTGACCGGAATATCCGAGCTCCACGACCACTTGTGCCAAGACTCCATTCCCCTGCAAGCAAGCTTGTTAAAACTCCAACGCGACAGCCAAGAAAAAATTTGTAAAGCAGGCATAAAAATTTTGATTAATACAATTGTACACAGCTTACATGTGATTTATTTATGCATTCAATGATTGTTCACTTTCATCGACAACTACTTCATTTACAAGATCAGGTTCAGCACTCAATCATAATACTGAAGCAGAACTTACAGAGACATCTGCATGAAGGATCGCACTTTGAAAAAGCAAAAGGAGGGGCGTTCCACTGATGTCAATATTCATGTTACATTTTTATGCCAAGCTCAGAATTGAGCTATTCTTCAGCAATTTATTTTAAGTTCACAAAACATTTTTGGATGCACTGGATGTAAAGGATGTAACGTTGCTCGACTTTCTAAAGCAGAGCCAGCTCCCATATTTATTTGGGGATGTAAACTAACATTCTTTTGAACATTGAAACCAGAGGACAGCTTGCTCTGTAATATGTGGAGAAAACGGTGTATAATGTGCATTTTAAAATTCAAGTCTCAATGCATAAAAGCAATTCCAAAGAGCAAGATTTCCCCGCATCCATTGTTTCTCCTTTTTATTCAGAACTTCATTTACTTGTCAGTTCAATCACAAAACAGTTGCATACAGGATTGCAAATGGAATACAAAAGAAATTCTCTTAATATTTAGTTTTAGATAGACCATAATCATAAACTTTTGACGCAAAAAGTAATGTATAAATATAATGCAGACAATTGACTTCACAGAATAGGGATTTACTATTCACAAATCCATCCACACTGCAAGAGGGAGATGCTATTAACCCTGTTGCACTAATACACATATGGGCTTTATATCTCAGAAAGATCCAATCATGATGTCAATTGTCAAGTATGTGTTAATGGGAGACCTGTTTGCCTCTTACATAATATCCAACTCGTAAGTAGAACATTTCCCTTTTTTTCTTTAGAGTTTTTAAATTTTATTTCTTAAATTGTCATGGGATCTGTGTCGAATTTCACATTAAGTATACCGGTACCCAATAAATATGCAAGCAGGCTAAGTGCATTTCCAACTTAGGAAAGGGTATATTTGGGTTAGGGAAGAGCACGAGTATAGTATCTAATAACATGGTATATTATGAACATTTATAAATCATGTCGTTCACATGAATATCTGTAGCGTCAATACAGTGGTAAAAGGCATTTGATAATAGCACAAATCAAATCAAGTCTAATCTACTGTTAATCTGCATCAAAATTAGTTATTTGAGACAAACAATAATGAATCATGCTTTCGTAGTTTCCTGCAGCTTTATCTTGTAAAATTGTTCTCTGGTTCACGTAATGCTCGTTTGTAGTTCATTATCACTCATTCTGGAAAATGAGACACGCTAAGAAGACTCCAAATTAAATAAGCATACTCAAGAAAATAACCTTAAGCACTTCTAAGAAGCGAAAGCTGGAAATCAAAATATCAAATGAACATTATTGCTGATGACTAAAAATCCATCCAGTGTTCACAAGAATATACTTAGTAAATTTGATTCTCACACTTCAATAAAAATTGAATAAAACAAAATTATCCAGAAATATAATAAGATATCGTGAAAGCAACAATATTGGAAAAAGAAAGAAAACCATATGCTTCTGCAAAGAACTAAATTCAAACAGCAACAATATTGGAAAAAGAAAGAAAACCATATGCTTCTGCAAAGAACTAAATTCAAACAGCTTTGGGTTTATGGCTGACCTACAAGTTGTGGAAAACATTGGATGGGAATATTAAAGCATTAAGACAAATCAGAGGTAACTATTTAGTGAGAAGGGGAAATGGCAAAAGTACCATGCCATGTCTTTAGTAATCTTAACTTCAGGTTGAAATTTCAATATGTTTTGTGCAGATTACAATTTTGGTATACACAAATATTCCGAAGTGGCCTTTTTAAGGGCACCAAACAAATGTAATGATTTCAAGTTTTTTATCAGAAACGTACTCACGTATTACTACAATTGCAATAAATCTTATTCACACGCTCCTTCCGTGAGGCCCAGGGTAAAGTACTCATTTACACGAGTTTTCTTCTATGTTCTTAATTCTTAAGAAATCAAATTTTTAAATGCTTACCCGAACGGGCATGAAAAAGAGACCCGGAGGAGGCATTGTGAACAAATTCAATATAAACAATTTCTCAACTTCGAAAAATGATTACGAGTTTGAATGAATGATATGTACGAATGCTTAGAGAAAGAATTGGATCTATGCACTTGAAAAAAATCACTTACAAATACACATACAACACCATCACACCTTACCGAAGAATATACAAAAGAGAAAAGCCAAAAAGCAACAGTTATTATCAAATCAGCTATATCTATAATTAAATTTGGCATTATTCAAAAATTGATATTTTAAAAAATTGAATGTAAAAGAACTCTACTTCGACAAAAACAAGGGCCTAAAAACACATGTATATCAAAGGAAAAGAAAAGAGACTTGCATTGATTGACTTCAGAATCGCTCCAAACCCCACGGGGTATTCATTTGTTCTGAACTCAACCTATACGTGACCAAATTTACAAAACAAATGAATTTTACAAGCCTAATCAAAATTTTGTTCATTCTCGATCCAGTTTACGTTTAACAAAAGATTTAATTCCTTTGTTCTTATTTATGTCAATAAGCGCATGAATCATGTGTCTTAAAATTTAATCTATATGCACAAGATATGGGAGTCACTGATATAACCAAAAATGATTAAGAGAATCATGGCTGAGAGAGAAGCCATTGATATAACCAAAAATGATTCTCCAAAAATGATTAAGAGAATCATGTCTGAGAGAGAAGCCATTGCCTATGCAGCACCCAAAGATTTATCATTTGATCCTGTTTTTTAAATAATTAAAAATTAAAATACAATTGAATTTTTTTTTCAACTAATTATTAAATACATTCAATGGTAAATTTTGAGTGCTGGATAGACGTTGCCGAGAGAGAAGGCATAATATTTGGAAATATTTGGGATGCACAAGTAAATATAAGTCACTGATATAACCAAAAATGATTCTCCGTCCGAGAAGGCATAATATTTGGGATGCACATTTGTTTTGTTGCTTCAATAGACTTTCTTTTATAGAAATGATATAGATGTAATATACTTCAGCAATTGGCTAGAAAACCATAAACAGAGAAAAACAAACAGAAAATAGATATCATAATTCAGCTATAGTCTAAGTATCTGACAGGCATAATATTTGGGATGCACATTTGGTTTGTTGCTTCTATAATATTTGGGATGCACATTTGTTTTGTTGCTTCAATAGACTTTCTTGTATAGAAATGATATAGATGTAATATACTTCAGCAATTGGCTAGAAAACCATAAACAGAGAAAAACAAACAGAAAATAGATATCATAATTCAGCTATAGTCTAAGTATCGGACAAGTTGGGCATCAATTGATATTTTCAATCTTGGGTTAAATAAGTTATTTGGGACTGGCAAAATAAAGGCACCTGTCCATATCAACTTCAGAATGCTCAAAACCTCACTATTAATATATCCTCTTATTCTCCACCCAATATGTGACCAAACTTTGAATCCATAGCATAGCATTTTACAATAGTGTAATTAAATACTTCCTCATTTTGTCTCCAGATCCAGCATTTTTGACATTAATATAATTCCCTTCCTTCTTGCATTCTGACGTTTGCACATGCATGCCCTATGCTTGAAAATATATCCTCTTATTCTCCACCCAATATGTGACCAAACTTTGAATCCATAGCATAGCATTTTACAGTAGTGTAATTAAATACTTCCTCATTTTGTCTCCAGATCCAGTATTTTTGACATTAATATAATTCCCTTCCTTCTTGCATTCTGACGTTAGCACATGCATGCCCTATGCTTGAAACATATATTGTCACATAATCAATAAACACAAGATTTCACAAAAACGCTTAACAGGTAAAAACAGAACAAGTGCTGTAAAGAAAAGTTGAATCTTTGTGATGCATGGTTATTTTCCATTTACCATTAGGAAATAATATGTATACAATACCCTTCGAAATCCACTAAAGAATTTATAGAGGGTAAAAAAGCAAGGAAGGAAAAAGTTAATGCTACCACCAAAGCAAACTATAAATATAGCACAATTTAAGGTTTCTTAAAGAATAGAATTTTGAAGGGAGTTATGGTTTTGTGAAATAAGGAGATTGATTGTTTGGGCTTGACAAAACCAGACATGAAATTCTAGTTTGTTGCAATGCTCGTAACCTTAACCTTCATAACAATTTTTAACCAACCTAATTTGTATATGCCCCAGTATTAAACTAATAAGACAGTATCACAAGACTACAAATTTTTTTATTTTTTTCAGAAACAAAGCAAGATAATGCAAACTTACTTGCTACCGAGTCTCCACCCATATATTTCACCACACCGAGTAGATATCGCTTCCTCCTCTTTTTACTTGTTAGTATACCCTTTTATCCATCTGAATCTCATTCACACAAGCCCTATACACATTTGAATCGCAAAATTGGTTAACCAGTATATCTGAAACATAAAATAGCCCACGCCATTTATAAGAATTACAAATGGCCTTATACATATTTATCTAAATCATAAAATGATACACATTAATCTGCATCGCATACGACCTATACCCGTTTATCCAAATCATAGAACCCATTGATCCGAATCACGCATGGCTTATATCAATATCCAAATCACAAAATGTTCTGCACCTGTTAATATTTATGATAAAATCAAAATCACGATATTATTTGTCTAAATAATATAAGTCCCAAACCTATATATCTCCATCGCATATGTAACATACCCATATATCCCTATCGCATATGTCCCATGCCCATTGATGTAATTTGAATCAGAAAATGGCATATACCCATAGCCGTTTATCTTAAAGGCAAAATGGTCAATGCCCATTAGCCTGAACCATACAATTGTCAATATCCATTTATCAAAACCTTATACAACCAACACCAATTTATCTGAATCGCATATGGCCAGTATCTTCTGATCTCAATCACATATGCCCTAATTTGAAATCGATGAGCACAGGCATTATACAATAGCGAAGTCAAAAATATAACACCAGTTTTTTTGCCCTTGCCATGCCAATCCATTTCCCAAAGGCTGAGTTGTGTTGTCTCTCAGCCTTCTGTTTTCCAACACACCCGCCTAAAATATTCAAAATAAAGTTAGCGCCGAACAGTGATTTCCTTACTAATTATTGGTTGTTTTTAAATTAGTATTTCCAATAAATAAAAACCAAAGCAGGTTTCTAACACTAAAGAAACAAACCATTCTAATTTTAAATGAGTTTCTAGGGAAAAAATTTAGCGGATTTCTATTAACAAATAACAAAATTGGATTTCACAATTTTACTAGATTATTTATTCATCTTAAATATGTAATTATACTAACATTGAAAAGTTTTATGAAAATAGATTATTTTAATAGTTTGTTTATGACACAAGATTTATTAGTTTAAACTATTCCAACTAAACAAGTAGATAACTAAATAAATGACACAAATTTATTTTATTTCTGAAATTAACTAGTATGGAACTTCTAATAAATAGTAATAGCAAGATTTATTAGTACTTGCCATTAGGCTAGTATTATTGGAGCTAGTACTATTGCAATAGTTGCACTCAATTTTGGTTAACTCGTTATTATTCAATTGTGTTTTCACCAATTAAAACTATGCATGATTTTTAAGTTTCTAAATTATAGAAATTATATTTCTCCATTTAATTGGCTAAAACTTTTACATCTTATTACCGATTTCAAGATCCACTATCTAAAGGAATTTTTTTAGGCAAAATTTTCGGTACATTAACACAATCTTTATAGTATGTTTAAATTTTGTTTTCAAATTTAATTTACACATCAAATAAACAAATATTTAACAAATTACTAGAATCTAGATTTTTTAAATTTTTATATTATATAAATAAATAAACATATATATAATATAAAATTTGTTTGTAATATTATTACAATGAATTAACATTATTGATCGTAAATAACATATAGCACAAAGTATGCGACATGAGAAAGGTTCAAAGAAATCGCAATTTTATAAACCCTAACAACAGGGCGAATGGTTTGGATCAACAAAATCCCCCTGCTCAAGCAAGGAAAATGGGGTATTGTAACAATATTGCTCCCCCTCCCATTGCAATAGGTTCGAATCGGATTCCTATAGGCAAAAACACAGCACACCCTAACTTGGGGGTCGAAGCTCACAAGCCTCAATGGGTATTTCATAATGGCGATTGGGTTGATATGTGTGCCAATTCGCATGAGGGTTTCAGGCAGCAAAATGCTGACAACACCATGCCTAAGCAACCTCAATCTGAATGGCAGCAAGTTATTTTTATAAGCGCCAAGAAATTGTAGAGGCAATACCAACAATCGGCTTCAAATTTCGGACCTAAGGGCTTCTCATGAGCTACCAAACCTCCAGGTAGCCCGAATGCGAGGCCAAACGGCGTGCCAAGGCATGAGCAATCGCAAAATAATATGAGGAGGCAAAGACTAATTCACGCAGAGAATGGAAGCATTAAGAAAAACTCTACTAATTATCAGGCTCCTCAAGCAAGACCGAGGCCTCCAAATCAGGCAAACCCTAAAAGAAATCAGGCGCCTCAAACAAGACCGAGGCCATCTAATCAGAATAATACCAATGATAAGATTGGCAGCCCTGGTAGCAACCCAAAAAGGGATGGAAATAGCATGGTCTTCATATTATATGACAAAGTTATGCAACCCCACTAGAATCAATGTAAAAAATTTGAGGGTTTTGCCAAACGGCTTGGCAAGGTAAGCACATTTGGGACATAGCAAATTGGTGGGAACAGGCATATGCCAGACAGGTAAGTATCACTATCCTTCCGAATGATTTTCTTTTCATTCTCTGTAATAGCGAAATGTTAAACAAGGATTTATTATTTGGGCATCCGATCATTTTTAATGGTTTTAATTTTTGGTTTCTGGATTGGCAAAGAAACTTTGATCCCTTTGCTTCTAAATGCACGAGTAACCCTAGATGGATCAGTATTTCATACCTGCCAGTAGAATACTTACATTTTGACTCTCTATCTGAAATTGGCAATGCTCGGCACGTTTATTGGTGTTGATGGCAACTATCAAACCTCTACAGAGGTGAAATTGTTAATTGATATGGACATCAATAAGCGATGTCCAGAACCACTGGAATTAACCAAATCTATAGAGGCCTATAATATTTGGGCAAACTTCTATGAGGGGTCGTTGCCTATGAATGTTATGACACACAATCCATTTAATAATTCCCCTCAGATTAATTCGCCTAGCCAAGAGAAAAACATCAATTTCTCTTTCAGACAGGGGTTGGGGGGATTTTATTTAGAATATGTTGAGTCTATCATCACTGAAATTGTAGATAATAGCAGTCTGGTGAAGCCTCTGGTGGAAGAGATCACGAAGAGCCCGATTATGCCTCAGCCCAATACCTTTCCTTCATCTTCTCCAATTTTGGAGCAGGATGGGCCGAAGGATATTCAATTGGATGATCAGTGTGCCCTAGAGGAAGGGGAGTTTAATGTATCAGAGGAGGAGCAGATCCCATGTGAGCTCGAAGAGACTTATAATCGGATGGGCTTTAACCAATTGTTTGATGAGGATGAGTAGTCTGAGGATGAGGAATCAAAAGAAATGGCAATGGAAAAAAAGAAACTTATTGAGGTCATTCTACAGATGGATGCACAGGAGGAATTTGAGGGGGATCTTCCACCCCCGAATGAAAGTGAGTTGGTGGGAGGTTTTTATACTAAAATGGGATTAGATCAAGACTATCCCAACAAGGATACTCCAGAATGTGGGAAAGTGGGCAAAAGGAGAGGTAGGAAATCTCTGAATGAGCTAAGAACTTTGGTTGGGGCTGCTGACGATCAAACTAAAATCACTGCACTTTTTAATGTTGGGAAGGGGAAGAAGCTTCCCACCGTCCAATGAAAGTCACATCATGGAATGCTAGAGGCCTTAACGCTCCTAACAAATAGCGTTTACTGAAACGCTATCTGACAACCTTTGGATTAGAAATTATAATGCTTCAAGAGACTAAATTAAAAGAATTTGATTGGGACATACTTAAACGAAAATTAGGCATTTGGAGGGCGGCTCCGATCAGTGTGGACAGGTTTGCAGGGGGTCTTGCAATATTATTGGATCCTAGAAAGGTCAAATATGAAGAAACTATAAAAAAAATCGATAGCAAGATGGATGGGTAAAAAGCATCTGCAACTCTATTTGTTTTTTCATATGGACCCATCAATACTACTAGTAAGAGGGAAACATGGAATGAAATTGAAGTATTCATGACAACAAACTCTGACAAAACCTATTTCTTAGGGGGAGACTTTAACATAGTCAGAGATATGACAGAAAAATGGGGGGTGCACGAACATAAACAATAGCCCAAAGAGAATTCAATGAATGGATCAATAGTAATAACATGATAGATGTCAAAATGACCAATGAGAAATTCACTTGGAACAACAATAGATTGGGAAATGAGTATGTCGCTGAAAAATTAGATCGGTTCTTATTTAAAGGTGATTTGATAAACTTCAGTAATGCCTTTAGCTCAATTATCCTTACCTCCTCAGGATCAGATCATTTTCCCATTTCCTTGATAATTGAAGAGGCTAAACCAAAGAGGTGTCCATTTAAATTCGAAAGAATGTGTTTGCAGGATCCAAGCCTCATAGGGCAAATTAAACAATGGTGGAAAGAAGAGCAAGTAATAGGGCCAAATATTGTTTGCTTCATAACCAAACTAAAAAGAATAAAATAGAGATTATTAACTTGGAAAAAGGAACACTTAAAGAACATTTTCCAAGAAAAAATTAACTTGGAAGAAAATCTGAACAAACTAAACGAGGTAATTATCAGGTCAGGAAAGAATAACAACACATTCTTAATAGAAAAAGAACTATTGCATAAATATGATGACATTCTTACAAAGGAAGAAATATTCTAGAAACAAAAATCCAGAGAACAATGGCTCAGTGACAATGATAATAACACAAAGTTCTTTCACAACAGCCCAAAGGTAAGGAGATGCATTGATAGAGTTCATAGAATTAAAAATCCTTAAGGTAACTTGGTAGAAGACCTTAAGGATATAGCAAGGGAAATAGTAACATACTTTCAAAATATTTTAAATAATTGGGAATCAGCAAACCTAGATGCTAAAAGGAAAATGTTGTCTAGCATCCCTAACATTATAAAAGAAGAGCAAAATAGAATGTTAACAAGCAAATTCACTATAGAGGAAATCAAAACTGTAGTATTTCAACTTCACCCTAAGACATCCCCTGCTCTGGATGGGTTCCCAACAGGTTTCTTTCAACATTGTTGGTCCTTCATGGGGTTGGATATTTGGGAAGCAGTGGAAAATATGAGGAACTCAGGTAGGATATTAAATGAGATTAATAACACATTTATAGCATTAATTCCAAAAAAAGAGAATGTTGAGGATATGGATGATTTCAAGCCCATATCTCTATGTAATACAATATACAAAATTTTGTCTAAAGCCCTAGCTAATAGACTTAAAAACATTTAACCCTATATCATTTTTTAAGAACAAACAAGGTTCGTTTGTGGGAGATCCATTACTGATGGAGTAGTTATTGCTCATGAAGTAATACATTCAGTTCAAAAGATTAAAGAACCTAGCATGTTGATTAAACTAGATATTAAAAAAGCCTATGGCAACGTTGACTACAAATTCTTGTGTAAGTGTATGGAGGCATTTGGCTTTGCCAAACAATACATAAATCTTATCTTTAGCTGGGTTTCTAGCCCCAGAATTTCCTTGTTAGTTAATGGCACCCCAGAAGGATATTTTGATATATCCAGAGTATTGAGGCAAGGTTATCTCCTTTCTTATTCATAATAATGGCAGAAGCTTTTGGCAGATCAATAAATTCTCTACAATCTAGGGGTGGCGTTATAGGTATAAAAGTGACTGAAAGAGTGGAGAACATCACATGTCAGCAATTTGTTGATGACACGATGCTCCTTGGGGTTAGCACCAATGAGGAGGCCAAAACCTTCAAGACCTTGCTACTGGGCTGCTCTAAAGCCTTTGGACATGTGGTTAACGTGAACAAGTCAGAAATATTATTTATTAATACTAAAAGAAAAGATGAGAGAATTTGTAGAATCTTAGCACACAAGAAAGGGTCATTCCCATGTAAATAGTTGGGGCTCCCTCTGGATAAAGGTACTAGGGTAAGTAAATTATGGGATTCTATCAAATCTAAAATAGAACAAAGAATTGGTTCCTGGAAAGGGCGGTGGCTTTCTAATGCAGGCAGGGCTACCATGATTAAAGCAGTCTTATCAGGTATCCCTGTTTAACAATTGTCATGAATTCCTCTGGCCCAACGAGAAAAAGCAAAATTGGAAAGAATACTCAGAAGATTCTTTTGGCAAGGCCCCACAGATGATAAGAAGTTGGCCATTATTAGTTGGGATAAAATATGTAGGCCCAAAGATAGAGGAGGGGTTGGAATCAGGCACCTAGGTTGGCAGAGTTTAGCATTAGGGGCAAAACTAATTTGGCGTATGTACATGGAATCAAATAAGAAGTGGGTAAAAATCCTGCAAAGAAAATATTAACTAATACGGATCCAAGCTACATCTTTAGGACTCAAAGCCCACCTAAAGGATCCAAGGTCTGGAACTTCATGTTAGACTGCAGGCAACTTATTCTAGACAAAATCACCTGGGATGTTGCAGATGGCAGCAAAGTGAAATTCTGGAGTGATTCATGGGGGGGTTATCCTGCCTTGGATAAAACCAATATTAGTCCTAGAATTAAAGAAGTCTTGACAAGGGCTTGGGGTATATATTTAAAGGACTACATAAAGATCCCAAATGGTGTTCCAATCTTTGGTTAGGAAGGGAAGAATGGTAACGATACTCTTCTTTCAGAAACTGAGAAAAGAGAATTTAAAGAAGCATTGTTACAAAGGCATATTAACATTAAGGGAGGAGAAGATATGATTGTTTGGGCAGGGTCAAATACTGGTTCATACAAGACCAAGGAGGGATATGAAGAGATCATTAAAACATCAAACTGGAATCATACTGACCTACCCATTCATCTTTGTTGGGATAAAGTCTGTCTTCCAAAAGCTAGCATGTTCCTCTGGGCAGCTGTGCAAAATAGAATTTTGACAACAAAATGGTTCTGAAAGATAGGTAATGTTTATCCCTCAAGATGCAAACTATGTGAATCTAGTGAGGAAACAGTAAATCACTTATTGCTAGGCTGTCAGTATGCATCAAAATGTTGGGAATGGTTGAGAAATAAATTGCAATGGACTTCTACTCCCTCCAACTGTCTATTATCTTATATGAAGAGTTGGACATTACTGCATAAGAGAAGTTTGTATAAGGACTTATGGAAAATATCTCCATCAGCAATAGTTTAGGAGATTGCGAAGAATCTTCCAAGGAAAGAGAATGGAGCCGAAATAGCTATGCAATAAAATAGAAGCAGTGATAATTGAGACCACTAACAATAGACTTAGAAAGGGCAATCTAAAGGATTGCTCATTTTCAATATGGGATAGTGAAATGAGAAAAAATTGGTTCGGTCTAATCATCCCACCACATTATGGTGTGGGGGGTACAACTACTCAAATACTGCTTGAGAGAAATGTAAATGGTCAAAACCAGAGTTCGATGGTTTAAACTTAATTTTGACGGAGCATCCATAGGCAATCCGGGAACAACAAGGATTGGATGCATAATCCGTCATTGGGGTGGATCCACATGTACTACATTGGGCAAACCTATTGGTAAGACTACTAATAACTTAGCAGAAATGGAGGCCCTAGTAGAGTGCCTCCTCAATAGAGCATTAGGTATTAAAAAATTGTCCATTGAAGGGGATTCGCACATTATCATTAACGCTATCAAAACGAAAAATTCACCTAAGTGGAAACCTAACTCTTTACTAGAAAGAGCAAACAATCTTATTAATCTCTTCAAAGCCACAACAATCAACCATATATATCGAGAGGGTAATAGAGAGGTTGATAGGTTGGCTAATTTAGGAGCGGGTGGACATTACATTGAAAGAATAGGGGATTAGGTATATTGGATTGAGAATCCAGAGCCCAATTAATTAATAAAGCAAGATGAGCTAGGGTCGATCTTAGATACATTAAAATATACAAATCTAAGACTCAAAGTTAAACTTTGGGCACTTTTATTAAGATCACAATAACTAAGTTGGAGGGGCCACATAACATTATGAAGTATTTTTTTTTATATTGCATATAAGGAGTTAACCGTTACAAAAAAAAATTGTCATTACCAGTATCTTACTGACTCCAACTGATTGTACATATGGATCGCTGATCCAAAGAACCTAAAGATGTCTATAAACAAAACTATACAAAACTATACAAGATTATGCATATATTTGTAATGAACTCGAGAAGCCAGATCACATGGGTGAGGTAATGGACTGGAGAAGTCAAATCACGTTTGCTCTTGGTCCTGAAAGGCCTCCATCCACATCATCCACCCAAGAGAGCCTTCCATCCACATGGCCTGCTTACCCTCGAGTAGAGTTGACTAAGCATTTGTATGTGTTCCTTTACTGGGTCTCTAATTTTCCCAATCTCCAGCCCAAGGCTCTCCATTGCTCGATCAACAGACTGGTGTTTTACTGCAGCCTGCCTTCACTTGTACCCATTCTCCAATTCATGCAAGAACATCTTGGCTTGTCCCTCTTTCAGGAATCTAATGAATTTGTTCTTCTCAATGTTCATCGTGACAACCACCTGCAAAAAAATACGATGAAGAGTGAGTCCACGAAATGACTCAGTAAGGGCCCTAGCGTTACCTTGGTACTTATCTTCATTTCTAATTCTCCATATATACCATAAGATTTCAGTGGATAGAATATGCCAAAATAGGTTAGTATCCGTTTTCAAGCCCTTAATATACCAAGTGAGAACATCTACAATAGGAATCTGATTAGGAATAGAGATATCAAACAAGAAGCAAATTTCTCTAGCAATATTACAGTCAAAGAAAATGTGCCTAACAGACTCAGGTATTCTACACACATTGCATATATCACTATTACTATGATCTTTTTTGAATGGCAGCCTGTTAATAAACATCAACCATTTAAAACATTTTTTCTTGGGTGTAATGGGGCTGCTCCATAGCTGCGAGAATATCTTCTGTCACTATTTCACAGAGAGGTCTGCATACCACAGAGTATTAGCATACATTATAATAGATTCATCATAAGTTCGAGTATTATAAACAGTAAAAGCTTTGATATTGGACACAGAAATATTATTATTCCACAGAAGATCAAAACATCTTTCATTATTTATCTTGCAGTTCTTAGGTAGATGCAGTTCGGTACAGGCATGTTTCATCATATTGTAGGTTCTCTTTTGGGATTCCTGCAGATTATATCTATCTCTAAGGGTATCCCAGCTAATAAGTCTATCGTTCTCAATAATGTCTTTAAAGCAACGAATGCCTTTAATGGCCCAGGATTTAATAGAGCACCCTTGAGTTAGCGCAAGAGGTTTAGACGAGTGGAGAAGGTTCCACCAGATAGACCTTTCCCCATGGACATGGTCATTGTTGCTGGCCCTACTATTGGTGATGAAAGGTCTAATACTTTCCCAGGCTTTCCAAATAGACTTAAAGACACTTGAACCTTGCACTGAGACTGCAAATCCTCCAACCACTAGGTCACAAAAGGGTAGAGATTTCTAGGACTTAGCCTTCTTAGGAACAACTCTCATGATGTTGTTTCTTACCAAAATTTTCCATGGTTCATTGCCATCAAATGCCTGAAAGAGCCATTTTGCAGCAAGAGCAACCCCTTGTATTCTCAGGTCTTTTAAGCTGAGCCCTCCCAGACTTTTCTCTATGTGGCACCATCTCCATTTAACAGAGTGTATCTTTTTGGTTCCTTTCTTGTTAGACCACAAGAAGTTCCTAATAGCTTTTTGTATTTCCAGGATTTGATAGTTGGAGAACATCCAAATAGAGGAGTAGTAAATGTTGTATGAGGATAGAAGTTTTTGACAAACTTGCACTCTACCAGTAAGCGAAAGATACCTATTATTCCATTTATTGAGCTTCTTTTCAATTTTGCCTCTAACCCATATCCACATCTCCTTGAGAGAGGGGGAGATGGCGAAGGGAATCCCCAAGTATCTCACAATCTTATTAGGCCCACCCCATTGGTATCCAAAATGGTGTGACCAATCCGGAGGCTCCTCTTTCCACCCAAGCAGGTTAGATTTAGCCTGAGAGATTTTTTGCCCCTGAAATCTCACCAAAGAACTTAATTTTGCACTCCAAGGCTTCCATGTTTTGTTTGGTGAGTTCTACAAAACGTGCAATCATCAACAAATTGGGTATTAATCAGTTCAGACCCATCAGGAAGCTTAACACCGCCTACTTTAGGGGATATGGTGTAGTCTCTTAAAATATAGTATAGGGTATCAAAGGCTATAACAAATAGCTCAGGGGCAAGAGGGCAACCCTGTCTAATAGACCTTCCGAGTTTAATAACCTGAGTGAGAGACCCATTAATCTCTACCTGTGCAGACGCATCTTTAAGGAGAATCTTCACCCACTTATAGAATTCCACAGGAAATCCAAAGGCTTCTAGCATCATCAATATAAACTCCCATTCAACCCTGTCATAGGCCTTCTCAAAATCTAAAAGAAACATGGCCACATTTTGTCCTGATACATTTGCCCAGTCCATCGCCTCCCAGCTGGTAATTAGATTTTCCAGTATGAATCTTCCCTTTATGGACCTTGTTTGAGTGGGACAGATGAATTTGGGCAGCACATTCTCTAACCTGAGTGCAAGAGCCTTGGCCAAAATTTTATAGGACACATTGAGGAGAGTAATGGGTCTCCAATTTTTTATGAGTGCCTTGTCCCCATCTTTGGGTAATAGCTTAATAGTCCCTTTATTAATCAATTCTCCTAGAGAACCACTCTCATAAGCCTCTGCATATAGTTCCTGGAGATCTTGGCAGATCCACTCCTCATTAGCTATATAAAACTCAACAGGCAGTCTGTCTGGGCCCGGAGCCTTGTCATTGTTCGGGTTTCTAATGACATTTTTAATCTCACCCACAAAGATGGTTTCCTTCAATGCTTGTGAGTCCTCCATAGTAATCCTACTAGGAATAATTGTTCTGCATTTCTCTTTGGCTTCCTGTGACTTAGGGGAGTCTTATGAGGAGAAGAGTCCTTTGTAGAACACGGCAAAACACCTCTTTAATTTCTTCTAAATCCACTAACTCTTTGTTGTCTACCCAAATCCTATCAATCTTTTCTCTAGATTGCTTCTACTTTATAGCATATTGAAAAAAAAATTAGATCCTTTGTCCCCAAATTGCATCCATTGACTTCGAGCCTTGATCATTGCACCTCTGATCTTAACCTGTTGATGTTTCCTCAGAGCATCCCTCGCCTGAGCAACATTGTCAATAATTCTACCTTGCTCGTGTTGTTCTAGACATCAACCTCACGTCAGTACAATTCATCAGCAAGTGTTTTCTCCTGCGATCTATAGTCTTTAGCTTTTTTTTGTCCACTAGTCTGCAATAGGGTCTGCCAGCTCTTAACATTTTGGTTCCATCTGTTTACATGAGATTTCAATTCCTTATTTCCTTTGTTGAATAATCTAATAATTTTTATGGTGACTAGCACATCCAGATTCTTAAGGAGATGGGTGTTGAGGATGAATTTATCTCCTTCTTTCCCTTGCTTTGCTAGAGCATCTCTGAACCTAATAAGGGAAATCACAGGGTGATGGTCAAAGAGTGAAGCCGACCATACTCTCACAGCATTACCCTGATTGTCTGCTATGAAGGAGAATTGTTCTCTATTCGCATAAAACCTATCCAGTCTACAATATATTCTATGCTTTTAGCTCTGATAATTGCACCATGTGAACCAAATTCCTTTAGCATTCTTCTTGTTACCAAGTAGCGGGTCAAAGAGTTTCCTGCAATTCTTCATTCTTTCCCAATGTAGTTTCTCCACTCCCTTCCATTCCATAGCTACACCACCACATTTATCCTCATGACTTTCAACCATGTTGAAGTCTCCCCCAATAACCCACGAAATATCAAGGAGGGAGGCAATCCAATCCCATAATTCGGCCATTTCCCAATAGTCATTGGCAGCATATATTGAGCACACGCCAATGACAGTTTTATTAATGTCCAAAGAGGCCCACACTGCTCTATTACACGGTGAGCACCTCTGGTTAACAATGTGATCTTTCCACTTGGAGTTGATGAGAAGCCCACCTCCCCCTCTTCCTTTATCATGGTCTGAACAAATCTTAATAGTCTTTCCAAATGAATTCTAGATTGACCTCCAAGGTAAATTTGATCGCTTCTAATTCTTGTAACATGACAACATCCGCATCTTTGTGCTGGGTAACAAACCTCCTAACTATCTGCTTCCTGTCTGGTGACTCCAGACCTCTAATATTCCAAGAGATGCACTTCATCATAACTAAATGGGAGTTTTTATTCTTTAGCAGCCTTGAAACTGTTAAAACACTTGGGGATATCTTTCTTTTCTTCAGTTTTCCTTCTATACGAAGATCCCTTGTTCTTGGAGCCCAGTGGTCTACCTCTCCTCCTTTTGGGTATAACCTGAGTGCTCTCACTATCAGTCATCCACTCCCCTTCTTCACCGTTGAACTACTCATTTTGAGAGTCATCCTCGAAATCAGGATCCTTATTGGGACCCAACTGACTGGGGGCCTCTCCACTCTCACAACAAGGTCTGAGAGCCTTCAAGCTATTACAACTACCTAGGGTTTCATCTTCCAGAGATAAAGGCTTACCAAGCCCGACATCACCATTATTAGGGTCAAAAACAATGACCTCAATCACACAGTTACCTTCAATTTCAACAAACTTCTTGGGGGGAAGGGAGATGATCGTTTCAGGAGTAGATTTTATAAGAGAGGGGTCTCTTATTGCGATATTAGGGACACAAGTTAAGGCAAGCTCATAGGAGACATCCATATCTGCACAGACTTCTTATGAGTAGCCTTAAAGCTCAATGTCCCACTAGGGCTCCCTCCCTTATCACAATCACTCCTGACAGCGTCCCCCTCTTCGAAGTTCTCAGCTATGGATCTAACAAGGGCGAAGGTTGCATTCGAATTCGAGAATCTCCTTTCTGGGGAGATCTCTTGCATGTCATCTTCCATAGGCGAATCCAAATTGCTCATCACAGATGTTTTAGCCTCTCTATGTTTAAAATTTTTAGGGTTAGCCGCTCTAATTTTCTCTAGAGCCAATTGTTGGGCGTTTTTCCTTCTCCTTTTTCTAGGGTGTTTTCCAACCATCTGAAAACCATCCTGCTAATCTTCACTCATTTGTTTCAAGGCTTCCGAAATTGCAGAATGGGAGGCAGGGACCTCATTGTGGGGACCTCATTGGGGTTCCCACTATTAGCAATTTTGACAGGATCAGGGGATACATTGCCCTCTCCATTAATAGCTCTATTGATCTTTTTACTAAGGGAGTCAAGTTTAACAATGATCGGAGCATGGTTTTTGTGGACAGGTGGAGAGACATTAGCATCATCATGGGCCTTCTCCATTCCTTTATGCTTATTAACAATGGGGCAATTCTTTCGAATATGTCCCTCTTTTCTGCAGAGGAAGCACACATTGATTCCTCCGAGAATTTCAATGGGCCAAGACACAATTTCATTCCCTAAATCAATGTTTAACGAATTGGGAAGGTCTCGGCCATGGTTGATCGAAACCAAAACCCTAGCATCCAAGTGAGGTATAAGGGAGGCCGAATTATCCAACCGAATAGTCTTGCCAATAGGTTCATGCAATTGTGGTATGAATCTCCATAGCAACAGAGGAACATTCTTAACCAAAAGCCACCTAGGGCACGAAAGTGCCAAAATTTCTTCATTGACCGCTTTAGGATAACACCCTAGGGCTCGGAAGGTACATTTACCCACCGTCCAGTATTGTTTGCTAATGACTTCTAATTGAGCCTTGTGATCCTTGAAAAACACTACGAATAAACCTTTTTGAATTAATCTACAGAATGATATATGGTAACCGAAATTAATATTCCAGACATTTCTAAACCAGTCATCGAGAAATTTTTGGGCCAAACATTTATCTACATCAACAGCAGCAAAGAAAATAGGAGTATCTTTTAAACTACTCTTTTCCAAAGAAATTTCATTACACATTAATTCATTCGAAGTAATGGAGATGGAGCCCAAGATAGAGTTAGGGTCCTTACCTTCTCCATGGGAGCCGCCATTAGAGACACAAACCTAGCACCCTCTGCAATGGCGAAGGAAGGTTGATGGACGACGTCTCTGAAGGATTTCTTCTTTACATCTTCGACTCTCGATCTGTTGTTCATATTGGAGATGCCTCCGGACGAGCCCTCCAGAAATGCGCATTAACGCACACACGCAAAGAGGAGTGCGGGCGAGGGCAAGAAGGACAAGCGAGAACAAAACAGACTCAAAAAACAAGAAAAAATGCAAGAGAACTTGCCTACGTGGAGGAGGCCACCTGCACTCCCCCACGTCAGTGGCTATGACCCATGTAGCCTCATGTCAAACCCTAGGGGCGTGATGCAGATGCAGACGTGGTTGAAGAGCCTTCAATTCCAAATACCACATTATGAAGTATTGTCACCACCGCAACATGATTACAGAGGATAGTATGTAGGTTTATGAATAACAGTGAGACGACACATATTATGGTGCCGCATGTGATCATTATAGCATCATGGGTTAAAGGAAAACATAAGACACAGGATGGGGCATCCGGTAGCAATTCATGTTAGAATTCATGATTGTTGAATTCCCACAAGCCCAAATAATCATCTGCAAGAATACCTGTTACATACAAAGGAGAAATTGCACAACAAACGAGAATATTGAAGACAATAACAAGAACTGAATGCTTGATTGAATATTGCTTGATTTACAATTAAGGATATGTCATCGTTATAAAGAAATCTAATTCTAAAGATAGAAACCCTAAAAAGCAATTAATTATTAACATACCTAAGAGATGCATACATACTAAATGCCTAAAAATAAAAGCTCCTAAATTTAACTTAAATGAAAAAAGAAAAAAAGATGACTTAATTAATTAATCAATATGATTAACTTAATTAAGTAAATAAAACCTTTTACTCTAACAATTCAAACATGGAGCCTAAGATGGAGAACCCAGTCCAGACAGATAAGGACAGTATCATCGACCTAACAGTAATGAAAGAATGAAATCAGTTTCTGAAATATATGTTTTTGGTTTTCTGATATCTACAATCGTTAGATAAAGCTTTACTTAACTTAGTATTTTTAGATGCATATCGTAAGGACTCAATGGTTTTATTAGGGTTGGAAGGCTTGGGACTAATTCAGTAACAAGGATAGTGAAATATCTCTGACTCTGTTACGATTAATGGTTAATTTCAGACTGCATAATCTAATATATAAAGCTAATTAAGGTATAAGTGAAGGCATGTGGTGAGTTAGAATTTTAATTTCATTATGTTTAAGAAATAAGAAATATTTTATGGAGGCAGATTGCAGTTGAGCATAGATCGATATCATTATAGGTATGGATAGTTATGGATCAATCATCCATAGTTATACAAGTATCGGTCATTATCGTATTCAACTATTGCATTATGGTAAGAATTATATGTTCTTGGTTTGCGCTATTTGATTAACAACATTGCATGTTCTTCTATGGTTTTAAATCTAATTTCTAAAACCCAACTTACGAACCTGATATGTATAGAGATATACATATCTGGCATTGCAAACTTATATTTGACTATGTATGGACAGATTGGAGGTATCTGCCTATATGTAATCAGATGTAATTTGCAATGAGAGATATATACAGCTATATATGTATTGGGTCCATAGCAGTAAAAGGGGTCAAAGGTTATCTGTAATAAGCAGCTAGCATCAGTACATTTAATTTGGGAAGATGGTTGCAGGTTTTTATGGTATTTGTACTAACAAGCTAACAATGCTTTGAGACATGAGTGTTCAGTCTGCAGGTAAGAGGCTGAATTATTGCTTATCAGTTAAACAAACAGAAGCATCTCTAAAGGAAGAATCCGATTTTAGTGCTGCAATAATAAAATGAAACAAGGATGTAGAACCCTAGGAGTGTGTAATGTGGAAATGTAATCAAATGATTGATTTAATGCATAAATCATTAGAGGCATTAGAATTATGTCAACATTGGAAGCACATTGGTGTCTTATATGTATTCTAGGAATTAAAGTTCTTTGGCGAAGACGGGAGGTTTTCTTCGTCCCATTCTTTCCTACAGTGCTCACACCGAATCGGGTTGTTAATTTTTTTTTATTAATAAAAATATTTAGGCTATGACCTTATATATATATATATATATATAGTACAATGAATTCTATATTTTACAAAATTATTTTAAGTATATTTTTAAAATTTATTTTCTTATTCTGAAGTCTAGATGTGTATGTTTTTAAAACTCAAATTTTATTTTAAATCATTTTACCACCATCTATGCCATAAAAAATGGCATCATGCCATTGGAATTCTACAAGACAAAAAAATAATAGTTCAAAAGAGAGCACAGTATGGAATTTTAAGCAATAATGATTCATAAATTTTTACAAAAATATATAAATTATTTTTTAAATATATAAAGTTACTTAATAATTATTATTATTAAATTTAATTTTTAAAATATTATAATAATAAGAATTAATATTATATTATCAGGTTGGGATATTTGTACATGGCATTGTGTCATTTTGATGTAATCAAACATTTAGCTACAACGAGAGGTTTTCTTTCTAGTTATGTTCTTTTTGAACCAGGTTTTATGAAAATATTTTACGAATTAATAAATAGTTATGTGGCAGACCACTTTTATCCAAACAAAATTTAATATTATAAATGTGTGATGAGAAATTTCAAACTAAAAATAAATAATTAAGCATGTGTCACATAATGGTCAGTACATACATTTCTAAATACATATTTTCAAATTTATATAATATTTGTAACAACGTTATCTAAACTAATTTTTCAATATCAATTTAGAAATCTTCTTTTAATTGTAATATTTTTTTATTTTTATTTTACATAAACTTTAAAAGTATTCAATGTTATCATAATTTAACATATTATACATTGCACCATCTTATGAAAAATAGTAATTACAATCATGCTAATAGATTTTAAGTAATAATGATTTACAAAGATCACTTAATTTATTTTATGCCACCATTAAATTAAAGTTAAAATTAATTACAAATTATTTAGAAATATTTATAATAATTACAATTATAGATTAAGTTATGATTACATTTATTATTAATAATTATAATTATCATGTTAATACATTTTAAGTAATAATCATTTATAAAGATCGCTTAATTTATTTTATGCCACCATTAAATTTAAATTAAAACTAATTACAAATTATTTAGAAATATTTATAGTAATTACAATTATAGATTATGTTATGATTAAATTTATTATTAATAATTATAATTAGGATTAAAATTAAACTTACAACAAGAGTTAGTGTTAGAATAAGGGTTAGCACCAAAGGTTAGAATTGACGTTCAAACTATTTTTTAGAGTTTTAGATTAAGGACTAGGGATAGAGTTAAGTAAAAAATAAGATTAGGATTGTATTTACTGTTATAATTAGGTTAAGTATTAGGGCTATAGAACAAATTAATGTTAATGTTAGAATTAGGGTTATTGTTACAACTAGAATTTGAACTAGGCAAGGCATAAGACTAAAATTAAGATTAGGGTTAACTTAGATTATGGGTTAAGTATTAAGGGTTGTTAAATTTAGAATTAAAGTTATAGAAATGAGTGTATTAGATAATTATATGATGTTAGAGTTTAAATATATTAATTATTATTTTAAAAATTAGCTTAATTACGCAATAACTATAAATGTTTAATCAATAAAACACCTTCAACTTTGAATTTCAATTTGTTGATTACATACTACAATTATGAGCACTCTTTACTACATATAGTTGCAATGCATATCCTTAAAAAAATATATTATTTCAAACTATTGTTGAAGCCCATGTCCAAATTGATATCACCCAAAAAAAGCATTTGCAAGACAAACAAAAAACCACAAAAAATAAAGAAAACAAACAAAACAACTACATATCTATTTTTAATTCAATAATAAATCAAAGAAACAAAAATAGTTTTCCCACTACAATGACACCCAAAAAAGCTCAAAAAAATTCATGATATTTCTATAATTTAAGTTATATTAAATAGAACTTCCATATTTCTAAATATTAATACAATAACAAAATTATTAAAATCTATAAAACATTTCCTTCTCTATTATATATAATCTTTTATGAGTGAATTAGACAAGTTATATAAAAAAATTAATTAAAGAGAATAAAGATGTTTTTTATATTTTTATTAATAGTAATAATGCATATCATGTTTGTATATATAAAACACATCTTATATTTTGATAAGTTATGGGCCAAAGCCGATAAGGTGTACATACCCTACCCCCTTGTGGGATTTGAACTTGTGACCTCTCTTTCAAGAGCACAAGTTCTCCACCACTAGGCCAACTCAGGCTATACACATCTTTTATATATTTCATTATATACTATATCATAATTAGATAACACAACCTTTAAATAATTAAATATATTATAAAATTGATAATATTATTCTTGACTCAATAAATTTAAAATTTTAGTAATATATAGTAATAAATGTAAATTATGTTAAAAATAATTTTTTATATTTAAATCAAATGAACTCCAAAGCTAAAACAAAACAATCAAAAAAAACCCTAATATTTTATTTTTGTTCGGTAATAATTATATTTTATTAGTTAAGACTAAAAGTTACATCTGCATCAAAATTTCCAAAAACAAACCGCTTCCCCAAACCACCCACAAAAACCATCCAAACCTCTCATCTAAAACAATAGTTTCCTGAAACAGTATACCACTCAAACCCTACCCCACGCCCACATCATCAAGAGCAGAACTTCATAATTACATCATGTCAATCAAAAATCTAACCAAATTGTTCAAATCGTTTATAATAGAAAACGGAAATTCAAGTTTTTCAAATAAAATGCTATCTAAACAAACAGGGGCGCCCAGAAGTACCCTGGTCCAAAGAATTTCTCATCTCTCTTTCTTCACAGATGCTCCAGCCGAGGCATCCAAACCACCCACAAAAACCATCCAAACCTCCCATCTAAAACAATAGTTTCCTGAAACAGTATACCACTCAAACCCTACCCCACGCCCACATCATCAAGAGCAGAACTTCATAATTACATCATGTCAATCAAAAATCTAACCAAATTGTTCAAATCGTTTATAATAGAAAACGGAAATTCAAGTTTTTCAAATAAAATGCTATCTAAACAAACAGGGGCGCCCAGAAGTACCCTGGTCCAAAGAATTTCTCATCTCTCTTTCTTCACAGATGCTCCAGCCGAGGCATGAGTCTCCACTTGTCCTTTATGCACCTTCAACCGCTAGCCCACGCAAATTCGATCCTTCTATCACGTCACCAAACCCACCAGCCACACCACCCACTACACCCTGCCTTGCTAATTCCACCGATAACTTTCTCGTAATCGGCCTCCTGCATCTCATCTCATCCATCATCCTCACCTCCCCACCCTCTTGACGAATTACATCTTCAATTTCCATTATCTGGACATAGACAACTAGCCCTTCCCAGCCTCATCTAGCGTCATCCCTAAAACGGACTCGAGCTTCCTCGTGATGGCGAAAGAATTGGATTCGAGAGTGCCTCACTCCACAAATCCACATTTTCCTTTGGGATTTAGTCAGAGAGATTGAAGCCCCAACCCAACACGACTCATTCCAGCAAGGACTCCATATTTAATAGATACTCCTGTGGAATGATCTTCTTCAAAACTTTTCTCGCATCCGAGCATGAGTAGCCCAACTCTAGTCCCCAAGCCATGATGAGAGAGTAAATGTTCGCTCTGCATCTGTATCTATGGTCGATAACCGCCACCTCCTCACCCAGGACCAACTGAATTGCCTTAAAAAACAACAGGTGTTTTGCAAGAAAAATCTTCTCGAGCTTTTTCAGTGGGACGGGTCCCTGAAAAGCTGGCATTAGCTTGGAGGCCTATAGAGTAAAATTTGCATCCATTCTGGTGTTCGCAGGAAAAAAAATTTGCAAAGAAAATTTTGATGAGGTCTGTCAAAACCTGTTACCTCCACCAACTTTCATACTATTCGCACTAAATGCGCGAGAATACCAAAAATATAATTAGAAGTAACACTCCACCACCACCGCCATTTTAGAAAGCATTCCACAATAAATGCGCATTAACACACGACCTTACTCATATGAAATGTCAGCTGACAGACATGAAATTTGAAATTGCAAGCATACCAATTTGGCAGGAAACTTTAACTCCATCTCACTATGTCTTCTTTACAATCGCGCCACCTCACTTCCCCTATCGCGAGCTCACACGCTTCATTTGAAAGGTCATCAGCAATGACATTTCCTCCTCTTTTTCACATGAGAGAGACAAAAGTCTTGGAAAGATTTAAGCTTTCCACTAATAATGTGTATGTATTTATTCAACTTCCAACACAGTGTATTGACTTTGATCAAAGCATTGACTACAATTCAAGAGTCACCCTCCAGATGTACCTTCGTTACCTTCATGTTTACTGTCAGATCAGCTGCAAGTAAAGCCGCTTGAGCCTCCGCCTCATTATTGGTTCCATCGTGAAGCCTTCTTACACCTGTGATGAGGATCTTCCCTTCATCATCATAGGCCCCATCGAAATTTATTTCACCCACCCCTTCTCTAGTTTTGACCATTTCACCATCTCCCCATCAAGGGAAGCACATAAAGGATTAACCCTGGGGAACCCATGAATGGGTCAGAAAACCCTAATATTTAATCATATTGAAACTATTATTAAACCTTTAACCAAATAAAACATTAACCCTAAAACTAAACCAAATTAGTAAGTAAAACCCTAGTCTTGATTGAAATTGATCCCTAACCCAAATACTAATTGAATATTATAACATTAAACATTTACCATTCAATGCGAATAGTAAAACAACTCATATGCTCATTGTAAAGCTAATTAAACGCTAAGCCAAATTAAACCTTAACCCTATACCCAAGTGATACGTAACGCTATACCAAATTGAACCTAAGCCTAATACTTAAAAAAATAAATTTCAAAAATCTACCACCATGTTCAATAAATTTTTAGAGTCACTATCATTATCATGTCTTGATGTATATTAAAAATATTAATATTGAATAATATAAGAATTAATTATTCCTATAATAGTATAAACCTTAACACTACTTGAACACTAAATTTCAAAAAGTGTAATTATGATGATAATAATAATAATAATAATAATAATAATAATAATAATAATAATAATAAAAAATTAATCATATTATACTATAAACCTTAACACTACTTCAATAAAAAATTCCAAAAATATACTACCATGTTTGATAAATGTTTAGAGACTATCATTATCATCCATCTTGATGTATATAAAAAAGTAAACAAAATTAAATTGAGCCCTAACATTAAATCAAACTAAACTCTAATCCTAAACCTCAAACTAATCAAATTGAGTGAACCTTAACCTTATAGAAAATTCAAACCAAACCTACCACAAAATTGAACCTTAAACCTAACACTAAACCAAAAGAAACCCTAAATCTAAACCTAATTGAGTATTAAAACAAATTGAACCCTAACCCTAAATCAAATTTAATATTAGGGTTTATTTTGTTTTTTAAGTTAGGGTTCAATTTGGTGGTAGGTTTGGTATGAATATCCTATAGGGTTAGGGGTCAGTTTAGTTTAAGGTTTGATTAGTACAAAAATGAATCCAAACCTTTTACAAAGCTAAACCCTAACACTAAACCAAAAGAAACTCTAACCTTGAACAAATTGAACCCAAATGCTACACAAATTGAACCTATACCCTAAACCTAATCTAATTGTAACCCTAACCCTGAAAAAAATTAAGCCAAATTGAATGAACCCTAACCTTATAGAATATTCAAACCAAACCTACCACCAAATTGAACCCTGAACATAACACTAAACCAAAAGAAATCCTAAATGTAAACTTAATTGAATATCAAACAAATTGAACCCTAGCCCTAAACCAAATTTAATATTGAGTATAAACATAATCAAACCTTAAACTAAAGTGAACGCTTACCCTAAGGATATTTAAACCAACCCTACCACCAAATTGAACCCTAACTCTAAAAATAAACTAAATTAAAACCTAGCACATTAATATTTTTAGATCATTAGAAGTTAATATGAACCAAAATGAGCCATAATCTGAACCCTATGCCAAATCAAGCAATAAACCCAACACTAAACTAAAGTTAACATTAACCCTAACCCTAACCTTATTGCTAATCAAATCAAATCAAATGAAACCCTAACACAACAATTAAACTCTGAACCTAGTTCAACACCAACCCTAAACCAAATTAAACTCTAAGCAAAACTTTAAACCAAAATAAACCCTAACTATATACCATAATACTCAACAAAAATAAACAATAAATATAAATCTAATTTAATGATAAACCAAATTGAATTGTAACCCTAACACCAAATTAAACTGTAATAGTAAACCAAATTGAAGCCTAACCTCAAATAAAATGAACACAAATTTTAAGCAAAATCAAACCCTAACCATAAACCAAATTGATTTGTAACCCTAACCTTTAATACAATTGAACCGTAGGACCGTGCTTGAAGATAAGATTAATCAAGGTCTGAGTGGAGGCACAATGCAGCTGAAGGTTTTTTGCCGACTGTTAGGGTTTCTACAGGAGTGGCTTCTATTTTCCCCGTGCAGGCTAAGGTCTTTGGCTGAGCTTCGAGGTGTTTTTCAAATGGTACAGACAATGCCTCCCTTGCTATTAAGAATGGATCGCGTGGTGGGAATGCAAAGTTCACCTCTCTGTTTAAGGAGGATTTGCATGGTGGGAAAATGTTTATGCAGAAGGGCAGTCACTCATCTCTGGTTGATAGGGCATGCAAGAGGCTTGATAGTTCATGGAGCAGTGACAGAGGAGTTTCTATGTTCCCTATTTTTTAGACTGGTATAGACCCTAATAGGCCATTGGTGGGTTTTGATGCTGAGCTCTTTCAAGAAGTGAAGGAGAATGAACTTTATTTTGCAGAGATGGGGTTGATTGGGCGTTTTCATGGTGTTTGGCCAAGTCTGGCCGAACTACACAACTGAATTACAGATTGTTGGAAGCCCATTTTGAAAGGTGATGTGCAGATTTACTCGAGTGCTTGGGGCTTTTTTGTGGTGGTTTTTGACAATGAGCTAGACAAGAAGAAAATTTTGTGTGAACAGTTATTGTGGTGGGATGAGAAGAATATGTTGTTATTAAAACCCTGGTGTCCTGCCTTTGACCATACGACAAAGGCCTTCGATAAAATTCCAGTTTGGGTAAGGTTACCTAATTTGCCTCTACAGTTTTGGTTTGAAGCTTATTTCAAAGTTATTGGTAACACAGTAGGTTAGTTTCTAGGGATGGATGAGGGCTCTTTGGATTACGTGCATACCATGTATGCAAGCATTTTAGTTGAGATGGATTGCTCAACTGCTCCTCCTGTTGAGATACCTTTGAAGCTTGCAAACAGGGTTTGGGTGCAATCAGTAGATTATGAGAATATCCCTTTTAGATGTAGAAGATGTTTTCAAACTGGTCGCTTCGCAGCTAATTGTGCCAAGCAGAAATCAAAGGATATGGCTTCTTGGTGGAGGGAGGCCTCTCCCCATCATTAATTTGTGGAGAAGCAAGATGGTATCATTCAGGAAGAGGATTTTGGGTAGGATGATGGCAATAAAGCTAATGTTAAGTCAAGCTAGGCTATGGCCACGATGGTTGCAGATAAACCTAAGAAGAAAAAGTTGGGTAGGGTGGATAAGGAACCAAGAGAGTTGATGCCTGTAGTTATAAACAATGAACCTATTAGTGTTTCTACTTGGTGAAAGGCAGGGTTTTATGGACTTTTCCAGTAAATCTGTCAGGGTGCCTCAGGGTGTTATTGAGGAAGAGGGGTGCATAGAGGTGCTTGGGAAGAAGAATATGAGAGCAATGAAGGATGTCTAACTTTTTCAATCAATTTGTCCCCTTGTTTCTACTGGAGTTAGTGGATGATCTAGTATTTTTGACCCGTTGATGGGTCTTGGACCTTTGGTACTTTGTAATTTGGGGAGGTGGCTCCCTGTTTGTAGCCCCACCTGGTTCGGGCCAAGATTAAAACCTGACTTATTATTAATAAAATAATTTTTACCAATAAAAAAAAATACAATTGAATCCTAACCCTAATCATAATTGAATTATAAACCAAATTAAACCCCAAACATAAACCCAAACCATAATCTACTTTAAACTTTTAACACTAAACCAAATTAATCCCTAACCTTAAACTAAATCAAACAATAACTTGAACTCTAAACCCAATTGAACCCTAACCCAGAACCAAATTGAACTCCAAACATAGCACTAAACCAAAACAAACCCTAACGTTAAACCATATTGAACTCTAACACTAGAGTAAAATAAACATTAACTATAAACCTAATTAAATAAAAAACCAAATTGAATTATAACCCTAACACTAAACCAAATTGAAGCCTAACACCAACAAAAGTGAAACCTAACCCTAAACCAAAGTAAATTGAAATCACCAAATGAAACCATAACACTAACACTAAACCAAATTGGACCCTAACCCTAAATACAATTGAATCTTAACATTAAACCAAATTAAATCCTAACCATAAATGAAATGGAACCCTAAGCCTAACACTAACCCCTAATACAATTGAACCCTAAACCTAAACCATACTAAATCTAAATCACAAACCACATGAAACCCTATATACAATTGAACCCTAATTCTAAACCAAACTAAATTTAAATCAAAAATCAAATAAAGTCCTAAAGCTAACCTTAAACCAAATTATACCCCTATATATAATTGAACGTTAACCCTAAACCAAACTAAATCTAAATCATCAACCAAATCAAACCATAACCCTAAACCAAACTAGCCCTAAATACAATCGAACCATAACCCTAAACAAACTAAATATAAATCATAAACCAAATGAAACCCTAACCTTGTCATTAAACCAAATTGAACCCTAATACTAAATACAATTGAACCCATACACTAACCATAACACCAAACCAAATTGATCGCTAACCATAAATGAAATGGAACCCTTAGCCTAACTCTAAAAACTATTGTACCCTAACCCTAAGACTAAACAATTTACAATCTAAAGGTCAAACTAATTAATAAGTCAAATTTAACCATAATCCTAAGTACAATTCAATCCTAACACTAAACCAAATTTAACCCTAACCCTTAACCAAATTTAAACTTAATCTTACACCAAATTGAGCCCAAACTCTAAATCAAGTCAAACCCTAACCCTAAATCAATTACAAACTTAACCCTATACTAACTAGAACTCTAACCAATTCAAGGCTTAACCTTAAAATATTTTGAATCTCATCCCTATACTACCTCAAACCCTAACCAAGTAGAGACTTAACCCTAACAAAATTGAAAAATAATCCTAAAACATTAGATAGAATTGAACCCTAACGCTAAACCAAACTGAACCCTAACACTAAACATAGAAGAGAACAGAACATTGAAACTATTATTAAACCTTTAACCAAATTGAATATTAACACTAAAACTAAACCAAATTATTAAGTAAAACACCAACCTTCATCGAAATGGATCTCTAACCCTAATCCTAATGGAATATTATAGCAAATTAAACCTTTACCTTATAAACACTAACCTTAAATATAATTGAATATTAATATAATATTAGTAATGATTATGGTATAAGCTCAATAATACTATAATACTAATATTCAAAAAAATAATACAAATTATATAATAATTATTTTAAGATATATAATAATGATAATTTCTATATAATAGTATAACGTCTTAATAATATGATATCATAGCAATGCTAATAATATCCTTATAGTATTAATATTAATAATAATAGAATACCCTAATTAACATGTTTACATTAAAAAGTTAATCCTATAGTACTATAGTAATACTAATAATATCCTAATTAACATGTGCATATTAATTTAAGATTAAAATTTAGTCTCCTTCATATTGTAGCTCCTATTGCTACTAGCATATATATCCTTAGTTTTAAGATATGCAAATTTTATATATATATATATATATATATATATCGACACGTTTATTTTTTTCATTCAACGCCTCAATATATATATATGTAATCTATATATCTTAAAAATTAAAGATATATATGCTAGTTTATTTCAGAGGTAAAATGCATTATAAAAGTTTTTTGTTTTTGTTCGATGAAAATTTTGTAAACAAATGAAAGTTTATGAAATATGAGTTTCACGACAACACATCAGATAATATCTCTCAGAAGGCAAGATACGATCTCTCCTAATTGTAGGGAAGGCTCCCCCTTTCTACTACAATTACTTTCTATTTTGTCTACCTGCTAACTTTACACTATTCCAGGATGAAACAACAACTTAGTCCTCTTTTTTCATAACTAGTTACATCTAATTCTCTTTTCAGAACAAATTCCTTTAACTAAAACAATTTCAATTTTTGCACTAATATTTAAAATTAAGCTAACTAGGAAGTAAAGCGTTCATGAAAGAACAAAGTCTTTTGTTACTTCCCTTTTCTGAAAATGACTTGGGGACGAGCCTTGTGTACACCAGGAACTCAAAGATCCTTTTCAATACCTAAGTCCTATCAACCACTATAACCCAAATATCAATATACTAATAGCTCAAACACTGATCTCAAAGACTGATAGATATAATGAAAGATTTTCTACTATAACAAGATAATCAGTACAACACAAAGACTTTACTTTTTACCCTCTCAATATATAAACTTTGGAGATAACTTGTATTCAAAGACTTTAAACAACTGTCTCGCCCTATTCCCAATCCTTGAATTTTCTAAGTAACTCAAAGATTACTTGAAAAACTCAAACAACTTTTCAATATTTAGCCTCAAGAACCATATTCAACTTTAATCTTCCAAGAAAAATATGACATAAATGACATAAGAACATTCATGCCATACACAACATTGATATCAACACAAAGTTTTAAAGTCAAACTTGTCTTCCCTATGATTAAATTACATATTTACAAAATGAACACCAAGTCTCAATTTGCTCTTCACTTTAGCAAAGTTTTGTTGCATAAACAATGATGGAAAAAAGATCAAAATTACAAAGAGCACCCTCATATATATAGGAGAGGGGCTATTGCCAAAATTAGCAAAAACTCAACTAACTATGACTAAGTCAAAACTAAAGTTTGATTTGACTTGGCAATTGTGCAATCCTGCATGCAAAATAGTATATACAAAATGACACCTAAAGTGTCAATTCGAATTACAAAAGGACACTAAACCAAAAATGCATAAAAATGACTAAGTGCCCAAATCTCCATTTTTCTTTAGGAAATCTTCATATTGTTGCAAGGTAGCCTGTATTTCAAAGTCATCTAGTCAGAGTGTGTTGAATTTGGCATCTAGAGTGGAGTGCAGTATGGATTTGAAGAATTCCTAGAATTGGACAAAAAAAGACCCCCCCAAAAAAAAACTTGGGGTTACTTGGGTGCAATTCGGGTTTATAAACCCGATTTACACCAGAAGGGTGATTTTGGTGCATTTCAGGTTTATAAACCTGATTTGCACCAAAAAGGGTGACTTTGGTGCATTTCAAATTTATAAACCCGATTTGCACCAAAAGGGGTGACTTTCGTGCATATGACTATGGTGCATTTCAGGTATATAAACCCAATTTGCACCAAAAAGGGTGACTAGTGCATTTTAGGTTTATAAACCCAATTTGCACCAAAAAGGATGACTTTTGGTGCATTTCGCGTTTATAAACCCGATTTGCACCAAAAAGGGTGAATTTGGTGCATTTCGGGTTTATAAACCCAATTTGCACCAAAAAGGGCGAAGGTGACTTGGGTGCATTTCGGATTTGTAAACCCAATTTGCACCAAAAAGGGTGACAGTGACTTTTTGGTGCAATTCGAGTTTATCAACACAATTTGCACCAAAAGGGAGACTTTGGTGCATTTCGGCTTTATAAACCCGATTTGCACCAAAAAGGGCGACTTTAGTGCATTTCGCGTTTATAAACCTGATTTGCGCCAGAATAAAAATTAAAAAAATTAAAAACAAAAATCAAAACAAACTACTAAAAAGACAATTTGTCAAATTAAGACAATTTCTAAGGATTTATCCCACAATTTTGAGCAACCCAAATTTGAGGATAACAATTTTATTTTTAATTTTTTGTCTAAAAGGAAAGACAAATATTAAAATTCATTTGCATTTTTATATTTATACTTAATGTTTACTATTTTGACTAATCACATTGGAATATTTTTCATATGCAAAAACATATTTATTGTCCCTAAAGTTTAGATGCAAAAATTTTAACAGAACACTTTTGATACATTAATATGCCACGATTTCTAAAATGACAGCTAATGATAGCTGAAATTCAATTTACTAAAAAATAAATGTTTCTTGTTATAAGAGATTTTAAAAAAAAAACATTAATGTTTTAATTTATAATTTTCTATTAATTTATGTTTTAGTTATTTGAATATTTTTATTATTTATATCTATATATTTTTTATTAATAATAAAGATAGTGTTTTATTTATATAAAAAAGGTTCATACATTAACTTTATCAGATAAAAACAAAAGCCAGGGATCAACCCATGTCACTGTCTAAAGAAGAATGAAACCTTGCCAAATATACCACCTGAGCCATGAAATGCTACCTACGACCAAACGCTGCCTACAATCTGCTACCCCACAACCCAGAATTTGGCATTAAGCCATTGTTTCAACTACAAATTTAACATCACCAAGTCCTCCTAAATTCTTTAATGAGATACAACAAAAAACTCAAACAAAGCTAAACTTTTTTTTTCTTTTTACCATGGCCATTGACCCAATAGTCTTGCAGTGCGAAATTGGTTTTCTTTGCATCATCCTTCTGCTTCGTCTCTCCTGCCATTCGTGGCTTTTCCTCCCCACGGATGAAAACCTTCAAAGCCTCCCAACCCACCCAATAGTCTTGCAGTGTGAAATTGGTTTTCTTTGCATCATCCTTCTGCTTCGTCTCTCCTACCATTCGTGGCTTTTCCTCCCCACGGATGAAAACCTTCAAAGCCTCCCAACCCACCCATGCCTCCTTTGTTTTGGCCTCTTAATCTGCTCCATCATTCTAGTGAACAAATAGTGTAAACTTTCCATCATCTCCATCTTGCATGATTCCATCTCCAAATGATCGCCTCGGGCCTCTTTCCACCACAACTCACACCATCAATGAGGTCAATCCACAAACGAATGGTCTGGGACACATGCTTTTGACACCCAAACCACATCCTCCTTTAAACCAAACACCAAACCTCATGCAACCACCATAGAAATAATGTTGGCATTCGTTCTATAACGAAATTTTGACCTCAAATACTCCTCACCACACAACACCTCCATAATCTGCAAAAAACATGGGGTCATCAAATTTGAAAATTCCCCTAAGCCTTTATTTTGCCACCTTGCCAAAAAACGTGAGTTGTTATTTAATAGATATATATCATATTTCTATAAATCTATTTTATAATATTACATTAATATAATAATTATATTATTTATTTTTATAAAAGATTTTAAAATAAAAAATATTATTAGCTTTTTATTATAATTTCGAGTAATTATATAAACATAATTTTATATTTAGTTATTTTAACGTTTTTATTATTTTTTCTCTTATTTTTAATATTATATTAAAATAATTATTATGATATTTTTTTTAATTTTAAATATCAAGAGGTCACCATACCAAATCAAAGTAATCAAAATAGCTCAATCCTGTTACACATTATGAAGAAGGTCAGCCCCAGCAAAAAGACTACACCCTAACCCAACCTGTACATCGCCAGTCAAGAAGGCCTTATATACAGATTACACACTGATTATATAGTAGATCCGAGCATTAGATTACAAAAAACAAGGATACATAAGCAAAAGTATCAAGTGAACTGGTAAATTCCCTCTATGGGGGCCAAGACGCCATTGATTTCATTCCATGCAATCCATCCTTTCGGACCTTCCATCCAAATCAGTTCTTCTCCACTGTGTATATGCTCTAGGTACGGGTGTTCAAACCGGTCTGCCACTGGTATGAGCTACTTCTTGTTGTGTATCTCTTTGCCTATTAGCATTGAGTTCCCTCATGAAGTTATGGATGACATCTTCAAAGGGGGCTTTGTCTTCATCTCTCTTGGCCCAAGAAAAGTCATGGGAGACATCCCATTTAAAGACAATGGCAACTCCATCAGTCATGAGATCCTTAAACTTTTTTTGAGACAACTTCAAAACCACAATAACCTGCAAGCAAACATCATCCCATATGAGTATCCTCAAAGACTTTGTAAGAGTTCTAGAACATCCATTAAACGCACTATTATTTCTAACTTTCCAAATGGCCCATGGAATGCTAATAGAAAGAACAAACCAAAAATCATTAAATTTTTTCTTCATCTTTGCTAGCATGACCACAAATGATCTCAATGGTATCAATATTACTCTTAACCACAATGCCAAACATGAACCAAATTTACTTGGCAATCAAATAATCAAAGAAGATGTGGTTCACTGAATCAGTTACCCTACAACAATTACAAATGTTCAATTCACCATTTTGGAGCATCAAAGGGAGCTAGTTCAAAATCAATCTCCACCAAAAGAACTTTACCTTGGGTTCAAGAGATGAATGCCAAATTCTGGAGAGGGTTTTGTTCCAAGTACCAAGAGGGAGGTAGGGCAACCAAAAGCAACCCAAAAAATCAAGAATCTCATCACTGTCGACCAAGGCAGAGTAAATAGACTTAGATTTCACAACAACTAATGTAGACCCATCAGTCCAAGTGATGGAGCAAAGGGGGTTGGAGTTGTCACAGCAAATCAGTGGTTGGGGAAGGGTGGAACAGGTCTCGCAAAGCAAGGAATAGGTTTTGAATTGGCATTGGGGAATGCCAAATATATTCATGATGCCTTGCCAAGGCAACAATCTCCCATCCTAAATGATATCAGTAAACGTCCTAATGCCTTTCTTGACCCATGTTTTTGTCAAGCAACCTTGAATTAATGCCAAGGGTTTATCCTTGTGTACCAGATTCCACCAAATAGATCGTTGCCCCCCGAACTTTCTAATTCGCATCCACAATGTTATTCCCTTTGATAAATTTCTTGACCCATTCCCATGCTTTACAAAGTGCTTTAAAGACCATTGATCCCCCTGCGAAGATTGGAAATTTCCTTGCAACTAGGTCACAAAAAGGAAACCCTTTCCATGCAGAAGCCTTCTTGGGTGAAGCGCTGGAGATATTATTCCTCACTAGAACTTCATGGTTCATCACCTTGTAATGCTCTGAAAATCCACTTAGTTGTTAAGGCTATACCCTGCATCCTCAAATCTTTAATCCCTAAACCTCCCTTTTGTTTGCTCATGGTACACCACTTCCATTTGATAGCTTGCCTCTTTCACCCCCATTTCCCATCCGACCATAAGAACTCTCTAACCAACTTCTTAATGAAGGAGAACTGATAGTTATGAAACAACCGGGCTGAAGAATAATATATATTGTAGGAGGACATAATTTTTTAGCACACTTGAAATTTGCCAGCCAGTGAAAGGTAATGTTTATTTCATCTTTTGAGCATTTTATCTATCTTTAGCTTAACCCACTCCCACATAGACTTCAAGTTAGGGTTGATTGCAAATGGTATACCTAAATACCTGACGTGAATCTCGGGACATCCCCACTGAATAGGATACTCAGAGAACCACCTCGATGGATTCTCATTCCGTCCCAGCATGATAGATTTGGGAAGGGAGTGATAGATTTGGGAAGGGAGAGCTTGCTCCTAGATGCTCTACAGAACAAATCAATTTTGGTCATTAATGCCCCCATATTATTTTCTTCCAAGGCCATCAGAATAGTTGTGTCATGAGTGAATTGAATATTTAAGATTTCTTCTTCGTTGGGTAGTTTGATCCCCTTAACTTTATCTGAGAGAGAGTTGTCCCTGAGTAAATAAAATAGAGCATTTGCGGCAAGAATAAATACGGTAGGGGCCAAGGGGCAGCGCTATCTAATGGACCAAGACAGGTTGAAAAACTTAGACCTTTCCTCCTTAACCTCCACATAGGTTGATGTGTATTTCATTAGAGTCTTAACCATCTGACAAAAGTAACTAGGAAATCTCATACTCTCCAAAACCATAAACACAAACTTCCACTCAATCTTGTCATATGCCTTTTCAAAGTATAGGAGCATCATGGCACCATTTTGGTTACATTCCATAGCCAAATGCATAGATTCCCAACATGTAAGTAAGTTTTCTAGGATATACCTTCCCTTGACAAAGCCATTATGATGTTGTTCACCACCTTAGGTAATACCTTCCCAAGCCTCTTGGCAAGGATCTTGGCCAGGATTTTATAAGAAACGCTTAGAAGGGTAATAGGTCTCCATTTTTTTATGAGGTTTATGTCACCATCTTTAGGAATTAGCTTAATCAAACCACTATTAATCTTGCTCCCCAAGGATGCCTTCTCAAATGCTTGCTTGTGCAAGGAAAACAGGTCCTCACAGAGCCAATCAACATTCTTTTTGTAAAATTTAATGGGCATCCCATCAAACCCGGGGGCCTCATCATTCTTGAGGGCCTGAACTGCCATCATAATCTCTTCCACAATAAGAGGTTTGCTAGGCACCATGGCATCCTCCTGGTCAATCTTTTTTGGCAAAATAGACCTAATTCTATGTCTAGCCTCCTCTACATCAAGACCATGATCCTCTAAACTGAACAGATTTTGGTAATAATGAGCAAAGGCTTTTAGGATATCTTCTTGTTTAGTGATAGTATTCCCTTCCTCACAAATATCCTCTATATTTTCCTTAACCTCCTTGCTTCCAAGAAGCTCAAAAAAGAATTTGGAACCTTTGTCCACATGATAAATCCAATTGATTCTCGCTCTAAACTTGGCACCTTGTATCTTCTGATTTTGGAGCCTTCTCAAGTTATCATTAACAACCTTGAGATTAACTGAAGCATCTACATTATCAGGTTGCCTTCGGAGTAGATCCTCTACTTCAACCAAGGATTCATGAAGATCAAATTTGGCTCTTCTACTATCTAGGGCCTTCTTACCAAGAGTCTGGAATAATACCCTCCAGCTCTCAATATTTTGGTTCCATTTATCTATGGGGTTGTTGAGATTAGCATGCAAACAATTGTACTTTCTAATGATATAGGAGGCAAAAACAATATCTCATCACTCCAGAGAGAGGTATTCAAACAAAATGATTCCCTTCTACCCTGTGAAGCGCAAGGGGATGCCTTGAGGCAAAAGGTGGCAGTAATGGGGTGGTGATCAGACAAAGTGTAGGGAACCACTTTGACACAGTTCCTGTTATCATCATGCACAATATTAAATGCATCTATGTTCAAATAAAACCTATCCAATCTGCAATAAATCATCTTCCTTCCCTGTTGAAAGTTGCACCAAGCGTACCATATATCTCTACAATCTTGCTTATTCCCAGCCAGGGGGTCCCAAATTCTCAATTTGTTAACCATTCTCATCCAAACGAATTTCTCATTTGGCTTCCATTCGAATTTGCTTCATCTGGACTTATCCTGAGGATGTTCTACCATATTGAAATCTCCCCATAGTATCCAGGGAATATCCTCAAGGCTACCCATCATGTTCCATGAATCAATACGCTCTCTATGATCATTGGGAGCATAAATGGATGCAACCCAAAATTTATGATCTTTATAGGTCAAAGTAATCCACACAACCCTGTTGCATGGTAGGCAACCCCAACTTCAAACAAATTTAGCCCATCTTTTACTTACTAAGAGAGCAGCTCCCCCTTTCCTTTTGTAATGATTGGTGACAAAATATGATGACTCTCTCCATATACTTCATGTTAATGTCAAGTGAGAATTGAACTGCTTTGACCTCCTGAAGCATTAAAAAATCAATATTCTTCCTCAATTTTAGGATTCTTTTTATAACATACTTCCTATCTGGGGATCCCCTCACATTCCATTAAACGCAGTTCAAATCCATGAGAGGAATTACGGTGTGGTATCCATTAGGGCCCTAAATGTCTTGTAGCATTTGCACAAAGTAGTTCTAGGTCCAGGAAAGTCATGATTCTTATTGGTAGACCCAATAGATCTCCCCCTTCTTCTCTTAAACGTGTGGTCTTGTCGAGACCCCAGGGAAGGAGCAAGGGAATATTTCCCTTCCTTGGAGTGAGTTCTTTTACCCGCTAAGGCCTTTTTATGCCCAATATACACCATAGCATCCTCCACTATATCCTTAGGAGTACGACAATTGTAAGGCACAATGGCCCATTTCTCCCATCCCTCATATCCATCCTTCTGCATATCCATCCTCATATCATCATCCATCAAGACATCCTCCTTTCTACAAGGGATGTGAATGTTGTCTTGGTTGTCATGAATAGTAGCACCAACAGGTTTCAGGGGAAACCTAAAGGAAGGGGTGCTAGATGGTTCAGCTTGGATAAAAACATCAATAACAGTCAACTCCAGATTATAAGCCCTCTTAATAACAAACAAATTTTCATCAAAATCATTGGCTAAGAGAGAAGTGCCAAGACTTACTGTAACCTTATCCAAGGAGGGCCCCCCAGTAGGTTCCTTCTCAACACTCTTAGTATTGAGATCCTTAACCCTCGAGGCACCACTCACATCCATAGTAGAGGAGCAACCATGAGCAGAGTTACTAGAATTCTTGACAACCTTGTCACTATAAATGATCTTCTCAATTCTTTTTCTAACTGCTTCAATGTTTCTTAATTTCATTAAGGCCAACTATTGGGCATTAGGAGGTTGGGACACAGACTCAGTAGGGGGGGTGGGGCAGGTTGCAGGGGAGGGCGCATCAAGCATCAATGGGGATGGTGGGGAAATGTGGGGGGTCAAGTGGGTCTAAGAAGGAGCACGAGGGCTAGGACTGACAGCCACCTCGACAAGTGTGCCAAGAGGGACGACAATGGAGAGTCAACAACAATAAGAGAAGAGGAGGCCAACGAGGGCACGACTAAAGGATTAGGATTAGCCGAGGGGAGGGCGCTTCTTTCTGCCTAGTAGAGGACAATTACGTCTCACATGCCCTTCCATTCGGCATAAAAACCAAGCATTAATGCCACCCAGGTATTTAACAGGGCACGAGAAAGAATCGTCACCCATATCCACCACTAATTCATACGAGACGTCGTTGCCTAGAGAGATAGCAACAGGAACCCTAGCATCAAGGTGAAGAAGAAGAGGAGAGTTATAAATTTTGAGCACATCACCTATGTTTTCAAGAGCCTTCGGCAAGAAATGCCAAAAAAAAAGGGAGGGACATTATTGTAGTGTCATAAAATTGGGCGTCCTGCAATTTTAACCATATTTGAGGTCCTCACCTTGACGACGACATCTTCCTCCCTAGCCAAGATCTCTTTCTACATTTTCACCCCTTGACCCCTTCTTGTTTGAGCCCTGAGCTAGCCTCAGGACCCTATAAGGGCCCCAAGATAGAGCAGGACAAGGGTGTGGCGCCCCTGTCCCACCCTCTTAGGGTGGCCCCAAGATAGGCCCCCTCGGCCCTATCTGCAGTTCAGTCCCAAATCTCCCCGATGTCGGCCTTTGGTGAGATGAATTAATCGTTTGAGGCATGTATAAAAAGGGAGTTGGTTTTCTCATTTGCATAAGCAGGATTTAGATAGGCAAGAATTAGATAAGCAAGCATAGGCGAAGATATAAATCATCAAGCATTCAAGCATTCAAGTCTTCTTCATTTATCCATTGGAGCAATATTTCAACATTCATTTGCAAGCATGTATGTGTGTTAGGGTTTTGTCATGTTACATGCCATTTCATGCAACACTTGTGATTACATTCAAAAAGAAAAGCCATCATCATCAACAAGTTGCAGATCTACAAGGTATACATTTCCATTGTTTACATTCAAGCATTTGCAATTACTTTCTTTCAAGGTTGATTCCTCAACCAGGGTTTGACCAAGGGAAACCCCTATCCACAACCCCTTTTCCTCTCTTTTATGTGTGTAGGTTGCAAGTGTGCAACTGTAATTGCAGGTTTGGGCTTCATTTGCAGAGACAGAAGAACCCTTTTCGTTTCACGGATTTTGTGGAGGACCATGTACACTCCCACCACGATCCCGACGACTTTTCTTCAAATTTGCAGGGCAGATCCGTATCAATCTAGTTAGCTCGGATCCGAAGTTACAATGCGATCCCCAACCAGTAGCTCCTCATTTCACTCATTTTCTCTCTTTTCCACATAGTGAACAAGTCAATCTTCTCATTTACAAAAGAGGGTAAATCACACTTCAACCCTTGCAATCCATTTGGAATTCACATCCGCGTTTCCCTTGGATTTGGATCTAGTGGATTCAATCCCCTCTTTTGAATGTAAAGTTCCTCCAAGTGAAAATCATCCCAGTGGCTTCCTTTCTCTCTCCTAGGCAGGGAGTCACTAGGATCCAATTTTCCACTTTACAATTATCAACAGAGAGCCATCTAGGGCAAGAAATAGCCAAAACTTCATCTTTGTTAGCCTCCTAAGACCAACTCATCACTTTAAAACAACACTTTCGAATATTCCAGAATTGTTTTCTAACCACTTCGTCCTGATGCCTAGGATTTTTGAAAAAAATTATAAACAATCCCTTTTGCACCATTCTACAAAAGGAAATAAAATAAATCCTAGGTTTTTCCCCCAAATATTTTGAATCCAATTATTGATGTAGTTGCAAGAAGGCAGCATATTCACATCCAATGCAGCAAGAAATATGGTTGATTTCCTAAGCCTATCCTTTTCCTTAGCAATCGCATGAGTGATGGGTTCATGAGTAATAACAGTAAGTCTAACAGGTTCCAAACCCTTACTTCCTCCATCGTTCGGTTTGGTCAACAAGTCTGCCTCCCTGGGGATGAACATTACTTCATCAGGCACAACCATTTGATCGATCAGAGCCTCCTTGAAAATCTTCTCTTTCGATGTCGAATGAACCGGCCCGAGCAAAAACTTTGGCCATAAACAACCTCCATCACCGAGCGTACAACTATAATCAATATTTTTGGGCTATGAGTGGTGAGTCTAGGAGTCTAGATCACCGCCCGAGCAAGGCAAAAGTTGGCTCGCACGAATCTAGCCCTTGCTCGCGTGAAGACCAACTTGCAGAGCCAACCCTTGAAAAAACCCTTCAAGAATAATCGAGCCATTATTATGATTTTATTTTTTTTCAAATTAACTAAAACTAGGGTTTTATTAATACTAAAATTCTAAAATATGCAACTCACATAATAGGTCTATAGTAAATTCCATGTCCTAGACTTAGTATGAGTTCATATAACTGCCATCTAAACCCATAAGCCCATTCTATCGAAACACCAATAACAATTAAAAACTTAAATCAATAATGACGGCCTTGAGCCAAATTTTCAGACATTGTATTTACATTTACAAAAAAAACCTCAAAGAAACATTATTTCAACCCTAGCACAACGTTATGTTTTCCTTGCCTCCTCGTTCCATAAATACCCTACCAAGAATTTGAGTTGCTTCCTCACAAGCGCTTGACCTTTTGTCACTTGCTCAACTCGCTCCTTCACCCAATCAAAAAAGAATTCTTTCACAAAATTCCACCCTATTAGCACATTCACTCATTGTTTTGCCTTGCCACTTGGGACCATCCAAAGAATACTTGAGGCCTCAAAACGGGATTGTAGTCAGCAACCTCTAACCATTCAACATCAAGGGAATTGAAACCTTTCCCTGGAACTACCATCTCAAAGAACTCCATCCCAATACACCTATCATTTTGCACAACTGCAAGCATGATCCATCTGGTTGTTTCCTTGTCACCCAACTCAAGACACCACATCATGAACAAAGAAACAATATCAACATTCATGTGGTAACAATACTTAGGTACCATCAACTCGTCTCCCAATATCATTATGATTTCCTGGTGTAATGGTGCAAAATTAGGGCTAGGGTTAAATTAAAATATTAAAACCACTAAGTCACCTAATTAACCAATTACATTAGGGAAGAGAGGAATCTAATAGATCTAGCCTTGAAAGACCAAGATTCTGATCAGATTCTAGGTTCCTTGGATAGGGCTTTCTCCTCAAATTGAATTATATTGAATTGTTGAAGATTAGGGCAAGATAGTGAACTATTAAAGCTATTTGACAAAAACAATGAGCTACAAATGTCATACAAAGCCACCAACCTCGATTTGAGTAGAATGAATATGTTTTGGATTTGTTCCCAGAAGTTTGGGCTAATTTTTCAGGGTCGGGTAGTATCAATTCACCATGATCCTCTAAATTTCTCATCGTCAAAAGTTGAACCTATTTATCTCTGTGAATTTTGTCGATCCTCCTGATTACAACTTTGTACATGTTTCTACACAGAGAAATGCAGAAATATGTTGGGAATAGGGGTTTGCCTCAGGTCAAAACACAATATTGGAATTAACCATGAAATTGAATTGAAAATATAAATGAAAGACTGCAGTAAAATACTTTCCTTTTGAGGGAAAGGTTGAAAATGATTGAAACATCAATGATATACCTTGATGAAGTCTTGTTTGTCTCCACAAAGGGATTAGGGTTTCATATAGGTTTTCTTCATAAAACATAGAACATGAATGTCATCTCCAATGTTTGAATCTTGACTTCACTTCTACTCCAATGCTTGATAGAAGACTAAAATTACTTTCACACTGGAATTTAGAATCTGAATTTTGCTTTTCTGAGTTGATTAGGAATTCAATTAGGGTTAAAATGAGAGGGATAGTGATGCAGGAGCATCCCCGGGTCTGGGCAATTTTGCATCAACCAAAATCATTTATTTTTTGTTTGTTTTTCAGTTTTGCAATTTCAGCATTTCTTTATGTATTTCCTTGCATTGGCTCACCGGATCTTGTGGAGCTCGAATTTGATAGAGGACGTGATCATCTTCCTTATTCCTAAACTACGGAGCATTTGGATCATTTTCTAACAAGTTATCGATTCTGGAATTCGAGACAATTTTCTGGCACCGGAACCACTTGGACCTATTTGCTATTGGCGAATCTTGTGCATCCTTCTCGTAGCTCGCGGAGCACTAGTTCGTTGATTCCAAAGTTCTTTGGCATCTTGCCGACCTTCCCTTTAATCCACAATTCATCCTTTGGATTTTCTGGAGGAATCTCTATGGTGGAGACCGACCTGTTGGTTTTGCATGTTTGATCTTGTTCTTCGGCATTTCGATCCCTCTTGGGCCAACCAGATCCCTCTAGACCATATAAATCAATGTTATTAAGCATCATGATTCAGTTAGATAGAACATAAAAGATATATCCTAAGATTCAAAGGTCTGGAGTTGACCGATCTTGTAATTGAGCATGTTTGTAGCAGACCAGTGAGCCGAATCTTGTAACCCAGATGTTACCGATTATCTGTAATCAATTTTCATGATCTAATTCATCTAGTTATGCATTGTCTGCATCGTATCCTCTTGTTTTCGTTGTGTTTACTCTTGCTGCCTGGATCTAGATTGATCTCTTTGAGGTCCCTCCTAACCGGTGACTGCACTAGATAGACCTCCTTTTCTACTTGCTTGTCGAAAATTATTGAATTTTCGCAACAGGCCGACACAGGGCTATATTTCCCACTCACCAAAGGTGACCATTAGAGGGGACCAATTTGGGGCCTAATTAAGAGGTCCAAGGCCTATATGCCTTGAAACTGATTTAGGACCATGGCATGGTACATCTTAGTCCTGATTAGGACCAAGGCGTGGTACATCGTGGTCCTGCAAATCAAGACTTCCAAACTAAGGGCTAAGCTAGAAAATTGATGAAAATGTAAGGTAGATGGTGTTAGGGTTTCAAGCAGAACCGAAGCAAATATGAACTAACAATTATATGCAGATTTAAATACAAAAGATAAAGGAATAAAATAGGACACAGATAACACAGAGATTTAACGTGGTTCACCCAGAATGAGTTACGTCCACCATACACAGCCGTCCAATCTTTCTTATTATCCAGCAAAAATAGTACGTCAACATTACAATGCCTTAAGCATCCCAACCGCTTATAACATGCGTTTTTAGGGCAACAAACAAAGTCGACCTTTTTAGGGTTTTATTACAATGTTGGTTTTCATCAACAAAAAAACGGCAAAAAAAAAAAAATCCTCAGGGGCTATCGGCCCTGAACCCCCGTAGCGGGCTTCGCCCGCTTTGGGGGCTGCCGCCCCCAAACCCCCGCCCGGGACCCCGGCAAGGATACGTGCTGAGTGTACAGTACTTTGCTGATCAATCGCCACATTTCAACAGATGGGTGGTGTGAGCTAAATCAGAATTGCAATCAGGCCTTAGAGGATGAAACACTAAAGTGAGGCCTAAGTAAGAATAAAATTGTAGGCGAGTAAAATTTAGGATGCTACACCTGGAATAGCATGGATTCATCAAAGGATAAAATATTCCTCAATTTTTCATGCACAATCTTCCCTAAAAAAGTCAGTTGTTGTTTCTTGGAGCGCAAGGTAAAGTTTGCTTCCATTTTCCTCTATTCTTGCCAGAACACCAACCAAGCATATAACAAATGATACTCAAAACCATGAGACCGCATCCATTTAAAGGACTTTCCACGCTTAAACTGGCAAAGAGGACACACGACAATCAAATTTTATTGACTCTCATCTCTTCATCCTGTAGGTTGTGCATCCAATTCCATGATCTACAAATCCCAAAAATCATACTCCCAAACTTATCATGTTTTGAATTTGATGTGCTCACCCATTTTCATAAGGTTTTCACCACCTTATTCCCATCCCTTCTTCACATCCCTTCTTGGGTGGGTTAATTTAAAATTTGAAAATGAATTTAATTTAGCTCTAATAATCTTGATGATTTTATTAATTTTTCAATTTGGCATTTCACCCTTAGCAATATTGTTGATAACTATTTGCAAGTCACCTTCCAATTGCACCTTGGAAATTGACATTTTACTAGCCAAATTTAATACCAATGATTCCACTCTAGCTTCTGCATCAATATTAATTATGTCCAAAAAATTTTGAGCAGCAATTGCCAACATATTGCCATGCTCATCCCTTGCTACACATCCTGCTCTAGAAAGACCCAGGTTGCCTCTTCACTCCCCTACCCATGTTAATTTTAATCCACCCAACTTCAAGTTTTGTCCATTCAACTTCTTTATTCTGTGAAGATGAATTAGCTCAAAGAGGCCCATTAACAGGCCAATTATTATATAATTTTACAGTTTAATATTATATTTTATTGATATAATAGTATTATAGTTTACTATCATATTAATATAATAGTTATTCATATATTTCTAAAATGGAATATTGGAGAATGAATTATGAAAACCACACTACTTTTAACCCACACTACAAAAATAATATTTTGAAGAAATAATTTTAAATAAACAACACTTTTGGAATCAATCCAACTACCCAAGAAATCTCTCAAACTATATAGTGAATGTAAATTATTTAACAATTATATTAACCATAAACTCCTCAATGAAAAGATCTAGCTTTCAAAAATATTTGTCATATTCATAATGCTTTGCAAAGGGTTCAGGAAATGTAAGTGCATGTTCATAATTTTCACACCAGGGACTGATTTGTTTCCCATATTCTTTTCAAATCTCTTGCATTCATTAATAGCCATTGTTGTGAGGCAAAATGACTATGAGTAGCTCCAATAGTAGATTTCACTTATTTCATTTATGCCTCTTGATAGATATCCATATTGCCAACTCCATTTGTTTAAAAAACATTTTTGTCATTCGCTCATTGAAGAAAGAAGCAACTCCAAGTTTACGAATTGGAGGTAAGCTACCATAAATTCCTTAGCATTCAATCACAATTTGTAGATAGAGTAGAATATGAATGTACAATAATTCAGAACTAATTAGTAGGATATGCATGTAGAATAATAGTGCAAAAGTTGGAACAAGAAGTCCTTGAATTTAATTAACATGCATTTGTACAAATCTAAAATACATTTTCATTTAATTTGATTTTGTTTATTTTATTTGAACAATTTAATTAATATCTACATTTAAAGCTAGGAATGTTTTTGATAACACCAATTGTGACTAGAATGCCTCCTACTTTTTCTTTTTTTGTTGCAAGTTTAACTTTCAAAGAAATTTGTTATCATATTTTTTAAATTTATTTAAAAGAATGCCAGAATTGTTTCATGTATAATCTTGTATGGGTCATCAACAACCGAACCAATAATCTAGTATGAGCTCTCTATTAGTATTTGTGTGTGATTTATTGTTTCCTAGCAATTCTCTTTATATGCACTTTGGTACTCTAATCTTTAAAGAGTCATCTTTATAATTCCTTGACAATTATGTTGCCTGGTGGAGGAGAAATGAAACACATGTTCGACAGCTAAACTCCATTTGATAAGTCATTTAGTATAGTATAAACCAATGTCTACGGGGCCAACTTCTTGTATTAAAGATGGAACGAAACAGTATTTGTTTACTTGCTTGTTATAGTAAACTATTACATAATGAGGATCTTAACTAATAACTTGAACTCTTCCAGGATTTGCTGGGATGGCCCTATCTCGTGGCCTCTAAATGAACATAGAATTGGGTTTTAGTATCCAAAACCAATGCACATTGGCAAACAATATTGCATCTAAAGAACGCATCAAGCAATACATGTGCATTCCTTGTGAAGCACAAGCAATAATAGAATCTAGTAGACCATCAACGAATTGGCCCTCCCATGGTAAAGTGGAATTGCAAAACTTGAAGGTACCTTTAGTTGGGCTTCCTAGCCAGATAACTAAAATCCACACCTTCTCAGCCATATTTTATTGTTGCTCAGAGAGACTATAATCTAATGTCTTTCCTAAATTGTTCTCTGTGTTAATGTAGATTAGGTATAAATCAAACAACGCTCTTGTTCTTCGGGGAATAACTCATACTTATTATAGCAACGTAAATTGTAACCGGTCCAATTTACACCTCATGTTTGTGCTCCTACTTTAGCGTGTCCTATCTTCATCCCCTCTTTAGGTCCGATTTGACCATATTCTAAAACTTTGATGTCATGAACACCCTTTGGTGGGTCCCATCATGGGAACCCTGGTTGGCGAGGTCGTTGATGTCACAACTCGCACCATTTAATTCTTTTAATATCAAACCAGGTGTGTCTCAGAGCTATATGTGATAAGGATGAGTTTAAGGTTGGGGGATTTTGCACTGAGAACAGTGACTTTTGCTTTGATCATGCTCCATCAAGAGCCCTCGGGATCTCTCTCTAAGAACTAAATCCTATGCAAATGACACTTTTTTCAAGCCGAAACTGAAGATACAAATCTACTCTAAGGAGAAATCTGGTGCTCACAATGCAATTTAAACAAAACTTCAATTATAACTAAAACATGGAATTATCTATTTAAGGCTACAACATATCTAAACTACAATACAAATTCAAATCTTATTTTACTTGCTCAAATTTGAAATCTATTCTACACTTGCAGAAAAATAGAATCTATTTTATGCTTTCATGCAATTTGAGATATATATTCTACAGAACATTCAAAGCAAACTAAATTCCATGAATAATTCTAACAAAGTTCATGCCTTCATCATAGTTTTAATCACCATTGCCATCTATTCTAATAAGATTAATGCTAAACTGAAACGCAACATTCATTCAATCTGAACTGAACTAAGAAAACAAAAATCTAAACTTCTTATGAATGAATTAACCTATTTCAAAAGCTACTAAATCAACTTGTAAATGGAAACTACAAATTGCAGTTATTTCCAATTTCTAAAATTACCATGAATCATGCATAACATAATGTAACTAAATTGATCATACAATATCTCATCAAATCAAAGAATTAATTTAGGATCACCTCCCATTGGTTGGGCGGGAATGTATCTAAATTGATCATACAATATCTCATCAAATCAAAGAATTAACTTAGGATCACCTCCCTTGAGTTGAGTGCGGCCTACTCTTCCTTTGGTGGTATCCATGAACACAGATATATCAGATCAACTTTAAATTTTCATTGCAACTGGCTCCAAAAAGGGAGTAAAACAAGTTTTGGAATTACAAGAAATGAAGCTCTAGACTGACGGCTAACTTACGATATAACTAACTAGTTTTCTGACGAAAACCATAGGATATATATGCATATCCTTATTAAAATTAAAAATCAACATTACCCATCTAGAAGAGTAATAGCAACTATCCTAAACTATATAAGACTTTACAATGAATTAATTATTCAAAATGAAACTTAAAGTTTCATAAAACAACCGATGAAATAGACTTGGAGAGAAACAAAAGTATCATTCAACTGGAGCAATCAGGTGTGACCAAGGTTTCCACGTTGTTTGAACAAGAAGCTCATGATTCCACATCTACAACAACTTCCCAACATATTTCAAACATATCGAGGAAAGATAGTATGAGATATAACAACAAAAAATTCATATGTTCAGTTGTTTTCATCATTAATCAGTCATAAAGTAATACATTTCCACAAAATACTATTTTCTAATATATATCATCTAATTAGCAGAGTATATAAGTAAAAGCAACAAACATGCATGTATAAAGTCCATTGCCAAGCACATTAAATAACAAAGTATTAAAAGTTTTTAAGCATAAATTATCATAAAAATGTGACATATTCAAGCACTCATCAATCCCCTCCCTCCTGGTTATTTATCTCGGTCCTGTTTGTAGAAGAACCAGGGCATGAGACTCTCTGATTCAGACCAAGAGGCCCCAAAACACCTTGGTCCCTTTCAAATTGGCCCTAATTTTAAATAGGGCAGGTGTTATATCTCCTTGATAGCATTTGAATCTCGGGGCTACGCATGATCATCTAAAGCCGTCCTAATTGGTAATTTACCCAGAGAACGCTATATAAACACATCTTATCAACTCATTTTAGACCTAAGACTCCATCCATATTATTCGTGCATCCGTACAGCATTCATCATCAAGCATTTTCAAAGATTCAAAGCTGCATATTCATCATTCAAGCATTGTGGAGCAAAGTTACATCAATCTTCATGCAAGCATGCGTGCATGATTAGGATCTTTCATGTCCATGTGTTTGTCATGTCATTACATTAAACATTTGTGATTACATTCAATTAACATTACATCATCATCAACAATTGCAAATCTAAGGTATATCTCCATAACAATTATTTTAGTATTTGCATTATTTCATTCCAAGTTAATTCCTAAACCGGGGTTTGACTTAGGCAAACCCCTATCGACAACATCTTTCCTTCTATTTCTATGTGCAAGAAACAGGCTCAGGATTTGTACTCGAAAATTCCAAAATAGTCAATGGTGACGATTCCAGAATAGTCAATGGTGACGAACAAGTCAGCTTTCAATGGAGAAAAATTCAGTGGACCAGGGCAGATCTATGCTTCTTGGTCCCGAAAAATAAGGCTGAACTTTTGGGAATAGGTTCTAAACATCTTTTGCGCAAATCTCAATTGGTAGCTCTGTGGAACATCTGTAGCTTACTATTTCTACCAGTTTACTTCAGTTATCCATGGTTTTGCCCTAATTTCACAAATCCATTTCAATCTAGAAAGAGAGAACCAAACCCAAACCAGTGAATCTAATCAGAATTTCAGCTCTTTCCTTATTTGGATTGAGGCTAAATCTATTAGGTTCACCCTTCTTTCAATGAATTGGCTAATTTGGTTAATTAGTGGTTTTACCCTACATGGTGAAACCCTAGTTCCAAATTACACCAATACACTTTTGAAGGAGGGTTTAAGAATTTGCAATTTTTTTGAAGGCATGCTAATTTGTAGGGCGGCCAACACCAACATGTTTAACGATAGATAGGTTATTCTTGTAAACTAACAATAATAATGTATTTGTAGAGCATAATTTTAGAAGAGAAAAATATTTGATGAAGTTGTAAACATGAAAACTGTCTTATTTAAGGGAACATAATTCTTCGTTTTTTTTTTCATTATATGCTCATCTTGTTATACATTATAGCTACAAATCCATTATTGAATTCCAAGTCTCCAAGACAATCCAATATTGATAAATTGTTTCTTTTACCTATAGTATCCAAATCTCATACTGCATCGAGACAATGTTATTGCGCATTGATCTACGAAAATATTGATTATAGTGTTAAAAAAATAGACATCAAGTGAATAAGAATGTCTGTGAACACAAGTACTGATATTGCAGTAATATTTAACGTATCATGTATATAATATTTATAAAAAAGTGAAAACTAATAGGAGTTATTTAAACTCTAAAATGCTTATAACTATCAAAGGACTTTTGTTTCTTATGGTGTTCATGAAAATTAGTCAAGATTGTTAGTGATTTTGGTGCCAATGGCATTCAACATCAAACTATGAACTCAACAGTCACTACATCTTGTAAGTCACGATTAGTGAATAGTCTACAAAGCGCTACCTTGTACCCTTGATTGACTTATATCGTTATATAGGAAAATTATAGTTGCCACAAAAAGGAGTTTAGCAATATAATATTTGGGGCTCAATACAAATGCAAGAAATGTAAAGGACTGGCCATTGTGTTTCATCTCTATTCAATGATTTTGTGTAGTTGTTTGAAAAAAAAATCTTTAGGATTTTGCTCTTGCATTTATGATGACTTTCATCTTCTCAATTATTGATTTGATGACATCATATACCTCACCCAAAGAAGGCATGTCCATGTTGCATGCTCAATATGGGCTCCATGGAACTAAGGAGATATTCAACATAATCCCACCAAATGTCATCGAGGATCATTTGCTTAACCTTTAATGCCCTTGTAGTGCTAGATTGCCTCCATATGGACCAATTTGGGTTGATGGCCATGTTAAAAAGTGCCTCACAAACCTTCACAATTCGTCTCAACGCAACTTGTTAGAGGCAAAACGAGTCCTAACAACCTATTTGAAAATCAAAATTACAAAAACAAAAATAAAAATAAAATAAAATAAGTTTACTAGAGTGAAACATATTTATTATTTAAATATTCCTTGTGGCATATCGTGGTTGGTAACTATTAGGAAAATGGTATCTCAACCTTGTAATTATAAAGGTTAATGTTGATAAATGAGCACAAGGGGTACCCTTCTTGGGGGGTTTGGGGGTTCAGGGGTACCACCCCTGAAAGCCACAATTTCTGTATAATTTATCATTGTAAATCTTGATCATTTATCATTAGCTCACAAATCTAACGATGGATATTTTGTGTGCATTACTTGCCCAAGAGGGTAGTCCTATTTTATGAGGGGATTGTATTACAGTTGTATATTGTGATGTATCATGAGAGTTTGATAGTTGTTGAGTTGCCTCTAGATCTACATTGGTGGTACTCCTAGGAGAAGCTTGCTCTACAAGTATATTGTAATCTATTGTTCATTTTTGGATAATATACTAAGCAACTTTTGGAGAATGGAGTTTTTCTCACGAAAGGGTTTTCCCCAAATAAATCACTATGTTGTGGTATCCATGCTATTTATGTTAAGCTTATGTACCTATTATAAAGATCTAAAAATTTTGTGCATTACCTTGCTCTCAAGATTAGTGTAGGAAGCTATTATGCTACCTTAACTTCCTTTTAGTGACAAACATTTCGATCTTTTCAACCTCGACATACATATGTTTGATCCAATCAATTTTGGTCCTATTTTTTTGTAGGGCTGCACAAGGTATCCAAAAAATGTGTGAATATTGCTTCTCAACTAATAACTCATTCGCTCTACAATTTTTGGCATTGTCTGTTATATAACTTGCATAACATTTTGAGGGCCCACTTATCAATATCTGGACAATTAATGTTAGCAATAATTGCACTATCATTCACCTTTGGTTCACAATCCACTGCTATCAAAATTTCTGCCCTTTTTGGGGGCACTACAATTACATTGATAAATGGCCAATTTTTTGCATTTTTCCATCCATCATAAATAATGGGCACCCTTGTTTCAACCCATGAATCCTTTATGGGCTTCAAGGATTCCTCTACAAATTTCACTTCTTTTTCCAATAATGTGTTGCATACCTCAAAACTCGATCCCTTGTACCCTTTTGGATTCTTATCAATTGCTTTCACCAAATGTTGCCAATATGGTGAGCAAGCATTGAATGTCAATCCATGCACGTAGACACATTTCACTACATGATGAAGGGAAATATCTCGAAACTCTTGAAATATATTCTCCAATGGTCCATTTGATCTCTTGTGCATAGAGGCCACAATTGTTCTTTAGGTGCAAATAAAAAGCAGATTGCTCTGTGTACATTAAAAAAGAGAAGGTGGTGGAGGGAGCTTCATCCATTGAGATCCTTTTTTGAACAAAGGATGATAGACTTATAACCTACTACTTGCTTTGCTTTTTCTTGCTCTCCAATACATGTAGAGTCTTGTGCCTTTCAAATGTCATTACCATCTTTGACTTGACGAAATTTGATGCCTTTTGCAAAGATCTCACATAGATGGATTTTCACTCAAATGTATGAGAACTCGAATACCTGAATTTATATTCACTACAAATTCAAACATGATCCCCATCACTTGGAAGTAGTTGTAATATTTCAACATATTTCCAAAATGGAGATTTTAGGTCTATTTTGAAGCGAGGTTATCTCAAGAGCTAGAAATGTTTTTTGTTGTGATACCTAAGGGAACAAGTTCAATAAACAAAATATTCAAAGAATTGAAACAAATGAATTTTGAAAATAAAAATATATAAATACAACTTAATAGTTATTTCATTTGAAAAATTAAACAAGTGTTATAGATACATGGAAGAATGAAAAGAAACCAAAAACTTCAAAAGAAAACAAGAGACTTCCTTTGTAAAAAAAATGTAAGAAAAAATAACCAGAAAACTAAAAAAACCTACCTCTTTTGAAGAATTTTTTCTCTATGGTCTCTTTGACAACAAATGAACTCTTGCAAATATGTAGGAATAGCACAACCAACTTGGAATGTTCGACAATCAATCTTGAACTCTATTCCTGCAATGGAATGCAAGAAAATAAGTCCAACAATGGAGGAAAACATTTTTTATTTTCATTCACAACATGAAAAATGAGTTTGCTTTACATTTGGGATGTTTTGTATGCCATATTTTAGGGTTTCAAGGCCAAATTGCACTTTTTAGAGTTTTAAAAAAAGTCAAAAAAAAGTTCAAATTCACCCCGGGTTTGCTCAAGGTGAACCTATAGGAGATTTGTAGAACCCTAATCACATCTACAGGCAAATCAAATTAAGACTTGCACACACGCTGAACTAAACCAAGACCCAACTACTATAGGCAACAAAATGGTAACATAAAAAATGTGTCTAGACCATTGGAGGTAGAGAGACTAAAGAGAAAGGTTGAAGCTAGGTTTGGTCAACTTGCACACTAAAGTCTCAAATTAGACTCTAGGGAAACATTTTCATTAACAAGGGATGAAAGTCTAAAGCCATGTTCTATTTGTGGAGCCATCCTTAATTTTTACCTAAAATCACATTGTTTAGACTTAATATGAAGGGATTAAACTCTATAAGCTTAAATCAAACCCTTGGAAATGTCCCTTCTACGCCTTTCAAAATGTTGACAAAAAATGACTTCTCTTCATCTTTGAGAGGATTAAATGTAGTCATTTGATAAATTTTATTTTAAGTATGTATCCCTAAATGTTTGCTTTCATTAACAAGGGGTCAAAGTGTAAAGCCATGTTCTATTTGTGGACACATCCTTAATTTTTGCCTAAAATCACATTTTTTAGACTTAATATGAAGGGATTAAACTCTATAAGCTTAAATCAAACCCTTGGAAATGTCCCTTCTATGCCTTTCAAAATGTTGACAAAAAATGACTTCACTTCATCTTTGAGAGGATTAAATGAAGTCATTTGATAAATTTTATTTTAAGCATGTATCCCTAAATGTTTGCTTTCTAAAAAGTATAGTAGTTTTTATATTTGTTAATATTATATTCTACTTTTTTTTTTGTAATGAAGGTATAGGTCCATTGTATAAAATCAATGACCTCTACTCAATGTAATAAAGTAAGGTGTGCATAAATAGTATCCTATGCTAATATTGAGAGAAGTGTTGTACATACAAATAAATTTATATCCAATCCAAAACAATTACAAAAAAGTAGTAAAACGTATTCATAAAGAAATCAATAATATATAACCATCACAATGTGATTTTTGCGATAAAAAATCCAACTCTTCCACACTTCAAAGTCTACAGTATGGATTATAAAATTGGAAATAAGATTACAATACATTATGCATTATTTACAGGGGTGATTCACTAACATTCAATATAAAGTAATCTTGATAATATATTGTTAGCACCTAAAAGGGAAAGAAAACCTAGAGTGCACCTTTCAATATCCAATGTTTATTTTTAATTAGTTATTTAAGAATTTGATACAAGCATATACTACTATGCCATTAAAGTGGTAATGTAAATAGTTAATTTCCCATCACATTAACCCTTAGAGGAAAGATGATGTAGCTTACAAATCTAAGTAAATTTTAGTAGCATAACTACATGTGAATCAACACTTCAAGGATTTTAAAGAAGAAGAGTAGAAGAAATATAGACAAAACAAGAAAAAAATCAATATGCATGGGGAAAACCCTTTTAGGTGAAAAAATGAAACACTCCAAAGTATCGAACCAATGTATTAACATTTAACAACAAACATGTTACAATAAACTTGTTGGCTCTAAGCCTTAACATGGAGATTAACATCTTACTTCTCTAGAGGGAAATTGACATCACAACCTCTTCAATGAATAATTCTCATCTACAATTCTCAAGCAAACATACGTGTATTTTTACAATTTACAATGCAAAATAAGAAGCATCCTGAAGTGGACATCTAGAAAGGTCACATGGCAAATTATCATTGCTTGCATACATACATCACTTCACTTTGCATGTTTGAATGCCTCCTTGCATGCAACACAAACCATCTACATGAATGCACACACCTACATAAACTAAGTCCCACCTATTATAAATCTTTAAATTCTCTTTCAACTAACATAATTTTGCATATGACATGACTTGTAATAATCCCATCATAGTCAATTACAATCACTTACTACTAATGGCACATGCCACTAATTATGCTACATAGTGGGGTCCACAAAATAGGATGCCTATTTCCACAAATTTAGGATGCATGTCATCCTAGTCACTTGGCATGTAAGATGACACCTCACTATGTTGGATCCCACAAGGTGACATAATTGGATGAACCTAAAATCACAAACATAAGCATAAAACAATCAATTCAATACAAAAATGTTAGGAACTTGACAAGGTTGAGATACCTTAATTCCAAACAATACTTGCATACCTACAAACTCTCATACCATGCTACAACTCTACCACCCAATTTATAAGCAATGAACAACCTAGAAACCATCAATTCTTTTACAAAACAATGTGCTAAAGCCTATTGGTGGAATGGTCACCAAGTAAGACCCCATTTCCTACATCCATCTAGGAAGATTCCACAATACACTAAAAATATTAAATTTATACTATTTTTTATGGTCTTTCATAATGAAAATAACCACTCAGTCAACATGGTCACCCGAGTTTGTAATTTCCATTGCTTAAAACAGAGTTGTATGGAAAGAGAAATCACCTGTCATAAAGTTGGTCAAGATTCTAAAGTAACCTCTCTTACAAACTCTTACATGCTATAAGATTCTATCACTAAATAGAGCACTCAAAATCTACTATAAATAGCCACCTTATTGGCATCTTACAACACCCATTCCAAGGTACCAACACTTGGCAAATATGCTACCTCAAAATCTTGTCACCTCATTTCATGTGACGATAATAAAATACAATATTCTTAATTAATTACATAAAAATGTTAAATGATAAATAAATAATTTTAGAAACTTGCAAAAGGTTGAGACACCTTAATCCCAATATTCAAGTCACTAAAAACATAAAAACGTTTTGTTAGAAATATTTGAAAAATGCACTACCTTCAATTGATTTTGAGAGAGAGAATGCACAAAACAATAATAATCAGGTTTGATATATCACTCTATACAATGGATTACATACTTATAGGAATTTTGGTTCCTACATTATAGGAATAACTCACTAATTATATGAGTTGTTTTAACAACTCAAACATACAACAAAATAATTCTATACATATGACTAACTAACCTATGTAGAAACTAAAAATTGGTTTATGGTTGTGTCGCAAAGCCTTAATATTTTAACATGTCTTCTATGTCTCATTTGATTTTCATAATGTGTTAACATTGGGTCATTCTTCCTATTCTATCTAATTCCTTTCCAACCCTAACAAACCTATTCAATCACATTTGGCCCTAAATCATCATGATTGGCGGTTGTTACTCCTCATTTCACTAAGTTAGAATAATTATTTTGGGTCATTAAGCCTCTCCCTATCTTTGCACTTCACATTCCTTAGTTCCAAAACTGGTCGATCGGCCAAGCAACCTTATTTTAGATGTCGAGTCTCACTTATGTCTAAAGGGGTCCAACCCTTTGCTTTATTGGTCTATCGCCATTTGATGGAAGTGTAACTCATTTGATCCTTGTTGTCATCAAGTCTCGTTCCACCCAATCTTCAATTCTCAATAGTGTTGTGTCAATGGGCCGCTCACAAGTCTTATATCAGTCGATCACACTCTAGGGACCTTTCCGCACACATGTTCAATTGTTTCATGGTTCTTAAAGAGCGTGATAACCCGATGCTCCGACAACAGCAGCCCCATGAACGACAACTTGTGCGGTGACATCAGCACAATACCAATTTGTAATAATTTCAAAAGATCTCCAATGGTTCCAGAAAAGGCATCTGCCAATCATTTTTACATCAAAAGACTATTTTCATTTTAAAACTCTCTATAATATCTTTGATTCATTAGAGGAACTAAGTATTGTTGCTATATTCACGTGAAGGTGAAAGGATAAAAGTGGAGATAATTTTGGAACCAAGAACTGTTTCTTGTTCAAGAAACGATTACCAAGAACTAAAAGATTTTCTAAGAAATCTATTTATTGTAATGCTTATTAAAAAGATGCAAGGAAACAAAGGAGGGGGGGATCTTTTCATGCAATCTTGTTGTACAAAGAGATGAGTCTGCGAACTCATGTTTTGACAGTGAAGAAATAAAGAAGATATTTTTAAATCTTTGAATTCCTTAACGTTTTCTTTATATTGGAATGAATTGTGTTTCTCTGTGGTTACTTTTCAATGTTATTATGCTATAATGAATTGTATATGTATTTAAATTTGGAGTTTTCAATTCAAATTAAATCATCTATTTACAAGAGTATGTTGTTCTTTTTTTCCCTGGATAACATTTGTGGGTGTGGAATAAGTAAAGTTTGTGTTATTTATATACATTCACTTCATTTTGAGTTTAAATTTTCACATCTACTTTCATGATTATGGGTAGGTGTTAGTTTACCTTTTCTTCTTTTTGGTGAAAAGCATACCCTGTTTTCATTCATTGCATATCTTTTGAAGGTAGTTATGCCTTGTAAAATAAGCAAAGAGTACTTAAAAATACCATTGCAAGTGACTCAACTGTTGGTCAGATTGTCATTGATATGGGCAAGAGAGTATAAAACTAAAGTGACAAATCTGTTTACCAACAACGGTTTTATTGTTTGATCATTTGGTCCTAACTCGACCTTTATTGATAATTAATCAGTCATTAATTATCAACCTCTTCAACTTTTTATCAAATCCTTCTCAATTATCTTTCATCAATTTTCATCAATCTTCTATCAATCAGCATTATCAATTTAAATAAATTGCAATGTCAGAATCAATCATTTTGACATTTCATTTGCCTTTATGGCGTTCAATCATCTTGTCATTATCATCATTATCAATTTCCCGGTCTTATCTAAACACCTTTGGATTATAGTCTTTTTGATCATTTTTCCTTGGCAAATTGTCAACAATTTTGTCAGTATTGCCAATCAGTCATTTTATTTCAATCATAATTTGGGCCTAATTCGATATTGGGGTTGGATTCCGGTAATCATTTCATCAATTTCTTCATTTCAGTCATGTCGCCTTTATTAACATTTATTCCTAGGTATATTCATTTACTCCTCTTATCCTAAGTTCACAATTAAATGATTTATTTATTTAATTGGCTAATTTGAAAATGAGGAAAAATTAATAAATTATAATTATCAATTTCCACCTCATTTCCTTTCTTCACTTAACTCTTCCACCTTCCGAAAAGCACCTCACTTCACTTTCCATTCGAAAATGAAAGCTTCTCTTTTCACTTTTTGTTCGAAAATGAAGGTTTCCCATTTACCCCCACTTAACTCTTCCCCTTGAATAACATGAACCATTGATCATTTTCGATTGTAACCATCCATTCCGATCGTCTTCCTCTATAAATTCAAGTCATTTTCCTCTTATTTGACAACACTTCGAACACTTGATATATGCTTTCATTTTCGTACCCTTGCTTTCATTTTCGTAGCTTCTGGTATTCTCGATCATCATTCGTCCTTGCTTCGTTTGAGTGCATAAGGGATTGAACCAACATACCAACGTAATTAGAGAAGAAAGGAGCAGCGAGCCCTTCGTCAAAGGAGCTTTGATGGTTTGATTGTTCATTTGTTTATTTCATTTATGCTTCGTTTGATTACCTTGTTGTGAATGTGCCTAACTTTACAAGGTTTTGTGTATTTTCTTGCTCACAACCTAATAAATATTTAATGTTCACAACACTCATAATTACTACGTGAGTTATTACTTTAACTCACTTTCCCTCACACATTCTATCACAAATAGCTATGTGAGTTATGTTAACAACTCACATTATGTGAACACTAACAATACATTTTCCAACACCCTCCATGTAGATGTCTTTGTTTTAATGAAGAAAAATAATAACTTTGAATTTATGTCTCAAAAATATCATGAGGAATATTTATCAACAAAGATCCCCCAACCTCTAGGTTAGTGCTAATAAAAAATGACCAAAAGTATCTATGCGCTAAACATTAAAGTTAAGGATATAATTCCAAGAAATTGTGAGAAAAAAATTGTAATAAAAAGTTTTCAAATTAATTTTTAAAATTAATTGAAAAAATTTAAATGGTAGAAATAACTCAATAAAAAATTAAAGATTAGAAAATAAATCTGCATAGATAATGTTACAACTCAATACTTTACATTGTATTTAAAGTCTTGTTTGTTTTGTATAACTGATACAATTTAAAATTATCCAAAATTATTGATTTTGATCACACAATAATGTTGAAAAGTAGGACGCTATTGTGTTGTCACCCGAAGATCAAATACAAATGAACAAAAAGTTGCTCGAAAAAAGGGTTTCTTGATATTTTTACCATTAATATCATGTCATCCTAGCTCATGAATTGTCATCAAATTAGACATTAGGACGACATATTCATCAACAAGAATAAAGAAAATGTAAGAAGTTGTGAAAGAAAGCAAGGTATGCAAAACATCATCCTACAGTGATCAATGAATAAAGATTGTGCAATTTTTTAAACTTAGATCATTATGCAATTATAGTATGAATAAACATCACCATCCGTAAAAACTCACAACACCAGATATGTATGAGGAAAACCCTTTTGGGTGAAAAACCCCACACTCTAGAAGCAATCTCAATGTATTACAATAAAAAAATTTGTTTACACACACTTGCATAGCAAGTTACATTCAAGAGTGATCACAACATTGAAATCGGGAGTAATTCCGACAACATAAAGACACCTGCAATAAACAATAACACATAACTCCATTCCAAACACTCATATTTATAGAGATGCAAGACCAATTCCTAGAAATGCCACACATCATCTTCTTCACTACATGTATGCAAACGTGAAGATGAACATGCAAGGCACCTCCCTTAGCTTGGAGGCATTCGCATGAATGCAAGAGATCCCACTTGATATGCAATGCACCTGCCACATTCAAGACTAACGCCTGCCTTAATTCCACTAGTTATGACTCTTATATTGCCATACAAGTAGTTGTAGTGTTGTGATAAGTTTTCATAGCTCTTGACATAGTTCAACGCTTACAACTGATAACACATGGCATCAATTTAGTTCACAATGGGGTACACAAAGTGGGACACCTATTTCCACCATTTTAAGATGCATGTCATGCTAGTCACTTGCCATGGAAACACTTTTGAGGTTGTGTGTCACCTATCACTGAAGTGACTCCAAAGAGGGTTGTTTCCCTTGGCTTACCACCTAGACTAAACTATACCACTATTGGAGCAGAGATAGAAAGATGCCTTAAAATAAAACCTATTGTCTATAGTGATGACGCATCAAATGTCTATGACCTAAATTGTTGTTGAATACACACAATTGTTCCATGAACAAGATAATCCTTACACAACTCAAGTTTTGACATACTTATACATCAATGATTCGTCCTCAATTCTAGAATGAAAAATCAGGTGCTCTCACAACTAAAAGTTGTTCAAACTAATGACATAACCTACAACCTCCATAAGGTATGTTTATTTCTGCATAAGGTGTTGAAAGAAATGAGACATAGTTAAAGATTTTGCATGCAATCACAGAAAAATATATCAATCACTCATGTTTGCACACAAAGACACAGAATAAAGAAGGTAAAATGTTTGCTTTATTAATAAGAGAAGCACAAACTACATACAATTCTGAAATTGTGAATTTCATTTAGTTACAATACATAGACCAGAAAGAACCTTGTTTCAGGTTATAATACTCAACCTAAACAGCAAGAATTGACTAGAAATCTGCCCTTAGGCCTCCTAATATGTTGTCTAATAGCTTGCTAAACATTAGGAACATGCTTTGAGAAAAGAAACACAAGTTTTCACATCTATTTACTCATTCAAACTTTCCCGGGTGTCACTCTGAGTTGTCCCTACTTTGTCAGCCCCTTAAAGTGATCCATGATGGTGAAGAAAACTCGTTGCTTTTACTTTATCTATCAGGATCCTTGAACAGCTCCTAGCTGCCCTCAATTGTCTTAAACTAGGTAGAACTGCTTCCTAAATCCTCTCAATTATTTGGACAAGTCACCAAACTACCCTAGATTCTCTCTATTTATCTTCCAACTCATATAACTTCCTCCTAAATGCTTGCCACTATCCAAAATTTCCCTTTAATTTCTCTGAATTGCCATGACTTTCTTTCCAAGTTCATAAGGCACGTAAGAGAGAGTTGGAAATAGTCAAAAGTCTCTAGGGTGTAGGAGGAGTTCTAGGACATGTTCTTTGTCACATGTTTCTCATGAACACTTCCTTCAATTTCATCAAACACGGGTCTGTTACCATCATAGGTCTATTACCTTTCCTTGCTCTTTTGTCCTAAATATTTGTCATTTTCTTTTGTCCGTTTGGGTAGCAATGTCTAAAACATGAAACAATCTAATCAAGATCTTCGACAAATCTTAAAAATGAAACAAGTTATATGACCTTGATAGGGTTGACACTTCTGATGTATTCACTTTCAATTATTGCCTCTGACATTAATCATTTCGCTCTTTCCTTAACCATCATTGCACTTTTCTTGAGTTGTCATAATCTTTGAAGAACTACTATACCTCATTTGGTTGCCCACAAGAGAATAACTACCATATATTTAGACTTCCTTTTAATAGTTTGGTATGCTCAAGGTCTTCAAAGATATCATGCCTTAATCTGCTATCAAGCCCTTATCTTGGCATCTCTATCCATTTGTCTCTAAGGCCTGCTACCTCTTCTCACTGTCCTTATTCATAAGTCTGCTATTACTATCATAACACCTAGCTATCATGAACATACCTCTACATAAGTCAATGTACACCATTTCCTTGTAGCCTTATGATTTCATCAAAAACAAAAAAGAGTATCTTGCCCATTTCCTTGTATGACTATTCCTCCATTGTTACCTTTTAACACTATTAACTATGGTCTTTTGAGTTTGTCTTTTGAACTATCCTTGACCTATACCATTAGTGCTTGACTATCATATCTTATCTTGCACTCTGTGCCATTGTTATGATGACTGTCCTTATCGGAATTCTGTCATGCATAGCTTCTACACTTCGAATGGTCTTCTTGCCTATGAATGACTATCATAATCATGGTGAACAGGCTGCAAGGTGCTATTATTCTCTCATGGGCTATCATACCAAAATCTCCTCTCAAAATACTTGAGAGTGGCATGATGGAAAGGTTTACCCTATTACGTTTAATAGTTGTCACCAGCATCTTGCCCTGTGTGAACTGCCCTTCCTTCTTCCTTCTTCCTTCCTTCTTCCTACCAGACTGCCACAGTCATCTTCATTGTCTTCTTTCAGCGTTCATTAAATTACATAGGCAATTCCATCTTTAAATTCCTGTCTTTCATTCATGCAAGTACTATCATTCTCTTAAGTATCTCTACATGTAGGGACTGAGTCAGTGCTCCCCTTTGAACTGTCCTCTTTGTCACCCTTCAACAGTCATAAGACTTTTGAGACTTGTGAGATTGTCTTATGCTTCGTGTCCTTATTTATTATGGATATGACTCTGCTCTTTAGCCACTTGCCATCTGAAGTGTTTAGCTTTCAATGTCCATTGGTATTTATACAACAAAAACACCGGTGACTGTCTTATTTATGTTGGAATGTGAAGTCCAAATTTGACTCTTAGCTAGCAGTGGTTGAGTCATCATGGCTGTCTTAGCTAGCAGTGGTTGCGCCATCATGGCTATCTTAGCTAGCAGTGGTTGCGTCATCAAGGATTACTATATTTCGACATATGTTTTGCATGTAGTTGTTCGAGTCATATTTACTATATTTAGTAAGTTGTCTTCAAGTAGGACTCTGCAACTCGGTTGTTTTAGGCTGCTCGAAGTCATGTTTTGATGTATAGTTTTGAGATTGTTTTAACTCTGTAATTCTTGAGAATCAATACAAAAGACAAAATTTGCCCGTGGTTTTTTACTGGTATATTTTTACCAGGTTTTTCCACGTAAATCTGTGTTATGTGTTATTGTTCTTCTTTGCAAATTTTCTACACTTGTTATTTTCCTCACAATTTACCTATTATTTCCGTCATACACAAGACAATGTTTGTTATCCATGTACTTCAATGGGTTGAATGATTGTCCCCTTCATCACAGTTCATTCATTGTTGTTGTCAAACCATGCCTATTACTATTTCCTTGAGTAATCTCCTCGTGATCTTTTGCCTACATGAAGCCTTTTCAGCGGGATGCATAATGCTTCTTTGTGAATTGTTGAAAACTTTCACTATGTTGCAAAATGTCGCAAACCGGCTTACTCAACCCAGCCAATGCTCTAAAATTGTTCTTTGAATGTAGTTATTTGTGGCACTTTCATGTACTAATCCTTTGCTCTCCTTAAGACCCCGTTTTCACTAGGTGCCACTTTATCAGCTGTGTTCTCTTCATATGTTGCCTTCTATTATCACGGCTATGAACCACCAACCCTGCCCTCTTTGACCTTTAACCTTCATGAAACCTTGCAACCCCAATGCTCACTGTCCTTGTGCTTTCATAAGCTTCTACAAACAAGTTCATGGCTTCTTGCTTGTAGATTCTTTACTGTGAACTGTCCAGTTAACCAACATTGTCACTCTCATGTGACCACCATCATTTAACACCACTATCCCTCAACTTTTATGTAAGGTTCTACGACAGTTCACTTTTAGTTTTTCTGTTATGACAGATCTGTCATGTCCTTGGTTTTCCCTGACATTCTCAACCTCATCACTGTCATAGTTTTATTCCAGCCTCTTATTCTTACATCTCAACAATCATGCAACATAGACCTATCAAATTGTCTGGGGACCATCCACTACGCTCTTGCACATGTTATTGATTGCTAAGGTATTAACCCTGACAAGGGTCTATGATAGTAACAACAATTAACAATCTGGCTCTACATTTGAAAACTTAGTTCCAATGGTTTTGAGTTTGACAATAGCCAAGCTTCGAATGATATCTAATGAGGCTTAGATGCATATGCAAGGTTCAACAAATTGAATGAGAGTTTAGATGCAGTAAACTGTTAGTTGTGAAGGCTATATTCGAGGAAAATACATATTTAGAAACTTCTAACGCATGTTTCCTGTATTATTTAGAAATTCCTAAATAGAAACTTCTGAAAATCTCTCCCTGTTTCTGTTCTATTATAAATATGCCCAATGTGCTCCTCCTCAAGGTAAGAAGAATGTAATGAAGTTGAAAGAGGCGACTGACGATCCTGGAGTTTGATGTAATTTTTCTGCTGTAATAAAAATCTATTGATCCTTGCACCGTGGTTCTTCCTCCACATTCGAGGTTTTGCACGTAAATCTCTGTGTACTGTGCATTATTTTTTATTTGCTGTCTATTTTATTTTTGGTATTGATTTATATTGCTGCTGTTATCACACCCATTGTTCTTTAAATTCATAACAACTGGTATCAGAGCGCCAGGTTATTGGAAGGTTTGGTGTGTGTAGGGTTTTGTTGAGCAGCATGGAGGTCTCAACGATGGGTGACATGGAGAAACCAGAGTTGCCGGAAACTCCTTTGTCCCTCCCCGGGAACGTGTTTCCCCATATCCGTTCCTGTTTCTGAAACGGATACGTATCCGATACAACCCAGATACATGTCGAATATTGTACCCACGCATGCGCAAAAATACTTGATTTCCAACCATGCTAAATACTGATAGGATTTGATTTTTAAACAAAATTGGTGTAAATCTTCCTAAATTTAATTTTTTAAAACTTCATTAACGCATTATATAAAAAAATGGTATTAACAAAACCTACACCAAATGAGAAAGACAAATGAAATGTTTTTGTATTTCAGTGACCCATTTTTTGGGTTATCTTCCAATGCAACTCTTCTATTTTTGCATATTGTAAAATGTTAAATAATAACTTAGAAAATTGTGTTAAATATATGTGTGTGTGTTTTTTATGAATGACGTGTCCAGCCATATCCATATTGGGGGTCTTAAAAAATAGCTGTATCCATATCCAATACCGTATCCGTATCGGATACCGTATCCGTGGCCATGCAACTTTGGGAGAAACTGAATGGAGCTAATTTTGCCCTATGGAAATCCCAAATGGAGGATATATTGATTCTAAAGGATCAGTATTTGCCGGTTGAGGGAATATCAAAGAAACCCACAACAACGTCGGATGAACACTAGAAAAACTTAAGATAGAAAGGCGAATGCAACCATCTGTCAATATTTGGCTAAAAATGTGTATTTTAATGTTACCAGTGAGAAGACAGCAGAAGATCTATGGAAAAAGCTTCATGATTTATATGAGAAGAATGTTGATTTTATGGTGGTGCTCGTTAACCACAGGCAAACATCAGATCCGCTGCCTTCCCAACCATAGACAATAAGCTCTTATCGTCACCCCCGAGCACACTACATGATCTTCACGTTATTGAATTCATTGCTATTGATGAAATGATGACCTTGCATATATATGAATCAATACCTCCTAATAGATCTCAAGTCGGGCATATACTTTTGGCACCAAGCATAGGGTCAGATCTATATATTACAAGTTACATATGAGTCTGCCTTAGTTGCAAGTTACATTTAACTTAATCACAAGTTACACACAAGTGATTCGCCCAAATAGGGCCTGCCCCCAATTAGACTCATACAACTGAGATATCCACAGGCCACTTGGCATTTTGTGCACTAGGTTGACCCTAGAAGGGATCCGACCTAGCTACACAACAACAAAGAACATGACATCAAACAAGGTGTTCTTTACGAAGAAGCAATATAATCTTAAGATAAGGAGGATGCTTCAGTTGCAAAACATTTAAATGAACTTAATATTATTACTAGTCAGCTTGCCTCTGTTAAAATCATTTTGGATGATGAAACTAGAGCTATTTTACTAATGTGCTCTATGCCAGACAGCTGGGAGAATTTTATCATTGCTATCAGTACTTCAGCACCTGGAGGAACCTTAAAGTTAGATGATGTCAGTAGCAATTTAATGAATGAGGAGCTATGATGCAAATCAATGATAGAAAACCAGGGAGGAGAAGCCCTAACCCTAGCTGCTCGTGGTAGGAAATTTGATCGGAACCGACAAGGTCGTTCAAAATCAAAAGGCTGATCGAAATCAAGAAGAGGCAGACTCACCTGCTATCATTGTGGCAAACGGAGACACATTAAAAGAGAATGTCGAATCTAGAAGCAAGAACAAAAGGAACAAAAATCAGCCAGTACAAATGAAGAAACTACTGTTGTTGCATCAAATGGTGAGGTATTAATTGCTGTTTCATATGAGGATGCATGCCTTTATAGTTCTAACCATCATATTGATTGGATTTTAGATTCTGGAGCCTCCTACCATGCTACCCCAAACAGGGAAAATTTTATTTCTTATAAATCTGGTAATTTGGGTAAGGTTCGCTTGGGTAATAATAATTTTTGTAGTATTGAGGAAGTGGGAGATCTTTTAATAAAAACAAAACATGGTTGTAGTTTATTGCTTAAACAGGTTAGACATGTACCGGAACTTGGAATGAATTTGGTTTCAGCTGGAAAGCTAGATGATGAAGGTTGTCATATAGTATTTGGCAAGGAATGCTGGAAAATTGTAAAAGGTTCGCTGGTTGTTGCAAAGGGGCAAAACAACAGGCACTCTTTACATATTAAAATCGAAGCTGCAGAAATCGGATATTGCTATTGTTGCAGAGGAGCCTACAGCAGATTTGTGGCACAAAAGACTTGGGCACATGACAAAAAGAGGCCTGAAAATCCTTGCTAAGCAAGAACTTTTGCCTGTATTATGGGTAGACAGAAAAGGGTGCCATTTATATGGAATAATTCAAAAAGGAATACAAAAATATTAGATTTGGTGCACTCTCATGTTGGTGGCCCTATTAATATAAAATCACTAGGAGGGATTGCTTATTTTGTTACTTTTATTGACAATGCATCGAAAAAATTGTGGGCTTTCCCTATTAAGAGCAAGGATCAAGTTATAGATATTTTTCAGAATTTTCATATGGCTGTAGAAACGGAAACTAACAAACTATTGAAATGTATTAGAACAGATAATGGCGGGGAGTATTGTTCCAAGACCTTCGAAGAATATTGTAGTAAACATGGGATAAAGCATATAAAAACAGTTCCTCTCACTCCACAACAAAATGGAACAGCTAAGAGAATGAATCGGACAATAACAGAGAAGGTGAGAAGTATGCTTTCAAATTCTGGTATCCCAGACCAATTTTTTCAATTTTTCAATTACAAAGAGTAATGCAACACACATCCGTTAGGGTTAGCACTTAAACCAAAACGATACTGAAAACAACTCTAACCAAGAATGTACACTAGGATCCCAGGTTGGGCAAGGCGTGAGCATATGGTCAGAGGGTCTTAAAGCATTCTGAAAGTAACTCTAACCAAGAATGTGCCCAAGATGGACTAACATATGGTCAGAGGATCTTGGTGCATGCAGAAAGCAACTCTAACCAAGAATGTGCCCAAGATGGACTAACATATGGTCAGAGGATCTTGGTGCATGCAGAAAGCAACTCTAACCAAGAATGTGCCCAAGATGGACTAACATATGGTCAAAGGATCTTTACAATTACAACTGCTGAAAGGAAAACTCGACACCAAGCATGTGCTTTCAAACAGAGGGTGGGAATGGAGCTACCATATGGCAGAGATGCTAAGAGCTTAGAAATGGAATTAAATGTAAATAACAAGCGTGAAATGAAAATGAGAAGAAATGCTGCCAGTACTACTGTTCAGCTTACAATATGATAGTAAATGCTTGCCAAGATCATAGGTTTAAGACTCTACAATATTGTTCTCCTAGGCTTAACAAAAATGATAAGTCCAAGAAATTCTACTCAAGGATCAATCTTAATATTCTGATTTATGACAGACCTGCACGTGAAATGCTTAATCGGCAACACATGGAATCACTAAAATGCTCATTACTCTCTCAATACTAGTCCGAATGACCCAAAACTAAAACCAATGGCTTCCTATGAAGGAGGCGACCCAACCAATACCAAGAAATCAGACATTAACCCAACAGATTATTTATCAAGAACCCCAAGGCAATTCCCAGCAGTGATGCTAGGCAAGAATGGCGATTCTTCTCTATAAAATAAAACACTTCATATTAGAATCCGCAAATTTGCACAAAGGAGCACCCAGCCAAAACAAGAGGAAATATTCAATACCCAGAATGGATATGTTTTTATTTTGAAAAATATGAGTGAAACTACAAATCTGCCCTACTAACCGCGACTCCCGAAAATGAAATGAAATGCAAATAACTAAACTTCAAGCACAACTCAAGCTACAATGCAATCCCCACTACAAACTCTCACAACTACACTAAATCACCACTAGTTGCTATCTTTCAAGCAAGAAGCAATGCCAAGGCTAGGAGGCATTCATTCCTCGAAGCAACCCCAATACCATTTTGGCAGAGTAACATTACAATAGACATAAGATGCCAAATGAAGGGAAGAGGCCTCCATTTATAAGCTTAACAAGGGATCTCTAGAGGCTTCTAGAAAGTGCGCCCTAATTTCACATTTGAATTTTCCTCTAAGAGATGGCACCACTTTTAAAAGCTTAATTAACCTTTATTTTAATTCACTTCTCTTCATAAAGTTGGCACCCCTTTTCATAAGAAAGATTATAGACCTTAGGAAATATTAAATCCCTTCCATGATGCATCCACCCTTGAAGACCACCTTTTAAAACAACTTTAAGTGATGAAGCTAGGCCAAGGGGTCAACTTTAAAATATAACATTAAAACATAACATTATTTAAATGAAATGAACTTATCTCTCCAAAAACATCCCAAGGCCAAAAGTGACGAAGCCAACTGAACCAACTGAAGAAGAGAACCAACTGTGTCGAAATAATCAGGACCACTGGCAGAAATAAAATTTAATAAAAAAGCTAAATTCCAAAAAGTGCTCCGAACGCAAAGCCGGACATACCACTACGAAGCCCTTTGAAAACCCAGAAATAATCCGCGATCCAAACTCTAATTCACAAGCAACAACAAACTCCAAAATTGGAAACCCTAATTTCATCCATTGAGTAGCCTACGAGTCTCCGAAATAGGCCATCGATCAACTGAAACATTACGCCTGAGAAGGGGACATTACAGTCCGCCCTCCCCAAGATTGCTTGTCCTCGAGCAATTGCAAGTTTGGATGCTGCAAAATCTCCTCATTCTCCCAAGTTGCATCCTCCAAGGGCAAATTCTTCCACCTCACCAAGTATTCCTTGATTGTCCTTCTCTAAGAACGCTCTCTGGAATCAATAATCTCCTCCGAAATCAAAATCAACTACCCTTCTTCGTCCAAAGGTGGTAATAGTGAAGAAGCAATAACATTATGTCCAAGTGCCTTCTTGAGGCAAGACACATGGAAGACATTGTGCACTTTACCACTCGAAGGTAGCTCCAACCCATAAGCTACTGCTCCAACCTTTCTGATGACTTGGAATGGCCCATAGAAACGAGGCTTGAGCTTCTCAGCTCCACTCTTCTTGAGAGTAGACTGTCTGTATGGCCGTAGTTGAAGATAAACCATATCTCCAACCTCAAAAGAGCGCTCAACGCGTCATTGATCAGCGTACATCTTCTGCTGATTCTGAGCAATCTGCAAGTTGTTCTTCAAAGATTTCAAGATGTCTTGACTTTGCTGCAACAAATCCTTGGCTTGAGGGGCTTTGCTATCACCAAACACCAAATCAACAAAGCTAGGAGCCTCATAACCATAGAGAGCCATGAAGGGAGACATCCTTATTGACATGTGAAAGGAATAATTGTAACAATACTCGCCTATGTGGAGCCATTTCACCCATGCTCTTGGCTGCTCCGAAACATAGTTTCTCAGATAGACTTCCAACCACTTGTTCACTATCTCTGTTTGTCCATTGGTTTGGGGGTGATAACTAGTGCTGGAGTAAGCACCGCACCACTCATCCTGAAGATTTCTTGCCAAAAGGTGCTTAGGAACTTGCTGTCCCTATCACTCACAATGTTTTTCGGCAACCCATGCAATCTAAACACCTCATGAAAAAACAAATCTGCAACTTGAGCTGCTGAAAAAGAGCTCGTGATGGCAAAGAAATGAGCAAACTTTGTCAATTTGTCCACTACAACATAGATACAATCTTTGCCTTGGGCCTTTGGCAACCCAATGATGAAGTCCATTGATATGCTTTCCCATTTTTGGTTGGGAATGGGAAGAGGTTGCAGCAGACCAGCAGGTAGAGTGTGCTCATTCTTGTTCATCTGACAAGTAGGACATTCCTGGATGTAGCGTTGAACTTCCCCTTTCAGCCCTTTCCAAACAAATCTTTCTCGAATCTGCTGATATGTCTTGAAGAAACCCTGATGGCCAGCAAGTGGAATGTCATGGAATGTCATCAAAATCTTCTTTCTGAGCTTAGAATCAGCCACCACAAAGATTCTACCCTTGTAGTGTATCAGCCCGTCAACCACCTTGTACCTTTCATCATGAAAAGTACCTTCAATGATGCTGATTGCCAAGTGATTTTTGGCATAATCAGCGAGCAACATGTCCTTCCAATCAGCAGTGAGCTCACACAATGGACTCAGATGAGGTCTCCTAGATAGAGCATCAGCCACAATATTGTTTTTCCCTTTGACATACTCAATCTCAAAATCGTAAGCTTGAAGCTTACTCACCCACTTTTGTTGTCTCTCGTTCAAATCCTTCTGATGCATAAGTGCTTGAGACTATTGTGATCAATCTTGACCACAAATTTGCTCCCCACCAAATACTGTTTGAACTTAGCTAAGCATTTCCTTGTCATAGATGGAGTAGGTCCTTTCAACACCTCTTAATTTTCTGCTCTCAAACACACCAAAACAGCCCCAACACGTTCTCCAGATGCATCACACTGTAGCTCGAAGGGCTTGGAGAAATCTAGAATTGCCAAAACCAGACGAGCTCATGATCTTCTTAAACTTATCAAAAGTATTTTGAGCCTTTTTTGTCGAACAAAAAGCTCCCGTTTTCGTGAGGTCAGTAAGAAGCGTTCTGTGAATAGCCCTTCACAAATCTTCTGTAAAAACCACAAAGACCCAAGAACCCTTTCAAATGAGTCAAGTTCTCTGGGGGTGGCCAATCAACTATTGCCTTGATCTTTTCGAGATCAACCTTCACTCCATCAGCACTGATTATGTGACCAAGGTAAAGTAGCTCCTTCATTCCAAATTCACATTTAGATTCTTTGGCAAACAGACTTTCTGATTCAAGGATGCTAAGCACTTCCTCTACGTGCTTGAGGTGTTCTTCCCATGTCCTGTTGTAGATCAAAATGTCATCAAAAAAGATTAACACAAAGTTCCTCAACTGCTTCTGAAAGACTCTGTTCATACAAGACTGGAAGGTAGCAGGAGCATTAGTCAACCCAAATGGCATGACTAAAAACTCGAAGTGACCATAGTGACATCTAAATGTTGTCTTCTCAACATCAGACCCTCTCATCCGAATTTGGTAGTAGCCCGACCTCAGATCAATCTTTGAGAAGAACTAGGCTCCATGTAGCTCATCTATGAGCTCATCTATCCTTGGAATGGGGTATCAATTTTTGATGGTGCTTTGATTCAAAGCACGATAATCCACACACATGCGAATGGTACCATCCTTCTTCACAAGAACAACTGCTGAGGCGAAAGGACTCTTACTTGGACGAATGAATCCCATCTCCAAGAGTTCCTTAATGTTTTTCTCAATCTCATCCTTTTGCTTCTTAGGGTACCGATATGGAGTTGTGATAGAATGGGGTATCGATTTTTGATGGTGCTTTGATTCAAAGCACGATAATCCACACACATGCGAATGGTACCATCCTCCTCCTTCACAAGAACAATTGTTGAAGCAAAAGGACTCTTACTTGGACGAATGAAGCCCATCTCCAAGAGTTCCTTAATGTTTTTCTCAATCTCATCCTTTTGCTTCTTAAGGTACCGATATGGAGTTGTGATAACTGGTTTAGCCCCTTCCTTGAGCTCTATGACATGCTCTAAGCCTCGTTCGGGAGGTGGCCCAGGAGGTAAATCAGCAAACACTTTACTCTTCCTGGTGAGTAAGGATTGGATATCAGGAGGGTAGTCCCTCTTTGTTTCAACCGGACTAGCTGGGAGAATCATACATTCTGCAGCCCACTCAACTTGATCATGCTGAATCAACTTTGCCATTCGCTTGAATGACACTATCCGAGGTCCACTGTTAGACATTCCTCTTAACACCACCTTCTTCCCATCGGACTGAAACTTGGGCTCCATGGTTTGCAGATTTAGGGAGATCTCTCCAAGTGAACGCAGCCATTGAATGCCTAGGACGGCATTCGTATCTCCAATGTTGACTACATAGAAGTCATCCTTGACTTCGTAGTTGCCCAATTGCATAGACATATTTGGGATCTTCTTGGTGCAAGAAATGTGAAACCCATCAGCAACCATAACCTTGAAGCATTCAAAATCTTCTGTTTGCAGCCCTTTCTTTGCCACCACCACTTCATCAATGAAGTTATGCATTGCTCCAATATCAATCAAAGCAACTATTCACTGCCCCTTAATCATCCCTCGAACCTTGAAGGATTCATTTTTTTGAAAGCTTGAAAGTTGAGCCAAGGTACCCCCACTTCCTTTTTCACCTTCAAATTCTTCGGGAACTCTTTCCACTTCGCTGTCATCAGAATCTGATTGCTGGTCTGAAGAATCAGAATTGATTTCTCCAACTGAATAGTATTCAATTTGATGAATTTTGACTCCCTTTGGGCAAATATGATCTTGGGACCATTTTTCTCTACACCGGAAACATAACCCCTTTCTTCCGAGTTCATTAAGTGTCTTTGGATCCAGCCTTGTGACATGAGTGTTATGATGTTTGAACTCCTTATGGTGAGGTCCCTTTCCTTTATCTCTTTTGTGAAATAATGGCTTGGATTGAATTTTTGCCTTGGGAGCAGCCCACTCCATATTTCTTTCTTTTTTCATTGGCTCTTGTAAGGAGGGTGGATCAAAAGCTTTAATCCAACCCTTGAGTGGTTCCATAAGCCCTTCACTGAATAGGATCACCAACCGCCTCTCGGTGATTCCCCTGACCATTACTGAAAGCCTCTGAAATTCAGCTATGTAAGCATCGATTGTGTCATGTTGTCTGAGTTGTGCCAATTCTCTGAAATGCACTTCTGGATCCTTTTTCTTGAATCTCTCTGTGAGCCTATTGGTGAACTCATCATAGGTAGTGATCGACAAATGCCCCAAGGTGACTAGACCATGGTACCACCATTCGTGTGCTACCCCATCTAAATGGGGCGTAGCAAACTTGATTGCCTCCTCTTCTGTCATGGGTCCAAGAGCTAGATAGTTGTCTAACTTTTGTATCCAAGCTCTAGCTGAACCACTGTCACTCCCGTCAAAATGTGGAAGCATAACCTTGTTGATTGCTTGATGCAAATCCCTCTGTACTGTTGCTTCCCTGTGTTCACGATGTCTCCCATGTCCTTTATTCTTCCTTTTATGGTCCACGAAATCATTGTAAGACATGTCTAACTTGATTTCATCAAGAAGAGACTCATACTCTCAGCACGATCAAGTCTCAATTGTTCCACAAATGATGCATTCTCTCCCGGATCGGGTTGAGGGTTTATTGGTGCCAAGAAGGTGGGTTTGAAAGGCCTAAAAGAAATGTTTGTTCTATTTGAGGTATGTGGAGCAGCATGTTCACTATGCTGGTTGGAGCCACTGTGTTCTCCGCTGTGCCCTTGATTGTTCTGTGAATTAGAACTCTGACCCATTTTCCCCATCATGAGAGATACCATATCCAATAAAGCATCCATCTTCCTCTCGAACCTCCTTCCCGGACTTGGTGTTCTTTCCCTTCCTTTTGCACTTTCATCCCGACTGCTTGTAAACCTCTTAGTACCACCCACTAGCCTTTCACTGTCCCCCATTTCTGTTTCTAGAGAAGACTCCCAATGAGCCCTCAAAACCTTTGATGTTGTCTGACCTTCAGGAACCTGATACCGCTGAAACTGACTTGCAGCCTTCTCATCTTCCCTTGCTAAGTATCTTCTTTCTCTGTCACTCATAGAAGGTTTGTTTCACAGGATGGCAGGATGTGAGGCTCTGATACCACTGAAATATCCCAGACCAATTTTTTCAATTTTTCAATTACAAAGAGTAATGCAACACACATCCGTTAGGGTTAGCACTTAAACCAGAACGATGCGGAAAACAACTCTAACCAAGAATGTACACCAAGATCCCGAGTTGGGCAAGGCCTGAGCATATGGTCAAAGGGTCTTAAAGCATTCTGAAAGTAACTCTAACCAAGAATATGCCCAAGATGGACTAACATATGGTCAGAGGATCTTTACAATTTTGTCTAAGTGTTGACCTTTTGAGCGTTAACATGTTTTTAAACACGCGCATAAGTGATTTTAAAGTGCCAAGGTATTCCCATACCTTTTGGAGTTGTTTTCTCGCTCCTAGGTATTATTTAAATTGATTTAGCACTTTATCCCGATAATTTCCTAGTGTTTCGCTCATTTTTTTTTGGAAAATTTGCCCAAGTCCAGTCTAATTTTGAAGTTTCTAAAAAATTTTGAGTGGTTAAAATGTCAAATTCCTAAGGGAAATTCATATTCCAAGGGTTAGAAGCTCAAATTCCATGCTAGAGGTGCTTTTCCCCTCATATTCCAGACTACCCACCCTTTTCCCCCACTCAAAATCCACACTGCACATGGGTTTCCCTTGAAATCCATACTGGCTATGATTTTCACCACTATTTATCCATGCTGGGTCGATTTTCCCCTGGAAGTGCTAAAATTTGGTTAGGATTTTTCCAGACTACCATCGATTTCCACCAGGAGTGCGGACTGGAGTGCGGACTATAGTACGGACTACGTTGAGGATGATTCCGTGCCTGGGTCAATTTTCCACCAGGATATTTTTTGACAAGTTAGTGCGAATTTTTGTGCAGACGCTGAGTCCATACCCAAGTCGATTTTCCACTGAGAGCATTTTGATAAGTTTTGAGTCCGGATTTTGATTGCTTGTTCAACTCTTGGATCTTCCTTTATCACTGCTCGAGTATTCTCAACTGCTTCTTCAACTTTTGTCTGATGGCATTCTTTTTCAAGTGCAAGGCATGGCGATCTATCCACTGTAATACATTGTTCATCAAGTGCATTTATATCGTCAACGTACAATTGATCCTTCTCACAATCAAATGCTGGAGCAATGTCTTGTTCATAGGTTCTCCTGAATTCGGTTGCAAGATGTGCACCCCAAGATCTGTTCACAATAGATTCTTCCTCGAACAAAGTTGGCATTCCAAATTGGTTTCTGACTTGATTGATAGCCATTTCACATACTGAGCAAGTAAATTTAGAGTGAGGTGAGTTGTGAATTCTACACCACAATGGTAGTAATGTGCTCTCTAAACGCATTTCACCATTCAAAATGAGTTGACTCTCGATCATCCACAAGAAGCTTAGAAGAGGATCCTTGCTCTTTGGGACACTGAAGCTGCCTTCTTCTGTTTCTGGCCTGGGGACATCACAAAAGAAGATTTTTCCTTGCGCTACCGATTCCATCCTTGATAAGTACTTCAAGCAATGCATTTCATCATGTTCCTCTGTCTCGTGGATTCGACATTGCCCTGGCTTTGCAAACTCGAACAATCTGCATGGATAAAATTGTATATCTAATCTCCACCACAATTGAGGAAAATCAACTTGTTGCTCATCATGAAACCGTTGTTGCTCCATTAAGAAATCTTTCTTTTTTGATTTTTTTATTTTTATTTTTATTTTCTATTATTCACTTTTTTTTGGATTCTCTATTTTTACTGTTTTTTGGATTTTCTATTTGTTTTTTTTACTTTTTATTTTTATTTTCTGGAATAAGAGAGATCTTGAATATCTCAGATTCAACTTGAGAGCTCAATTGGTTCCAGCTTGCTTCCTTGTTTTCGCAAGTCCAACTGATGACCCAGCGATCACCTCCTTTCTTTGTACCAGCTCTACTGAGTGTTTGAGAAAAGGCTTTCCACTGATCTTCCTTGGGTTCAAGAGTTCGCATTTGCTCATCTTTCTTCTGCTTCAATTTTGTTGAGCGTGAAAAAAGCTTCGGATATCTTGTCTAAATATGACTTGATAAGTTCCACTGATCGTGGCTTGACAATGATCAGCCCTCCTTCTAGCGCCAATTTTGTTGATGTGTTTTTTTGTACACATGCGAACACAGAATAAAATACCTAAAGGTACGTTATCCTCTCTTGAACAAAGTTTCCCAACTGCTGAAGATTTCACCGAAGGATCAATCGAGGCAACTCCAAGGTTCTTGTATGTAGGTTCTCTACGTGTGGATAAGCTTCTCGTGGTATGATGTGATTTTGCCAGAATCACAAGGGGACTTACGTTTGACTGCCTAAACGTCTGATTTGCTTTGGATATTGCTGGAACGTGAGATTTTACAGGTCCTAGATTTTGAAAAAAAGGAAAAAGGAGAAGGGTTGAAACGGGATCTATTTCTAATATTAAGAATGTAAGAGCAATGAATGACCTTTGATGAAATTCTAACTAAGTCTTGCTTTGACATCACAGGACCATCTCCACAAGGTTAGTGCGATCTTCTGAGGAAAGCTTTATGATGTTCAGATCACCGCTACAAGCATGGACACCATCAAGCTGATGCATATCAATGAAGAAGCGACAATTGAAGTTAAGCTTAAGCTGAATGATTCGAGTTGACTACACAAGGCAAGTCTGTAATCAACAAACTGCTAGTAGTATGGATATACAAATTTCACCACCGATCATACACATTTCTTCCACTCATCTAATAACATGAAATCAAATTTGAGAAGTATAGAGACCATGCAAATTGTTGAATCGACCCATTGAATTCACCATTTCTTCAATGAAGTTTACAAGTCCTTTACAACAACATCTTGGCAACAATCTTTGCCTTCTCTTTCTATTCTACTCTAACTATTTCCTACTCTCTGACTATTCACTACTATCTATTCTCTATTAACCAACTTTTACCTATTAGCTCGTTATTAACCTTTACAAATGAGGAGCCAGGGCTTATATAGAGAAACCCTTTACAAATAGACAGCTCTGATTGATTTAAATCAATGGCTAGGATTACAAGATAGAAACCATAATTAGGGTTTGTTACAACAAACTTCCTTAGCCAATTAAAAAATTACATTACAGGAGTGAGGACAAATAAGAAGCAGGGGTAGGTACATCGAAGTTTGTGCCACCTCCGATAAATTAGGTACATTGAATCTGGTCATGCTGAGGTGGACCAATCCAACTGGAAGAATGATGATTGGGATGCCACCTTGTCTGACACTTGTAACTTGGTTGATGTTGAATTTGATGATGCTGGGAAACTAACTTTGATTGACTCTTCTGAGACTATCTGCTTCTTCAATGAACCCTTGCACTGATCTTATTTGATTCTCCTCTATCTTTGATGTGATGGATGGGTGGTGTACCTTTCCTTGAAATGCTGGCAACAGCTTTCATTGTCATCTTGTGGTTCCTTAGTGTGGCAAAGTGAAGGTTCTGGAGGTAGCTAGCAATTCCTTGAACACCTTAAGTCTTCCCTTTTGCCTGTGGAACGTCCTTGACAATGATGGACTGGAATTGGTTGTCCTTGATGATGTTGGACTGGAAGTGACCGTCCTTGATGATGTTGGACTGGTAGTGGTCGTCCTTGCCCTGGCCTGGTTTTCTCCATCTGCAAAATAAACCAAAAGGTGATTAAGTACATATGACATGTTCATTTCAAAAAAGCATTGTCCACCTTAAATCATCAACAAGACTTCAAAATAAAGTTCGCTCAAAATCCTTCCCAGGGACAGGCCCTATAAGAATTTTGCCCTGGACCCTTTGGAAGGGTCAGGAGCTAATTTTGCAGTTTGCACTCCAAGATAATTCTATCACTTGTTTACTCCAAAATTCCTTCCAAGGCAAACATATGATAGCTTTCCTTCCTCCAAAGCCTAGGGATCCATGCTTTGACCTTTATCATGAGCAAGTTAGGTGAAATTGAGAATTTTGCCCTGGACCCTTTGGAAGGGTCAGGAGCGAATTTCTTGATCATCAACAAAACACTCGCTTCTTTCACTCACAACCCCTTCTAAGACATGCTTGTGGCAATCTTTAAGCCCAATCTACCTTGATCACTGTCTTGGTCTAGCACAAATTTGAAGGAAAAATGAGATTTTGTGAATTTCGTCCTGGACCCTTTGGAAGGGTCAGGAGCGAAATTCAAGTTTTAGGCTTGATCTTACACTTCCTTTACCTCAATTCACTTTACAAGGCAAGAATACCTCACTCCACCTTCAACCATCCTATAGGCATTAACGTTTTAGCTTCACTCAAGGAGGAAAAGGGTGGTTTGAAGAATTTCGCTCTGGACCCTTTGGAAGGGTTAGGAGTGAAATTCATGACTTGCTTGTTTTCCTTCACCAAGGTCCATCTTTTTCACCTTCTATACTTGGGACTCTCATCCTTGGATCCCTCTCCCATGCTTGCAACATTTTGCTTGACCTCAAAATGACCAGAAACGAGAATTTTGCCAGAAATCATGGCCAAGGACAAGACCTATAATGGATTTCGCCCTAGACCCTTTGGAAGGGTCAAGAGCGAATTTCTTCCTCTAGCCCAAAATCATCATTTTTGGAGACAATAATCCATTCAAGGGCAACCTCAAAGGCTTCTATCACCTTGGTCTAGGCCTAGCTTGGCACAAATATGAAAGGAATAGGTGGTTTTTAGGAATTTTGCTCTAGACCCTTTGGAAGGTTCAAGAGCGAAATTCATGATTTGAGCTTATTTTCTCATTCTCTCAACTCCAATCCACCTACAAGACCAAGGATACATCGCCTCACTCCTATCTAGGCCATTAAAAACAAAAAACTTAACTAGATTTGCAAGGAAAATAGGTGATCCTAGGAATTTCGCTCTGGACCCTTTGGAAGGGTCAGGAGCGAAATTCTTGATATGGCTCAATTCCTTCATGTTCACAGATCACTAGCAACTCAAAGTTTTGCTCAAGGACTTCTCCAATCTTGCCCCATCCTAACCCACACTTGACTTAGCATAAAATTGAGAAAAAAAGGTAGTTTTGGGGAATTTCGCTCTGGACCCTTTGGAAGGGTCAGGAGTGAAATTCAAGATCAGGGCACAATTCCATCTCCTTCTTCCCTTGCTATGCCATGATTCTCACCTTTGGATTCCTTCCTCATGAAGACAACACTTGTTTAACCCCCAAGAAGGCCTGGAAGGAGAAATTCGCTCAAGACCATGTCCACGGACAAGACCCATTTGGATTTCGCTTTGGACCCTTTGGAAGGGTCAGGAGCAAAATTCATGTCCTAGCTCAAAATCATCATTGTTGATGGCAAAAGGTCAACTCCAAGGCATGCCTAGGGATCCTTCTAAACTCTATTCATCTTTATCCATGCCTAGCTTCACACAAAATGAAAGGAAAAGGTGGATTTTAGGAATTTCGCTCTGGACCCTCTGGAAGGATCAGGAGCATATTTCCTTTTCTAAGACAAAATCTTCACCTTTCATCGCTTTCAAAGATTCCTAAAGGCAAAACATGTCCATTCTTCCCTTCAACATGCCTTGGATATTAAAAATTTGATCAAACAAGGAAGAAAATGAGGTTTATTGAGATTTTCGCTTTGGACCCTTTGGAAGGGCCAGGAGTGAAAATCATGTCTTAGGCTTTGGACCCTTTGGAAGGGTCAAGAGCAAAATTCAATTTTTAGGCTAAAATCCTCCATTTCCTCCACCTCTAGTCATTCCCTTAGGCAAAAACATGTAAAACACTTCCATACATGCCTTAGAAACTAGGAATTTGGTCTTGACAAGTGAGATATTGAGGTTTGAGGGGATTTTCGCTCCGGACCCTTTGGAAGGGTCAGGAGCGAAATCCCTACTCTTGGCTAGTTTCTCACTTTCTTTCATCTCATTCTCCTTCAAACTTGATCAATTCGACTTCCTTTCACCATAATCAAGGCAATCCACCACCAAATAAGCTCAAAACAAGGTCCTTCTAGTGCTCAAGGTAAAATAGAGGGTCAAAATAAGGATTTCGCTCTGGACCCTTTGGAAGGGTCAGAAGCGAAAATCATCCTTGGGCTCAAATCCTGACTTCATTTTCACATTTCTTCACTCCAAATAAGTGTTTTGCCTTCACAAATGCCTGGTAATGAGCTAGTTCATGACTTTGGGCAATGTAGAATGTCTTATGGAGAATTTCGCTCTGGACCCTTTGGAAGGGTCAGGAGCGAAATTTAACATTTTGGTCTCTCCGTCAGGATTCATGTATGGAATATAACATTTAAGTATAAGACTTATACTTTAAGTTATATTCCATATATATTGTCAGGATGTTTGAGAGTGGTCTCGGACCTCCAGGAGTTATAATGCAAAATCTAGTTTTTGGAGGATTCTTCAATTTTCCAGACAGCCAAATTTCAGGATCAGGAAGACATTCCAGACTTAGCCAAATTTCAGGGCATTTGAAGATCAGGATGACATTCCAGACTTCATCACTCACCAATTTGACTTAACTCAAACCTTCAAGTATGATATTCACTCACCAAGCCTCATTAACCTCCTCAAACAAGACACAATTAGCAACAAGAGAAAAACTTTGTCCTAAGGAAGACTTTCAAAGAAACCCTAATTTTGGGGCCCTGTGGACTCACCCTGGCTCAAGTAGAGCCTGCCATCCTAGTGATCCCTCTAGCAACACTCAATATGCAAAGGCTAAGATACAAACCCTAAAAACCCAGAAAGCAAACCCTAGAAAGCAAAAAAGTAGGGGTCCCCATTTGCAATGGGGCGATGTCTGAATATGTCACAACAGGATGATCAGAGCATTGTCAGTGATGTCAAGATTCATGCAGATGAAGAGAGTCAAGCTCCCAAGAGAAGGAAGAACACGTCAAGAGAAGTCAAGGCCAGAGGGAAGAAGATTGAGGAGGTGAAGAAGAAACAAAAGACTATCATTCCTCCACCAATCATTCCTTCACCGCCTCTCAGTGTCTCATCAATCGAAGTGATTGAAGTAACAGAGCAGAACAAGGAAACCCCGTAGTGTTCCAACACAGTGATTCTACCAAGGAACACTCAGTCCAGTTACATGCCACACTGACATCTGCACCTCCTAATGAGAATGATGATCAGCCAGGATCCCCTACGGTCCTTCTCGAAGTTAGTTTGGGAAATGAGGTATACGATTGGACCAAGAATAATCCTGATGATGATGATGTTATCTCATCTTTGAGAGGACTTGATCGAGAAATATGTTTCGATGATGGTATGGAGATGGCCGCTATTCCTGAATGGCTGATGAGAAGTATGGAGAAAAGTAAGAAAATGATAGAGGTACAATCTATTGACGACATTGATGACTACCTAACTAGGAGTGCTGAGGAGAAAGAACCCAAGAGAGCAGAGATTTTCTCGCACATAGCTAGAGATGAGACAGGAATGCGAATTGCGCAAATTGTTGTTGCTATTGCAGGCGTGATAGCGGACATTGCTACTCCCATGGATTTCCAAATCACTTCAGTTGCCCTTGGTCATACATCCACAAAGCAAGAATTTCAAGAGGTTGGTGATAACCTCAAGGCAATCGATGCAAGGTTAGACAGAGAGATTGCGGAGAAAGAAAGGTACAGAGAAGAGAATATCAAACTTAGAGAGTATATTGCAGGGATAAGGCGTGAAAATCCCACCCTTATTTCCCCTATTGCAATTGACCATGGAATGCATTCACACTATGAGGCAGCGAGAGATACTCTCGGAGGTGGAAAAGTGGATTGAGAATACAAGACAGCAGGCGGATGATTTCCTTACTCAGTTTGTCCATGCATATCATAGGACAATAGGGCTCGCATTTAGAATCCAGTATTTGGAGGGAGTTTGGGAAGAATTCCGGCCTATTCAAGAGAAGACTATTCCACGCCTCCAGGCTTTGAAGAAGATTCCTAATTCCACCTTGGTCAGCGAGAACATTGTGCACAGTGGCGACAGATACAATTTCCATGGCTGGTATTGTTCATTAGCCATCAAGAAATCAACTTATGAGAATGCCCGGTCGAGTTGTATGGAGATGGAAGGATTGATTCAGGATATTCAGATGAAGATCCTTGCCTCGATTGAGGAATTACTAGGTGTTGATGTTAGTGATGCAAGTGGTTTACACTTAGCTGAGTTAAGAGACGAGATGAAATTTATGTATTTTTCCCAATTGGACTCTTTGAAGAAGAGTCAAATAGATGACTTGGTCTCTTTGTTGATTCATGTTCATAGTTCGCAGAAGCTCATGCCAAAATGGGAGAACAGTTTGGATGCTTGCTCTGTTTCACTGGACGTGTTTGATTAACAACATGATACCGTGCCTAACATTTCCATGGAGGAGTTAGATTCAGTATTGGCTAGATTCTTGGAGTATGCTACGAGAGAGAGAGATGCAAGGAGGAATCTTCTAGAAGATTCCCTATTTGATGACTAGGTATCTTTTCATTGGGCCATATGTAGGTGGCACCATTTTTTATGTAAACCCTAATTAGGGCAATTCTAGGGTTTTGTTGGCATGATCTCGACTGTTGATCTTGTATCAATCTTGGCCATCCGTTTTGTAATAGACTCTATATATGCCTCCTTGTCTCTCATTTGTAAGAGAGTTTTTGGAGAATTGTTGGTATATGTTGCAGCTATTTGAATCATAATCATTGTTCAATTGTTGGTGATTTTGCTCTTCAAGTGTTGTATTTGCATTCATGGTTCTCAATTCCTCCAAGTTAGATTAGAATTTTAGATTAGAATTTATTTTCATGTATGTTAGATTGAGTGAAAGATTTGTTGAATTCATTTGTGTGGAATCCTTAATCCATACAACTAGCCTCTTGCCGCTGGTAAGTGAGCCTTGTGTGGTCAACTGGAAATTTAAGTAAGCTTAACTTCAACTATTACACATCCCTTGACAAGCATCAACTTGGATGGTGTCAATGTTTGATGGTAATAGGCTGAAAATCTTTAAGTATACCTTAGACGATTGCACTAAGCTTGTGTCAATCCCTGTTTGTGAGACCTCGCCTAGTTTGATTCCACTAGATCCATTCAACATTTCCTACATTCCTAGGCTTAGAATAGATTTCCTGAACCCTATTCCTTTTGCCCAATTTTTAGTAAGTCTTAAAATTCAAAGCCATATTGATAAATCTTAAGTTGTCAGCACACCTACTCCGCATCTTCATGATAATCCAAACATTTGCGTAAATCCCCAAGTGAACACAGCAATTCACATCGACCATTGAGTTACCCACTCGTCAAGACCTGACATGTAGAAACCTTGGAATCATTTTAGTTGATCTCATTCTTAGCATCTGAGGTGATTTTGTTCAAGAGAGGGTAAATTATCTTGGTAAATTATTCTGTAATGTTATGTGCCTAAAACACACATCAACAGGTAGTTAAATGTATGCAATGGTATGCACTCAACCTGACATTGCACATTCAGTGTGAGTAGTCAGCAGGTTTCTTGCAAATCCAGGAAAACAACATTGGCTAGCGGTGAAATGGATTTTAAGATACCTAAGGGTACTAGTTATTACTGTTTATGTTTTGGTAATACTGATATGGTGCTTGAAGGATTTACAGATGCGGATATGGCTGGAGATGTGGACACTAGAAAATCCACCACTGGTTATCTATGTACATTTGCAGGTGCAGCAGTGTCTTGGGTATCTAGGTTACAACAAATAGTTGCTCTCTCCACAACAAAGGCATAGTATATCGCTGCTACAGAAGCCTGCAAAGAGATGTTGTGGATGCTACGTTTTCTAGGAGAGCTAGGAATAAAACAGGACAAGTATGTGCTATATTGTGACAGTCAAAGCACCATTCACTTGGTGAAAAATCCAGCCTTTCACTCACGAACCAAACATATTGATTTAAGGTATCATTGGATTCGACAAGTATTAGAGAAAGGGCATTTGAATTTGGAAAAGATCCATACAGATGAGAACCCTGCTGATATGCTTTACTAAAATTCTGCCAAGAGACAAGCAAGAGTTATGTAGGAGCTTGGCAGGCCTACAGATGACTTGATGCGCGGGCTTGGGCAAGGATCAATAGCAAAGGTTCATCTACAGTAGCAGCTGGTTATCCAGGGCCTTTTCTTTTGGCTTCAAGTGGGAGAATGTTAGTTGTAAAGACCAAATTTAGCTTCAAGTGGGACAATGTTAGTTGTGAAGGCTAAATTTAAGGAAAATACATATTTAGAAACTTCTAATGCATGTTTCCTGTATTATTTAGAAACTCCTAAATAGAAACTTCTGAAAACCTCTCCTTGTTTTCTGCTCTATTATAAATATGCCCAATGTTCTCCTCTTCAAGGTAAGAAGAATGTAATGAAGTTGAAAGAGGCAGTTGATAATCCTGGAGTTTGATGTGATTTTTCTGCTGTAATAAAAATCTATTGACCCTTGCCCCGTGGTTTTTCCTCCACATTGGAGGTTTTCCACATAAATATCTGTGTACTGTGCATTATTTTTGTTTTGCTGTCTATTTTATTTCTGGTATTGATTTATATTGCTGCTATTATCATACATATCATTCTTTTAATTCATAACATAAACATGGTTAACGACATCTTAGTGCAAGATCTTAGGGCCATGCATGTGAATACTTAATAATTCTTAGAGACCCTATGGAACCATGCTCCTCTCCCTTCAAGTCTGAAAGCGAACATAAGACAACAAACATAACAAGAGAGCAACGCACATAATATTCATTACAACAGACCCCATGGATCTACCCTTGCATGGTTTGGCATGGTTAGAGTATGATAACCTCTATGCCATAGAATCATTTTAACTTCATCTCTTCCAAAATGAATGCCATTAAACATCCAAATGCCTCTAAGATAAAACTTTCATGGCATAGGAAATAAAAACAAAGAAAATCCATATTACATGCATCCTCTTTAAATTGTAGGACCTAGTTTCTAGGGTGTTCAATCAAGACAAATCCCAATTGACTGTCCATCTATCTTGGCCACCATGATATTCAAGAAAAAGGTGTAAAGAAACCCAACGCATGGAAAAACCTAACAACTCAACATAAGTCAAGCTGGACTCGAAATCTCCTTCCCAAAATTCCCTCCAAAAGCTCATGGACACAAATCTTTGACTGAGTAAAAGTATTTGATAAGTTTAAGGTTTTTGGAAACCTCATCACATGCTAAGAAATCTCTAAAAGGCAAACATGATTTGAAGATATCAACATGGGTAAAACACTTAATCAAATTTCTTACCTTTGAAGAAACTTTCAAACTTCAAGTCCTCAGATTGCTCCAAGTATTGCTTAACATAACATCATCTAACTGGTATAACAATTTAGGCCAACGGGAAAAATAGGCCAACAATGCTACCTCACCAAAGTTGGTCCCACAAAATGATACCACTGGATGTACATAAAACATAGGCTAAACAAATAATTAAATGATAAAATTAATAATTAATGATGGGACTTACAAAGGTTGACACATTAATCTCACAAAGGTTGACACATTAATCTCAACATTCTCCCACTTGTTGAAGACCTTTCAAGAGCCAACATGAAATCAACTACTAGGAGCCGAGAAATCCATAGACTCTGAACACCATCTAAACTTTTCTATGCTCACAAGCTTTGTCGGTGTAATAACAACATTTGTCAAAGTGTTAACTTTCTCCAATTTCACCTTTCCATCTTCCACCATTGCATGGACAAAACCGAACCAAACATCAATATGCTTAAGTCTAGGATGGAAGGTAGGAATTTGCCGCAAACATATGGTACAATAGCAATCATAATAAATAGTAATCAATACTGCATCAAGCCAACGTAAGAACACAATTGTTTAAGCCAAATGGCTTCTTTACAAGCATGAGTAGTTGCCATATACTCTTCTTTTATCATGGACAAAGAAACTATACCTTGCCACTTACTCATACAACTGATAAAACCACCAAACATTGTGAATACATTCCATTGGTGGATCTTCTACTACCAATGTCACATGCCCAATCTAAATCCACATATCCACGAATACAAACTTTATTTCAAGGTCTTGTAGGATAGCCATGAAAATACATGGAATACTCGGAAGTACCTTGTAGATATCTAAACACTCTCTTAAGTGCATCCCAATGTACTCATCTATGATTAGCCATAAACCAATCTAGGACTCCCACTAATTCGGTAATGTTTGGACTTGTACAGATCATGGTACACATCAAACTGCTAACAAAAATCATAACAATACAATAGTCATGTCCTCCATCTCAATAGGAGATTTTGGACAATCCTCCACCAATAGTTTCGTCTAGGTTGCAAAATGGGAACAACCAAGAATATACAAACTATCATGTTGAATGTCTCTAGTTAAATGAATTTACATACTTACTTTGGCTTAACCAGAGATTTTTGCTAGCTTTGTCTCTTTTGATCTACATTCCTAGAATGTACCTAGCAGCCCCTAAATATTTCATTTCAAACTATGTTGAAAGCTAAAACTCAAATCAGAAATCATAGTTTTACCATTCCAAAAAAATAACATATCACCAACATATAATGTAACAATAAGATTGCGATCATTATCAAACTTATAGTAGACACAATGATCAAATTTTGATATTAGAAATCCAAAACTCACAAAGGCATAAAACTTTCAATACCACATCCTACGAGACTATTTCAAATCATATAGAGACTTCTTCAACTTGCAAACCAAAAGTTCTTTACCTTTAATAGCATAATGCTTTGGATGTGACATATATTTCTTCCTCCAAACCACTATGAAGGAATGTTGTCTTCACATTCATCTGTTTAACTTCTAAATCATAAATTACAGCAAGTGATAACAAGAACCAAATGGAGGTTAGCTTTGCAACAAGAGATAATATCTCACCATAATCAGTTATATCCATTGCAAGTAACCCTTCATGACCAACCTTGATTTATGTTTCTCAACGCTACCATCAGGATCAAACTTTTTCTTTAACACCCATTTGCAACCAACCATTTACATCCTTCAAGAAAAGGTACCAGATCCCATGCCTCATTTTTCTTTAGTACAACCATCTCTTCTTCCATGGTTTTTATCTAGTAATCTACATCAATCATACCCATAGCCTCCTTTATGATCCTTGGCTTATCAATGTTAGCAATCAAAGAAAAAATAGAATTATAACCGAACAATGAATAACCGAATCTTTCAAGTTGTCACCTAATCCAAGTGGACCTCCTCAAAAGTTGAGGTTGAGGTTCTTCTTCTTAATTTTTAGAGTTACTAGAGATATCCTCATTATTGGGTCCATCATGGGTTTCTAGTTCAACTTTCTTAAGATCAAGAGGAAGTTGAACGACATGTTTCTTTCTTTTTTTGGTTGCAAATCACCAAGGAAGCTTTCATCTCTCTAAAAATAACATTTCTACCATATAGAACCTTTTTAGCCATTAGATCACAAATCTTGTACCCTTTCACATTAACACCATAGCTAATGGAGATACACTTAACTACCTTGTTCTCAACTTATATATTTTCTCCCTTGGCACATGAGCATATGGCTCGCAACCAAACACACAAAGATGTCTCAATGAGGGCACCTAACCACATCTCCAAGGTGCCTTCTCAAAAAACGTTGATGTAGGAGATCTGTTAACCAAATAGCAAACATTAGCAATAGCTTTAGCCTAAAAATTTTATTCAAGGCCAGCTCCACTTAGCATACTCCTAGCCCTCTCCATCAACATCCTATTCATCCTCTCCACGACTCCATTCTCGAGGGGAATATGGAGTTGTCACGAAAATAGTTATTAAGTAAATAAAATAACTTAAAATGATATCTCCTTTTTTTTTTTAAATTATATAAATATGATCAAAATGATATCTCATCGTTTTTAAGATAAATATATTTGAGATGTTTATACTAGTTTACTAGAGAGATAATTTATTATTTTAATTTTTCAAATTCAAATGTATGTGGGTCATTTTTAGTTTTAATATATATTGTGAGGATTATTTTATTTATTTAAAAATTATTTTCTTTATTTACTTAATAGTTATCTTACACTTTTAGTTTTTTAAAACATGTAGACTCTACACACTAAATAAAATAGAATAATTATTGAATAATTATGATGTAAAATAAAATCTATTAGTAAAATGTCGAATCAGTTGCATGGTCCAAATTTAATTAGTAATAAATTTATGGTTGGATTTTATCTAGTATTATGATATTTATAGTAAAATTTGATTGCAAAGTTTTTTAATCAAATTCATTAGCCCATATTTTCATTACAATAATTCTCATGAACTCATTTCTATGAGAATGCATGGTCCACTTAACATTCATTGTATCAAGACTTCCTAGGAGATCAACTCATCCCAATACTACTCATCCATTGATAAATAGGAGATACTTTTTTACAATAAGTCAAATTAAAATGTTTATATTAGAATTCAACTACATTATTTTATTTGATATTGTAAAGATTAAATTTCATTTCTACTTTGTGTGCGTATATATATTTATATATACATATATATATACATACATGTATGTATATATGTATGTATATATATACATACACATCTATGTATACACACACAGATATATATCCAAGATTTCCTTAGTATTATTTAAAATAATATAGTGGGATATTTAAAGGGGAAAATCATATTACAAAAGGGATGCAAGCATGAATATAAAATGTTATAGAAAAACAAAGTTTAGCAGGCCATACAATAATATATCAAAGAGGTATTTTTAACTATCATCCAATTCAACTATTAAAAGTTAATATTTATCACTTTTTCTTGTGGATAAGGTGTAAAATTACTACGATCATTGAATTAGATGATATTTTAGAGTGATTCCAAACCAAATCACAAGTCAAAACTATTATAAACCAAGAGAAACAATTTAACAAATCGTCACTTAAACACAATCAACATAAGAGAGAAAGCTAAGAAGCTAAAAACAACCCATAAATGCCAACCCATGCTTTGAGCTACTCCCAACTATCTCCCTTTTGAGCCTACCAACTCACCCCTTTAGCTACCACAACCACTTGCTTAGAATTCTCTTAATGTTAGTCATATATTGATCTGACTTTAGAGGCAATTATCATACATCTTTGAATTCACTCTCTATTATATATCACGCTTCTGCGTTATATCATTGTGTCAAGATGTCATAAATATATTATTGTAACCTTTAATTCAATCTATTTGATGCTGCACTAAACAATACTTAACCTTAAACCCACCAGCCATCCATTACTATAGTTCCCTTGGTCTAAATTCTAGACCAACTACCATTCCTCGTACTTCCCCACCTAGACCTATGTCACATGACATGGCCTAGGCTTTGGAATAGATTGCATACCATAGCCTTAAAATGCCATTGCAATTTTATTTGATTCCATGAGCATCTAATAACATAATGTACATGAAAAGATTTCATTACAAGACACATTACACAACTGTGTCATCGTCTCATGCATGGCTTGGCTTTGAATTTGTACTTCCTCCTATGGGCTTGACTTATCGTCAAAACAGGACAAGGTCACTTACCTTTTGACTACAAGCAAAGGCACACTATTCTTAGCATGACAAGAATTTCAAAAAAATTTAAAAGTTAAATGATGCAGATCCAGCAAATCAATAGCCACATAAGGCATTAATGTATGAACAAGATAGATCACTGAGATGTCTATGACTAGGACCAAGCTACCTGGCATAAAACAACCCGTAAAGCCAACAATTTCATTGGCAAATCTTACATATCATTTGAATATCAGGCCATAATCAAATTGGAGTTTCATTTTATTTATCGTCTCACATTAACAGATCGAAGAGTAAAAATCAACAATCGCAACAAAACACACAAGCAAGGCTTAATTCATAATTGTCATGGGGGAACACGAACCGATTGGAGCCCAATTCAAATGAATCAATAAAACAAAATGCTACTTCGTGGAAAATCTTGAGAAAGAGGGTTTGATAGATACTTTAAGAGAATCAAGGGTCATGACCCCACAATGCCCATTGATTTTGCTCGGAACTCGGTTTGAGGAGCTCATTGCATACATGACCGATCTCTCTACCGATGGCATTAAAATCTTTAGACAAATAGGAATAAAAAGAGGCCCTGTCTTTGTTCTTGAGAAATGGAGAATAACTGAAGCGGATCTCACAATGGCTTCTTGGGGTCTTCCTTGACGTGCCCTTATTAGGGAATTGATCTGCAGCTTATCAACTTTCCATTACTACCATCCCTGAGTACTCGATTCTAGAGTTCAAACAAGGTGTCAGCTTTGTCCCCCTACTGTTCAGCCACACCATTGTCTATAACCCCCCTGAGCAATAGCATTATCCCCTACTCAATCCCCGCCTAACCTTGCTCAAAAATTTTAAATCCATTAGAAATTATGGTTACTCCAATGCCCCTCCCTTCGTTTATTGTTGCTCCAATGCCCCCTCCCTCTGTTTGTGTTTAGCAATAAACAACAAAATTAAAATAAAGACATAAAAAATAGATACATAATATATAATCTACACTCATTCTTTTATACAAATATTTTAACTTTTCAAATATTTTGAGATAGCGAAAAAATGAAGAGACTATTCAAATATTCTGAGACAGCAAAGAAATGAAGAGACTGATGAAAGGAATGGTCATATGATCGTTGTACTTCACATTCTCTACAATCTTCCCCTTGAAATCCCACACAAACAACCCCAAGTTTCATCTCTTAGCATTACATTTTAACCAAGCGCAAGACTTGAGACCAAATTCTATTCAAGAACACTTCAGATGAGTCTTCTTCAAAGTTATGTTCGAGTCATTCTGAATCATGATAGTACTCTTAATTTCTATAGCTGATGTATCCTCACCTCCACCAATCACCGCAAGCTTGACTCTATCGAGATGCTTGGTGTGAATAGCATCACTTTTGAGTACCATACTGCAGTCAGGCAGTCCTCCCCCCACCAATTTTAGTAACTCGCACATTTTTCATAATGAAATTATGTGGATTCTTAGGGAAAACTTGAGTACAGGCATTTGCAACGATGGAGAACAAAATGTTGTTTTATCCAAATTGTTTACTGGCAACAAGAGCTTACATTGTAAGAGTGACTTGCTCTTTATTCTTAGTTTTATATCCTCGTGAATTTCTCAACGACTTAGAACCATCCTGCTATTTCTCTCCTTATGATCATAGATAAGAAAATCCTCTTCATGCCCAGAATAAGACCTATTGCTTCTGGGTCTTAGGGCAAAAATTGCGGGGCCCTTTCTATTGACAACTAAGAACCCACTTGGATCTGCTATAACTAACATTTCTCTATCCTTAGATACAGTAAGAATTATTTCTGAATCGGACGTGACGCAAAGTCGTCACTGCACTCATGACCTTTCAACTGCATCACATTCACTGTCTCTTTGACTACGCCACCCTTCACATAAACGAGTTCCCACACCTTGATATTTGCAATAAAAAAAGCAAAAGCCGCAAAACATCCATTTGGTCAAAGAGCAGCCATGTTGTTTTTCAATTAATTTGTGTCCAAAACTCCAAAGAATTTTCCAGTCACTCCTTGGAAAAGTTTGATGTCTATGCCCTCGGGGCATGCAGCAATAATTGTACTGCCATCTGCATTTCCATAGGTTGCAGAAGTTCCACCAAGAGTTAAGATGCTTTTCGTGTCATGCACTTGCTGCTTTGGCTTCTTTGAGGCGCTAGCATTGGAGCAAGAGCCCTCCCTAGATGGCACTGCCACGGGTGTCATTTGCATTCCTGCCAGATATACCTGCGCCAAAAACACTGGCCTAAGTGTATTTTCTATACTGGCCCCTTCGAACACCATCACAGAAGCAGGGGATCCCTAGGCCAACAGGGCATCTCTAATAATTCTCACCCAAAATTCTTTTCCCTAACCTGCACATGAGAGCATGCTACCAGTTCTCTCCATAATTGTCTTCTTCAAACTCTCTACGGCATTGATTTCTTGTGGTGAAAACAATTTTAATACCATTCTCTACACAAAATTGATCAAATTCTATGGAATAGAATTCACCACCATTATCCATTTTCAAACACTTAATTTTGTTGAATAGGTTTTCAACAACTAGTTTATCAAACAATTCAATCTTCTTATTTAAGATATAATCATCCAGAAAAATATCAAAATAATTACACCCACCAATCTAAGTTACTTACATAGGACCAAAGATAACCGAATTCACTAGCTCCAACGATTGCGTCTTTTGGTCACATTTTTTGGTAGAGAAGTTAATTCTCTTTTGTTTGTCATATATACAATGCTAATCTATTGATTGCAGCCCCAAAAATTGATTTGCGTTGTGCAAAATCTCAAGGCCTTGCTTGCTCATGTGACCAAGCCTCTTGTGCCAAAGCTTGGAGTCACTGTCCGCAATTGCCTTCGCAGCCCACTTCCGTGTGACTCTAGCACATACAAAGCGTCTAACTTGCTTCCCCCAGCAATTACCAAGGCTCCTTTTGTTACTTTCCATCTGCTTGATCCGAAAGCGGCTCTATAACCCTGAGAATCTAATTGCCCAGCTGTAATCAAGTTTGTTTTGAGTCAAGGGACAAATCTTACATCCCTTAGCAGCCAACTATTTCCATTTGTTTGTTTCAACAAAATATCCCCTTTGACAATAATATCACAAGATTTATTATTAACAAGATAAACCTTACCAATTACCGCTTTCAATGTTTTTGAATAACTCCCTGCATGAAGTGGCATGAAAAGATGCCCCTAAAATCCAACACCCAAACATCTGTTGTAGATTCTCCTAAAATCCAACACCCAAACATCTGTTGTAGATTCTCTCGTAGTTAGAATAAGAGCACCTGCATCTTCTTCATATGCTGCATTTGCTTCATTTTCTTTTGGCTGATTTTCAACTTTCTTTTGATGTCGCCTTACTTGCCACAATATTAACAGCCACTATCTCTGCCTCTTGACTTTAAACTCCTATTTGATTTTGATCTTTCTCTCTTGTGCTCCCCCCTATTGCCAATTATCAAAGCATCTCTTGATGAAGTTCCTTGATTCTTCCTCCTCATATCTTCACTAAGAAGAGTCGCCACAACATCATCAAATTTTAATGCACTTGCCTTCTTGTCAGATATCAAGTTGTCAATAGCCATCACAACTCCTTCCCAACTATGGAGTAGAAAGCACAATAACAAAATGGCCTTGATTTAAATTCAATTTGTAAAATTCATTTAAATGGTTGGACACATTACCTCCTTCCTTCATCTTCAAGTTGTACAATTTCTTCATGAGAAAAACTTTATTTGATGCTAAAGCCATCTCATACATATCAAACAACTTTTCCCACAATCCTTTTGTTATTTTCGGTTGCAACATTAAACAGCACATTGCTGGAGGGGGGAAAAATTATGGTCACCACAGCCTTCTTGTCCAATTTCTCCCACTCATCGAACATCACAGTCAACTTCTTTGCCTTTCCTTCTAGCATTATTGCAAGATCTTCTTATACCAGCAAAGCTTCCAATTGTAGCTTCCACATTTTGAATATTTGACGAAAAAAAATTTCAATTGTCCATTCATCTGCTTCTTCCATATTTCCTCAATTTATTCAAAAAAAAATTCTACAACTTCACCCAAGCTCTGCGTTTGAAGAGCAATTTAAATAACAACAAACGGCAAAACTAAAATAAAGACAATAAAAAATAGACACATAACGCCATGAATTACATGGTTTACCATTAAAGGCTACATCCACAAGAAAGCAAGGCAATATCTTTATTCATTGTTTCTCACACAATACATAATCTGCACTCATTTTTTTATACAAATGTTTAACTCTTTAAATATGAAGGGAAAACAAAGAAATGAAGAAACAGAGGAAAGGAAAGGTAAGATGACTGTTGGACTTCACATTCTCAAGAGTTTGGCCCTTCCCCATCTAGTTTGTGTACCATTTGGGAGAAGAATTCGACTAAAGGCAATTCTTCTAGTAGTTGCAAAAAGAAGAAATATGTTCTTTGCATTGAGGAATCCAACTACCAAGAAGAGGAAGAGCTTTAACATGTCTCTAATTCTCAAGCGAAGAGTAAAGAGGTTTAGAACCTTAGCATGTCTCTAATTCTCAAGCGGAGTGTAAAGGGGTTCAAAAGGAAAAAGGTGCGATTTCTATTACTTAAAGAAACTAATAGAATTGAGGAATGCTTTATCTTTGACCCATCCTACCCTTCATCGTCCATTCAAATGCGATTTTAGCTTGTACAATGATTGGGCAAAAATTAGTGGAAATGCACAACGAATTCACCACCCACAAGAAAATTTTAGATGGTTTCATGGTGGATTCAATAAACCCAACTTTAAAACCTCCTTGATGATTAAAAGACTTGGCAAGGAGAACCTGACTCCTAGATAGATAGAGAGGATTTTATCTAATCAATAAACTCAACTTTAAACTCCTAATGATTAGAAGACCTGGCACCTAAAACCTGACTCCTAGGTAGATAGAGAAGATGTTATCTAATCAGTGGGAGAAGACTAAGAGATGAATAGGCTCAAAGAAAAAATTATCACGTAAGATGATAGGGTGGTTTCTCCCAACCAAAATAAAATTGAAAAAATTGGTGTACCACATTCCCACTACCATTCAAAATACTATTTGCATCAAATTGCTATAAAATAACATCAACCCACAAGAGATAAAAGCTAATGTTGGCCGTAGCACCAAAGCAAGAGATGAGCTCATGGCGAATCAATTGAAGACCCTCAAGACCCTTCGAGAGGATGGGGAGAATGCTAACTTAATTATTAAGGTCTATATATGACAGTGTTAATATTCTTTTAAACTTATTGTTCTACATCTATTGCCCCTTGTTGAGGCTCTGGTTTCAAAGTTGTTACTTAGTTGTTCCAAGTTAGTTTTTTAATTCTTTTGGTTCTTAACTGTAAAGAAATGATGTCCTTTTAAAACCTCTTTTTACTCTTAATAAAAAAATGAAACATCTAAATGTCTCCTCTAATAAGATTTGCATTTTGTTATTGATTTTAGATCTAATTACTTGCAATCTTTGTAATTTGAATTAGATCTAAATTATAACTTCTAGAATACATTGCATATTGTAGGGAATTGGATCAATGATTTATTTTCTCTACATTTTGATGATCCTGTATTTTCTTACATCACCTAAGAATTAACCCTAGATCATCCTTCTTTTCCTTTATGGTTCTAAATCTGCCACATCTTGGGATCTTTCAAATTCATAGGGATTTGAATTATATTCACTCTATATGGATTGTCCAAAACTTGTATGAATGATAGAAGCATATGCACAACACATGATTCATGAATAAAAATTATTTGTCCATCGTTTGGTAACCTAAATCCAAACTTATCACATCCTTGTGACAATTTACATATGTTGATGTGTTCGGAAATGATTGTATCACAATAATTGTGTCATGCTTACTATCTATTTCCCCTTCATCATTAGCTTCATGCTATATATTATGTGCATATACATGGTTGCATCCTCTTCTTTATTGAATTTAGAAAAAAAATTGAAACATGCTTCACAATACTATAATATGTTATGTTTTTTTGACTATCGTTATTTTGAAAATTTATTAATGGATATAGTTAAAATCAGTTGAGTGCTTGTTCAAATGTTTCAACCACTATTGACCATCCCTTTGTGCCTATTGCGAACACTTCAAATAACTCTAATACTACACCATCATTATATTTCCATATAACTCCTCAAGCATCTCTCCCTTACCTCGTGATATAAACATGACTCAAATAATTACATACTACATTAAAAAATCTTCCAAGTCCTAGTTTGATTGATCTTATTGTGAAATTTAACACAATTTTTTCTCTAAACCTAAACCACTTGTCAAAGATATATCCACTCCATGTTGTCTTAAATGTAGCATCTAACTCATATTTCCAAAAACCCTCAATGTTCCAAATAACTAAACATATATCCAAATTATTTTTCCCACAAGAAGCAAATAATTCTTCATTATAGAACTCCCGGCACGCAAGCAACCAAACCTTGGAACACTTGATTCTTTATGGAGAAAATTTTAAGTATTCAAAGTGGCCAATTGTATATAGATCATGTATCTCAAAAATGAGTATAAATGTATATGACAAGAGGTCAAAAGGACATATCCAACCAAAAATCTTTATCCCTTTCAAATCTCAATCTACCTCCTATATCAATGATATCAACCCAAGCATATAAAGAATGCAACATCATTGAACAGCTACAAAACTTACATAAGCTAAGATATCCCTATGAGAACTGATTCATACATCCTAAATATATAGAGATATCTTACAATAAGATTTAGGCAATGTCATTCTTAAATATAATACTAAGCTCACACAAGTAGCAACAACTTTAGAAGTTTATTGACAATAATGATATTACTACTATTTTTACTCTAAGGAGCTTCTACATACATCAATCATTAAGTATCATTTTCTTTAAGATGTTGTGAATAGGTATGGAAAAACAACTATCAAATGTGACTTAATTAATAATAATTCATGTTTGAATATATGTAGCAAGATTTCTTGCATAAGCTTAGGTTACATTAAAAATCCTCAGATATTATCACTGTCATTAACATTGGTATTAATTAAAACCAATTCTTTATGTCATTTGATAACTATCAAATAAACATATAACATCCTCTAGAACATCCATAGATACAAATCATGGGGGATGGGGGAAATTTCATTAACCCTTCATCAATGATTAAAATTTGCATTGAATGATATGCACAAGCAATGTCAATGAAGATTCATTATGCTTTTGTCAAATATACTCACAAAGCACTATTGTGCCTCAAACACAATTCATTAAAGTATCAAAGCCGAAAGAAGACAATAACAACAAACCAGTTATATGCTAGAAGATGAATGGGATGCCTTAGATTTTATACTATCATAGAAAATAAGGTAAAAATTAATGGTTTTGATATTTGCCCCCTTATTTATGGATTTATATACATGACCAAATTCCAAAGACCAAGCAAACCACAGTATCTACCAATGAAAACGCTAAGGGGATCTCATCCTTAAATAAGATTGAATTCTTTAACACTCATATTTCACTTGTTTTTGCTCTTATATTTCAATTCATCAATTATAAGAAGATGACATCAAATATATTTCATTTTCTACTTATTTTCAAGATATGCAAAACCTCAATCCATCTCATTGACATTTTTTACATATGACTCATATTTATCTCAATTAATTTACCTCAATCAATTTTTTAAATTAAACTCCTTAATTTATATAACATTTAAATTATAGAAATAATTTATATACCTTTTAAATGTATTTATAAAATATTTTTTCTATCCTCCAATTCTTTATATATTACAAACAAATAAAGAATACTTATTAAATTATTTACAGGCGAGATATTAATATTAAACACAAATAAACAGTGAAAAAATTAAATAAATAAAAGCTAAGTTTTATCTAGCCAAGAGGCATTATTAGTTTAGCCTAAAACACTTTGTGGAGAACTTTTCCTTCCAATTAAAACTTCTGGCCCGCTCCAGAGAAGACAAATGATTTAAAGAAATAAAAAACACTAGAAGAAAAAAGCGAAACCCCCAGTTTTATCCTTTCAACGAATCAAAACTTCTATTTAAATAGACTTCAAACTTTACCACTCTGTAAAACCCAACTTACTAATTAAATAAACTTCTATTTGAATGACAAACCCCCAGTTTTATCCTTTCAACCAATCAAAACTTCTATTTAAATAGACTTCAAACTTTACCACTCTGTAAAACCCAACTTACTAATTAAATAAACTACTATTTGAATGACAGATTTGAACAGGGCAAAAATCTGATTTTGAGTCAAAGCCTAATTGCAAGGAAGTCTGAAATTTGAATGAAGAAGTTCAGAATATCTTAAACTAACACGATCAAATTAACGAACAACATTTTCATTGAAAGTAATATTAATTAAGTAGTTTTCAGAGTTCAAGCTGCCCAGCTGCACAAATTGTTGCTTATTTTTTGCAGACTGCCAGTTTGCATTAATTCTACTGTTAAGATAGGTTGGATTGACTGACCTTTATGCAGCCCAGAAAAGCATCCTTTGTACTGCTAACTCTTTATTTCAAAGCCTGCACACGATTTATCTATATTAATGTCAGGTCACAACGCAAAAAGTACTGCAATAATGAGCAGGAAATCAAACATTTTTATTTTTAAATTAGTAAAAATTTAATATATAATCTTTTTTTTCAGTCTATCTGAAAAGGGAAGAAGATTTCTTTTGGAAATTCAAAAAAAATCTTAAAAATAGTAGGAATTTAATGTTATAAATTTCTTGTCAGAATATTTTGCAAAGATTTGTTCAAAATTAGTAAGAATTTAACATTATAATTTTTTGTCTTTTAAATAGAAAAAAACCTTTTCAAAAAAGATTTGAACCCTGATAAATAAAATAACCAAAAATAAACCCTCATCTACACCAAATTGAAACTTTAAATAAACATTTTAAAATTAATTAACAACTGTCAAATTTAAAGTTACCTGCACAGTCAACATTATCCCAGAGATCGCAAAAAGATTCAAACATCCAAACTCGGTAACTTTCAACATTATCCCAGAGATCGCAAAAAGATTCAAACATCCAAACTCGGTAACTTTTCTGCTTATACAATGACTCCAAGTACATATATAGACGAAAACTCACTCTTTAATATTTGGCGTACAATTATGACAAGACAACAAGAGTATACGTGTAAGAAAGCTTATAATAATTTTAGGTACGGCAGGATTTTTTCCACATAAATGCATATCTTGCCGTGTTAGCGAACAATTTGACTGTCACGCATTCATCTCCCAAAATTTCGACCCCTAAAATACGCCATCATTTTTAAGTTCTGACACAGCCAAGCTACTTTTGCTCTTTATATTTACAGAATTGCAGCCAGCCTGTTCTTTAGCACAAAGCAGATACTATATTTTGCATGATGCCATACAAATGGAAAATATTTCAAGCTTCTATATGTTTTTCAGATGGTCTCGGCTCTAGAATATGAAAAAATTACAGACCTTACTATGAAGAAATCATGGAATATCATATTTCAGCAATCTCTGCACCGTTGACGTCATTTCACACAAAAAAATAGAAGCAATTTGCAGAGTTACTACCAGCCCTCTAAATTTACCACACCTCAAGCGCTCTGCAAGATTTTTTCTCGCTTTTTTAATGTTAAATGAAAACCTATGGTTTTTGTAATTTGATTTCCGTGAAAGTGGCTCTGTTTCCTCTTTCTAGCCACTTAAATTGAAGTTTTCTGGACTTACATTCTGTTGAGAAACAGTAAATAACTATGTCTGCCATGAACAGAAAATTTAAACTTTGTTTAAACTAAACATTTTTCTATTTCAGACAAAAAAAAATTCTTACCTGACCAATCGTATTCCGACATAAATACCGAGCTGAAAATGCTGTGTGCTTTGAACGTTATTTACAGATGACAAACATATTAAATAGAAGTGTAAAATAAATTGGAATAAATTTTCAGGTCCACAAAAGCATTACGGAATCCTTAATGCTCTTGAAGAAACTGACGCACAAGCATTTAATGCATATATCAAATCAAAGGGAAAGCCGCTCGCATTCACTCAACATGTGTTGTCTCGTAGAAATTAAATGCATATATCAAATCAAAGGGAAAGCCGCTCGCATTCACTCAACATGTGTTGTCTCGTAGAAATTTTATTTTTTTTGTTTTTTTTTCTTCTTCGGGGGCTGTGGTGTATTTCAATTTATTTTTAACTAGTGGGTACATCTGTAAGGTATGCATGGTTTATTATGAAAAATTTTGGTCTATTTTTTGCATACATTTGTCTAGTACATGAGGTCAATTGATGTTGTTTATGTAACAAATGTCTTAATGGAGTAGTAGTAGCTTCATTTACATTATCCATATACTTACATGGATCCAAACATGATTCAAACAATACCTCTCAATTACGAAGATAATCACGCTCCATTACTGACATTCTCATGTTATGTTTGGAGTAGGGAGAGAGGGATAGAAAGAGGAGATAGAGGGGGGTGTACGATGGAAATGGAGTGGGTTATGGAGAGGTGAGGGGGAGATCAAGAGAGAGAAGAGAGAGATATATAGATGGAAGATATAAATCTATAGAGAGGGAGAAATAGGAAAATAATATGTTATGATGAAAAAAATTGGCACTTTGAAGAATGTTGTAGATTTTCTTACCAAGTTATTAAGCACAAAAATATTCTTGTTATATATAGGAAGCCATGGGCCTCATTTTTTGTACTTAATTATTTTTGTGTTCTTTTTAAATTATACTTACAATTATGTATGATATCAAGTGGGAGAATGTTGTATGTTAATGTTGTATACTCAACTCCTTATTTTAACCTCTTGACCATGGCCTGATGGCCACATTAAGGTCAATTTTACTTAACAATAATCATAGTGTAGGTACAAGTTAATCTTATACAGAGATCTCTTGACCTACAAAATGAATTAGTGTATTTCAAATCAAATTAAGCAATCAATTTTAACCCAAAGGATGTCCTTAGGAGAGAAACTAGAAGGGGATTCCATAGAGGGAGCTACCTCTTAAATTTCAAAATATGGATTGTCCCATGAAAGGTAAATATATTGCAAAAATGTAAAATGTAGAATCTTCCCACAAAAGAAGACCAGATAAGGGAAGCTTCCATGGATAAGGCCATTGATTCAATTTTTACACCAAAGATAACTCTATTGACTGTTATTTGTTTCAAGAGAGGCAAAAAATATATACATCCAAGAAAAAAAGAAGTGATAATGTTTACACAATTTCTAGTGTCTGTTGGAGAAGATGACTACAATTCTACTAAATGGAAGCTTGGATATGGTGTATAGTGTAAAGTTTGTGGAGGTTTCACTCCAAAGTTCAAACTATTATGTGACAGTTTTGGGTGCAGATTCCAAATGCTACAACATGAATGAAAAATTGATCCTACATAAGACCATTGTACAAGAAAAGATGACCAGTAAGTAATGATTGAACAAGAAAAGATGACCAGTAAGTAATGATTGAAGAAGAAAACTCATTGTGGCTATTGAAGGAGGTTGAAAGTATTCAGAAGTTGTTTATATCCCGAATCTGATATTTCTAGTATCCAGATGACTCAAGACATACAATACATTACTAATCTTGAGTCCCTAAGCTATTTTAAGTGATCACAAATGTGGGTAGTAGTAGGAGAAAACAAAGGCACAATTTTATAAAAGAGTCGCTTGTGCATTGAGTTTAATGCTTTTGTATCAAGGGTCAATGCTTTTGTAATGCTTATGGAATGAAATGGTGCTTATAAGGTGTTGGCGTACTTGTATTTGGGCATTGTACACACATAAGAAATGGTCACATGAGTAATAGCATTGAGAACTCTTCCTTCTAAAAGAGTTACTGAGGCAAGCAGAAGAAGCCAGTTTCGAGTACCTACGAATGATATGGAGAAACCCAAGATAGAGGAACAAATGTATCGTAGTCCTCATAGAGCCATTCCTTCAAAGCATTTTCATTCATATGAAAACCGTCATCAAAAGCATGGAGGTCATCTTCCTTCAATTCTTCAAAACATGAAAACTTCACAGTACTCACGGGGCAGTTATCCCATACGAGACTAATTCCAGTAAGGGCATGAAATGGAGAATTGAAAAGCTCTCCAAAATGCTCATCCAAAATGGCCTGCTCTGGCCTGTCCACAACCCGTCATTTTGAATCTTCTGCGAGACACTTTGACCTATCTTCGTTAACCTGGGAAGGTGAAGAAGGATAGGGTTGAGAACCTACATGAAATTAGGGTTCTCCAAGAAAGACGATTTTAGAGTTTTCATCACTAATGGGCAAACAACTTAAGTGACAATGTATTGAAAAAACTTTATTGGGTGGTACAAAGTCAAAGCCCAAACAGAAAAATGCGACCAAAAAATCTAAGGTCAGGACATTCAATCGTCTTGCATCTTTTAAGTGGTAATGTGAATTGTTGATTATGAAAAGAGGTTGTCCATTTCATATAGGGAACACCTTCAGTGTAATTACAGTTTTATCTTTCATTTATTTTGATTGTCCATGTATTAATAATTTGATAAATTATAGTTCTCAATATTAAATTATTATAGAAATTGTATTTTAATAAAAATTTAATGAGCTTAATTCAAAAGTTTATAGTCAAGTAGAAATTTCTTTTTTGGCTGTAGTATATTTATTTATTTTTTAAATTAATTTAAGAAAATTACAATTACAATAATAATAATATCTTTTTTATTTATTTTGATTACCTATGTATTAGTAATTTGGTAAATTATAATTCAAAATATTAAATTATTATAGAATATTATATTTCAATAAAAGTTTGATGGCCTTCATTTAAAATTAAGTGATCAACATGTGTTTCAATGATAAAAAATTTCCAAAACAAAAAATAATTATGCTCTTTGAATAATGGAGTTATTGCACTCACTTCCACAATTTAAAACATGGCATGGCCTCCCATCCACCCCATTCTAATTAATAAATTTTAAAGTTTGCTTTTTGTTGACCTTGAAAATGAATGCCTCCAATTAAAGAAGATTGATTGACCAATGTTTGGAAAGGCTATTAATATATGATAGGTGTATACTATTTTATTAGAAAAGTCTATATATTAATAGAAAAAATAATGTACAAAAGAAATGTCTTATAATAATATATGATCGTTATATATGTATTTATTGGATGTATTTATCAACAATTATTATTATTAAAAATTAAACAAATTAAATAATAATTTCATAGTTTATACTTATTATTTTTATTTAATATCTTTTTTAAATATTATTTATACATTTTTTTATTGAGTCATGTTGAGAACCATTAATGTATAAATGAAACTATTCTTTATATTTTTAATGCATTATTTTTATTGTGATCGATTTTCATTTCGATTGTGTCTGTTTGTTTATTATATTGTTAATGCATTATTTTTGTGATAAAAATTCAATCAAATCAATAATGAAGTTTTAAATTTTTTATTCAAAGCTCAAATTTCAATTATCTCAACGCTTTGTTGTTTCAATGACATTAACTAATGTTTTAGCCATTATAATACTATTTATCTTTTATGAGGTGGCAAAATACTAATGAGGTGGAAGAGTAAACTAATATAAAACTAATTATGCCTTTAATTAAAACGTATTCTATAAAATTGCATTATTGGTTATTACATTACTATTTTTTCAGAAAAAAAAGAACTTACACTAAATATATTTAATTGTATGTTTACAAAAATTGACCCATGATTATTGAAATAGTGTATTACTATTTAATAGCATTGTATCACTTATGTGCAAATAATGACTAGTAAGAACTTAAACCACTTATGATTAATGACTTACAATTACTACAATAGTTCAATGTTTATGCAATCCAATAGCCACCAAATTGAACACCCAAACTACAATTGCAACTATCAAATCCTTGAATGGTTCCCTTTTACAATTTGTAATGAACCAAGGTATGAAACTGCTATTTGTTTGTATTAGATAGAGTAAAGACACTGCTCAAAATTACAAGATAAATAATCACAGTCTTAACTGTTTGGTTCTAATCCATCATAGATATCCTAACATGTTGGTGTACTATACAAAATGCAACATACTATACAAGATTATACATTCATGAACAAATCTAGCCCATAACTATGCACTTGCATGTGTAATGTATAAAAGTTTGCAAGACAAAAGAATAAACACCCTATTGTTGTTGTAGACTATATCGTTGCTACTATGTATGTAGGACACGGTAGTTCTTGCTTTCACCATATTGATCTCATTCCTTCTGTAGACACTGAAAAATGTCTTTTTCATCATGTACTAATTATTCATCCTAATTAATTGAGTAATTCTTTTATTATTTAATTAAGCTAATTATTCTTCTAAACTGACTTAATCATCACATTCAACATTTCTAATTATTTAATTTCCACTTCTTAATTAATTAATCAATTAACCCCTTTCTCAAATATTAATTAAATATTATTTATTTAATTAATTACGATCAATTCCCTTAATTAAATAATCTTTATCATTTAATTAATTCCATTTTTAATGTTTAAATAATTTCATTTAAATTATTTAAATTAATTTATTTATTCCTCCAATTTCCCAAATTCGAATTTCAAATAATTCCATCTAATTTCAAATCATCAAATTCATATTTCACCAAATCTGAATTTCAATAAATTTCAATTAATTTCATGTGCATTTCAACATTCGAAAGTCCAAATTCAAATCCAAATTGAAAATGAAAATCAATTTCAATTTCAAAATCCTACAACACATGTTGAAATCATCACTAATTGATCAAATCAGTTAACTCCTCAATCACCCATTTTCACTCTCAATCACCTTTTTTTTAACTGATCAATCAATCCACTTATCTCTTCAATCAAATCAGTCAACTGACTATACTATTCAGTCCACTATACTATTCAGTCCACTATCCAATCTATCTAGTTGACTACTCAATCAAATGAGTTAACAAGTCAATCAAACTTAGTTAACAAATAAATCAACTCTGTTAACTGAAATCAATTTCATATGACTATCAATCAACACTTGAGTTCATTTTCTCACCCCATCTATGTTGAAAATCTATAAATACAACATCATTTTCTCAATTCAAGCTAGAATCACAGTCTTCAAAATATATGTGTTAATCATATGCAGGAATCCTAGTGCAATACCTGAGAACCACCTACCACACGAATTGGAGAAGAGCAATGGAAGCATTTTTGTATCAATTGAGGGAGTTTTATGTTATTTCTTGTGTATTCAGTTGATTTGACATCATTTCTATTGTCATTTAGGAGTAATCTATTTAGATTAGAGCTGGTGATTTGCTCTGATAATCTAATTATATTATTTATGCTTAATTTACCCCTGAATACATTTGGTGAACCCAACATGAAACATGTTTTATGATCTGATTTTTTGTTTTTCTGGTTTGCAGGGCCGTACAGGAATTTTGGTGCGCAATTAACTACATAGAAATTCGCAATTGCACATTTTGATGTGCAATTGCTACCATCCTGGTTCGCAATTGATCACATACTGATGTGCAATTGTATTGATTGATGTGCAATTGCACAGTTAGCCCAGAATTACAATTTTATGTGTCATTTTTGGTTAATTTCCATTTGCGAGATTAACCCATCAATTTTTCTTGATTCTAAAAATTTTCCTATTTTTGCATTAAATGTTTCTAACTCCATGGCAGGCAAGGTAATTTTCAAAATTCCACATGCAAGGAGGAGGAAACAACATAGCAAATAGCTAAAAGCCTATCAAAGGCTTCTCAAAGCAGAAAGACAATTTTGAGAATTTGAAGAAGGAGAGGTCATGACTTCATACCGTCAAACCATAAACAATATCCTAGACAAATTCAGTATTTATGATCACATCGAAGTAATGGGCAATCTCATATGGAATGACTTCACTGAAAGCAAAAACTTCTCTCTTTCATCTTTTTCTGTTATTTAATTTTTTTTTCAAAGTTGCAAGTTTAACTAATGCGCAATTGACCTGATGGTAATTCGCAATTGCTTATACAAACATTCGCAATTGCTATTATTTTAATTCGCATTTGACTAGATAGTAATTCACACTTGAACATAGGTTAATTCGCAATTGCTATAATAGGTTAGATAGATTTTGTTTTGATCTTTCTGTCACTTTTTTGTTAGATTTCATTTTGTTTCTACAAACAAAAAAGTTGTAACAGAGAAGAAATTTAGGCTGGAAAGCCCACCATGTGTCAACTAACCTTTTATGGTTTCCTTGCAAGGATAGCTTAAAAAATCTTTCATTTTTGTGCATTTGAAATAAACCACAAACAATCTGTCTTTTGCTTCACAATTGCTATGAGGGATAAAATGAATACCATGTGTTCATGGAGCAACATCTCCATTTAGACTAAAAAAATTTGCAATTGAGGTTAAAAAGAACATTGTTTCGTGTGTTTGTGAGGTGATAGGTATATGCTCTCCCCTTTAATGGGTGATAAAAAAACCAGAGCCATCTCTTTTATGTTTTCTTTCAATTTCGTGCATTAAAACCTTTAGAAGGCCTGCCCTCCCGAGTTGCCCTTAGGGTGCCATTAAGGCCGATGAGAGGCGAACAACCTAAGTGGCAATGGCTGAAGCCAAGTAATCCAAGCCACTATAAATAAAGGCATATGTGATAAAATTCATGTGCGACGAGTGTTACATGTTGTCACAACGACGTTATGCCTCCCTCAGTGCCTATATGGTACATTAAAATCTGTAGAGCGTAACCTCTACAAACTGGGAGACCTCCCTCTATGGAGTGTAAAACGTTACTGATTGTGACCACTTGAACGAAACCCTTTCTAAACACCTTAGAAATTAGAAGCCCAATTGAGTCAGTAACCAGACACTTATACTATCATAGTACAAGGGTGGGGAAGAACCTGCCCCCGAGACACTCACCATATATCTCCCAGGATAACAAGCCAATTGAGGAGTGATCCTCTTTGGTTTAATTTTCGAACAAAGGCAAAAAAATGGGCGCACCTTAGGGTGTGACAAGGTTGTTTGAGCTAACTGGGTATCAAGATGTGGGTTGTGGTAATATCTGTGACCTACTGACCTTAAGAGAGTTTGCTTGTTGTGCAATCAATTGACCACTTACAACAAAAACAAAATGGGGTCTTGAAAAAGACTCCAACATTCATGGGGATTTGAAAATTTTCCTTAAACAAGTATTCTTTCTATGTTATTATGCTTTTTGATGTGTCTGTTGTGTCTTTGCTACATGATCAAACATTTCAAAGTGGAACATCAACCAAATTTTTTCATATCAACATCAATCAAAAGTTTCTTAACTCAACACTCAAGAGTAAAAAATTCAAGGGAACATCAACCAAGTTTTTCATATCAACATCAATCAAAAGTCTCCCAACTCAACACTCAAGAGTCAAAAATTCAAGAGAACAACAAAGTGTTTACATCCAACGAGTTCAACAAACTTTGCCAAACATTCAAGAGTGTGAAAGAAAATGGTGGTTCGTGTGATCATAGGTCCTCACACACATAGGGAAAGCATAGTTTAAGTTTTTCATCCACATCTTGCATAAGTCTTCATAATTAGGAGAGTAAAAGTCCATCATTTGTATTCAACTTAGGATATAGTCCACCATTCACACTGCTCTTAGGATAGAGTCCTTACATTACACATCTTAGTACCCAAATCAGTTTGCATAGTCTTCATTAAGCATTCGTCATAGTCCTTTTCATCATAGAAGTCTTAAGAACATATCCTTTTCATGGGTCTAAAAGGAGACGACAATTTTCCATTCGAACAGCCCAATCTTTGACCAGATAATGATCAATTAGAGATAATATTGATGGTTTGGATAATCTTGATTGGGAAGTAAGAATTGATCTTCCACAATATGAAGAAGTAGAAGTTGTCATAGATAACAAAATTCGGAAATCTGTCCGCCTTGATACAAAGCTGGCAATAGAAATCAAGGAACAAAGAGAACAAGAAGAATTTCGACAATTTATCGAAAAACTTATGGCAAATGTTCCTCGCCAGTAATATTCAAATAATGTATTTATTCATAGATTGCATACATAGTTAAGTCATAAGTCTTGCATCCATATCAATCTACCATTTGCATTTAGAAGATCATAGTGAGTCTTAGAGTGTCAAGATCGCATGGCAGTAACAAGATCAAAACAGGAGCAAAGGTTTCTTCATAATCAATTAATTCCATCTCAGAGCATCCCTTACACACTAATCTTTCTTTATTTCTTACCACTTCACTGAATTCATTTAGTTTATTCCAGAACACCCATTTAGTGTCAATCACATTTTTGTCTTTAGGTCTCGGAACAAGGTCCCAAGTGTTATTCTTTTCAATCTGATTCAACTCCTCCCCCATAGCTTTTATCCAATTTTCATCCTTACATGAATCAACAACATCATTAGGTTCAATCTTAGAAATCAAACATATCTCTTCAGCAACAAGTATTCTTCTAGTCATTACACCCTTGTTCTTATCACCAATAATCTCATTTTTAGAATGATTCAATTTCACATACCTTTGAGCCTTCAGAATGATCTAGTTCTCAAGCTATTGAAGTCATTCATTGCTCGAAACAATAACCAAATCAACTATCTCTACCGGATTAATCTGTTGTAGAATCTCAGTCTATACAGGCTTAGAAGAAATATCTTGTTCATCAATCTCATATCTGCAAGCTCTGATCTACTTACTAAGACATTCATTGACTTTTACATTTGCACTTTCCACTATCTTTCTCAACCTCTTATTGTAACACCGGTAGGCCTTACTATTAGTTGAATATCCCAAGAAGATTCCTTCATCACATATTGCATCAAACTGTCCTATATGCTCATCTCTTTTGATATAACATTTACTTCCAAAAACTCTGAAATATCTAATTGCAGGAACATGACCAAACCATAACTCATAAGGAGTTTTGCTGGAATCACCTTTTATATGCACCTGGTTGAATGTATAAATAGTAGTGCTAACAACTTCCTTCCAAAAGATTTTTGCAATATTTCCTTCAATCAACATCGTTCTTGCAACATCCAAGATTGTTATGTTCTTCCTTTCAACAACTATATTCTGCTGAGGGATTCTAGGGGTAGATCATTGTCTTCTAATTCCATTCCTCTCACATAATGTATGAAACTCACCAGACATGAATTATCCTCCTCTATCAGATCTCAGACATTTCAGCTTCAATCCAATCTCAGTCTCCACCTTTGCTTTGAATATCTTGAGTTTTTCCAATGCTTTTGTTTTTTTCCTAATAAAAGTCACCCACATCAATCTTGAATAGTCATCAATCAATAACATGAAATACCTGTCACCCTGCATGCTTCTTAATCTAGTAGGTCCACACAAGTCAGTATGCACAAGATCTAACAATCCATTAGATGTATACAATTTGCTTTTAAATGATGCTCTAGTTTTCTTCCCCAATTGACATTCTTTACATATCAGATTAGAGGGCTTCACAATCTTAGGTAGATCTCTAACAGCTTGATTAGAACTTATGCTTACCATATAATAAAAGTTAACATGAAACATCCTTGTATGCCACAACCAGCTTTTATCTATCTGAGCAATCAAACAACTTTTCTCCACGACATTCAAATGAAAGATATTACCTTTAGTTTTAGTCCCTATTGCAATCTCTACACCGGCGCCATTTAAGATCTTGCATTTACTGTTCTTTAATTGCAAAACATATCCCTTGTCAACCACCTGACCAACACTCAGAAGATTATGGTTTAATCCTTCAACATTAAGAAATCATCAGTGTTATTCTTACTATCAAAAGATATAGAACCTCTACCTCGAATCACACAAGCTTTATCATCTCCAAATCTTACTATACCACCATCATACCTTTCCATACTTACAAATTTTCTTTTATCACTTGTCATATGATGTGAACAACCGCTGTGTATTACCCATTCATATATTTATTCAATTTTAGCAGCCAAGGCTTTCTCCTTGACAATGCAACTTGTAGGATTCACTGGTACCAAATCATCTTCTTTGATAGCAATAAACACAAACTCATCTCTTGAATTCCCATTGTCAAACTCTTTGTTAGTCACACCTTCATTAGTAGCATAGTAGCATCTCTTCTAATTTCTATACTTCTGGTAGGGCTTGTAGGGCTTATCATACTTATCATGCTTCCCATATCTATCATTCTTATCAGATCTATCATGCCTATCAAATTTCTCATGCCTATCATATCTGGACATTCTCTTAGGACATATAGAAGCAAAATGTCCTATCTTATTACAAGAGAAACATTTCAAAGGTAACTTCCCATCATACTTACTAACTCCTTTAGGCAATCTCTGAGAAATAAGTGCTTCAAGCTCATCCAACTCTCTCTCTTGTTCTTCCATATCTCTCTTTTCTCTTTCAAATCTAGATACACAACATGAACTTTCTCCCAAATCATACTTCTTCTCGGATATAGAGGCTCTGAATGCAGTCTCAGATTTCCTATGTGATTCTCCAAATTCGCTTAACTCAAATGTAGTAAGCTTTCCAACCAACACGTCTCTAGTCTTGGTAGTCACACTCTGAATCTCATAAATAGCATATACCTTATGTTTGTAAGCAGAAGGCAAAGATCTCAACACCTTGTCAACAATCTCATCTTCTTCAAGGATTCCATCGATACATTTGATATTCATGACAAGATCATTTACCTTAGCCATAAAGTTTGATATATTCTCATCTTTTGTCATCTTCAATGCTTTATACTTCCCTTTCAATCTCTACAACTTAGCAACTTTAACTTGTGCATCTCCTTTATACAAGGTCTCTATCTTCTTCAAGATCTCATGTGTAGTCTGAAGTCCCATCACATTAGTTATCTCTAAATCTGTCAAAGCACTCAGCAATGCTTCCTTAGCCCTTATGTTATGTTTAGCTTTCTTGATCTCATCAGCAGTAACCTGTCCATTCTGAGGAACAATGTAAACATTCTTTGTAATCTTCCAATAATCTTCACCAATACACTTCAGATGAACTTCCATCTGGTCCTTCCAGACAATATAATTATTTCCATCAAATCTAGGACTCTCCTTCTTAAACACATAAGCCTCCATCCCGGATCAACTCAAGCGGTTAAGATTCTTCTGAAGGATCTAGCTTTGATATCACTTGTTGGAAACATGAAGAAGGAAAACTGAGAGTGGGGGGGGGTGAACCAGTTTTCACCGGATTAAAACAATTTAAGTACAATCTAAGATCTAAGCAACAACAATAACAATAAAGATAAGAACAATGATACCACGACACATACCACCAAGATTTTGATGTGGAAAACCTCGTTAGGGGAAAAACCACGGTGGGAACCTACCCACAATAAGATGATACTTTGCAGTAGTATGTGTAATGCACATGCATTCAGACACACTACCTATATCTCACCGCTCAAAATAAGAAGTCCTTGAAGGCTACAACCCTCAGGGAAGGTTCACTGCCTTACAATAATGATCAGACTACAATTCAAATTACATGAACTGCAAAATTAGCATCTCCTTATGCCTGATGACAGTTTCAGTTAAGCACAATTGTCTGCCCTGCAACAATCTCTTCTCAATACACCACACCAAATAATAAATTTACTTATGCACCACATACACCACTCTTTGATAATGCATACACAACACCGATACCAAAATTACATGAATATTACACCCATTTATACAATTCATGAACCTTGACTACAAGGTCGGCCAAACCCATAAAACCTAATTACAAAATTACATCACATGATACATAAATCAACCATCAGACCAATATAATGACATGTTTAGCATAACATGAACCTAAATCAAATCTCCAAACTCTCATCACCACCAGAAATCATGCCAAGACCAACTGCAACACGTTACACCACCAAAATACCGCATAACACGAAGAACATCACCAAATCATGAAAATCACCAAAAACTCGCACAATAAACAATTCGGATCACCAAGAAAAATAGGACATGATTAGGAAACACCAAAAAACACATTATAACCATATGCAATAACTGCACCAACACCACTTAAGCAAATCTCCATCGATCAACATGCTAGCATCCAAGAACACTCAATAACATCAACTCAGATAAGAAAGATAGCTTCTGGAGCACCAAATCACGAACCACTTGACATGAAGATACACACAAACATAAAAAAAAAAAATCCCAAATGTGCAAGACAAAATATCATCAAATTAGAGCTTACCGAATAAAAAAGTAGACTCTGCTATCCACTAAGTAGAAAAACCAAGAACCTCAAATGCAATCACTGGATCAAGTGATATAATCGAGAAGACTTTCGGATCACCGAAACCAATTCTCTGCAACACCAAAACATAGAAATATGTTGACATCAATGACAAACAACATATCCTATCAACAACAATGTTCAACATGAGTAGCATTAGGGACACCGATAGTGACACTTGGGAGAGGAGAGAGGATCACAAGAACATGAGTGGTTTTATCCATAATACCATCAAAGAAAAAAAAAGTGTTCATGTCAACCTATAACAAAATGTTAAAGGAATTAGAGGTCTTCACCTTCGGGGAAGGAGAAGATTTATGACCAGAAGAGAGAGTACCAAAACCATCATTTAGGTGTGGGTGTAAAGAGGGCTCAAATAGGTCATTCACAAAGTTAACAGGTTCTCCAATATAAACATAAGAGTATTTTACTAGGAGAGGTGGCCATGTTAAGAACAGTGGTACTTTTAGGGTTCTCAGAAGAAGCATAGGTTTCCAAGCCAACATCCTTAGTAATCGGGGTTACCTTGTCATTCTTTAGCAAGTGAGTATTCATGTTGCTGATGATGAGAGGGTAGTTCCTCCAAATGTGACCCTCCATTCTATAGAGATAACACACATTGATGCCACCCGATACCTCGATGTTACAATGGTTAAAATAACTACTAAGATTTTGGGTATTTCAATGCTGAGGGAGAGAGACATTAATACCCTAGCATCCATTTATGGGAGCAGGGTTATATCTTGATCGACTCTAACCATATTGTCAACTGCACTAAGCATCTTTGATAGAAAAGTCCACAAAAATGGGGGTAGATTCTTAAGAATGAGCCATATAGGGCTTGATAAAGTGAGTTTTTCATTATTAATAGCTTTAGTGGACCAGGATAAGGCTTTGAAAACACATTTCTCTATTTTCTAACATGTTAGCATTATTGTCATTGATGTCAACAAGTGTTGCAGGGATGCCAAGAGGTTGCAGAGAAACAAGTGTTGTAGGTTGCATAGTGATTATATCAGGATAACTCAGTCGATCAAGTGTTGTGCAATTGATATCTACTCTGGTAGTTTGATCGGAATAAGTCAGTCCAATGTCAGGTCGTGAGGAGTCTCTCTTCTTTTTTTTTTGTCAGATCAGGATAGCAATGTCAAATACCAAAGCAAAGCCACACATCAGCATAGCTGTTAAAGATGGCATAACAAGTTTGTGTTATGATGATAGAATAAACTACTTCGACATCATTGTATCGACTAGAAGACCGAGGATGTGTATCAGAGTAGCTATGGAAGACAAAATGACAACTTTCCACTACGCCAATATACCAAACTATTATGATAGAGGAAAATGAAGAGAAGACCCATTTGTAACTTTATTGGAATAACATATGTCGATATCTTGAAGGACTGTGGGTATGCGATTTCGGAATAGCTATGCCAATGCTTGTTCATGTTGGGTCATCAGAATAAGTTTGTATTAATGGATTAGTGTCTAGATGTTAATTTGATAGTGTTGGTTGTTCCGATGGGGTTGCGTTCGGGGTAACCTATGTCGTCGATGAAGTTTGTCACCATAGAGTTTGAGTTTCAGAATACCTATGTCGATAAAGGGAGGTTGACAGTATGTCATCAGAATGACTTATATTATCATTTCAACGTGATTTTCCTATGTTGATAATTAATGGTAATTCTGATATGTGGTCATCTAATATGGAGGTTCTTGTTTGGAATAACTATGGTGATGAACATGAGGAAAGAAAAATCTAGTTGACATAGTAGATTGGGATAAGTGTTTATTATCAACCTGATACGTGCAACATGTTTGTATAACACAAAGGTTAGTCACATTATGAAGATTAACTTTTCTAAGCAACCCAATTGTCCACATGGAATGTTACCAACCTTGACCATCTAATCTGGGTGAAGAATATGAAGACATGTGGCTCCTTGGTGGACATAACAAATCAGATATGCAGAATTCAATGACGACAGATCTTAGTATGGTAGTTGTCGATCCTGTCTGGGTAGGTCGATAGAGGATAGTAATCTAATTAATGGCGAACCTGTTGTAGTCTGTTGATGGGCTCAAGATGATTGACAGAGGTAGGATCATATCTGCTAGACAAATCAAGCTTGCTAAAAATAGCAACCGAGTGCAAAAAGTGAACATAACAGAGCTAGACAAAGGGCAGAAAACACAACAGGGTCATTCAATGGAGGTGGTTGATCCAAGGAGGGAAATCCAATCTACTGTAGACCATATCCTTAAAGAGAAGATTGAGATTACTAAGTTTAGTAATCTATGTAAAGAATGACGTGAAGACAAATAAAAGATATTTTAATGTGAGCGGCTAGTCTGAGATCATACTGAAGACAAAGAATAAAATCTTGTTGATACAAAGAGTTGACTACATGTATAGGTAATTTGATGTGATTCAACGGGAGTAGATGAGATAGATATAGTGGTGGAAATGACATATCTTAGTGTGACATCAGGTATAGACTTATCAAAAAAAGGGATTGAGATCGATGAAGAGTTGTTGTGAAGAGATAAGAGTGTAGACAAAGAGAGTTAGAGAAAAAAAAAGTAGTTGCAAAAAAAAAGTAGTGAGGGTAATTGTAGAAGCAGAGGATTGAGAATATAGTAGTCTGAGAAAGGTGAAGCTGAGGCAGAGAGAAGAAGGCAATCAGACAGAGGGAGAAGTAAGAAATAGAGGAAGAATATCAACAGGTAGAGAAATCCTTTCTAAAAGTGTGAAAATTTTGTAACAGTTACAAAACACATTTGTAACAAGGTTTTATCATGGCATTGTAACAACTAAATATTATTGTATTTGTCTGAGTGGGTGCTCAAAGCAGGGGTAGGTGCTCCTTTGAGTTGGTGCTCATAAAACTAGGGGTTGGTGCTCCTTGAGTTGGTGCTCATAATATTAAGGGTTGGCGCTCCTTGGGTTGGTGTCCTAAAATATATTGTAAATTTTTATTTACTGTGAGGCTGGATTGGAGCAGTAGACTCCAACATCTATTCTCACCGAGGTTTTTCCCACATTGGGTTTTCCTCATACATCTGGTGTTATGTGATGTGCTCTTGTGTGTGTGTATTTATGTTGGTATTACATCCTTAAAATCTGCACACTGAACTTAAAGTTTTGGAATACACTGATTCACCCCTCCCTCTCAGTGTCCATTTTTGTTCTTCAATTGGTATCAGAGCCTAGGTTCCCCTATAGTAAAAGCTTTCTCTAGCTTGGGTAGATCCTGCTCTGTGAACACAATGACTAGTAATGAATCCTCCTCTAAAGCTTCTATCTTTGATGGCACCGACTATGCCTTCTAGAGTAAAAGATGGAGGAAGAATTTGTGAATCTTATAAAGGAACTTGAAAAGTGCAAAGATGAACTCAATGTGAGAATCAAGTATGAGGGCAACACTGATGCATTGGACAAGATGTTGAACAAGCAAAAGCACTCAAAGGATACAAAAGGAGTTAGATTTGATGTCAGTCAATGTTCTACCAGTAAGGAATCATCAAATAAAGAGATACATATTGTCTCTTCAAGTAAGAATGGAAATGAACAAACTTTCACTGTTAGCAAGCCCACTGAGAAGAAAACATATGTTGTTGTTACCAAGAGTAGTTATGATGATCCAAAAAGAAAAGCCAAGATGGATGAATGAGGTTTCACAAGAGTCAAGGATATGAGGAAGAGCTCAAGAAGACCGAGTTATGCTTCTCCAAGGAGACCAATGAGAAATAACTTCAACAATGATTGGTATGTACCTCAATTCCATGGCTACTATTATAAATGCAATACTTATGGTCACATAATTGCATAATGTAGACTTTTGTGTAGGTCCCTTCCTAGTTATGAAAGTAGAAATCCATTTGATTCTTTTAGAGATGTAAATGTCATTTGCTATCATTGCAATGGTGTTGGTCAGCGGAGTTATGAATGTAGGAGAAATGTATCTCGATCCTACAATGTTTTTTCAAATTTACCATTCAATGCAAATGTAAAATGCTATAATTGTCAAAACGTGTGCCACATTGCAAAACATTGTAAGCTTACAACTACCAAACAAAAGAAGAAAACTTCACCTCTGGAATCAAAGACAAAATCAAATCAGAATGTGATAGTAAAGAAGAAGCAAGAATCAAAACAAGTATGGATAGAAAAGGAAAAGGACAAAGTTGAGTCAAGTTTGATTGTTCAAACTGCCCTACATGCTGAAAGGAAAAACTCACGGGTAGTAGATAGTGGCTGCTCCAGCCACATGACTGGTGATAAGAAGAAATTTATTAAGTTTGAAGATTGGAATGGTGGCTCAGTGAGGTTTGGAGACAACTCTTCAATCAAGATAAAAGGCAAGGACACACTAAACATTGATCGTAAACTGAAAGCACGTGATATATACTATGTGGAAGGTCTGAAGCATAATCTTCTAAGTGTGAGTCAAATGTGTGACAAAGGATATAAGTTTACATTTGATTCAAAAGGATGTCAAATCAGAAAAGAAAGAAATGGACAACTTGCTGTTGAAGGAAAAAGGACAGATGGCAATGTATACAATCTTAAGGAATTCTTTGAGTCTCAATGTATGATGGGACAAGTTGATGAGAGTTGGCTATGGCATAGAAGACTAGGTCACATCAATTTCAATAATCTTGTTAAAGTAAGCAAGAGAGGGTATTTTAGAAACATACCTCATATTATCAAACCAGCAAGTACTATCTATGATGAGTGTCAAAGAGGAAAACAAACTAAAGAGAGTTTCAAGACAAAGGAGTACTCAACTACAAGGCCTTTAGAGCTTGTGCATACTTATTTGTGTCGGCCTACAAGGACAAGAGCACTAAATGGTGAGAAATACTTTATGATGTTGATTGATGACTTCTCAAGAATGACATGGGTCACCTTCCTGCAAGACAAGTCTCGAGCCTTTGAAAGATTCAAAATGTTTAGGAAGATGGTTAATAAGGAAAGTGGATACAAGTTGAAGTGCCTAAGGTTAGACCGTGGAGGTGAGTTTACACCAAATGAATTTGAAGACTACCGTGAGAGGTGTGGAATCAGAAGATAATATTCAACCCATAGAATACCACAACAAAATGGTGTTGTGGAAAGGAAAAATAGGACAATCAAGGAGATGGAAAGGACAACGTTGAATGAATCTAATCTACTTGATGTATACTAGAAAGAAGCATTCCATATTGATGTATACACATTAAATAGAGTTCAACTAAGAGTGAATAATAAACTGACACCTTATGAGTTAGGTATGATAGGAAACCATCAGTCAATTATTTCAAGGTGTTTGGTAGCAAGTGCTTCATCAAAAGAGATGAAGATGGACTAGGTAGTTTTGATTTAAGAAGTGATGAAGGTATCTTCTTGGGGTACTCAAATCATAGCAAAGCCTATAAATGTTTCAAGAAGAGGCTAAAGAAGGTGATTGAGAGTGTACATGTAAGAGTGGATGAAGATCTACATAAAGGAAAATAGAGCATAATAAATCAGATTGAAGAGCCACATGTTGAAAATGAAGAGCAATCTAAAAGTGAACAAGAATAATTACCCAACAAGACTCTAAATAGATATGTGCAAAAGAATCACCCTAAAGAGAAAATCATTTGCAACACAAATTGGGGTGTGCAAACTAGAAGGAGAGGAAGGAACACTGAGCAAGTAAAAATTTTCCTTGTGACAGAAATGGAACCTAGGACATATGATGAGTCCAACAAGAGTGAAGAGTGGATGAAGGCAAGGAAAGAAGAGTTGCAGTAGATAGAGAAGAACAAAACATGGGAATTGGTTCCTAGGCCAGCATACAAGAATTTCATTGGGACTAAATAGGTCTACAGGAACAAGATGAATGAAGAAGGCAAAGTGATAAGGAATAAAGAAAGGCTCGTGTGCAATGGATATGCTCAGGTTGAAGGGATAGACTTTGAGGAGACATTTGCACCAGTTGCAAGACTTGAAGCTATAAGGATGTTCTTTGCATTCTCAGCACATAAAAGATACAAAGTATAATGAATGGATGTCAAATCTGCATTCTTGAATGGCAATCTAGAAGAAGAGGTGTACATAGAGAAACCTGAAGGCTTTCAATTGCATGAAGATAACAACTTTGTTTGAAGATTGAAGAAAGCATTGTATGGTCTAAAGCAGGCACCTAGAGCATGTTATTCCAGGTTAGATATGTATCTCCATCAGTAAGGTTTCAGAAAAGGAAATATTGACAATAATTTATATATCAAGGTAGATGGAGACCACATGATCATAGTAGTGGTATGTGTAGATGGCATCATATTTGGAGGTAACAAAGATGTTATATGCAAATAATTTGTTGATTAGATGCAGTCAGAGTTTGAAATGTCCATGCATGGAGAGTTATCTTATTTTCTTGGTTTGGAAATAACACAACAGAATAAGGGCATATTCATTTGTCAAACCAAGTATGTCAAGGACATGTTGAAGAAATTTCAGATGGAAGACAACAAACCGGTTAGTACCCCCATGGTGACTTGATGCAAATTAAGCAAAGATGATGAGTCACGTAGTGTAGATCAGACCTTGTATAGATCCATGATTTGAAGCATGTTGTATCTTACAACATCAAGGCCTGATATAGTTCAAGTTGTGTGTATGGTTGCAATATTTCAAGTAGCTCCTAAGCAATCACATGCCAATGTTGTAAGGAGCATATTCAAGTATCTACAGGGGACACTCACTTATGGCTTATGGTATCCAAAGAAAGGAGATTTCACTTTACAAGCCTTTACTAATGTTGATTAGGTAGGTTGCATAGATGATAGGAATAACACCAGTGGTGGAGGTTTCTTTCTTGAAGACAGATTGGTCTCATGGCATAGAAAGAAGCAATAGTCCATTTCACTATCAACTACTAAAGTTGAGTATATTGCAGTTGTCACATGTTGCTCACAAGTCTTGTGGATGAAGCAAACTCTCAAGGACATTCAAGTAGAGTTTTTGGATCCTATGTGTGACAGCTCAAGGGAAATCAATATATCAAAGAACTTTGTCATGCACTCTAGGACAAACCACATTGCAATCAAATATCATTTTCTTAGGGAAAAGGTTGCAGAGAAAGAAGTAAAAGTTGAATATGTTTGTACTGGTGAGCATATAGCTGATATCTTGACTAAGCCATTTCCCAATGACACTTTTGAATATCTAAGACTGAGGTTGGGTGTTGTCCCACCTTCCTTCAACTCTTAAACATATTTTTGAGGTTTGTGGTTCAAGGGGAGCATATTGTTTCACTACTTTTCATCCTTGAACATCATGTACAGTCTCAGGGGGAGTTTTGAATTTTTGTAAGTAGTATTAAGATGACTTTTTATATTGTAATAATGGTTCATCTAGTGGACTGTACAGAAAACGTCAATTGACAGGCATTGTCCAGGCTAAACATCTTTCAAAGGGGGAGAAGAAGTGTATAGGTTTTATGGTAGGTCGTGTGCAAGTCCCTTTGCCATTGTTATCAAAGGGGTAGAAGGAGATGCTTGTGTGTGTTGACATCAATGCCAAAGGCAGAAATTGTTGGCATTATTGTCATTGATGTCAACAAGTGTTGCAGGGATGACAAGATGTTGCAAAGAAACGAGTGTTGTAGGTTGCAGAGTGATCATATCGGGATAACGCAGCCAATCAAGTGTTGTGCAAATGATATCTGCTTTGGTGGTTCGATTGGAATTAGTCAAGCCAATGTTGGGTCGTGAGGAGTCTCTTTTTGGTGTTTTGTCGGATTGAGATAACAATGTTGAATACCAAAGTAGAGCCACACATCGGCATAGATGTTAAAGATGGCCTAACAAGTTTGTGTTATTTCGATAGAGTAAACTACTCCGACATCATTGTATCAGAATAACTATGCCAACTAGGAGATCGATGATGTTTATCGAAGTAGCTATTGAAGGCAAAATGACAACTTCCCACTATGTCGATAGACCAAACTATTCTGAGAGAGGAAAATGAAGAGAAGACCCCTTGGTAAGTTTATCGAAATAACATATGCTGATATTATGAAGGACTGTGGGTATGCAATTTTAGAATGGCTATGTTGATGCTTGTTCATGTTGGGTCATGAGAATAAGTTTGTATTGACAGATTAGTGTCAAGATGTTAATCAGACAGTGTTGGTTATTCTGATGGGGTTGCGTTCAGGGTAACCTATGCCAATGAAATTTGTCACCATGGAGTTTGGGTTTCAGAATACCTACGCCGATAAAGGGAGGTTGACAATATGCCATCCGAATGACTTATACTGTCATTTCAACATGATTTTCCTATGCCAATAGTTAATGGTAATTTTGATATGTTCTCATCTGATCTAGAGGTTCTTGTTCGGGATAACTATGACAATGAACATGAGGAAAGAAAAATCTAGTTGAAAGAGTAGATCGGGATAACTGTTTATTATCAACCCAATATGTGAAACATGTTTGTATAAAATGAAGGTTAGTCACAACATGACGATTAGCTGTTTTGAGCAACTTGATTGTCCACATGGAATTCGACCAACCTTGACCATTTGATCTGGATGAAGAATATGAAGATATGTGGCTTCTTGGTGGACATAACAAATTCGATATGCAAAAGTCGGTGATGGTGGATCTTAGTATGGTAGTTGTCAATCATGTCTGGGTAGGTCGATAGAGGATAGTAATCTAGTTACAGTCTGTTGATGGACTCGAGATGATTGATCGAGGTAGGATTAGATTTGCTGGACAGATTAAGATTGCTAAAAATAGCAACCCAGTGCAAAAAGTGAACAAAACAAAGCTAGACAAAGGGCAGGAAATAGAGCAGGGTCATTCAATGTAGGTGGTCGATCCAAGGAGGGAAATCCAATCTACTGCAGACCATATCCTTAAAGAGTGGATTGAGATTACTAAGTTTAGTAATGTATATATAGAACGACTTGAAGACATATAAAACACATTTTAATGTGAGTGGCTAGTCTGAGATCATACTGAAGACAAAAAATAAAATCTTGTTCATACAAAGAGATGATTGCAGGCAGAGGCAATTTGATGTGATTTGACAAGAGTAGATGAGATAGATATACTGGTGAAAATGACATATCTCAGTGTGAAAACAGGTATAGACTATATCAAAAAAGGGATTGAGAATGGTGAAGAGTTGTTGTGAAGAGATGAGAGTGTAGACAAAGAGAGTTAGAGAAAAAAAGCAGTTGCAGGAACAAAGCAGTGAGGGCAGTTGTAGAAGCAGAGGATTGAGAACAGATTAGTCTGAGAAATGTGAAGTTGAGGAAGAGAGAATAAGACAATCAAACAGAGGGAGAAGAAAGAAACTAAGGAAGAATAGCAACAGGCAGAGAAATCCTTTCTGAAAGTGTGAAAATTTTGGAAGAGTTACAAAACACATTTCTGACAAAGTTTTATCATGGATTTATAACAGCTGAATAATATTGTATTTCTCTAAGTGGGTGGGTAGGTGCTCCTTTGAGTAAGTGCTCATAAAACTGATGTAGAGCCCTACCCACACACCTAGGGATAAGCCTAAACAAGGTTAGACTTTTGACCCCTCAAATGATCACAAGGATCCTGCAAGGAAGGACTCCATACCTTGGGTGAAACTACTCACAAATTCACTAGGCTTGGGCCTACTCAAGATGAGTAAATGCCTCAATACCTACCATTCACCATCCCATGATACCCTTTTCCTCAGGGCTTTGGAATTGGTTCGCTTATGGCCATTAGAGACTCGTCCAAGCATTGGTTTTGGGTTTAAACTCCAATTCCTTATACCTCCTTGAGAAACCTACCCCCTAGGCTCGTAGCCCTATTTGGTGATAAAATTGATCTTAACTCGAAAATGTTCCACAACCTCATACAAAAAAATTACCATTTCAAGTACCCTTTTGGGAGTTACACTTATCCTGAAAATGGTTTTCTCAGGTCTGCACTTTCAGGGTCTAAACCCTTTAGAGGCCAAGAGACCTAATGAGGGCAATTAGGCCTATTTTACAAAGAAACTACCAGTTATTGAATCCAATCAGGAAAATAAACTTCATGAGAATGTGGGGGATGGTGATTAACCTCTACTTCTAGGGTTGCATGCCTGGAATCCACTGCTATAATTTTTTGTGATGACTGTCCTAAATTTGCCTAAGGTAGTCACATAGAGATGCCTACCTAGTTTTGCTTCTTTCTCCTCACAACCAAATATTACCTACAAAAACCAATGAAAACCTTAATTTAAATTGACCAATATTTCACTCCACCAAAGTAATTAACTTCTGGAGGAAGGAGATGCAAGATATGACCATTTTCAAGTAAAACCCTAGCCAAACCCTTACTTTTGGGGTAACAGTCAGAAAAATAGAGGGTTCTCCCTACACAGACATGATTAAAGTCTCAGAACACCACCAAATAAAATCTAGTTCATTCCTCCATCTACTCCATGAATGGTGTGACTCAATTCAATCCGTACAAGCACGTGCAATCACTGCAAACATAATTTTTTGGGGAAAACTTTAGTATTTCAGTGTTTTATTGCTTCACCATTACAAACCACAACATCAAAAACCTTGGTAATTGTGTTCACAAGGTTTATAAAACTCTTCAATGGTTTCCAACTAGATTTGGAGTAGGTTGGAGTCGTTTAAAGGCTTCCCCCAACCACATTTTGAAAAGTTGCACTTTCAAATGTTGCAATTTTACACAAAAGGTTGTCAATCTGTCTAAGGTGGGGATCCAGACACTTGGCTCAACCAAACACCCCTAAAACATGTCAAAAACCTATTAAACACAAAAATAAACCTTCTACTACCCCTTATTGACCATATTGTCCCAATTGGCTTATCAAATTGCCTAATTGGTGACACGGTTTCACATGGTGGGGTTTGTATGAAACAAACTTGCATAAACACAAGACACACTAAGACAACTATTAAGGTCCTAATATTCATCCTTAGAGCCATTATTTTCTTGTTGATCAGGTGCACCTACACCATACTCCCTGGAAGAAGAGATCTCAAGCCCACTTGAGATCAAAGTTTGTAAGTCTAGACCATGGTTGGAAATTTATTTGTCGGTCATCCAAACTGCCTCAGAGTCTGGTTTGTCCTGCCAATCCACCAAGTACTCAATGTACTCCTTGTTTCTTGTTTTCTTTGTGACTCTAGTTTTCTAACACTTTTCTCAACTCAGGTGATTCATGCCTTGGAATGTCATTGTCTGCTGCAACTTGCATTGGTTCCTCTACTTCATTTTCACTACCTTTGAAAAGTGTAAGATCACACACATTAAAAATGGGTGATAATCCACGATCAGAAGGAAGTTATATTTCATAGGCATTTAATCCACATTTCTTCAAAATCTGACATGGTCCAATCTTCCTCTTCATGAGTTTGGTGTGCTTACCCTTTGGGAGTCTCTCCTTCTTCAAATGTACCCATACCAAGTCTCCAACACTAAACTGCACATCCCTCTTTCTCTTATCAGCATAGGCCTTGTACTTCTGTACAGATTGTTGGAGATGAGACTTCACTTGGTCATGCACCTCCTTGATGGCTGATGAAAAAGCCTCACCATCTGCACTAATGGGCTCTTCTTTGGGCAAATCCCTTAACTCCAATACACCCCTTGGGTGTATGCCATACACAATTTGGAAAGGAGACTTCCCTGTACTTCTATTTATGGTGTCATTGTATGAGATCTCTGCCTGTGATAGGATATTGTCCCATTTTTCTCATGTTGCCTTGTCAAACACCTTAATAGGTTTCCCAATGACCTATTGAAAACTTCAGTTTGGCCATCCGTTTGAGGATGGTAGGCTGATGAGAAAGCTAGGTTAGTTCCCAACTTCTTCCAATGGGTCCTCCAAAAGTGACCTATAAACTTCACATCTCTGTTTGAAACAATGTTGAAAGGCAATCCATGTATCTAGACTATTTCTTTGAAGAACAGACCTGCAACATATGAGGCATCACAAGAAGTCTTGCATGGCAAGAAATGAGCCATTTTACTAAACCTATCCACCACTACAAAGACACTGTCAAATCCCCTCCTTGTCTTAGGCAGACCCAACACAAAATCCATACTTATGCTCTCCCATGGCTTAGAAGGAATGGCTAAGGGCTGATATAAACCTGCATTAGTGGACTTCCCCTTGGCTTTTTGACATATTACACATGTTTCCACAAACTTCCTTACATCTGTCTGTAACTTAGGCCAGTGATAGTGTCTCTTCACAAGGTCTAGGGTCTTGTCAAGGCCAAAATGACCCGCCATAGCTCCACAATGCTTCTCCCTAATGATATTCAACCTCATGGAACACTTAGGAATACACAACTATCCTCCTTTGAATAACAATCCACCTTGTATCATAAATTCAGAAATGTCAATATGATACCTCTTACCAAAAGTTTCACATGCCTTGTATATCTCTCCAAATTCTTCTTCAACATCATACATACTCTTCAAGGAATCAATACCAACACTCTCCATCTTGATTTGGTTGACAATTAAGACCCTCCTGCTCAAAGCATCTGCAACTTTGTTCTTGACCCCCTTCTTGTGTTTGAGGGTGAAGGTGAAGGCTTGTAGGGTCTCTATCCACTTCATGTGATGGTGGTTTAGATTCTCTTGGCTATTTATGAAACTAAGTGCCTGATTATCAGTAAAAACTATGAACTCTTTAGGCAATAAATAGTGCCTCCACTTCTTCAAAGACTGAACCAAAGCATACATCTCCAAGTCATAAGATGAGTATCTCTTCTTGGCATCATTTAACTTTTCACTGAAAAATGCAATAGGCCTTCCTTCTTGACTAAGCACTGCCCCAATAGCCATGTGGCTTGCATCACATTCCACCTGAAATATCTTGTTGAAATCTGGTAGGGCAAGGACTAGTTTCTCTGCAACTTTCTTCTTCAAGGTCTCAAAAGAATCATTTGCCTCCTTGGTCCAACTAAACCTGCACTTTTGTCTTCCCTTTATGGTGTCAAGCATGGGTACACAAACATGACTAAATCCTCTTATTAACTTCCTATAAAAAGTTGCTAAACCATGGAAACTCCATACATCATTCATAGTCTTAGGTGTTGGCCAAGATATTATAGCACTTACCTTCTCTTGGTCCATTTTCAAGTCACCTCGTGAGATTACAAAGCCCAAGTAGATGATCTCCTCCTGCATGAACAAACACTTATCCAAATTGATCATTAGTTTCTCTTCATGTAACCTCTTGAGAACCATATGTATATGTTTGAGGTGCTCTTGCCTTGTGTGACTAAAGATCAAGATATCATCTAGGTATACTATGATAACCTTGCCTATAAATTCCACCAAGACCTCATTCATCAACCTCATAAAGGTACTAGGGGCATTAGACAACCCAAATGGCATGACTTTCCACTCATATAACCCCTCATTGGTTTTAAAAGCTATTTTTTATTCATCCCCTGGTCTTATTCTAATATGATGGTATTCACTTTTTAGATCCATTTTGGTGAAATACTTAGCACTCCCCAAGCAATCAAGCAAATCCTCTATGCTAGGGATTGGGAACCTATACCTTATAGTTATCTTGTTGATGGCCTTGAGTCTGTACATAGCCTCCAAGTGCCTTCTTTCTTAGGTGCAAGGAAAATAGGTACTACACATGGGCTTAAGCTCTTGCCAATTAGGCCTGATTCAAGCAACTCTTCAATTTGCCTTGCCATTTCTGCATTCTGATCTGGAGTGATTTTGTATGTTGCTTTGTTTGGGAGAATAGATCCAAGGAACAAATCTACGCAATGACTGATGTCTCTCACCGATGGCAGGGATCTTGGCATTCCATCTAAGATGATGCCTTTGTACTTATCAAGCAATTTTCTGACTGTAGGGTCCATGTGCTTTTGTCCTCCTTCTTTCTCTTCTGCAAACTGCTCTTTCCTTGTCACCTTGGGACAAGGCATGAGGGCATAGCAAACTGCACTTTTCTGTGCAATCTCCTTTATGAACTATTTTCCTTCTACCATCAACACTTTGGCATCTTTCCCTTTTGATTCCATCCCTTCCTCTATAAGAGGTAAGAGTTCTATCACCTTACCATCATTGGTGATTGAATACATGTTTCTCACCCCATCACAATGAGCTTTCAAGTCATACGACCATGGTCTCCCAAATAAGAGATGGCATGCATCCATCTTGGCTATATCAAATAGCAATCTATCCTTGTATGATCAAGTCTAAAACTCTACCCAAGCATGGTCTTCTACCATGACTTGCTGACCTTGGGTGAGCCATGAGACCTTGTAGGGGTAAGGATGAGACATCCTTCTAAGTTTAAGCTTTTCTACCATTTCAAGTGATACAATATTTTCAGTGGACTCAGAGTCTATCAAGACCTTGCATACCTTTCCTCATGCCTTGCAAGTGGTTTTGAAAAGAGATTTCCTTTATGTAGGCTCCTTGTCAAGTACCTTCATGGTGGTTATTGCTGTCCTCATCATCAGAGCCTCTCCTCTTTCAGGATAGCCATAACTATCAGGAGAATTAACACTTTGATAGGTGTTTGCACTTGCCACACTTTGACAATCAGATTCCTGCACCAAATTGCTTCTCCTTTCTCCCATGGAGCTAGAAGCCTTCTTCGGACACCTATTGGCCATGTGTCCTTCTTGGTTGTAGTTATAGCATATAAGAGGTCCTCTGCCTTTGGATCTTCCTCTAGAGGGTGGTCTTCTACCCCTAAAGTTCCCTCTTGGATTGTAGCCCCCTCCTTGGTTGTAACCACTCTCTCCTCTATTGACTTCTTGGCTAGAGTCACCTTGGTATCCAAAACCATTTCCCCTACCTCTTAAAGGGCCTCTTCCCCCTCTTTGTTGTCTCCCTTTACCTCTGCCATTTTTTTCCTGCCTTCTCTTCAACTTCTCCTCCACCTTGAGTGCCAATTGAAAGCACTTTTGGACTATCTCCAGGGTGTGGAGATTCAAATATTCTTGGATTGCAAATCTCAACCCATTGAGATATATTTCCACCTTCTCATCTTCACTCTCTTTCACCTTGGTCCTCACACATAACTTCATGAACTCCTTTGTATAGGAACTCATATCCATCTCCTTCTGCCTCAAGTTTTGTCTTCTTCTATGCAATTGGACACTCTAGTCCATTGGGACATATGCTTCCTTCACCAAATCCATCATCTTCTTCCATGTAGCCACTTTTCTCTTTCCCTCTTTCACCCTTTCATCTTGGATGAAATTCCACCAAGTCAGTGCAGCCCCTTTCATTTTGGATTGGGCTGTTTTCACCCTCTGGTGCTCTAGTATATCTTCACTTTCAAAAAACTTGTCCAAGGAGTCTATCCACTCCATCACTATATCGGGCTCCATCTTGCCTACAAACACTGGCAGATCCATCTTCACATCCATTGTTCTTCTTTCCATGGACTTGAAGACACTCATCAGGTGTCTCTGGTATGTAGGAACCTCTAGCTCTTCCTACATCGGGATCTTGATAGGAAGACTCCTAGTTGCGTGAGTCAGCTTGACTCACTTCAAGGCCTTTTCTCCTAGCCTAGTCTGGGAATACTCTTCTCTATTTCCCTAATCTACTCTAGGACATCACTATCAAGGTTTGTTCCTCACTCCTCATGAATTCACTTTCCTAAATTCACCAGCTCATCAGACACCTGCAGGGTTGCTCTGCCATAGTTTAATCTTACAACTCCTCTCGAGTTGTTTCTCAATCATCCTAGGATATTCTCTCCATTTGATCCCATCTCCCATGTTTTGAGGCTAATAGCCTGACTCCCAAACAACCCTGCTTATGATTTTCCTTAGTCACTGGTACCTAGCCGAGCAATCATCAAGCTTGCCTAGGGCTAGTCTGTTGAAATGACCATCGCCATTACCTAGAATCTTATCAATGGAACCCTATAGTACATGTCTGGCTCTTCTTGACAACTTCCAATGGTCATGAGGATCCTACGATGGAGCTTCAAGATAGAGCCATGGCTACAATTACTTGTCACCAACAGGAAAAACAAGAAAACAAAACAACAACGCTATCTACAGAGCCGAACCTGGCATGATTACAAAATTGAAACTCACACAATGCAGGAAAGAAACTTCTACACTATCTACATCACCATCTGAAAATTTAAGCCAAAATTAACAACATAGAGGAAACCAAGAAATGATCTTTTTTATTTATTGTTCATAGAAAAACTGTCTTATGGAAAACTCCAAAATCCAACCGAACCCTTTACAAAATGCTCATTGGGTCTTATAGCTTCTGCACATGTTGTGCATCATCCCCGAACGGATGAGATGCACCCTCAACACAATTAGTTTCCTGCAATATCCGTCCTTCAACCTCCATTGAGTCATCGGGTTAGCACAACAAAAACACTTGGCTTCCGAAGAGTGGCATTGAACAAACTTAGGCCGCGATGAGCCTTGGAAATGTTCCATCAACGGCTCAGTTTTATCAACATCGAGCAAACATAGGCTGCTTTTATCAACATCAAGCAAACTAAGGCCACGGTGAGTCCCAAACAAGTTCCATCGATGGGTCAGTTTCATCAACATTGAGGAAACTTAAGGCGGTTTCATCTACGACCTTTAGTAGTCACTTTTTTCTCAAGTCTGTGGGGTAGCTCGAACAAGTCATGTCGATCGCCGATGGTGTGCTCCATTGCTAGTGGTCAAGGGAATATTTACAAAAGAAGACAAAACATGCTCCAAGTTTCTCTAAGCTTGAAATGCAGTCCTTAGCCAAAAAAATTGAAAATTTGCAAAACTTCAAAGGGTATTTGTTCACCCTTAGGTGCTCCTACACCAGATCTCCTCTTCATCCCCTTCTTCAACATCTCCAAAGTCTCTCTCTCCCCTCTCCACTCTGTCCTTCAACCGATCCATCTCATTTCTCGAAGCCTAATTCTTAGCCCTGACTGTTCTGCTCTTTTCCATCTACTTCTTCACCAGGACATTCAACTCAACATTGGTCATCCTTAATGGGACATCTCAGGATCCCTCTTCTTCTAACATCTTGTCTTCTCCTTCTATCCAAATAACACTCCTACACTCCGATACCACTTGATGCAAAGCCCTACCCACACACCTAGGGATAATCCCAAACAAGGTTATACTTCTCACCCCTCAAATGATCACAAGGATCCTACAAAGAAGGACTCCACACTTTGGGTGAAACTACTCACAAATTCACTAGGCTTGGGCCTACTCAAGATGAGTAAATGCCTCAATACCTATCGTACACTATCCCATGACACCCTTCTCCTAAGGTCTTTGGAATTGGTTCACTTATGGACATTAGAGACTAGTACAAGCATTGCTTTTGGGTTTAGACTCCAATTCCTTATACCTTCTTTAGAAACCTACCCCCTAGGCTAGTAGCCCTATTTGGCGATAAAATTGATCTTAACTCCAAAACGTTCCACACCCTAATACAAAAAAATTACCATTTCAGGTACCCTTTTTGGAGTTACACTTATCCCCAAAATGGTTTTCTCAGGTCTTCACTTTCAGGGTTTGAACCCTTTAGAGGCTAAGAGACCCGATGAGGGCAATTAGGCCTATTTTACAAAGCAACTACCAGTTCTTGAATCCAATCAGAAAAATAAACTCCATGATCATGTGGGGGATGGTGAGTAACCTCTAATTCTAGGGTTTCATGCATGGAATCCATTGCTATAATTTTTTGTGATGACTGTCCTAAATTTGCCCAAGGTAGTCACATATAGATGTGTACCTAGTTTTGCTTCTTTCTCCTCACAACTAAATCTTCCCTTAAAAAACCCATGAAAACCTTAATTTAAATTGATGAATATTTTTCTCCACCAAAGGAATTAACTTCTAGAGGAAGGAGATGCAAGATATGACCATTTTCAAGTAAAACCCTAGCCAAACCCTTACTTTTCGGGTAACAGTCAGAAAAATAGAGGGTTCTCCTTACACAGACACGATCGAAGTCTTAGATCACCACCAAATAAAATATAGTTCATTCCTCCATCTACTCCATGAATTGTGTGATTCAATTCAATCCGTACAAGCATGTGCAATCATAGCAAACACATAATTTTTGGGAAACTTCAGTATTTCAGTATTTTATTGATTCACCATTACAAACCACAAACATCAACAACCTTGGGAATCATGTCCACAAGGTTTATAAAAATCTCTAATGGTTTCCAACCAAATTTGGAGGAGGTTGGAGCCATTGAAAGGCTTCCCCAACTACATTTTGAAAAGTTGCACTTTCAAAAGTTGCAATTTTGCACAAAATATTGTCAAACTGTCTAAGGTTGGGATCCACACACTTTGATCAACCAAACACCCCTAAAACATGTCAAAAACCTATTAAACACAAAACTAAACCTTCTACTACTCCTTATTGACCACATTGTCCCAATTGGCTTATCAAATTACCTAATTGGTGACATGGTTTCACATGGTGGGGTTTGTTGAATATATGAAACAAACTTGCATAAACACAAGACACACTAGGACAACTATTAGGGTCATAATCTTCATCCTTAGGGCCATTATTTGCTTGTTGATGGGGTGCACCTACACCAAAAACTAGGGTTGGTGCTCCTTGAATTGGTGCTCAGAATATCAAGGGTTGGCGCTCCTTGGGTTAGTACCCTAAAACATATTGTAAACTTCTATTTACTGTGAGGTTGGATTGGAGCAGTAGACTCTAGCAAGTATTCTCACCGAGGTTTTTCCCACGTTGGGTTTTCCTCATACATTTGGTGTTATGTGATGTGCTCTTGTGTGTGTGTGTGTGTGTTTATGTGTGCATTACATCCTTAAAATATGCACATTGAACTTAAAGTTTTGAAATACGCTGATTCACCTCCCTCTCAGTGTCCATTTGTGTTTTTCATAACCTTGTTTTTCCAAAACCATTTTTTCATCTCATAATTTTTAAAAAAGAAAAATAAAAGCCCCTTTTGCACCATTCTACAGAATGAAGCATGGTGCTCAGACATTTTGTCCAAACATTCATGACCCATTCATCTAGATACTTGCATGAGGGAAGTCTACTAATGTCTATAACTAGTAAGAAAACAACAAAATTCTTTAACCTAGCCATTTCATTATTTATGACAGATTTCATTTTCTAGTTAGGCAAAATATAGTTGAGGGACACTTACCCTGTCCTCCATAGTATGCTTCCCTTTGTCCATTATCACTAGGGTTCTAGATATGAAATTTTTCCACTGAAGAAATTTGCAAGTGCTCACCAGAAACTGCCTCTTTGAATGTCTTAGGTGTATTATGAGCCATCTTTTCTTAACCCTACATAACCTTTCATCTATATCATAGAACCAAAATCACTCCATTCCAAAATTTTCACTTTTTAATTTATGTGCGATGAAAAATGTGTGTGTGAATACTAAGGACTAAAAAGAAAGCTAATTAATCAAGCAAACACAATACATCATACACCTCAAGATTATAATTGTAAAACTAAAACGAAGAACAAAATGATAAACAATACAAACCATAATTCCTGCTTTAATTTGATTATTCTGCGATTGGATGTGTACTCATGACGTGGCTTCGAATGCTTGGTATTGCTCCATGATGTTGATGCAAAATGAAGAATGATGAGTGATAAAAAATAAAGTGTGAGTTGAGTATTAATTTTGGCAGGGTGACGTTATAGTTGAGTGAGAGTGGATCCAAGAGGATTTGGTCTAAAAATGGAGGGATTAAATAGGAAAGATGAGGAAGGGAGGGGGAGGTGAAGAGGACAAGGCCACCCAAAATAGGATATTTTCACCAAAATTAGGAATTGGTTGGGATATGTACACATGTGTGGGAGGTTGGAAGGGATAAGATAAGGTTAGTTGGAGGCATGACTAGGCTAGGGAATAGGGTTGGTAGGATAGGGTTGGTTACGATAGGATTGGGAGGAGGTCAGGGAGAAAAGTTAGGATCCATGTGCTCAAATAGGATTTTGAAACAAATTAATTAATTTTGGGCTTGAAAAGGGGACATTTAATTAATTAAAGTAATTAATCAAAAGGGATGGACACCAGGGATAATTAATTAATTAGATTAATTAATTAGGAGGAAACAAGTTGGATAATTAATTAATTGGATTAATTAATTAGAAGAATAAGATTGGGAGATTAATTAATTAAATAGAAGAAAGGGATAGGGAAATTAATTAATTAGATTAATTTATTGGAAGAATAGGATTTAAATTTCATTAAATTAATTAGCGAAATTTAGGTGTCGAAATTTTGCCCCTCTTTGTAGTGGTGCTGGAATAGAATTAGTGCGAAGACAATAAGACACTTGCGAGGGAAGAAAAAAAAGGGGGAGCAAGAAAATTCCCCAGGTAGACAAAGGAGTGGTTAGGGATGCCCCCTAGAGAGGATGCACATGGAAAAAGGAATCGAGCAGCGTCTTGAAAGAAACAGTGCCCCAACTGACAAGATAGAAGGAAAGAAGTAGAACGGGAAGGGGAGAAAAATGCAAATGAAATGGATGATATGGATGAATTTATCATGGAGCACAAGCACCCATGAAATAGGATGCCCTGTAGTGAGCACTTATTTTGAATTAGCGTTGTATGTGAGTAACCAAGGTATAAGGAACAAGGGTGGAATTTGTTGGGATCCAAGAACACTGAGAGGGAGGGGTGAATCAGTGTTCTATCAGATTGATTAAATTTGACCTTATTAACACAACAACTCAGCAACCAATAAACATAAAAGCAGATAACAATAAGTAACAATGCAACCACAGAGATGAGTTCACCATAACACCACAGATTTATACATGGGAAACCTCAATGAGGAAAAACCATGGTGGGATTGGAGACCCACAATATCTATCCACTGATTAGATGAATAAATATTACAATTAGGGGCCTGCACATGTAGGAAGTCCAATAGCCTAGAGCACACTGCTCATCACAAAAGGAGTCTCACTGACAACATAAAACATCAGACTATAATCCAATATGAAGATTGAACTGCTGGAATAACATCTCCTATGCTTGAGTACAATTTTGGTTAAGTACAATGTCGGAGGTGTTAAACCTCTTACACAAACCCAATTTGATCACCTATGATTGACCAAAACCTTCTGCATATGATTACAACTTTATTCTCATACAGATAATCCCATAACCTCGACCGATACCACGATCTACAAAGAGATCTTACATCATATTTATACCAACCGGGGACCTAAATAATTAGGTCAGCCACCTAAAAGATAATGCAATAAATTCATTACATAAACCCACAAACCAATGATAAACTAGGTCAGCCTAAGACCGAAACAACATTAACCAAACAATAAATCCAACTGATAATGCATCGGGAGCATCCACCAACATGTTACATAAATTGGTCCATAACCTAGCAGAGTAAGATTGGACCTAAAATAGGTCGGCATAAGCCAAATGAAATACCACCAATCAACTGGAACACGAACACGATAACCATCAGTATCCTAAGGACCTTCTAGAAGCCATACCAACACCACTTATTGAATCCATGAAAAGATCTTCAACGAAGCTATGTCGGTAGAACCCTTACGGGTAATCAAAAGGCTTATAGAACATCTGATAGCTTCCAGATCACCAAATTCTGAACCAACTAAATGTAACACGCATTTAATAACATGAATGATCGAACCAAACCAATTCCACCAATCGAAATATACCGAAGACAAATCTCTTGATTATCATCAAAGTCCAACCACTCTACCGGAACCCGGTAGACAACCAAAGGAGCTAGTGTTGACATCAATGATAAACATCAATGCAACACATAATCAAATCATCAATGAAACACACAACATTGAAGACAACTGAAATCAATTGTTGAATGGCCTACATCGGAAAGCATTGGAGAGGTAAGATCATTTCATGGATTGGCTAGTTTTTATCGAAAATTTATCATAAATTTTGGTTCAGTTTGTAACCCTATGACTGAGACCATGAGAGGAGATCGAAAGGAATTCAAGTGGACCACAAGAGAAAACAAAATTTTTGAAATGTTGAAGTAGAACGTGACTGAGCAACTTGTGTTGGCTTTACCAAATTTCAATAAGGTATTTCAAGTGGATTGTGATGCAAGTGGAACAGTAATAGGAGCACTCTTGACTTAGGAAGGGAGAGTAGTAGCCTATTTCAGTGAGAAATTGAATGATGTCCAGAGGAGATATTCAGTGTATGACCAGGAGTTTTATGCCATAGCTCAAGCCTTGAAGAAGTGAAGACATTACTTGTTGCCTAAGGAGTTTGTGTTGTATACAGATCATCAAGCTTTACAGTATTTGAATTGTCAGAGTAAGTTGAATCAGAGACATATGAGATGGGTATAATTATTGTAGAGTTACAACTTTGTGTTGAAGCATAGAAGTGGAAAATCTAACAAAGTGTTGATGCATTGAGTAGGAGAAGGAATTTGTTGACATAGATGAGAGTGACAGTATTAGGATTTGAAGACCTTGTACGATGATGACCTGGATTTTGTAGAACCTTGGAAAGCATGTAGAGAATTGGTTATGGTAGATAGAAACAAGTGGTTGGATTACTTCATTCAGGATGAGATGTTATTCAGAGGAGTTCAGTTGTGCATACCTAAGAGTTCTATGAGGGAGAATCTGAGAAAGGAGAAACACAATGGAGGACTAGCTAGACATTTTGGCATTGACAAAATAGTAGCATTAGTAAGTGAACAATACTTGTATACATATAAAAATGGTCTGAAGATAATTAATTGAATAATCAATTATTTAATTAATCCCCCTTCCTAATTTAATTGAATTCATTAGCAATTTGATTAAATTCTCTCATTCATCTACTTATTAATAAATCTAAGGATTTATTTAATAGGTTCATTTCAATAATTCCCTTTGATTAATTAATTCAAATCGATTAATCCTCCCCCCATTTAATTCATTTCTTCTAATCCCCTAATTAATTAAAACAAATCAATTTATGAGTTGTTGAAAATTAATTAGTCTTTTCTTATTATTTGAATTTTTAAATTCAAATTACCCACATGCCTCCTAATTTACAACCACCTAACCTAACCATCCCTCTAACCTAACCCATTCCACCTAACCTAACCCATTCCACCTAACCTTGGGTTTAACTAACCCTATCCTATCTTGCACATCCTAACCTCCTATGGTGTGGATATTCTTCCCTTGAGACACATGGCACTTTGGCTACATGTCTCCTCTCTTGGACACTTGCTCTCTCATGAGCAAGGCTCCTTAACACTTATCACCACAGGGATGACAAGTTTCACTTCCTCCAACCTCTTCTCCAACCTCCTTCAATTTCACCTTTGATATCTTTAGACTCAATCTTGATCGTTGATTCCTACCACCTCACCCCTGACCTTGGAAATCGTATAAAAATCTCCCATTTTGGAGCACAAAGGATCCCATCTCATTATCAATTTAGGCATTGTTACTATAGGCATATTCATTCTAGCATATCATTTGAGCATTATTATTATAGGCATTGCATCTTAGATCTATTGGTATTATGGATGACTTCATCATGTGTTGCATTGGTTTTGTCATCAATGTCAACACTTATCTTTTTGGAGCTCTACATTGTTGATTTGGCACTCTGGTTATATTGGTTTATTGTTGAACCGATAGGTTATATTGTTCATCGACAGTGATGATAACTTATTATCATCTGGAGATCATTTGGTTATGTCGAAGACATGGATTGGATGTTTGGATTTGGTGTTTTTCTTATTGATCTAATTGGGTTGACAGATTTGCCTTTACCAACAGATAGGTCTAGGTTATGGACCGGTACATGATATCTATTGAGCAGTGAGCTCTAGGCGGTTTGCCTTTCTGCATGTGCAGACCCCATTTGTATACACTTACTATCTGCAACAGTATCATCTGATTGTGGGTAAGGTTTCCCACCGTGGTTTTTCCCCTTATAGGGTTTTCCATGTCAAAATATTTGTGTCATGTGTTGTGGATGTTGTTTCTCTTTCTGTTTCATGCATTAACTTAAACCGATACTATTATAACTATTAATCTATTTTACCGGCATTAAAGTTTGTTTTATCGACACTAAGTTTCAATTTGATTAATTGGTTTTGATTTGTAATTTATTGACAACTAGTTCACATATGATTCACCCCCCCTCTTAGTTGTCCTTCCCAATTCCTAACAATTGGTATCAGAGCAGAGTCCTCTTTTTGCAAAAGCCTAATAGCTTGAGGAGATCCTATGGCAACAAATATTTTTAGGAGGGACAGTCCGAAACTTAATGGAACTAACTATGGTATATACAAGATTAGAATGGAAACACATCTGAATTGCATTGGAAGAGATATATGGGATGTTACAAAGAATTGCTATGTTGGCCCTACTCTAAATCAACCTCATCCACCGACATTGGCTAAGGACTTGGAGAATGATTACAAAGCAAGAGAAGCATTTCTGAGCGAATTAACAGATCAACAAATCATGGGATTATTAGACTGATCTACTGCTAAAGCTATTTGGGATAAACTGGAAACATTGAATGAGGGAGATACCACTGTCAAGATTGCAAAATTGAAATGTTACCGAGCCAGGTATGAAAATTTAAAAATGGAAGAAGATGAAAGAATTTTTGCATTTATAGAAATATTTAATGAAATTGTTTTAGGAATACAATGTTGTGGAGGATCTTAAATTAAAGATGAAATTGTGTCTAATGTTTTAAGAGCTTTTCCATCAGCTTATAAAATGAAAGTGACTACTATTAATGAGTTGAGAACAATGCCTAGTACATCGGTTTCTAGAGACGCTTTGGTTGGAAAAGTTTCTGCATTTGAGCTTGAAGAGTTTGGTCCTGTTGCTATAGTCAAAACTGATTTATCTTTCAAAGCATCATCATCATCATCATCATTATCTGACAAAACTGATTGGAAAGCACTTTATGCAAAATAACTTGAAGATATGAGAAGAGAAAATGAAGAACTTGAAGAACTTGAAGCACTATTTGCAAGAAAGATGCCTAAAGGTCCATCAGGAAGTAAGTATGAAGGTAAAGCACCTTTCAAATGTTTTAATTGCAATAAAGTTGGTCATATGGCTTCTAGGTGTCCTGATAGACATGCAAGACTAAGGGAGGAAGCAAAAAGAACATATAAGCCTAACCCTGAATACTAGAGATACATATTTAAGAAAAACAAAGATAAGTCATGTTACTATGTAGATGAATGTGTTACAAAAGACTCAAATGAAGATCCAACAGATAATGAATGGGAATTTGTTGCAATAAAAGAAGATCAACTGACACTTATTGTCAAACTGGTATAGTAGGCACTGGAAGCAAAAATTCAAGAAAATTATGAATGGATTATAGATAGTGGATGCTCGCATCATATGACTAGTGATAAAAACAAATTCTTATCATTTCAGGAAATTCATGGAGGTCTAGTAATATTTGGAGATGATAAAGCTTGTTTAATCAAAGGAAGAGGCATTATATCTTTGGATGGTAAGCACAATACTGACAATGTTTATTATGTACAAGGTTTAAAGCATAATCTTTTGAGTGTTGGTCAGTTAGTGGAAAAAGGATTTCACTTACAATTCAAGAATGGAAAATGCAAAATCATAAACAGAACTGGATTGGAGATTGCAACCAGTAAACAGACTAAAGGTAATATATTTCACTTGAATACCAGTGATAATACATGTTTGATCGCTCACATTGAAAAAAGTTGGTTATGGCATAAGAGACTCTATCATGTGAATTTTGATTGCATTGTAAAGATAAGTTCAACTAAGGCAGTAAGGGAATTACCTAAGATTGTGAAACCTCATAATCTGGTATGTAAGCAATGTCAAATGGGAAAGAAAGTTAGAACAACATTTAAGATCATTCCTGAGAAATCCAATACTATTCTTGATTTAATTCATACTAATTTATGTGGTCCAACAAGAACAAAAAGTCTTTAGGGAGATAGATACTTTATGCTAATAATTGATGATTATTCTAGAATGTGTTGGGTTACTTTTCTCAGTGAGAAATCATAAGCTTTTGGAAGATTCAAGATATACAAGGCAATGGTAGAGAATGAAACCGACAAGAAAATCAAATGTTTGAGATCAGATCAAGGAGGAGAATTTACATCTAGAGAATTTAATGCATCCTGCGAAGTGAATGAAATCAAAAGACAACTATCAGCACCCCGGACACCCCAGCAGAATGGAGTCATGGAAAGGAAGAACAAAACTATTCTGGATGCAACAATAACCATGATGATGGAAGCAAATATACCTCCTATGTATTAGAGAGAATCAGTGAATACAATGGTTTACACTTTTAATAGAGTTCACATCAAAAGTGAAACCGGTAAGACCCCTTATGAACTATGGTTTGGTCATACTCCTACTCTTAAATACTTCATAATATTCAGAAGCAAATGTTATATTAGGAGAGATGAGTATATTGGAAAATTTGATCCTAGAAGTGATGAAGGGATATTTCTTAGTTATTCCTCTAGAAGTAAGCCATATAGATGTTATAATAAAAGATTGTAGAAAATCATTGAGAGTATTAATGTAAAGATAGATGAACATTTTAGAGGAGATTCAAGATCTATAGAACCGGTAGTTGAAATGATTATAAATAAATCAACACAGATTGCACGGGTAAAGAGTAAAGATCCAGTCACATCGACATCATCAGAAAACTCAACTATGACTGAAGAACATCAACCTGTGAATGTAAATCAGAATAAACCCAGGTATGTAAGATTGAATCATTTAGAGAATCAGATAATTGGAAATAAGAATCAAGGTGTTATGACAAGAGGAAGATTGGAAAATGAAGAGGTATGTTTAATTTCTCAAGTTGAACCAACATCTGTTATTGAAGCATGTCAAGATGAACATTGGATAAAAGCAATGGAAGATGAATTAGAAAAATTGAAAAGAATAACACTTGGACATTAGTTCCCCGACCTAAAGACAAAAATGTAATTGGAACTAAATGGGTATATAGAAATAAACTTAATGAGGATGGTGAAGTAATCAGAAACAAAGCAAGATTACTTTGTAAAAGGTTATTCACAGAAAGAAGGAATTTATTACAATGAAACCTTTGCACTGGTAGCTAGAGTTGAGGCAGTTAGACTATTTATTGCATTTGCAGCTCATAAGAACTATAAAGTTTATCAGATAGATGTAAAATGTGCATTTTTGAATGGATATCTTGAGGAGGAAGTTTACATTGAACAACCTGATGGATTTTCTTTGACAGATGACAAGGATATGGCTTGCAGGTTAAGGAAAGCTTTATATGGATTAAAGCAAGCTCCCAGAGCTTGGTATGATACACTTGATAAATATCTTTTAAAGCTTGGATACACAAAATGTAATGCTAACAACAATTTATATTACAAAGTTACTAATGATGACATTTTGATTATTGAAGTATTTGTGGATGATATCATTTTTGGAGGTGAAGAAGAGTTATGTAAAGACTTTGCTAACACGATACAGGAAGAATTTGAAATGTCTATGATTGGAGAGATAATTTTTTTTCTAGGTTTGTAGATTTCACAAACAGATAAAGGTATATTCATATGTCAAACAAAATACTTGAAGGAACTCTTGAAGAAATTTGGTATGGAAAATTCCAAACTAGTAAGCACTCCTATGACTACAACTGATAAATTGACATTAAAGGATGATTCAACTCCTATTAATCTGACAAGGTACAAATCTATGATTGAAGGATTATTGTATTTGACAGAAACCAGACCTGATATAATGAATGCAATGTGTATTGTTTCAAGATTTCAAAGCAATCCTAAAGAAAATAATGAATCAACACTAAAAAGGATTTTCCAGTACCTACAAGGCACAACAAATCTTGGTTTGTTGTATCCTAAGGAAGACATTTTTTATTTATGTGCATATACAAATGCAAATTGGGTAGGAGATGTAGATGAAAGAAAGAGTACCACTGGCGGTGTATTCTTTATTGGTAGATGTAGCGTCCTAAAATTGTGACACTTGCAATTTCGACTGCATTTCGGTCTTCATGATGGCGACACAACACGCAACCTGAATGGAGACCCCGAAACTTGTTTATGACACCAAAAACTGCATTTTTCAAGCACCCTGGCCTGAACCTCCTTTGCACCCTGCTGTCCCGGGAGGTGGGACCAGAGCGCCCAGCGCCCTGGTCCTTGGCCCTATTTTGGGCCCGGTCTCCTATGAGGCTTCGGGTCTTTTTGTTTGCAAAATGGAAAATATCATTTCCTGGTCGGCCTAAGGTCGGGAAAATCAGTCTATTAACCCTAATTGACAAGTATATAAACGACATTTTCCTCTCTCATTTGGATGAATGGGAAAAAGGTGGAAACGATACTCAAACATTCAAGCATTCAAGCATTCAAGCATTCCTTCAAGCAATTGATCATTCTAAGTCTCCATTCAAGGCTAAGTGTTGCATTCAAGACAAGGATTCAACCATTGAAGAGGAGATCACATACTACAACATACAACATACAACAAACAACAACATCTATACCTTTGCACATAAGGATACAAACATCCTTACAACAAGGTATTAGTACTTGTTTTACATTACAATCATTTACATTTACAACAATTTCTCATTTCTTGGTTAATTCCAAAACTGGGGTTTGACCTAAAGGCAAACCCCTAATCCCTAACCCCCCAATCGTCTTCGCTTTTCTGTGTGTAGGTTGCAGGTACGCGGCTGAAATTGAAGATCTGGAATCCTTGTGCAGAGACGAACAGATCCCCCTTCGTTTCGCGGATTTTTCGGAGGACCGTGTGCACTCCGGGCGCCATCGTCCCGTCAACTTTTTCTCAAATTTGCAGGACAGCGCCGTATCGACATTTTACTGCTAATTCCAGGTCCGCAGCTTCATCCTATATCCCTATCTCAGTTTATAAGCGAATCTTTCTCACTTTCTATGCATTCCTAGCTTAATTCTCTTATCAACATTCTTTACAAAAGAGGGTAGCCTTGTTGTATTAACCCTTGAAACTCATTTAGAATCCAATCTTGCATTGTGTGGGATTGGATCTTGTGGGTTTCAACCCCTCTTTTGAATGTAAAGTCTCCCAAGTGAAAACCATCAACCCCAGCGACCTCCCTTCTCTCTCCTTGGAGTTGGAAGAGGGGAGAGCAACTAGGGTTCGATCGCGATTTTCCGCTTTACATTTTGGTGAACCCGACGTGAACATCCTTTCTGATTTTTCATGGTTAGATTTGAAACTTGGATTCCTTGATTACATTTTCATGTTTGATCTTTTGCAAAATTTTAGAGGTTGATTGCATAAAAACCCTAAAATTTTCTTTTTGGGTAATTGAACTTGTGAAATGTTTAATTGTTAATGCTTATTTCAGATCTGCCCTTCTATTACAAATTGTCAATTCATATTTGTGCTTTAATTTTGAAAATTAAGTGGTTAAGTGTCAAAACCCTAATTTTTGAAACCCTCTTGATTCAACCTTTGTCCGACAATTTCACTGATCAAAACATTTCCAAATCAGCTGTAACTTTGGATTCCGCAATAAAATCACAATATCTTTCATCCCTGAAAATTTGGAAAAAAGTTGCGAGGACCGTGTGCACTCCGAGCGCCATCGTCCCCAACATTTTTTCTGAAATTTCGGGAGCTAGATCTTACTGTATTTTTCTGCTAAAATCCAGAATTTTGGCTGATTTTATCAATTATAACACTTTCAAAATTACAGTCAAAGTTGGTCTTGTGATTGCTTGGTTTAGGGCTTCTAATCATTCAAAAATCATTGAAATTGAAATTTTGTGTCAAAATTGTGTTCTTACTGTCCTAAATCTGAAAAGTGTGTTTGCATTCATTCAAAATTTCAGTGCTTTATTCAAATTCTTGCAATTTGTGACTTTTGAAATTAAGTGCTTAATTACAACAATTTTGATTTCCGCTTCCAAAATTGAATTTTGCGTAAAATTGAGTCAATTTTTAAATTTCAAAACTTGCATTGCTTTTGGTATTCCCTCTAAAATCATAAAATTCAAAATTTCAGTTTCCCTCTCTTTTTCAAATTTCAAAATTTTGCATTTTTCGACAATCTTGGTAGGGTTCAATTTTGAGATTGCAACTTTAATTTGGCCTATCTACAGATCGTAAAATCACTCAATTTTTTCAGATTAGCTTTAAAATCATCATAACTTTCATCCCTGCAAATTTTGGAAAAAGTTGCCGGAACCGTGTGCACTCCGAGCGCCACGGTCTCTGACATTTTTTTTGAAATTTCGAGAGATTGTCCTGATTGTATTTAACAGCTTAAATCTAGAAGATTGGCTGATTTTACTGAAATTTGATACCTCTAAATTCAAAATTCTCTCTCTCTTTCTAGTGCATGAGTTTTACAACAATAAGCCCTACTTACACTATTCCCGTTAGACGAAGCCGTAGAATTAAGTCTTTCCGAGGTTTGATTACCGAGGAGATGGAACCTAATTTGAATAGCCTTTTTAACGAGGACATGGGTAATTCCTCTAATCCTCCTAATGATGAAGAAGCTCTCCATGAGGTTTCTGTAGAACAACTTTCGAAATTGGATAATCAATTTGACGATTTTCGACAATGGATGTCTCAAGAATACCCTGATAGTCAAGCTCTTCCTTTAATTGAGGGTCTAAAACATATGCTTCAAAGTGATAAGAATGGAATTGATATTTTGCGTGGTATTGCACACATCGTGGATTCGAATGTGATGCCTATGAAGAGTTGTGCCGAAACTTTAGGTTATACACAACCTCCCACTCAAGTCAATCACTCTATCCCTTTGACAACTTCTATTGCTAGCATACCTACCTTTACATCAAACATAATGACTACTTCTATACAAGACATTCCTCCTATGATCACCAGTCATGGGGGCAATCCTTCTTTTTCAATTAACCCTCTTCCTTCATTCAATCCGACTTCTTCATTCATTCCTTCAATGAGTGTTCCTATTACATCTTCACAAATGAACATGGCGCAAGGGGGCAATTCATTTAACCATTCCATTCCTCCTTGTAGTGTTCCTCCTGTCCAATCATCTCCTATGATTAATTATCATAGAGTCCCACCACCTTAGTCTCTACCTTCTTTCAATAACATAACACCTCCATCTCAATCTAACACACCTAACATGAATTCTTCAACTGAAGCGACCATTAACAATCTTGCACAAACTGTCTCTTCTTTACAGCAACAAATTGCCTCTATGAATCAATCTAAGTTTAGTGTGCCCACATTTGATGTTGCGAGCCCACTTTCTCTTGACATTGTTCGAGCTATCCCTCCTAAACATGTTGAAATCCCGCATTTGGAGCTTTATAATGGTAAAGGAGATCCTCTAACACATGTTAAGACTTTTCAAACAATATGTACTGATTTTGCTTATGACCAAAGGTTGCTTGCAAAACTGTTTACTAGAACATTAAGAGACAAAGCCCTACAATGGTATTGCTCGTTGCCTTCTTATTCTATTACTTCTTTCGAACAACTTGCAAATGCTTTCATTCAACAATTTCAAAACAATATAAGTCCTAAGGTTACTTTGATTGATTTAATGCATTGTAAACAAGGTGTTAAAGAAAAAGTGACTGATTTCATTGGTAGATATAAGCATTTGTATGCTCAAATTTCTTTTCCAGTGCCTGACAATGATATTCAAAGAATCTTTATTTCTAATTTACAAAAAGATATTCGAGACAAACTTCTGTTTTCTGAGTTTACTTCTTTCCAACAGTTGTGTGCAACTCTTCACAATTATCAACTGACTGTGAGTCAAATGGAACAATCACATCCTATGGCTCCGAGTGATAAAGGTGATAGCAGTCAACAACCATTTGGGAAGTTTAAACCGAATAGAGATTCCATCAAATTCAATGAAAACATCATCAACAACAATGTGAATGCAGCATCAGGTGTGCCTCCTATTTCTAAATTTTTCAAGAAAGAAAGAAAGTATACTCCTTTGAATGAATCATTGCATAGTATTATGAATAAGTTATTGGAACAAAATGTGCTTAATCTTCCTCCTGTATGACAAATTGATCCCGCAAAGATTACTTCACCTTATTTTGATAACAAATCTTTTTGTCAATTTCATCATCAGCCTGGGCATGATACTGAAAAATGTTTTTCTTTAAAAGGTAAAATTCAAGATTTGATTGATAATAATACTATTTCTGTTTCTGGAGTGAATGATAAAGGCAACACATTTGTAGCTCCTCCTAACCAAAATCTTCAGATTTTTACTGATCCATTACCTTCTCATACTTCTCATACCTCTAATGTGATTGAGACTAATGATTCCTCTCTCTCATCTGATGGTCTTGTGTCTATGACTCCGAATGTGATTAACTTTGTAGAGCAGCAAGAAAACCCTCAAGAACCTTCCATCACATTTGATTCTAGTGAAACTATCAGGGCACCTGATGGTCCTTTATACATAGTTGCAAAAGTCAAGAATACACCTTGTCGTGGAGTGCTTATTGATCCTTCGTGCATGGTTAATGTTATTACTGAAGAATTTCTTTTTACTTTGCAATTGAATCAAGTGATCTATGACAAAACAGATGTGGTTGTGAAATTATTTGATGCATTTTCTTCTCCTGCAATTGGTTCTATTACATTACCCATTGAGGTCCATAACAAATCCCTTGATGTGAGCTTTGCTATTATTCCTTTGTCCGAACAATTTCGTGTGAAGCTTGGCTATCCTTGGCTATCTTCCATGAAAGCTATTGCTTCTCCTATTCATAAGTGTTTGAAATTTCCCCATAATGGTGAAGTTGTTACTGTCAATCATAGTCTCTTTAAACCAGCTGAAAGAACTTCTAGTGTTCCTATTGATTATTTTTGGCCTAAACAATTCCAATCTCTTCCTCCGCGAAGTGATCATCTTTTCAAATCTTATCAAAAGTGGAAAACAGATATGATCCTATCTTTAAGTGAACCTAGAACACCCAAACTTGATATTCCTATCGTTCTTGAGAAGGAAGTTCTTCCTTTGAAAGATAAAACTAATGTCTTTCCTCAAGAAGATTCCCAACCCATCCCTATGGATGTGACCATGTCTATGCCTAATAAACCTTCTAAAAGTATACCTATACCTCCTCGTCATGATGGACTTGGTCTTCTTCCTAAACCAAAAATTCCTCCTTTATATGGAGCAGTTCCTCCTCCTTCCTTTTATAGAGAGAAGAGACCTTCTTCTTCTCCTATTATCCAGCCTAAGAGACCACAACCTAAACACCCAAGTGATAAGGATGAGAACATTCCTCCTCCTCAAACTTCTCCACTTCCTACTAAGACTAGACGAAATCGTTCTGCACGTGAACGCCGACGAAAGCGTCGTCTTAGGGCTCAAGCAGCTGCTTCTCAAACTTTGCAATCTCCAAAAACACCTTCAACAAGCATTATTCCATTTTCTCCAAAATCTCCTAAACATAAGATGCATGATGGTCTTGATCCTGTACGGGTTAAAGATCCTATTTTTATAAATCTTGATAATGCTATAGATGAAAATGTTATTGCTTCTGATAGTGAATATGAACTTGTTGATATTGATAACCATTTATCTAATGAATTTTCTAAAGCACTTATCCTAGCTCCTAGACAAGAACAACGTGGCTCGGGACATGAACATAGCCCTTGTTTGGATCTTGTGATAGCTCCATCTGCTGTGTTGGATGTTCCTCCTCTAGCATGTTCCCTGCCTTCTCGAAACATTGATCAGCAAGATCGGGGGGTAGATGACGTGCTAGACTAGTTACATTAGCATAGCAGATTCTCTCCTCCTCTCTTGTGTTACTTCTTCTATGTGTTATTCTCATTCTTCTATTTGTTGTCCTTAGTGTTGTCTACTTGAGGACGATGCAAAGCATTGAAATCTCTTTTGGTCTCTCTCATGTTGACTCAAAAGACACATGTGTTCCCTTCTTCTAGGTGACCTTCCTTGATTGGGGAATGAAGAACAATTATGCATACATACATATGATATATATACATGAATTATCATACAGCATACTGACACCGAGGAAAGCAAATTCACCTCGTGCTTTGTGTTTTGTGTCTATTATCCTTGGGTTTATCTCACACTTGGGGGCTAAATCTTTGCGATAACGTGCTCCTTTCCTTTCTCATTTCTTATGTGTATCACTACGTTAAAGCAATCACCCCCGTTGAGGCGTGTGCGATCGCTTTAATGTAGGGGGGCATACACCCCGTCTATCCCTTCAGGATACTTGAAAATTTCTTGGCGAACGTAGCTTTGCCTTGAAAATTTTTGGTATTTCTTTTGCATGACTCATAGTGAGGGAACCTTACTACTGACAGTCATGGTTCTCCCTCGTGATCTTCCCTTTTACTTTGTCAATGGAAGTCGTAAGATCCTTAGTCCACTGGGGGCTTGGTGTGTCTTGCCTCCTTGACGTGGTGAAAGTCTTTCAATGTTGTTTCCTTGTACTTTACCGGAAGTATGAGCGTACGCTTATACTCCCGCTAAAGTGGGGGCTAAATGTAGCATCCTAAAATTGTGACACTTGCAATTTTGACTGCATTTCGGTCTTCACGATGGCGACGCAACACGCAACCTGAATGGAGACCCCGAAACCTGTTTATGACACCAAAAACTGCATTTTTCAAGCACCTTGGCCTGAACCTCCTTTGCACCCTGCTGTCCCAGGAGGTGGGACCAGAGCGCCCAGCGCCCTGGTCCCCCAGGACCATGGCGCCCAGCGCCCTGGTGCCTGGCCCTATTTTGGGCCCGGTCTCCTATGAGGCTTCGGGTCTTTTTGTTTGCAAAATGGAAAATATCATTTCCTGGTCGGCCTAAGGTCGGGAAAATCAGTCTATTAACCCTAATTGACAAGTATATAAATGATATTTTCCTCTCTCATTTGGATGAATGGGAAAAAGGTGGAAACGATACTCAAACATTCAAGCATTCAAGCATTCAAGCATTCCTTCAAGCAATTGATCATTCTAAGTCTCCATTCAAGGCTAAGTGTTGCATTCAAGACAAGGATTCAACCATTGAAGAGGAGATCACATACTACAACATACAACATACAACAAACAACAACATCTATACCTTCGCACATAAGGATACAAACATCCTTACAACAAGGTATTAGTACTTGTTTTACATTACAATCATTTACATTTACAACAATTTCTCATTTCTTGGTTAATTCCAAAACCGGGGTTTGACCTAAAGGCAAACCCCTAATCCCTAACCCCCCAATTGTCTTCGCTTTTCTGTGTGTAGGTTGCAGGTATGCGGCTGAAATTGAAGATCTGTACTCCTTGTGCAGAGACGAACAGAACCCCCTTCGTTTCGCAGATTTTTCGGAGGACCGTGTGCACTCCGGGCGCCATCATCCCATCAACTTTTGCTCAAATTTGCAGGACAGCGCCGTATCGACATTTTACTGCTAATTCCAGGTCCACAGCTTCATCCTATATCCCTATCTCAGTTTATAAGCGAATCTTTCTCACTTTCTATGCATTCCTAGCTTAATTCTCTTATCAACATTCTTTACAAAAGAGGGTAGCCTTGCTGTATTAACCCTTGAAACTCATTTAGAATCCAATCTTGCATTGTGTGGGATTGGATCTTGTGGGTTTCAACCCCTCTTTTGAATGTAAAGTCTCCCAAGTGAAAACCATCAACCCCAGCGACCTCCCTTCTCTCTCCTTGGAGTTGGAAGAGGGGAGAGCAACTAGGGTTCGATCGCGATTTTCCGCTTTACAGTAGAAGATTGATTTCATGGATAAACAAGAAGCAAACTTGTACATCATTATCTACAATAGAATCAAAAAAATTTGCAACAACACCTAATTGTACTTAGGTATTATGGATCAAGCAAATGTTGAAGGATATAAAGGTAAAATGCAAAGAACCAATAATTATTTATTGTGATAATTCAACAACAATTGATATATCAAAAAATCCAGTATTTCACTCTAAGACAAAGCATGTTTCTATTAAGTACAATTTTCTAAAAGAGAATGTTGAAGCAAATGAAGTGATATTGGTTTATGTGAATACTAAAGAGCAAATTAGAGATATATTTACAAAGCTTTTGCCTAAGGAAACATTTGAATATCTCAAAGAGTAGCTTGGGGTAATTTCCCCACCGACAGAAACTTGAATGATGAAGATTGACATCAAATTGACAGGAACTAACATAAATATCTTTTTCTGGCTTTGATGAAGGAGAGCTACTTCTCAGGGGGAGTAGTTGGTTGTATGTTAAGATCTTTGACTCTTAACTGCTTTGGAATTTGATGTCAAAGGGGGAGATATATCTATGGAAAAACTTTGTACTTTGGGGAGAGATGTATTTTTGGTTTTGGTTTTGGTTTTGGTTTTGGCACAAAACCTTGTATTGATCTATTTTGGGAGATTGTTGGTTTATTGGTTTTTGGCATTCTGTTTTTGGCACTTAGATGTTTTTTCATCTAGTGTTACCATCAATGCCAAAGGGGGAGATTGTTGGTATTATGGATGAATTCGTCATGTGTTGCATTGGTTTTGTCATTGATGTCAACACTTATCTTCTTGGAGGTCTACATTATTGATTTGGCACTCTGGTTATATTGGTTTATTGTTGAATCGACAGGTTATATTGTTCACCGACAGTGATGATAACTTGTTATCATCTGGAGATCATTTGGTTATGTCGAAGACATGGATTGGATGTTTGGATTTTTTGTTTTGCTTATTGATCTAATCGGGTTGACAAATTTGCCTTTATCGACAGATAGGTCTAGGTTATGAAACAATACATGATATTTATTACAGATCAACACGACACATTTTGGAAATGGTTTATTGATTGGACAATGTGGTAAATGCATTGAGCCAACATATTGTATCTCATCAAGACTTATTTTTAATTGATTTTATTGTAATATCTTTAGTGAGCCAACCTCATGTATAGGTCTTTGGTTTTGTATATATGATTGTAAGATCTTATTGAAGATCATCATGATGAGTGTGTGTGAATATTGAAGAGCAAAAATAAGCCAATCCTTGTGTGAATCACACAGACATTATCTAAAGGTTGAAGGAAGGTTATGAAGGTGTTTGGCACTCATGGTTAGAGCTTAAACGAGTACTGAATCCAACATTGCAGATGCTATTCTGAAGCAGTACATTGCTATTGGATTTAACCATCCAACTGTAATCAATGTGGTGTAGGAGCACCTAGGCCTCATTTTCAACACAGGTTTGAGAGTAAGTTTGATTTTTATTAGCTTTGAGTTGGAAAGGTTGATTAAGTTGGTTTTGTGTTGTTTTAAGTTGTTTGGATGAGTTTTGAACTCATCATGTGGTTTTGGTTTCCTGTTTTCAGCTTTTGCTCAAAATTGCCAGTTTTGGAGTTGCTTGGCAAAATATTGTAAAAAGTGAGTTTTTAGTGTGTTTTTGTTTTGAAAATGCCTAGACATGTTTTGTGTTTGGTTTTTAGGTGTGAGTAGTGTTCCTAGGTGTTTTGTAGGCTTTGAGATCAACCTTACACCTTCTAGGCATCAAAAAGTGTCATTTAGGCATCAAAATGTCAAATTTTAGTGTTATTGGACATGTACCTATCCGTACAGGTGGCTAACCAACATGGAGTGGTATTTAATCTCCTATTTGAACTATTTTAAGGGTTGATCATTCAAAATTATGAAGCATTTTGAGAATTTGCACTAAAAATTCCTTATTTTTTTGTTATGTTTTGATTCCAAGTGAGCAGTAGTTCGTACACCTGTTGTACTTGTCCATACTGTTTTTGCATTTTCCTGTTCTTCTATATTTCCTTAAGCTTTTCCCTTTGGTGGCATTGAATTTTATCAAGTTTTGAGTTTTGTGCAAAATAATTTGGTTTTGACAGTTTCACTGCCTTGTCTAGGAATTTGGCAAGGATGTTTGACCAACTTGGCTTCTTGAGGCCCTAAAATGCTCATGGCTTCCCAAGAACCAGTTGGTAAATTTGTAAGATGTGTACATACTTGTTTTGAGTTCAAAAATGCAGGTGTAAGGAGGTTTGTGGCCATGAAGCCCTAGGCAAGTGTGTCATTTGGCTATGGTCTTGGAAGAAGTTTGATGCTTTGCTTTTTCCATAGCAAATGCACTCATTAGATTATCAGACTTGTTTTAATGTTTAGATTTGAATGTAAAGGAAAAGAGGCCTTATAAGCCATTAAGAGGTTGATTGTATGTTTCAGTTGTGAAAATGATGTAAAAAATAGTGAGTCATTGTTTTAGAGTTAATTTCCTTTCACTTGCTTACTCTCCACCATACATTGGAGTTTGTAAGGAATTGTACCTCCTTCTAATTGCTTGCAAACAAGAACAAGGAGTGAGTTTATTATTTCCCATGGGTTGGAAAGTTTCCAAGATCAATTGATAGTCTTTGAGGCAAAATTGTAATGCCCATTTGGCTGCCACAGTCAAGTATGACTGATTTTTACATGTTTGTTGAAGTTGTACAAGAATTTCTCCTCTCCAAGTTGCAGGTATGAAGGAAATCAAGCATAAAAAAGGTAGAGAATTTCTAAGAAAACACAAAATATACTTTCAAATAAGAGTTTTGTCATTGTAAAGTGCAGGTCCAAGGCAGAAAAAAAATAGTGAAAAGAGAAAAGTGCAGTCATAAATGACTTGATAGTGAATAAACCTTTGTTTGTAATTGCCTAATGGCTTTTGTGTAGGGCTAATGTGTTATTTGTGTGTCTTCAAAGATGGAAATGTTCTCATGTTTTGAAATGTAATTTCTTTCATACTAAAAATGTGCTTGTAGACATCAATAATGGGAAAAGTTGTCAACGTTGCATATGCCTTTTGAGCAACTTTTTTGTAAACCTTATTTCCTAACCTTTGGAAGGTGTAAAACTTGTCTTTTCATGGCCTATTTAGCAAGTAACATGGTAGAGCCAAGTTTTTTTGGTCCATATTGAAGGTATCCAACTTATTTGTCATTTGTTGCTACCAAAACCCTTGCAAACCCTCTTTTTGCACCCATTTTTGGGATAGTCATGGAGAAGGCTTAAGGGACCCTAAAACTCAGTAAATCTTTAAGAACTCCCAAAAGGGTATCCATAAAAAGTGAACTTTTCATTTTGGAAGCCCATCGTTGGAGCAGGGTGAGTATAAAACCCCAAAAGGAGGGCTAATTCCTTGTAGCCCCTTTTAGGCCTCAAACTTGGGTTTTTGTCAAATCGGGTACACAAATGGAGGATGTAAGACACAAAAGTAATCATTACTAGTTGAAACAAGTTGTCCTTACATGAATTTAACCCTTTTTGTATGGTAGACTCCAAAAACTTAATTATAGCACTTGTGAATGACTTCTATACCTCAAAGCGTAGAAGACTAAAGACACCATCGGGAGCAAAACTTGACATCAATGTGTAAACCAACAAAAGGAGACCTTGTGCAGTTAAAGAGCAGGTTAGGGATAGAGAATTGGATGCCAATTGGGTGAATAAGGAGTTAGTTTACCAAGCCAAAGTGACTATGGAGTTGAAACCCTTGAGCAACCAAGAAGTCTTGTCTTAGGGAGGTGGATCAAGAGGAAGAGCCAAGTTGTCTATGAACCTTTTGCACTCTGATTTCAGCAACAATGCCTTGAAACTAGTAAGGACCTATACTTAGTGAACATACAAGACACTTGAACATTCCATTTGTACTACCTCCCTATCACAATGTGACTCCTATTTTGTGATTGAGCAGTGAGCTCTAGGCGGTTGGCCTTTCTGCATGTGTAAACCCCATTTGGATATACTTACTATCTGCAGTAGTATCATCTGATTGTGGGTAAGGTTTCCCATCGTATTTTTTTTATCATTATAGGGTTTTCCACGTCAAAATCTTTGTGTCATGTGTTATGGATGTTGTTTCTCTTTCTGTTTCATGCATTAACTTAAACCGATACTGTTATAACTGTTACTATATTTTACCGACATTAAAGTTTGTTTTACCGGCACTAAGTTTCAAGTTGATTAATTGGTTTTGATTTGTAATTTATTGACAACTGGTTCACAACTAATTCACCCCCCCCTCTTAGCTGTCCTTCCTTGTTCCTAACAAGATCTAGTATAATTTGATCATTTTCTAGCATCATTGTTAAATCATGTAGCTTAATCAATCTCTTTTCTAGCTTAATTGCATCATCATCGTAGCTTAATCATGCATATCATTAGATTAATTAGCCTCTTAGATCAATCTTGCATAATCAATCTCATCTAGCTTGCATATCATTATCATTTCAAATCATCCTTCTAGGTGTAGTCAAGTCACTGGGATTGCTTATCTATATCTGAGAGCAAATCCACACTTGCATCTCTTAGGAGGCGATAGGTTGCTTTATCATGGTTTATCTTTCATTTTCTTTTAATTTGTTAACCATGCTTGTAATGATATATTGAGTGTTTGTGTTGCAGCTGTAGGTACCACATTTCACATGCACGACAATACTTTTTACCCCAGATTCATAAGGATGTTAATAGATATGTGCAAAGTTGTAGAGTTTGTCAAGCTGCAAAGGGTAGTAGTTAGAATCAGGGATTGTATAAACCTTTGACAGTACCGGTAAGACCTTGGGAGGATATAAGCATGGATTTTGTACTTGGATTGCCTAAGACACCGAGAGGGAATAACTCTATATTTGTGGTAGTGGATAGATTCTTGAAGATGGCTAATTTCATACCTTGTAAGAAGATATCTAATCCATTGCATGTAGCAGACCTATTTTTCAAGTAAGTTGTAAGGTTGTATGGATTACCTAAGAGCATAGTTTCAGACAAAGACACTAAATTTGTTGGCTATTTTTGGAGGACACTTTGGAGGAAGATCAAGACAGATTTGAAGTTCAGCTCTATTTTTCATCCACAGACTGATGGATAGACAAAATTTGTTAATCGGAGTTTGGGAAACTTGTTGAGATATTTAGTGGGAGATGAAACCGGAAGTTGGGATTTGATCCTTGTACAAGCAAAGTTTTCCTACAACAATTCAGTGAATAGAAGTACCAGAAGAACACCTTTTGAGATTGTTACCGAAGTACATCCTAGAGGTATATCAGAATTGAGAGATATTAGTAGTGAAGACCAGAGAAGTTCAGAAGCAGAAGACTTTGCATATCACATGGCAACATTGCATATTCAGGTTAAGCAACATTTGGAAGACATGAATAGAAAATATAAGGAGAAGGCAGATGAGAAGAGGAGACATAAGGAATTTGAAGCTGGTGATGAAGTGATGGTATATACGAGAAAAGAGAGAATCCCAGTTGGAACTTATAACAAGTTGCTGATGAAGAAGTTTGGACCTTGCAGAATTTTGAGGAAGTCCAGTTCTGGAAATGCATATGAAGTGGAGTTACCGGATAGTCTAAGTGTTTCACCTGTGTTTAATATTGTAGATCTTCATGAGTATCATGAACCATAATTTAGTGAGAACTATGTTGCAGACTTGGAGAAATAGTTGCCAAGGAAGGAACCGAATCAAATTGAAGAGATTTTGGATAGCAGGATTGGGCATAGTACCCAGAGCAGTCAATACAACAAATATCTTGTGAAGTGGAAGGATAGAGCAGTTGAAGATTCATCTTGGATTTCTTAGGCAGAGGTATACCACCTTGGTTTCCCTCTGACCCTAATAAAGTGAGAGGATCACTTTTTCAATAACCCCGGATGTCTGATACAGGAGCATCCTCGGTTCATAGCAATCTTGCATCAACCAAAAACATTTTCCTTTATGTTTTCCTTTCTGTTTGCAGTTTTAGTTTTCCTTTCCGTGTGTCCCGATTTTGTCTCACCGAATCCCGTGGAGTTGGATTATTCTTGAAGACTTGATCATCATTCTTACTTCCAGACCGCATTGCATTTGGATCATTTTTTGGAAAGATATCGCTATTGATTTCCTTGACAGTTTCTTGTTACTGGTTGGCAGTTCTTGTTACCGGTTGCCTGGACCTATTATGGTGATCTACCAGAACCTCTTCCAAAGCTTGCAGAGCCTTGGGCATTGATTCCAATGTTCCTTGGCATGTGGCCGACCTTTTCCCATGATCAACGTTTCATCCTTTGGATTTTCTGGAGGAATTGGTGGAGGCCGACCTTGTTATTTTTACACGTTAGGTCTTGTTCTTTAGGTTTTTGATCCCTTTTGGGATGACTGGATCCTTTGGATCGATATATATATATAAATAAAATTGTAGTAGTGCATTAAAATGTAATCAATCAAAGAATCAAGTAGCTAGACTGTGCGTAGAAGATAGATCTCACGATTCAAGGTCCCGATTGTAACCTATTCTGTATGTTCTACCAAGCTAGTGAGCCGGTATGCTGTAACCCGATTGTTATCAGTTGGTTGTAATCAATTTTAATGCAATAAAACAATTTGTCCTGCATTGGCTGCATCATATCTTTGTGTTTCCTTTGTGTTTACTCTTGTTGACTGGTCCAGATTGATCTCTTTGATGTCCCTCCTCACCAGTGACTGCTTCATTTCCAAGAAAGAAAACTTCAGTAGATGTGCCTTTCTGGTCCTCTATATCTCCAGCCCAATCCACATCTATATATGCACATAGTGTAAAATCATCATAAACCATAAACCATACCTGAAAATCCTTGAAAGTATCTAAAAATCCTAGCTACCGGAGCAAGGATTCAACATAATCAATTCCTTCCTTATGAAAATATCGTTTGCAAACCAATCAAACCTTGATCCAATAACATCCAAGTCCATGTGTTGTTCTTTTCTATTTGATCCAATTCCTCTTCCATAGATTTCATCCAACACTCATCCTTACATGCTTCATCTACCGATGCAGGTTCAATTAAGAAATATTAAGCATACCTCATCAGCTGTCAATCTTCTCCTAATGATCTTCTGAATGATTCAACCTTACATAATGAGGAGTCTTCTGACTTTCTGTTTCTCTACTCTGATCTTTAGTTACTGTTGAATTTTCTGATACTGCTAGAGTAACTGGTTCAACATTATATTCTGGTACAGGTGTTACCAGTTCAGTTATGATCATTTCCACTTCTGGTTCTCTCTCATAAGTTCTGATTTGACCTTTGTATTGCTCAACCACCTTGACATCAGTGCTCTCCATAATTCTCTAAAATCTTTTGTTATAACATCTATATGCTTTGCTTTCATTTTAATGACCAATAAATATTCCTTAATCACATTTAAGATCAAACTTCCAATTCACTGCCAAAGATTCTGAAATACTTAATTGTAGTTGTATGACCAAACCATAACTCATAAAGTGACTTACTTGTAAACGAAACCGTGTATGTGAAAATGGATTTGTATCTTCATCTGTATTTGAATACACAACACTTCAATTAAGTCATTAGATGCATGGTTAGTAAATCAATAATCAATAATGAACAATAAACCATTATAAAGCGACCTATTGCCTTCTAGTAGATGTGAGTTTAGTTTTGCTCTCAGATTTTCATATGCAACACCAGTGACTAGATGACACCTAAACGAAGGATTTAATCTATATGAGTATGAAATTGAGCTAAATGGATGCAAGATTAAGCTAGATATGCATGATTAATCTAACATGATTTAAGCAATATTAAGCTAGATGATTTAACAAATATGCAATAACTAATATGTAATATCTCAATGCACAAATCTCAATAAGCCTAGAGAAAAAACAACATGATAACAATAATCTCCAGGTTCTTTTTTTTTTATGAGAGATGAAGGTCTGAATTTATGGAAAATCCAGAGAGAGACCAATGGTCAAGTTCGATCAATGATGAGCGAGAAAGATTCTCCAAGAGGAAGCACAATCCAAGTGAATTGATGTGATTGGTTGCTTTTCTCAGCTTTAAAGAAAATTGAACTAATTTTAAGATAAAATCAGAAAATAGATTTATTTCATATTTTATATTTTGATATTCAATTTTGATCTTTAATTGATTTAATTGCTTTTCAGAGATTTTTCAATTTAATTCCATTTTGATTTCTTATCTCAATTTTAAATTCTTTTTCAAATTAATTCCTTTTTTCCAATTAATTCTTTTTTGATGTTTTAATGGAAAATTGATTTATTAATAAAAAATGCTAGGATATTTAATTGAATAAATAAGATAGTTGATTAAAATGATTTACTTGGAATGATTAATTAATTAAATAATTATTTAATTAATATTGAGTGATTTATTTGCCATGTGACATTGATGACTGATAATTAATTAATTAGGTGGTCATAATTGATTTAATTTGCCTTTGGTTAGGACCTTAGTGATGTAGTTGAGATTAGGGGGCCTATGGTTTAGGTGACCATTTTTAGGGTGTTACATTTGCCCCTCTTTGAATTGATGTGCGAGCAGTGCATTGATTCAAAAAAAATTAAATGTCAAATAGATTATCAGTTCTGAACTTGATGGATCACAAACCGATGAAGAGCAAGATGTTTAGTTTGATTTGAAGTGATGAAGTTGAACAGGTTGATTAAAGCGACATCTATCTTGAACTTGATTGAACTAGAACTGACAAAGAGAGAGATACCGATCTTGAACTTGATTGATCGAGAAACGAGTATTGATCTAGAACTTGATTGTACTAGATTGAGCGAAGAGATGAAACCGATTGCAAACTTGATTGAACAAGAACTGATTAGAGAAAATGTCCAGCTTGATTTGAAGCGATGAAATTGAATAGGTTGATTAAAGTGACACCAATCCTGAACTTGATTGAACTAGGATCGACAAAGAGTGAGATACCGATCTTGAACTTGATTGAAAAAGAAACGAGTATCAATCTAGAACTTGATTGAATTAGATTGAGCGAAGAGATGAAACCGATTCCAAACATGATTGAACAAGAACCAATTAGAGAAAATGTCCAGCTTGATTTGAAGCGATGAAACTGAACACCTATTTGGATTGAGCGTAATTCAAACGAAGACAATATCAACTTGATTTGGTACGATGAAACTGATATGCCCCTAGAGATTGATTCGATTTTGAAGAACAATAAGGTTTTGTTTGATTAATCTTTGATTAAAAACATTTTATGCTTGGCTTAGATGAAGATTTGAAAAACAATCTTGACTTTTTGATAATAATGACGCAATGATGATGCCCCCTTGGGAGTGAAATCGAAAGATGGTGAGGTTAGAATGATTTTAGGAAATTTTGAAAAGAAAAAAGATTTGGCGATGATAATTTGAGCACAAAGATTGATGTAATAATTAATTTGAGATCAGAAATTGATTTGAGTGCAAAATGATTCGGAAAAACGATCGGAAGACGAAAGTGCTAAGTGGTGAACATTGTGAAATTTTGACTAGAAAAATTATCTCAGATTTTGATTTCGATCCCGAAAATGGACTCAGGATAGTCGATTTAGTCAAGGGTACAAATTTTATGTCCATCAGAGCAAGTTTGAAAAGTTAGGGTTTTGGCTATATAAGAGGTTCAATGTGTCGTTGTCAATTTATTTTTATCTCTCAAAGTTCAAAATTTGAAAAACCTCCTGCGAAGAAAAATGACAATTCCAATTCAAGAGCATCGATTCGAGCACTAGAGACGACATAATAGACCTCATAACTATCCCCCAGTAGTAAGTGATCGATTTCAAGTCTTGTGCATTTCTTATTTTTTGAATTTTTGTTGAATTTTGCATTTTTAATTTCGTGTTAAGTTGGCATGTGTCATTTTATCATTCGGTCTAATACTATTTATTGTACAAGTATCTAGCAATTTGTGTTTTGTCGTATGGTCATGTAGGGTTTTTTGTATGATGTCTACCCTTATATCGTACAAGGACGTTCTTCATAGACCATTTAATCATTTTGCATGTTATTAATTATTGTATGGGAGTGTTTACTCGTGCGGCTTGTAATGTGTTGTTGTACGAGTTGCTGCTTGACTGTACTCACTCGTATGGAAAACAATATTTGTTTTTAAGGACCAAAACATCAATTTTTGACTTTTAATATCGTAAATTTGTATTCTTTAGCATGTTTAACATATTCTTAGCGCAAATTTGATCGCATACTGTTGTTTTTTTGTTCAATTTTGTAGGTTCAGTTGCCAGATATACAATTTCACTGCACATATCCATCGACTATGAGATTGGTGTGTGACTTATCAGATGCATAGAGAGGTCACATTGGGTTGAGCAGATTTGGATACTTGTTACAGATGTTGGATATCCATGTGAATCATGGTTTGTTGACTGCACTGGTTAAGCGTTTCCATTCTGAGCATAACACATTTCATTTACCCACTCGAGAGATGATGATCACTCCTAAGGATATTTATAGGATTTTGAGGATTCCTTTTGCTGGAGATAAGGTAGATTATGATTCAACTCCATGACCGCGTATTGAGGCGCTCAGACGCATTTTTCATGATGACACTATCCTTGATCGTGCTATCAGTTGGGATGATTTTTTGAGCAACTATGATGCCGAGTACCCTCTTGCTTGCGTTTTGGCTGGCATGATTGGTTGTTTCATGATGCCTGACAAAGGGAAACATGGATTCTTATATGGATGGGGTATAATGCTAGAGAGATTGCATACTCATCTAGTTAGATTAGGTTGGGGTTCATGCTTACTCACGTATATGTACCATGAGATGCATGAGATTGCCTATAAAGGGGCGAAGAGTATGGTGGCTGGTGTCCTAGTTTTGTAGATATGGGCATGGGAGAATATCCCCATTTGCAGACCTATTGTTGATGATTAGAGGGAGGCACATTAGCGAATTGTGTACTGATATTTAGGTTATATCACACGGCCCCACCTAGGCAAGACTGATTTTTGGAGGAGGCAGTTAGATGACTTGATCTATCTATAGTATGGAGACCATATAGGGGTCTAGAGTTGTGGGATGATTGGAGGGTACAACGAAGAAATATGTTTATGACTAGACCTCTCATCGGCAGATTGGGTACTATTATTGAGTGGTTTGTAGTGTCTAGGGTTTTAAGGCAGTATGAGAGACCACAAAGTATATCCCAAGAGTTTAAAACGTATGCTAGATTTGGGGATGAGGAGAGATGAGGATGGGTACCTAGATTCTCATATGCCTTGACCATGCCAGAGTTAACGGGTTTGTAGCTACAGAGATGGGAGTAATTGGAGGATGTGGCAGATGCAGGGGTATTGCCAGAGTATAGAGATTGGATTCAGAGACACCCCTTTCCTCAATTTACAGATCCTGGAGAGCATGTGCCTCGTATAGATGAGGTTGAGGAGGATGCACCAATGTAGGCACAGGGACCGGGTTAGGTACAGGGATGAGTTCAGGCACAAGGATGGAGAGAAGATCCACCTAGGCGAACGAGAGGTGATCCTAGTGCAAATAGCAGTAGGGCACCATTGACTGGGCAACAAAGGAGGAGGGGAGAGGGTGGATCTTTGGGAGCAGTTGGTGGAGATGCAGGTGGCCATAGGTGAGGAGATGTTTCAGTAGATGTAGAGATGGGTGAGGCAGTAGGACCTAGCAGAGATGACATTGCTAGGAAGGTACAATAGAGGAGAGAGGAGCAGGGAGGTGGAGAGACATCTGGAGATATCATTCGTACCCTGAGAGAGAAGGTGTGGGGTTTGGAGACATAGGTGGCAGTGGCATAGGCATAGATTGCAAAGCATGAGAGATAGCTACGGAGCTTGAGGACAGAGCAAGACCAAGAGATGCAGAGAGTGAGACTAGAGTGGGATTAGGAGTTTCAAAGATTGAGAGAAGAGATAGATGCTTCTCAGCGTGAGGTCCTTCATCAGACGAGTAGCCAACATATTATGTAGCAACATATAGTTTAGCAGTGTCAGTAAATAGATAGGTGGTGCCCTATTCGCAGTATATGGCACGGTGAGAGGGAGCACAAGCACCTAGATAGGTTGATCCTCAGTAGGCACCTCCACCACCACCAGGCGATGAGGGAGAGGGTCATAGTTAGATGTTGACATTCTATGTTATTTTGCACACCCCATTTTTTTGTCCTTGATGTATTTATTGCTCCGATAGACATTGGATATGACAGTTGATGTCATTTGTACCTTTTGACATTGATATTTTGATGAGATAAATATACGAGTCTGTGATTTGACCGTATTGTTCTTGTGTTGAGTTACATTAGATGTTTTTTGAGATGTCTTTCTAGATGTTTTTGTTCTATATGAATGCATTTCTTTTTAGTATGTATGTATGTAATGCAGATGAATATGAGTATTTTTGTTTCTTTTTTATATGCAATAAATGATAACAATGATGAGCTAAGGATGCCAAACTACATATTTTTTGTTTTTTTATGCAATAGTATGAATGCAAATGAATGTGTATGCAAGCTAGGACTGAGTCACTGGATTTTAATTTTCTTTTTATCATCATGGAGAATTTTACAATGTCGTAGATAAACATAAGCATCAAGGCACAAAGAGTCAGGATGACCTGAATGTCACATCATTTTTAATATAGCAAGCCAACATAAGCACCAAGGCATAAAGAGCCAGGATGACCAGAATGTTACCTGTGTGCAAACACACCAAACAAAGCAAAGTTCCTTCCTTGTTATATGAAATATTGATTATCGTGTCTGCAATGACCCTTGTATCTTTCATATCCTAGGAAAAATTAAGCATGTATCCAGATTGCATAATAAATAAATTTACTCGAAACAGACAAGGAAATGATTCCAACCTCCCTATAGCATACAAATAAATGGAGTCAAGGTATGTGTGGTGATTTCACCTTGATGTGAAGGCACTTATCACAGACACCCAACTTATGAGATGTTTTCAAATCATCAGAATTATTCCTACAAGCAAAAAATAAGAAAAGTGTGCGGGAAAATCGGGTTAATGAAACTTAAAATGCGAAAAATGTGTTCAAAGAGACTTGTCCACACACCCACAAGACTTCTTGGTGCAAGTTATGGATTCATGAATAATGACTCAACTTCCCAAGGTAGGTTCCATGGTTGTCTATCTCACAAGGTCCCTCAAGCCAGTGCCTTTGCTCTCAGATCACTGAGCAAAGTGACTTAGGGATGATGAATGCAAGAATGAGGGATGCTTTAGATTGATTTTAGCATGAAATGAAACCTTTCTATGCATGGTTTTACAAATGAAGCAAACTAGATTATAAGATGACAAGGTTAGTAGCAATACTATCCTAACATGATATACTAGTTAATGATTTAAGCTAATGATAAAGGAAATAGTCTAAAATGCTTATTAGATTAATTCCTATTACAAAGAGAATCTAGAGGTATTGATAAATTTGAACATAAATGGGATACTAAAAGCTTGCATGGATCCTTAAAATGGAGGAATGAGAGCTCTATTTATAGTGAAAATAGGGCAATGGATGGTCAAGATTGAAGGAGTTAATCAAGGGTCAGGATTGAAAGTTATCAATCCATGTTTACAATTTTCACCAATGAAATGGTGACAATTGTGAACATAAGACTGCATGAGAGGAGTGTAGGTCCCGGAGACAATTGAGAGGGGGGGGTGAATCAGTTGTCAAATAAATTCAAACCAAAAACTTATTAACCAACTTAATGCTTAATACCAGTAAATCAGTTAAGTATGCCTGTAAACAGTGTTAACAGAAAATTGCTGTACCGGTAAGAATTAATGCATGAAACATAAGCACAAAGTCATCCACAACACATGACACCAATATTTGTACATGGAAACCCTGTAAGGGGAAAAACCATGGTGGGAAACCTTACCCACAATCAGATGATACTATTGCAGATAGTAAGTGTACAAAGAGGGGTCTGCACATGCAGAAAGGCCAACAACCTAGAGCTCACTGCTCAATCACAAATGGGAGTCACATTGACTACAGTTGGATGGTTAAATCCAATGAGAATGTACTACACAAAATAGCATCTTCATATGCTGGATTCAGTACCAGTGTAATGCTGATATGCTTTTACAAAAACCTAACTTCATCTTCGAATGATGTCTTCATGTATACCTCTGCTTGATCTCGCATATACCCTTCCTTAAATCTTTTTCGTATTCCACACTTGATCTTAAAAATAAGATCTTACATTTATATCATACCCTAAGACCAATTTTAGTAGGTCGGCTCTACAAGAAATGACAATAAAAACATTTTACAAATAATACAATATCCGATGCAATAACTGATTGAACATGTCGGCTTAATGCATTTACAACAATAATAAATCATTTCCATAGTGTGCCATGCTGATCTGGAAAAGATAAGCCTGCCGATGAAACCCTAGATAACCTGGACCTATTTGCTGGTAAAAGCAACCATGCAAATAAGAGTATGCCAATGATTATTACTTCAAAATAAAGTGTCCACATGATGTCTTCGATATTACCAAGTGTCTTCCATGTCATTGCAAGTACCGGTGAACATTATATCCTGCCAGTGAACCATATACCAGTAAGTGTTGCACAGTTTACTGTTTGCCGGTGAATGTTGTTGGATCTCCAAAGTAGGTGTATTTAGTAGGTGTTGACATCAATGACAAAACCATACCAAAATATCAACAAGGAGATGAAAGAAGCATTAAATACTTGAGAAGACCTCATGGTTACCTTAGAAGGTAAGGGTTAAGGTTAGGTTAGGGTTATCCAATGGATAAAGCTTTTACCCAAAGGGTAAACTCTTGTGCAAAGGTTAAAGGGATAACCATAGTCAAAGAAATGAATGCTTGATGAGACCCCTGGGTTAGATGAAGGTTGAGTTAGGTAAAAAGTCTCTAACCATGCCACTAAGGGTTAGTTAACCATTAATGGTTTGAAGAATTTGGGGACAAATTTGTAAGATTTCTTCCAAATTTGGGGGTATTCAACAAGTTAGCTTGTTGAAGGCATAAAGGCTTTAATGCCTTTTGAAGACTTTACTCCAAATTTGAGAAGTGATCTCCTCAAATTTAGGGAAAAGGGATAATGGATGGGTTTAGGTTAATTGATTAGGATTAGATGGATTCTAGAAGAAATTAGGAATAGGGTTAGGATGCAAGTGGGAGATGTAGGAAAATGCAAGTGGATGAGGGATAATAGGATTAATTAAAATAAATTGCTTTATTTCAATTTGGTTGCAAGATGGGAAATTAAATAAATTAGATTTATTCAATTGGGGTAAACTATTAATTAAATGTAAATTTAATTAAAAAGTAAGGAGAAGTGATTTAATTAAATAAAATGATTTATTCAATTAAATGACATAAAGGGCTTAAGTGAATTTAACTAAATAAATTGAATAATTTATTTAATTAAATAGAAGAATGTGGGTGATTTAATTAAATTAGATTTAACTAAATAGAGGAATGAGAATAAAATGAACATTGAATATTCATTTAGGAATATGGTCATTTTTATACGTCTACATTTTTCCCCTCTTTGAAGTGACATGTGTGCACATGTTGATTCAAAGAAAATGATGTGTCGTCATGATTTGGTTATGATCAGTGTTTATGTCATTTTGAGATTTTCATGTCGTGCCCTAGATTTGATAAATGATGTTGATAATGCCCCCTTGGGAGATGAATAAAAAATTTTGAACATTTGATTTGATTTGGATAAATTTGATAAATTTCATTGCATTGTAAAATTTTTGGCTACGTTGAATGCGTTTATTTGATTCATCTCCTGATAATGATGTTTGGTAGGGTTGTATTAGACACCACGAGAAATTTATGCTTTCCTCCATGTAACCCTAATTTTGATTTACCATATAAAAGAGAAAAAGTGATTTCTTTTTGTCTCATTTGTGCTTGTTGACCTTGGAGAAAAGTCAACATGTTGGTTCCCTATTCTTCGCATTGATTTGAGCGCATTCGGAGGTATCGGAGGCCCACCGTGTATGGAACACCGGTAAGTTAGCCCTTTTGACCCCTTTTGGATTTTTATTTTATCGTTTCTAGGCATGTTTTCAATTTTGCCATGAGGATTTAACGGTTTAGCATGTCGGGTAAAACCCATAGTGCATACGATAAGTTCTGCAATGCGTAGTGCTTTAGGATCTAGGGTAGCATCTGCGTAGGTTAGGGTAGCGCATTGATGTAAGTTAGCACATAGGGTGCATAGGGTAGCGCATAGGAGATAATGGGTAGTGCATAGGTTAGACCTAGCGCAAAGGTAGCGCGTAGGTGTGACTTAGCGTAGTGAGGCAGGGTTACAGCACAGGAACCAAGTAGGATAGCGCATGGCGGGTTTCGATGCTTAGGGTAGGTTAGGTGGCACACTGGAGAAAAGGGATAACACGTAGGTGTAGGCTAGCGCGTGGGGTAAATTGGGTAGGGCTTTGATAGGACAGGGTAGCACATAGGTATAGGCTAGTGCATAGATAGGATTTTGTTAGCGCATGGCAAAAAAAGTTTGCAAAAAGTGTGATTCTTGGATGAAGAAAAATTGGTCAGTTGATGCCAGTTTTGCTGGGATGGGTGCGAATTGTTAGTCTACGTGTCTGCTGTCATTGTTTTGATAAGTTGCCCAATAGGAGTTTCGATATAAATTGATTTGATTTGCAATGTTTCAAGTTGATTTTGATCTGATGTTGATTTGATATGGATGGTGGATATGAACTTGATTTGATATGAATTGTTTCAAGTTGATATATATGTTGAACTTAAGTTGTTTTACAAACTGCAATGGTTATGGAACTTGAGTTATTTTACAAGCTAATATGAATGTGAGACTTGAGTTGTGTTACAAGATGATATGAATGTGAAACTTGAGTTGTGTTACAAGTTGATTTGATTGTGGAACTTGAGTTGTGTTACAAGCTGATATGATTTGATATGAAAATGGATTGATATGATGTGGAACTTGATTAGATTTTCAAAGTTTCAAGTTGATATGAATTATTTTGATGAGGAAATTGATATTGGACTTGTTTTGCTTTGTGATAGGAGCACATTGGAGTGGTTCAGTCGCGAGAGCAATTTCTGAGACCATGGTCATTGATACCACGATTGACATAGGCTGACAGGGATATCATTGAGAGGTGTGGCCTATCCTCTTTGTTAGAGATGCCCCGATTTATCATTAACCGAGGTTTATTGACAGAGTTGGCTGAGAGGTGGCATAGTGATACAAAAACCTTTCATTTGGTGATAGGGGAGATCACAGTGACACTTGAGGATTGCTACCGGATTCTACAGAGACTGAGGAGGGTGGGACAGAGGCACTTCGCTGGATTCTTTAGGATGATACAGTTTGTGGATACGAGATCCCTTGGCAGGAGTTCATAGATTTGGATTATTCTCCTCTACCATCAGTGCTAGTAGGTTTCATAGATGGTTTCTTATGTCCCAACTGGAGGTTGAAGGGACTGGTTGTAGGATGGGGGTTGGTCCTGGAGGACATGGTGACACAAGGTCACTGATTTGCATGGGGGTCGGCCATGCTGGCCCACTTATACAAGGATCTGCATCAGGTGGTGTACTTGGGGTATAATAGTCCATCCTCTGGAGTTACATTACTATAGGTATGGGTGTGAGAGCATATTCCCGCAGCCAGGCCACTAGCGGACAAAGATAGGCTTGTTGGGTGCGCATATGCATATGGATATCGAGGGATAGTTGTCCAACGTAAGTTGCGCAAACTAGAGCATTAGAGGAGAGTGCTAGATGACATTGATACGGTTGTCTGGAGACCATATACAGGCTATGAGGTATCGACAGAGGATGGGATGGAGATGCCTTATGTATACATGTCCAGATATCTGATAGGGCGGACGCCCTTTGTTATTGAGAGATTTCTGCATAGCCGGGTGTTGCGGCAATATGGTTGACAACAAGGGATACCACAGGGAGCATGTTTATATGCTTGACGGAGACAGCATGTTCCAGAGTGGGGACCCACTATTGATAGCGCGACGACAGTTGAGGAGTTCTTTCACTTAGCTGGCCAAATATGGGACTATGCCCCTGAGATAGCGGATGCAGGGATGACTAATGAGTTTGCAACACTCTTTGCAGTGCATGCAGTGGCCAAGATATTAGATCCAGTGGAGATGATTCCTGCTTTTGATTATGATGAGGATGATTAGCCCGAGAGGCTAGGGAGATAGGGAGAGGCTAGTGAGGAGGTGGATGAGGGAGGTGGTGATGGTGGAGGAGGTGGCTGAGGTCGGTGAGGGGATAGGGGGAGATTGGATCAGGGAGGAGAGGAGACAAGGGTGGAGATGGTGGTGACAAAGGGATATGGGTTGAGAGAGTAGTGCGGCAGGCTATGGTGTATAGAGGGAGAGGAGGTTTGGCTATTGGAGGTGGGGGCGGGGAGAGGGTTGGAGAGGTGATAGCGATGGTGGGGGGGCATGATGATTTTAGACAACCGGCCCAGAGGAGGAGGTCAGATGTTTTACCTCCACCAGCACCGAGGATAGGTAGAGGGACAGGGGGTACCCCTTCACAGGTACCCCTGCAGATGCAGATTCTGACACATTAGGAGGACGCATAGATTAGATCTTTGCAGTTGTTAGTGCAACATTTGCAGACACAATTATTGGCACATCAGTGTCAGATTACTTAGCTTACCATAGAGTGGGATATAGAGATAGAGCATCGGGGTCGAGCAGAGGAGCTTGCAAAGAGTTTGCAGAGAGTGACATCAGGTGGCCCAATGAGAGACACCTTGAGAGAGTTGGATTTGAGAGCCAAGGAGGCAGAGTACTACATGAGGCATTATGAGGATGTGATGCCCAAGGAGAGTCGAGTGTCGAGTTTCACAGCGTCGAGATCCAGTCGATCTCGAGAGACTGGGTTGAGGACAGAGAGCAGAGGCATGACAGGGCCTCCTAGACAGGATCCACCTGGAGATCCAGGTGCTGGGATATCTGCAGCGAGGCCGTCTCCTTTAGGAGATAGTCATACCTGAGAGACGTTGTCTCCATTGCATTTTGATCATTTTTTTGTATGGGCACATACATGACATATTTTGTACAATGATCATTTCTGAGATATATATGACACCATCTTCCTTGATCCTTATGTGATGTGTTATGGAGTATGATTTCTATATGATTTTGATGCTTTTATGATGATGATGCAATGCTTAGATGTATGTGCACTGAGAGTTGATGAATATGATGTGTTTCTGCATGATGTTTATGAGATGTATCTTGAAAATGAGATGTATGATATGATATGCTGTGAGATGTATCTTGAAAATGAGATGTATGATATGATATGTTGTGAGATGTATCTTAAAAATGAGATGTATGATATGATATGCTATGAGATGTATCTTGAAAATGAGATGTATGAAATGATATGCTGTGAGATGTATCTTGAAAATGAGATGTATGAAATGATATGCTGTGAGATGTATCTTGAAAATGAGATGTACGAAATGATATGCTGTGAGATGTATCTTGAAAATGAGATGTATGATATGATATGAAACTAATTGTAAAATGGTATGCAACTAATTGTAAAATGATATGCAACTAATTGTAAAATGATATGCAACTAATTGATTTGAGCATCCTCATTCTGCATTGGTCATCCTTGTATAGTCACATGTTTTTGCTTTCTTTGTAGGTATCATCATTGAGAATTGATTTGTTTGGGATATGTTGAAAATTTATACAAGAATAATGGTATAATTGAACCATAATGACCTGAGAAAAATTTACATGATTTTTGATTTTGCAAGATAGCACAAGCGTCAAGGTATAATTGAACCAGGACGACCTGAGTGCGAATTGTGTATAAACAGACAAGATTTAAACCATTTGTATGTGCAATGTGGGATCATGTATTCAGTGATATGATTTGAATCATGTCTCAAGACAAGTATCTGCACAATACAAATGATCGCCTCACTGACAGAAAACTAAAAAATATTGGAGTCCCCACGACTTTCTCTAGCTTTGAAGCTTTTTGTCAAGAAAATGTAGAGGATCCAATAATTTAAAAAGTTCAAGTGCAAAAATAGTCAAAACTTTATGCAAGATGCAACATTTGATACTTCAAAAAATCATCCATAATATTTTGTGAATCCCGTTAAGTGATCAATGTGTGGTTTTGTGATTGTTGAGTTTTGTTTGTTGGATATGATGTTCTGAGTTTGCTACAAGTTTTGACGTCTTGGATTTGCTGCAAGTTCTGATCAATGCTGCCCTTAGCTGAGTGTTCCTCTTAATGTGGATATGTACAGTGATTACCAAGCCATGGTGAGATGCGGTGAAAGGATATGCGGATAAACCAGGATAGTGACTATGCTAAGTATGTCCTGGATGGTTTTTGTGATTAAAATGTTGGGTGATGGCTGATTGTGCTTAATTGTGGATATAACGGTATGGTAGGAAAAGATCGATAGAGGATCTATCCTCTCACAATAGCGCCTGTTGCCAGGTTTTCACCAATTGCTTTTATTGCACCTCTTTATTTGCTTTTTCTTGATTTTTTGATATTTTTTTGATTTTTTGTCTGGTCTGTGCATTTAGACTGCTCAAGTGTAGTATTTTTTCAGATGGATGTTGTTAGTTGGTTCATCGAGCACATCTCCTTCTGAAGTTGTTAGCTGATAAGTGCCTAATCCATAGGCTGATATGATGACATAGGGACCTAACCAATTAAGTTCAAATTTCCCCTTCTTTTCCCGATCTTGCTGATTTCTAGGATTTTCCTTTAGTACTAGGTCACCAATTTTAAAAATTATGGGAATGACCTTGTGGTTGTAGCTTCTGCACATGCATTGCCGATGTGCTTTGAGATGAGTGTAGGCACATTGGCATCTTTCATCTAGAAGTTCTAGCTCCTGCAGTCGGTTAATTAGATACTCTTCATTTGGAATTAGGCTTTTCAAAGAGACTCTGAGAGATGGAATTTCTACCTCCAATGGTAAAATTGCTTCTGATCCATATACAAATGAATATGGTGTAGTTCCTGTAGGTGTGCGGATGCTAGTTTTGTATGCCCAAAGTGCTGGATTGAGTTGTACATGCTAATCTTTGCCTGCATCATTCACAATTTTCTTTAGGATTTTCAATATTGTTTTGTTGGATGCTTCTGCCTGACCATTTCCCTGTGGGTAGTAAGGTGCAGAGAAACGATGTTGGATTTTGAATTTTTCACATAGTTCTCACACATCTTGCTTCTTGAAAGGTCATCCACTATCTGTGATGATGGAACTTGGAATGCCATATCTACAGATCAGATAATTAAGGATAAAAGAGGTTATTTGTTTCCCAGTTACTATGGTCATGGGAACCGCTTCAATCCACTTGGTAAAGTATTTTGTTGCAGTTATAATGAACTTGTGTCCATTTGAAGATGAAGGATGAATTTTGTTGACTAAGTCCAATCCCCACCGGCAAAAGGGCCAGGATGTTGTGAATGGCTGCAGTTCCTGTGCTGGTGCATGTATAAGATTGTCATGGATTTGGTATTTAGGACACTTCTTTGCAAAGTGATAAGAGTCTTTTTCCATTGTCGGCCAGTAATATCCCATTCTTAGAAGCTTTTTAACAAGAGTAGGACCACTTGAATGTGTGCCATAGATACCTTCATGAAGCTCTTGTAAAGCGGATTCAGATTCATTACGATCAAGGCAACGAAGAAGAGTACCATCTAGAGCTCGACAGTACAAAGTATCAATAGTGAGAGTATAACAGGTGGCTTGCCAGATAAAGTTGAGTTTTTAGTTTTGGGATAGGTCAATGGTTAGGATATTTCTCTTAAGATAGTCGTATATCAGTCCATATAATGGAGAGTTAGAATCGGTCAAGGCATAGATAACATGGGAATCAGAATGGTCATAGGCTGGGGAGAACAGTTGCTCTACCAGAAACTCGTAACGATTCCATTGCTTTGGAATTTGCAGTGGTGAAGTGATAGTAGCCATTGCATCGGCAGCTCTATTGTCCAACCTTGGTATTTGCTGGAAGGTGATGTGTACAAAATATTATTTAAAATCATCCACCATTCACTTGTATGGTAGCAACTTGTTGTCCTTCGTCTGGTAGTCATTGTTGATTTGATTGATGACTAGTTGTGAATCTTCGTAGACTTTGAATTCTGTGATTCTCCATTCCACAACCATTTTGATGCCTATAACCAGTGCCTCATATTTAGCAACATTATTTGTGCATGGAAACATAAGCCTATATGATCTTGGTATGGTGTGCCCTTCAGGAGTGATGAACAAAATGCCAGCACCTGAGCCATGTTGAGTATAGGATGTTGGCATATGCACACTCCAATGAGACTTTGTATGTGATTGAAGGTTTTTTCATTGATGGCAACCTTGCAATCTTATGGCACTGGCAAAGACATTATACCGGCATTAGCATATCACACTCTACACCGGCACTCAGGACACCGACACCGGCACTGACATAGAAGAAAAGAAGTATACCGACACAGAGGCCGACAGGTTTTTGTTATATAATATTTATTTTATTATTGTAAGCCGACTTGGAAAATTGTAAAATGACTCTTATATATAAAAGATATCATTGTAGACATTTGTAAGGAGATGTAGAAGCATTAAGGAAAATATTAGGCAAACCTATTGTGTGAAATATAGGTCAAGGGGTATATGTAAAGAACAGAGCAGGAACTGGTACTAAATCTGGCATTGAAGATGCTATTGTAAAGTAGTACAAGTTATTGGATTAGTATAATCCTTATTTGTAAGTCAGTGAGACTTCCCATTGAGCAGTGAGCTCTAGGCAGTTGGCCTTCGTGCATGTGCAGGCCCCTATTGTAAGTAATATTCTCTTATTGGCTAGTGAGTGAATATTGTGGGTCGCAAATCTCACCGAGGTTTTTCCCACACCGGGTTTCTTCATTAAAATCTTGTGTTATGGTGTGCTTTTCATGTAGATGTTCTTGATTCTGTTTATTGCATTATTTCTTGCATACCGGTACACTGTTATATTATGTTCTGCATGTTTTAAGTCAAGAAAAACTAAACACTTGTTAGATACTGATTCACCCCCCCTCTCAGTATTTGTGGGACCCCTAACAATTGGTATCAGAGCTTGGTCCTATATTTTCAGAAGCCTAACAACTTGAGGAAGATCTTGACACCGGTAAAGATGGAAAATCTGATGAAGCAACTTGAAGGAGCTCTTACAGACTATGATGCAGAGAAATTGAAAAATATCAAACTAGAAGATGATTTAAGGGCAACTCAGGATATCATTCAGGCATTTCAAGAAAATCTTACTGTTGCAAGAAATAAGAGAAGAGAACTTTGTGAAAAATTGCAAAATGAGAATGATGAAAATGAATCACTTAATGATATGATAAGCAAGTTGAAACAAGAGAACATGACAACAAAAAATGAAATGCAGGATATGACTATGAGATTTTGCAAAGAGATTAGGGATAGGAAGAAGAATGAAGAAGAATTAACCAGAAGACTAAGTGATGCAGCAAATGAGAATACAAGACTTAGCTATGAAAATGACATGTTGAAGATAGATTTGATGCATACTTAGAATGACTCAAATGAACTGATGAGACAAAAAGAAATCTTAGAAAGAGAACTGGAAACTGCAAATCAACACAAAAAAAAATTCAAGAAAAGCTTAGAGGAACTTGGCACCTTGCTGAAGAATCAAAAACCTAAAGGTGACACTTCTGGAATTGGCTTTGAAGTTGGTGAAAGCTCCGGTACTACAAATACTCAGGATCACAATAAACCGGTAAGACAACCTAATGCTTATAAATTCAATGGTAAATGCTTTAACTATAATAAGTATGGTCATAGAGCAAATGAATGTAGATCTAGAAATTATCAGAATATCAACACACCCACCGGTCAATGTTCTAAATGCAACAAAGTTGGTCACAACTCTGAAAACTGCATAATGAATGTGAGATGTTATGTTTGTGGAAGATTTGGACATTTATCAAATCAATGCAGAACACAAACCGGCATAGGTTATGGGAAAGCTATTCAGAAGAATAATGTAACTTGTTATGCATGTAACAAGATTGGGAATATTGCTAAATTCTATAGAAGTAAAGGAACACCGGTAGACAACAAAAGTTCTAGCTTGAAAGGTAAAGAAAAAGTTGAAGAGGTTAAGCAAGAATTCTCAAAACAATGGATTAGAAAAGTTGATCTAAATATTGGGAATACTCCTCCACTGGTAGAACAAACCAATGCTTCACTAGCAGGACAAAGTGATGCTTCACTAGAGGGATATAGCAGTGCTCCACCGGCAGGAAGTTCTTCATCTAATTGAAGAAAATTTCCTTGAGGGTTTGGCAATCTATTGATACATGTGCTATTATTCCCTCGGTTAGAGATAAGAAGTTGGAAATTACTTATTACCGACAAACAATGTTAAGTGAATACTTAACCGACATTCAATTAATGTGGTGGATGGAGAAGAGACACTATAAAGTTAAGGTTTTAGCTCCATTTCATTTCACTGAGATTTCAAATTTTCAAAGAGCACGAAGATTCCGAGCTAAGGCATTTCGAGCAAGAAGCAAGAACACTCCAAGCAATCATCCATCCAAGACAGTAAAAGGTATTTAATCATGGCATCCACCTCTGCAATTGAATACATAGCAAACCCTACTGTTGTTGAAGTGATAAAAAGACCTAGGCCTGTATTTCAGTTAGTTCCCAAGATAGCAAAGAAGGATGATACCTTAGGTGCTTTTTCTCAAATTTCTAAGGGAGTTGTCTATGCTGAAGACCCCAGAATGTACATCCACTGCAACATTGAAGAGTTAGGAGATGAGGAAATTAAAATCATGTATAAAACCGTGATATGTGATAATATCGGCAATGTAAAGGATGAACACAAAATCATTGAGACCCTAGGATTTACAAAAATCCTTAGCATTCCTGAATTTCCAAAGGATGTGATTAGGATAGTTTTAAGCAGGGTGCATGGAGAGTTTTTCTGGTTAGATGCAATCCATAAGATCCCCAAGGAAGCTGTGAAAGCTGTCACAGGGTTACCAACCATCGATAAAAGACCAAATAAAACCAAGAAGGTTTCCAGTGACCTAGTTATAAACCTAACTGGTGCAACATTTGACAAGAGGTCTCTAAGGGTTAATGATGTAATAGACATCAATGTGAGATTCATCAATATGATATTAGGTTATATAGCTACTCATGCAAATAGACTTAATTTAGTTTCAAGTTTATGCATTAAGAGTGCTTATGACATGGTCACAAATAATGCAAAAATTGACATATGTGAGTGGTTAAAGGATGCATTAATTGACAACCTTGGAAAGATCAAGAAAGACAAGAAAGGAACTTTCAGATTTGGAAATCTGTTAGTATGTCTGATGCTACACATAACAAAACAGGTTCCCGGTATAGGTTACAAAGAACTTGGATATGACATACTGGTAGGAAAACAATTGACTAAACTATTAAATAACATGGGTGAGAACAAGGAAAACAATATTCATGACTTTTTCCAAGCATTAAAGACCAAAATGAAGAAAAGAGTAAGGTTATCTCAGAAGATTGTAGACAAATACAAAGATGATATATGCTTTATCATCAAGAAAGATGAAATCTGGATGGAAGCGGTCATCCCAAGGACAGTTTGGGTAACCAAGATGGGCTATGAAACAGATGATCACATAGTTGAAACATATGCCAAAGCACTTCTGGAAGCCCCCAGAGAACCAAAGGAAGAAATTTTTGGTAGTGTAGAAAATATTGAAAGACAAATTCAATCAAAGAAAAGGGTGAAAAAGGTTGAGGCAGTTGTAAGGAAAGGGTCCAGACAAGCAAAAGCCATTAAAGAAGATGTATTGAAGAAAACTGACATAACAGAGGATGAGTTAACAGCTCCACAACCTGAAACTCACCTATCATCGGTAGGTACTTCTTTAGGAAGTGACATGCCTGCAACTTTTAAAAGAGTCGTAAGAAAAAGAGATTCCTCACCGGCAACCACACCTTCACCTAGGAGGACAAGGCAAAATCAACAAGCAGTGAGATCTTCGGTAAGAAAGGCCACACCAAAGAAGAAACTGACACCTAAGAAGAAGAAAAGGACAAACAAAGACTTGGCCCCTCTTGATATACTACTAAATGAAATCACAAAGGAAGGTAAACTAAAGAATATAGAGAAAACATATGACACTCTAACAGTTGATGAAAAAGAGCAAGTTGAAAATAGTGTTATATTACATATGGATATGTACAAGAAATTTTTGATGGAAGTAGTCAATGAAATTCCTGATAAATTATTCAACAGACTAGAGGCAAGAAGATAGTCAGTAATAGAATTGGATAAGAAAATAAAAATTGAAAAGTTACTTGCTGTATATCCGGTAACCTCTCCCTAAGAAATTGATGACCTAATTGCTCAAGCCAACTGGACAATGTTTTCTACTGCACACTAGCACGTTGCCTTAATAGTAGGAAGAGTTAATGAGGTGACAGAGGAAACAGAAAATGGATGGGATATATTCTTGGTTGAGAAAGAAAAACAAGAAGAGTATAGGAACCCCAAACCCATTAAAGTTTACCAGAAAGATAGAGACAAGAGGAAAGGAAAAGTTGGTGGACCACCAAGCATCAAAGTTAGAGACAACTTACCCCCACCTTCTTTAAATACTCCACCGGTAAAAACAACAACTACTGAAGATCAACCAACAACTGAGAGTATGGATGTAGAGGATAATAATCCTAATTCTGAAGTCCTATACACTGTGGATGTTGATACTCAGAAGATCAACATAGTGGTAGACAAAGATACAATTGATAAGACAGATATGGCTAGTGAGCCTCCGGTAGCAGGGGAAACTGAGAAATCGGTAGAAGATAAAGAGCAAAAGGTAGAGACTGAGTCACAAACTGTGGCAATACAACATACAGAGAAACAAACAGAGCTAAAGGCTCTGGAACAACAACAACCAAAATAGGTACATAAGGAAACAATGCCATCGACAACTAGTGAAGTAGGAAAACCAGTGCTTAAAGAAATGCAGACACAAACTAACCTACCAGAGGTCAATACAAGCTTGGTTACTTCCACCAGTACTCAGATTGTTGGATCATCATTAGCATACAAATCAACAAATGTGACTGAGGTATTACTAGATTCTATCAAGAAAATAACCGACTGTAGCTCACAAGCTTACAAAGCAATTGATGATACCATACCAATTTTGAAGGTAATAGCTCCCAACTGTAACATAGATAACAAAGATTCTTTAGGACAATTGGATACATTGTGTAAATATATCAAAGAAAACATTGAGAAAATAAAGGAAGATTCAGTGAAGGATAAAGTAGAAGTTGAAAAATAGAAATTCTTTGATGAGCAAATAAAGAAGTGTAACAGAGATTTTGACACACTTCTACCGAAATTATGTAATTTATTGAAAGAGTATAAAAATCTGTACAAAGATACCTGTAAAACAAAAATTTTGACTGTAGATATAGACAAAAAGATGAGCAAGGTACATGATGAGATCAATAAACTTGCAGATAGTTTTGTCAACTCACTTGATACACTATCAGTCTTTGAGGAGAAGATATCAAATTTTGAGGAAGAACTACTCAAATTGTAAAGAGAGAAAGAAAGAATAATAAGTAAGGCAAAAAATTTGAGATCAAAACTAAGTCCAAGATTGAACTATATAGCATCTCTACAAAAGGAAATTTTTGAGGCACTAATACAGGGAAGCAAAACACCGGTAGAGCATTTGCAGCATCTCATCGGTACAGTGAAGAGAACTGAGACAACAATAAAGGATAGTAAGAAGTTTATGGATAGTATAAACTTGATTTTGGGAGATCTTTTTCAAATCATAATTACCCAGCTACAAGGTTCAGGTTATGGATAGTTGAAACTACAAACTCTACTGACATCTTGACAACCTTTGTCATTGATGCCAAAGGGGGAGTAGTGAGATGAGAAAATTCAAATCACAGTATAGGAATCATATGCTTAGGGGGAGCTCTCACATTTTTGGTAACATTTTTGGACTACACATATTTGGATACTTTTTGAAATTTCTCATGAGTGTTGCCATCAATGCCAAAGGGGGAGATTGTTGGCATATGCACACTCTAATGAGACATTGTATGTGATTGAAGGTTTTGTCATTGATGGCAACCTTGCAATCTTATGGCACCAGAAAAGACATTATACCGGCATCAGCAGATCATACTCTACATCGACACTCAGGACACCAACATCAGCACCGACACAGAAGAAAAGAAGTATATTGGCACAGAGGCCGACAGGTTTTTGTTATATAATTTTTTTTTTATTATTGTAAGCTGACTTGGCAAATTGTAAAATGACTCTTATATATAAAAAAGATCATTGTAGACATTTGTAAGGATATGTAGAAGCATTAAGGAAAATATTAGGCAGACCTATTGTGCGAAATATAGGTCAAGGGGTATATGTAAAGAACAGAGCAGGAACCGATACTGAATTTGGCATTGAAGATGCTATTGTAAAGTAGTACAAGTTATTGGATTAGTATAATCCTTATTTGTAAGTCAGTGAGACTTCCCATTGAGCAGTGAGCTCTAGGTAGTTGGTCTTCCTACATGTGTAGGCCCCTATTGTAAGTAATATTCTCTTATTGGCCAACGAGTGAATATTGTGGGTCACAAATCCCACCAAGGTTTTTCCCACACTGGGTTTCCTCGTTAAAATCTTGTGTTATGGTGTGCTTTTCATGTGGATGTTATTGATTCTGTTTATTGAATTATTTGTTGCATACCGGTACACTATTATATTATGTTCTGCATGTTTTAAGTCAAGAAAAACTAAACACCGGTTAGATACTGATTCACCCCCCCCTCTCAGTATCTGTGGGACCCCTAACAGAGGATCCATCAAAGTATAAGGTCCATTGTTTGGTAGAAAGAGCAAGAACATCCCTGTCTGGAAATTCAATTTCCATAGGTTGTTTTCCAGGTAGTAGCCAGTTGATCTGCAATTGCTTGTCCTTTGATAGCTCGTCGCTCTATGTAGTGGATATCAAATTCACTGAGAATCATGACCCATTTAGCCAATCTGCCTGTAAGAGCTGCCTTGTTGAGTAAATATTTGAGAGGATCATTTTTTGCAACTAGCTTAATTGTGTGAGCTACCATGTAGTGTCAGAACTTTTGAGAGACAAATACCACTATTAGACAAACCTTCTCAATGAATGTATAGTTGAGTTCATATCCGTTCAATGTCCTGTTGATGTAATATATAGCTCATTACTTGCATTATTGATCCTCTTGTGCTAATAATGCCCCCAGTAATATATCTGTTGTTGAAATGTAGAGAATGAGTGGCTTCCCTGCTATTGGTGGTACTAGAACTGGTGGATCCATTAGATATTGCTTGATTTGATATAATGATTCTGCACATTTGGCTTCCGATCTAAATGGTACATTTTTATGTAGCAAATGATTGAACATGAGACTTTTATTTGCTAGTTGAGCGATGAATCGCCTGATTGATTGGAGCCGTTCTTGTAGAGATCTGAGCTGACTGATGTTCTTTGGTGGTGGCATCTCCATTATGGCTTGTACCTTTGCTGGATCCACTTCAATACCCTTAGCTGAAACTATGTAGCCTAGTAACTTGCCTGATGTAACCCCAAAGACACACTTCTTAGGGTTGAGCCCATCTTGGAACTTTTCCAATCTGTCAAAACCCTTTTCTAAGATGCTTAAATATTCTGCCCTGGTGAATGATTTAGCTAGTAAATCATCCACATAGTCCTCCATCAAGGTATGCATCATGTCATGAAATATTGTTGTCATTGCTCGTTGATAAGTTGCTCCTGCATTCTTTAAGCCAAAAGGCATGACATTCCAACAGTATGTTCCCCAAGGATAGGTAAATGCTGTTCTATCTTGATCCTCTGGGGCTATCTTGATTTGATTATAGCCGAAAAAACCGTCCATTAGTGATAGCATTGTATGGCCTGCTGTGAGGTCTACAATTATGTTGATACTAGGTAAAGGAAAGTCATCCTTGGGATAGGCTTTGTTGACATCTCTAAAATCAGTGCATATTTTGATATTGCCATCTGGTTTTGATACTGGTACAATGTTGGAAATCCATTTAGCATAGTCGATAGGTCGAATGAATCCAACATCTAATAGTTTCTTCAGCTCAACTTTAACCATGAGTGCCACATGTGGATTCATCTTTCACAGTTTTTTCTTGACTGGCTTAGCTCCTGGAGTAATGGATAAGTGATGCATGATTAATTGTGGATCAATCTCGGGTATAGCTACATATGACCAAGCAAAGTTGATTTGCTTTTCTTTAAAAAAATTGATAAACTCTGATCTTTCTTCCTTTGTCAAAGATTCTGCAAGGTGTATATTTTTGGCTGCTTCTGTAGTACCAATGTTGATTGATTGAGTGGGCTCAATCAATGTGGGTGATAGCTTGTGATAATGCTCCGGAAGAGTGTCAAGTCTCCCATCTTTAGGTGCCTTAAAAAGGTTTTTACTCTCAGACACGTCCTTTATTTTTACTTTTTTGTGATCTATTGCTGCCATTGACTGGTTTTTAGCAGTAGATCTTTTATGTTGTTCATTTTTGTGACTGAGAGACTTGGCACTCCCTCGATTGTAGATGTCGTTATTTTGTTCACTGGTAGAGTTTGTTTCCGATTTAACGGTACACAAGTAATGGATAATGGATTCGTCATTTGGGAAAATTGGTATATCATGAGTTTCAGGTTTGTCCTAGTCTATGAGGTTAGGAAAGACAAGTGGTAAGGAGTCGCTAGGTGGATCAAGTTCAACTGTTGTAAGTGTCAGGATAAAGGTATCATTGTGGTTGGCCTGAGTGTTAAAGAAGTTTAAGATTTCGTCAAGGTCTTTGATGGTATCATCTTTTGTATAGACTTGCTCATAATGTCGCTGCTCATTTTCTTTGGCGTCATAGATATTTTGTGGAGCAAATTCAAGTGGTCTAGATTCTGTGTCGTGTTCTTCTTGAGAGATGGGTGTATGACTGTCATTTGCACAAATATCTTCAGTAACATTAGAACAACTGCCCCATTCATATTCATTGGAATTAGTTTCAGAGGTATTATCCCAGATTCTGGCAGTGCTTTGGATTGGTATGTTGTAGGGTGAGAACAAGTCTTTGATGATTGCTACAAGTTTGATAGTTTTTGTCTACACGTAAAATTCATCTTAAAAACAAGTAATCAATTAGAAGCAAAAGGGAAATCACAAATCCCTATCTAACCAAAGAATTTAACAAATAAAACAATGGAATAACACAATCAAGCAAATAGGAATTAAAATAATCAAATCAAATCAAAACTCCCTATCCCAAGCTCGCATATTGCTTCCATTGCTCTTCTCCTCTTTGTGGTATGATGGCTCTCAGATATTGCACTGGTAACTTGCAAGTGACACAATGATTCAAAGTTCGCGATTGTTGAAAATGGAAATTGGATGCTCAATTTATAGAAAATTGGAGAAGATTGATTGAAAGGTGGAACATATTGATCAAGAGGTGGAACTCAGGTGAACTCACATGAAAATTGATAGTTGAACTACTGATTGTAGGAGTGGAACTCAATATATTGAATAGATTAATTGAGTCAACTGATTGAGAAAAAGCTGATTGAAGGAAGAAAAAGAATGATTGGAGGAAATAAAGAGGATGACAAAGAAATCTTAATTTAGAAAAAGTTAACTGAAAGATGGAAATAGAAGTTGAAGAGATAAATGATTTAATTAATTAATTTAGCATGTCCTTGCATTTAGATTTAGATTTTCAATTTAATCTTTGCATGATATTTTAATTCAAATAATTGAATTTATTAATTCAATTTAGCACTTGAATATATTAAGAACTTGACTTTGATTTTCAATTTGGTTTTTGAAATCATGCACATGTAATTGAATTTGGAAGAAATTAGAAGAAATAATTAATTAAAATTAGAATTTGGGGATTTGGAAATGGAAGAATTAATTAGTTAATTAAATAATTTAAAGAAACTATTTAATTATTTAGAAATTGAATTTAATTAAATAATAAAGATTATTTAATTTAAAGGATAAAATCACAATTAATTAAATAATAAATATTTAATAAATATCTAGAAAAAAGGTTAATGATTAGTTGATTGGAGATAGAAGTTGAGAATTAATTAATTTAAATAATAAAGATTATTTAAATTGGGGAATTAATCAGAATCAATTAAATAATAAATATTTAATTAATATTTAGAAAATGGTTAAAATGATTAAATGATGATAGAATAGGAAATAGAATAATTAGTAAGATTATGAGGAAATATGAAATTAGAAGAATAAGATAAATTAACTTAATTAAAGAATTAAAGAATTATTTAATCAATTAGAGGAATAATTAGTACATGATCAATGAGACATTTCTAGGTGTCTACATTTTTCTCTGATTCTGTGTCAGATCTTGCTTCCACTCTTTGCATTTGTTCATATATTGTCTCTCCTTGAGGAGGAATGATGTTATCAAGAGGTGATTCCTCTTTTTCAGATATTGGTTCTTGAATATGATGTGCTTCTGCAGTAGATGTTTCCTTCTTTTGTTTGATGGTCTTCTCTTGATGTTGCTTTCATTCTTGATTTTCACATTCTTTGCGTATGGTCTCTGCTAACTCAAATAGTGCCTCCTGCCAGGAGTCCTCCTTGTATTTATTCTTTTGTTTCCACTGAGGTTTTTGGTATTTGCGTGGTGTCTTCTTTGGTGGTAGAGTGAGTTCATAGCCCAATCCTATTTTGTCTTTATTGAATTGTGAAGGAGGATCTAAAGGTTCTGTGATGCCTTCCTGATGCTTGCCGATAGGTCCTTTGCCATTGTATCCCATTTGTTGCATGATTAAGTAGCCCTTTCCATATAGGTGTGTTGGTATAGCTACTTCCATAGTAGCCACTCTGTTTTCTTCCTCATCCTTGTATAGCCAACTAAGGATGTCTTTTTCCTCTGATTCATGTGCTAGAGTGCCTAGTTGGATAAATTTGCCATCAAATTTGGTGATGGGCTGGGTTGCTTGATGTGTTGATGTTGTAGGCAATCCATGAGATTTAGGTGATGCTGGTAAGTTGGCCAAACACATGGTTTCCAAAGAGTATTCTCCCATGCCTTGCTCTTTGATTTTCATTTTCTGCTTGAAATCCATAGATAGTGATGTAGACTTTTCTTGCTGAAGAGCTGGTGCTGAGTAACTTTGTTTTTCTCTATTATGTGCACCAAGCTATCTTGGGCTTCCCCCATAGCATTACAATGTTGAAATGGATTATGATCCACTGATATAGAAATTTCTTGCCCATTGTAGGGGAACTTAACACACTGATGATAAGTAGAAGGTACTGCTTGCATTTCATGTATCCAAGGTCGACCTAATATGATATTGTATGTGAGGTCTATGTCTAAGACTTGGCACATAGTGTCCTTTTGTATTGGTCCCACTTGAATTGACAACATTACTGTTCCTTTGGATGATCTCTCTTCATCAACATATGCTTTGATAGTGATCTTTTTGCATGGATCAATAGATTGCTCAGAGAAGCCTAATGCACAGATAAGTTTCAAGGTACTGATATTGAGTCCAGCTCCTCCATCTATTAATACTCTTTTGACTTGATGCTTGTAAACCAAGACTTCAATGTGGAGTGGAGTATTGTGTGGATGGCTCAATGAGATATTATCATGCTCAGAAAAAAGTGAGGTTATGAGGCTCAGTCATATGAGCTTCCATGGCTTGGAATTTGTCAACATCTAGATCTTGAGGTACATTTGTTTCTAATAACGCTTGTTCTAAGATGTCTTTGTGTTTTGGTGAAAGTTTCAACAACTCCAGTATAGATATTTGAGTAGGAGTTTTGTGCAGTTGACTGACTAGATCATTTTGGGTATGTTGTTTGTTGTTGACATATGCCCCTTCAAGACATATTTTTGAGCTCTGGTTGTTATGTTGACAAATTCATGTTCATGCTTGTCCTTGATTGTGATAACGTTGACTTGATTGTCCTCAGCTGATATATGATTGATTGTGTTATTGTATATGTGATTGATACGAGCTCCACCTGTATCATTTGAGGTTGAAGCTCCATCCTTGTTGTAGTTTAGAAGAGGATTTTTCAAGGCTCCATGGTCACCATTTGTCTTGAGACCATCGACTGTTAAATTGCCTCTATCAATCATGTCTTGAACAATGTTTTTTAGTCTCATGCAATCATTTGTTTGATGACCTTTGTTGCGATGAAAATCACAAAAGTGTGAGTCATTCCACCGGGGTGGTTTGATTTGTGGTTCAAAGTTGTTGATCACTGGTAAGGAGATAATTTTGTTTGCCAGGAGTTCTCTGAATGCTGACTCCAGTGATTGCCCTAGTGGTGTGTAAATACATTTTGGAAAGTTGTTTGCATTACCTCGTGAGTTTGGATTAGGTCCTCGATTGGTATTATTGTTTTGGGTATTGTTGGCGTTGTTTGTGTTGAGTTGATCTTGATTGGTATTTGGTGCATAAGTGTTAGTACCTTGGTTAGCACCTTTGGGATTTTTTGTAGCTTGAGGATTACCTGATAATGCTAGCACGAGTTACTTGGATTTTGGATAATTTGATTCATTTCCTCCTTCATTTCCAGTGTTTTTGTTTCTGGTCCAGAATCTGGATTTGTCTAAGTTGTTGTTTTGGTTGTTGTGATTGGATGAACTTGTTCCTTTTTTGAACAATTTTAATGTTCCTTTCTTGACACATGCCTCTTCTACTTGGATGGTATGCTTTAAAGTTTGAGTATGTAACTCATCTCACTATTCAAGTTGTCGATGAAAATCTCCATCTTTTCCTTTTCAGGCACATCTTGAGGATATCTTGAAACCATACATTGCCAATGTTGAAGGAATACCATGAATGTTTCATTGTTTTTCTATTTGGTGTTACAGACATCTAACATGGTGATAGCATGCTGAATGTTATAGGAATATTGAGTTACGAATTTGTTGACTAGTTCATCAAATGATTAGACGGGAGGTGTGATTTTGGATAACCATTCCATTGTTTGTCCTCCCAAGCTTCTTGGGAATAACCTCATCAAATAGGTGTCATCATGGGTGAATTCAAGACTCATGGTACAAAATTCCTGAACATGATCACGGGGATCGCTTTTCCCATCATATTTGTCAAATTTAGGAATATCTGAGTTTGGGGGAAAAGGCACCATGTTTAATCATTTGTCAAAAGGATAGGGACAAATTTCAGTTAAGGAGTACCGTACTGTTGTCCCTTGTCGCATGTCTTACATTTGTCTTTGTAACATTTGCATTTGTTGAGTGAGAGCAATCAAAGGTGTATTATTTTGCCAAGGGAAGGGTTCTTCCCTTGTATTAGTTCTAAGCTGAAATGGTGTATGGAATGGTATGTTTTGCTCGGGGATGTTTTGCTCAAGGATATCTTTCTTGGGCAAGTTCTGTTCGGGTAGATTTTGCTCATGTATGTTTTGTTCAGGGTCACGAGCTTCTTCCTCTCTTTGTCATTCTTGATAATCATAATGTGGAGACCTTGTTCTAAAAATGTCAATGTCAAGGTCTTCAGGAAGTTTAACTCCTTTTCTTGTGAGCATGAGTAGATATTTTTCCTTGTCGCTTTCCATGAGTCTTTTCACAAGTTTTTGAAATGAAGTGCTTTCTTGACATTCTTGGAGAAGTTCCTCAGAAATTTTGGTGTCCTCTAGATTTGGACACTCGAAAGGATTTGATAATCTCTGATTCATGCTAGACTCTGGTTACATTTCGCTTTGTTTGTTTTGGTGAGAGCGAGTAACATTAGGCATCTAATAAAAGCTTTCTGTGACAAAAGGAATGAACTCCTCTTCGATGTTTTGTTCAGGGGTTGGTGGTTCAAATCAGGGTATGTTGTAAGTGATGCACTCTTTGGGAAAGAAGGCTGGATTGATCTTTCCTCCTTGATTCAGGCGTTGACTGAATGCTAACTTTTGACAGAATGCTCTACTCCTCAATGGTTCTTTGTCAAACTCGTTTGTTTTGTCTTGAAGATACAAGCGCATATGACAAAGGAATGTTCAATGAGATTTGAAGAGTTGGCGACTTATGTATAAAAAATTATTCCTTTTGGAAAGTTTCAGAGAAATGGGTTGTTGTTTCCTCAACTTAGTGTAATGATAAATGTTCTTTCTTCTCAGAATATGAGGATTAGTCATGCACAAGCGATCAATGGTTTCCTTTGATTTGTTTTGGATTTAGTTTAGCTTGTTTTGGAAACTCAAGTTTTACTTTATCAAAGTGAAGGTTTAGATGCCCCCTCATGACAAAGCGTGTCAAATGATATGGAATACGAGCTTTCCTGATATGGAAACTTGATTTGATAACTTGGAGTTTTAAAACAAGTGTATTTTGGGATAGAAATCCATTTGATTGAAGGACTTGTTTGATACTTGCAATGAGGTTTCCTGATTTTGATAGGAGAGATGTGTTATCTTGCGACAAGTTTTCAAATTTTGGACAACTTTGTTTGAGGAAAAACTTGTTTTGAGAATAGTTTTGGATACTCTGTTTTGGTTTTCTGTTTGATGAAGTTTAGGCTGAGGAAGGAAAGCTCCTGAAATTGTTTTCAAAATTTTCAAAAATGACCTTTGTTTTGCCCCCTGTTTTCCTTCTTTTGGCTACGCGCTAAGACAAAGACGCAATGCGCTATAGAAAGTCCTTAATGCACTAGAGAAAAGACCCCACGCACTACGCTGCCCCCTGTGACACGCTAACTAGATTGCTTTGATTTTGTCTTGGTTTAAAAGGTTATGCGCTAATATGGGTTGCCAACGTGCTAACTGTTGATCTATACGCACTAAAGTTTGATCTCCACACACTAAGCTAGTGCTTCAACGCGCCAGATTGTTTTCAAAAGGTGCTACTTTAAACTCCCAGTTTTAGATTTTAACGAAGCGCTAATGTTAAGCCCTAATGCTCTAAGGTAAAGGTTGAATGCGCTAAAAGATGGTTTCTACATGCTAAGAGGTTGCGCTTACGCGCTAAACTGCCCTGATATTTTGACTTGGTTGCTTTTCTGCAATTTTTAGAAATTTGTTTTGAGTTTTTAGTGATGATAGATGATTTTCTGAAGTAACAAATGAAGACACAACACCAAAGAGACAACCATTTTGCTTAATCTAAACAATGAGTGTATGTTCTGCGAGGATGTGTTCAAATCCTCAATGTTTTGATAGGTTTAGATACAACATGCACTTCAGTCAGACTCTTTATTCAAGGGTCATAAGCAATATCATAGCCCACTAGTCTCGATACTCCATCAGTTCAAACAACTGTGTCACCCCCTAGGGGGTGCCCATTTTTTTGCCTTTTGCCAGAAATTAACCCAAAGTGAATTGCTTCACAATTGAGTAGTTATCTTGGGAGATATATGGTGAGCGATCGTGGGGGCGGATTCTTCCCCACCCTTGCACTATGATATTACAAATGTCTGGATACTAACTTGAATCAAAGTTTCTATGCTAAAGTTCGTAATTGAGCTTCCCATTCGACCGTCAGTGATAAACTCCCTTAGGAGGCTTCCCAACTTTGAGAGATGGAGTGTGTTGATATATGATTAAGCATTTGGATGTTTACAAGATTGAAGTTGTTTACTGTTAATTTGCTTTAACAGTTAACTGGTTGATGTTGAGTATTCTTATGAGTATTGATCTTGACAATGATATTCTATTGATAACTTTACTTTGTGTGTTTAAGTTTGAGATTGAGAAGTGTTAGGTCCCAGAGACAATTGAGAGGGGGGGGGGGGTGAATCAGTTGTCAAATAAATTCAAACCAAAACAACTTAACCAACTTAATGCTTAATACCGGTAAACCAGTTTAACATGTCGGTAAACAGTTTTAATAGTTAATTGTTATGTCGGTAAGGATTAGTGCATGAAACATAAAGACAAAGTCATCCACAACACATAACACCAATATTTGTACATGGAAACCCTGTAAGGGGAAAAACCATGGTGGGAAACCTTACCCACAATCAGATGATACTATTGTAGATAGTAAGTGTAAATAAATGGGGTCTGCACATGCAGAAAGGCCAAGCGCCTAGAGCTCACTTCTCAATCACAAAATGGGAGTCACACTGACTACAGTTGGATGGTTAAATACAATAAGAATGTACTGCACAAAATAGCATCTTCAAATGTTGGATTCAGTACTGGTGTAGTTCTGATTGTCTTCACGAAAACCCTTCTTCAATCTTCAAATGATGTTTGCATGTATAGCTTTGCTTATTCTCACATATACTTTCACACAATCCTTTTTTTCACATTCCACATTTGATCTTACAAATAAGATCTTACATTTATAGCATAACCTAAGACCAATTTTAGTAGGTCGGCTCTACAAGATATTACAATAAAACACTTTACAAACAATACAATATCCGATGCAATAACTAATTGAACATGTTGTCTTAATGCATTTACAACAATAATTAATCATTTCCATAGTGTACCATGCTGATCTGGAAAAGATAAACCTGCCGGTGTAACCCTGGACCTATTTGCCGGTAACAATAAATATGCGAATGCTAATGTACCAATAAACAAAACTCCAAAACAAAGTGTCCACACAATGTCTTTGACATAACCAAGTGTTTTCCATATCGTTCCAAGTGTCAGTGATAATTATATCTTGCCGTTGTACTAGATACCAATGACTGTGCATGAGTCGCTTGCCGGTGAATGTTGCTGATTCTCCAAAGTGATAGAGTTTTAGTAGGTGTTGAAATCAATGACAAAACCATACCAAAATACCAACAAGAAGTTTGTGTCAGTTTTTCAATTTACTGATTCACCCCCCCTCTTAGTAATCTACCAGAAATTTATTCTTTCATCATACCATCAATTGGTATCAGAGCGTCTCAGGTCCTCTTAAATCTAAAAGCCTAACAACTCGAGGAAAAGATCTTGTAGATCATGACGAAGAAGGAAGGTCTGAAATTCAACAAAGATAAATATAGGATATGGAGCGACAAAATGAAGATTTACATTAAGAGTCTGGGAAGTCAGTATTGGGATCATGTAGAAACTCAGTATGTTACACCTACTAGAAATTTGACTAATGATCAGAAGAAAGGACACCAAGAAAATCATCAAGCATTGGAGGCTATTATCAGTTCCCTGTTTGATGCTAAATATGTAGATGTTCATGGTCTTGAAACTACATATGAAGTATGGAGAAAACTTGAAGAGATTTATAGCAGTGATGAACATGTTAATATTTATAAAGAGGAGAGCCTAAGAGGAAAGTTTGATGACATGAGAATGTTTGGAGGTAAGAATATCGAGCAGTATGGTAAAAGGATAAAATAGATAGTTGGTGAAATTAAAGAGTGCAGGAGGGAAAGTGGAAGATGCCACAGTGATCAGTAAGGTACTGAGAACCCTGCTACCAGTCTATGCTATCTGAGTTGTAGCTATTCAGGAGCTAAAGTCCATTGACACAACTAAGGTAACTTTTGACTCTATCATTGGCAAACTTACTGCTTTTGAATTAAATGGTTATGATGGTAGTGTATAGAAATCAAAATCTGCATTCAGAGCTTCTGTCTCTAACACATCTATGAGAAAAATTAGAGATACTTGTCATGGTTATGAATCTAGATCCAGCAGAGTTGCTGATGATGAAGACAACTTAGTGGAGCTTCGAGCATTGTTGGCAAAATGACTGCCTAGAGGCACTGGTAAATGTAGAGGTAAACTACCTTTAAAATGTTTTGCATGAAACAAGATTGGTCATATAGCAGCTAATTGTCCTAATGGTGAAAATGAATACAAGAGAGACAAATTCAAGAAGTAAAAGGATAAAAGCAAGAGAGATTGTCTTATTTCTATTGACAGTGGTATCACTGATGAAGAATCTGATGATGATGCTAGTGAAGATATTGTGTTTGCAGCTATTAAGGAAGAGATATCAGATTAGAAGGCACTGGTATCCAGGATGGATAACTCTGATGATTGGATCATTGATAGCGGGGTTGTTCACATCATATGACCGGTGATCAGAGCAAATTTCTTTCCTTGAAGGAATTTGATGGCGGTGTTGTTTGATTTGGCAATGACTCACCCTGTATGGTTAAAGGTAAGGGATTTATTTCTCTTAATGGGAAGAGCAGTGCTGACAATGTCTATTGGGTTGAAGGTATAAAGCACAATCTTTTGAGTGTGGCACAAATTAATGACAGAGGATGCCCACTGGAGTTTAGAAATGGTATGTGCAAAATATTTTTTAACAAAGGTGAATTGATTGCAACTGGGAAACAAACTAGAGGTAATCTGTTTCATCCTAATCCTAAAGTTAGTAATAGGTTGATTGCAAAGATAGATGATAGTTGTCTTTGGCATAGGAGATTTTGTCATATAAACTTTGATAACATTGTTAAAGTTAGCAAGTCCAAGATAGTAAGAGGTATGCCTCAACTAGACAAATTGGTTAATACTCTTTGCAAAGAATATCAGTTAGGAAAGATGACTTCTTCAACTTTTAAGAGCAAGTCCTTCTCAGCGAAGTACTTGTTAGATTTGGTTCATAGAGATCTATGTGGAGCAATAAGAACAAGAAGTATTCAAGGTGACATATATTTTATGATCTTCACTGATGATTGTTCAAGGATGATGTGGCTCACATTCTTGAAGGATAAGAATGAAGCTTTTAGTAAGTTCAAGGCATTCAAGTGATAGTTCTGATACTTAATATAAGTACGGATCCAATAGCCAAGAAGATGAGAGGGGGGGGGTGAATCATACAAACTTAATCTTCCATAAAAACATCAGATTCAACCTCGGTAACATATACGTCAGTAATATAACCAAAACTATTAAACATGCAAACTCAAAAGCATATAAACTTCATAAACCTCATAACATGAGATTTAACGTGGAAACCCAAATAGGGAAAAACCATTGTGGGATTTCAGACCCACTAAGAAATATACTCTTCTAGAGTATGCTCGGTTAAAAGCAAATCCTGTTAAAGATTACAAACACATTGCTAGATGTGACCCGGTTAAGGGATTTCCCTCAGATCTGTTAGGATCTTCACCTTGTTAGAAGTGACCTTGTTAAAAGATTTTAAACACTCAATCATAATGTCACCTTGCTAGAGGGTTTTACAAATAAGACTGTTAAGTCCACTCGGTTAAGAGATTTTCTATCACTTTCACAAAATAACAGTAATAAAAATCTATCTGCAACTTCACATCTAAAATGCTAAAGCAGATTCTTATTTGCTCAATATAATCTAGACATAGAACTAATCTTGTCCATCTGCTGGGCTTCTATACTCTATTATTCAAACAGGTCTTCAAGCTTCTGTGCTCATTAATCACTATGTAGCATCCCTGTGCATACACTTGCCCACATGCATTGTTTATCAATAGTTTCCTATTTATAAACAATTAGCTAACTGCTTAATCTCCTTGATCACATTTCTCATGATTAATCATAGCCATCAAATCTTCAATCTTGTTCGGGTTCAATGCATCTTTTGATCTAAAAATGTTTTACCTCGCCTTGGAACTTGGATATATTTCTTGGAACTTGTGCTAGGGTATTGTGGTTCAATCTATGCTGTAGATCTTCATGCCGACTTTCCTTTGCCATAGATTCATTAACAAACTTTATGCACGGCTCACCAATCATTTAATCAGTTCCAGCTCATCAGCTTCCTTCATTAAATAATGCATGTAAACATTTAATGCATTTTGTTAGAGCTCAGTTACAACTCTGTAACAACTCGGTGAATACTAAACTTCACTCGGTAGACATTCTGCCTTCATTAACTGATAGCGATAACCTTAGGGTTTACCGAATAGGTTCTTTTCTTGGTAACATAGTATAGTATTAACCTTACAATTTATAACATATGTATGATGTCAAAACAATCTAAACATCATGATCTCATCATTGTCTGACTCGGTAATAGTTGCCCATTGAATACCTTATTCATCCCCTTATACATCATATTCTTTTTGTGTCTTTTACCGACATCTTTATACTCTTCAAATCATACTTCTCAAGATATGGCAACATCTTACTGAGTTAGAAAATCAATTTCTTGACATCAATGACAAAATAATAATATCAAGACAGTAAACATCCTTAATCAGTTATATCCGTAATCATCAACAACCTTCTCAATATCCTTATTGAAATTGCAACAATCTTCCACTGTATGTTATAATGCCAAATGCTAACAATCTCCCCCTTTGGCATTGATGACAAAACCAATTGATTTGACCTTAAAAGATTCGAATTGCTGTGATTCTGAAATGCTAAAATGCTCTCTTGCTGTCATTAGACTTTCTCCCCCATACATTAGACTTCTTCTATTTTCTTCAATTTTCTTTCCAATCTTCAGTCTTCTCTCCCTTTATATTAGTCTTCTCCCCCTTTATATTAGTCTTCTCCCCCTTTGACAACAATGCCAAAAAGTAAAGATTTAAAACATAATTTCTTCTTGTATGAAGTGAATTCCTGTTGTTGTGTATCAACTGAGTCTCGGTCAGAGCATTTTGTCTTCAATTCCTGTTCCCTGTATTGTATCCTGCATTACTTCTTGTAATATTTCCTGTACACCTTTAGAAAACATCCTAAAGTGTATAAATCAGCATCAACTCTTAAAAACATATTCGATAGAGTCATCGAATTGATGCTTTCACCAAACTCGGTCAGTGAGTAGAAGATAGGGGTAGGACCCCTAACTTAGTTCTGAGATATTCAAAAGTGTCCCTTGGTAGTGGTTTGGTGAAGATATTTGCTATTTTTTCCTTTGTGCTAACATACTCCAACACCACTTTCTTCTCTTGAGCTTCTTCTCTAAGATAATGATATTTGATAGAGACGTGCTTTGTCTTAGAGTGCATAACAGAATTTTTTGAAATGTTAATGGCACTAGTATTGTCACAAAATATAGTTACTGGCTTGGTAACTTTTTCATTTATACCTTCCAACAGCTGTTTGATCCATGCAATGTTGGTACAATTGAATGTTGCAACAACGTATTCAGCTTCTGCTGTTGACTATGAAACACATCCTTATTTCTTGCTAAGCCAACTCACTAGTCTTTCTCCTAAAAAGAAAGCTCCTCCACTTGTGCTTTTTCTGTCATCAATGTTGCTTGCCCAATCAGCATCAGTATAAACTTTTAAATCAAAATCATTTCCTTTCTGATATACTAAGCCATAATCCTCAGTGCCTTTCAAGTATCTAAAGATTCTTTTGATTGCTGTCATGTGTGTTTCCTTAGGATCTGGAGAGAATCTTGCAACTACACCTACTGCATGTGCTATGTCTGGTCTGTTGTGAACAACATATTGTAGCTTTCCAATCATGGATCGGTAAAGTGTCTGATCAATAGATGCAGATTTATCATTCTTTGATAATTTACAGTTGGTAGTCATTGGAGTACTTATTGGTTTTGAATCCTCCATTCCAAATTTCTTCAAGATTTCCTTTATATACTTGGATTGAGTAATGAAAATCTCATTTTTCATTTGCAGTATCTGTAAACCTATAAAATACTTTATCTCACCGATTAATGACATCTCAAATTCTTTGCTCATTTCATTTCCAAAGTTCTTGCATAAAGAGTCATTTCCACAAAATATAATATCATCAACAAATATGACTGAGATCAGTATTCCATTTTCATCATTCTTCATGTACATATTGTTGTTCTCACTTGTCCTTATAAAACCAATCTTAATCAAATAAGAGTGCAATATTTCATACCATGCTCTAGGTGCTTGTTTCAAACCATATAAAGCTTTGTTCAATTTACATACCTGATCTTTATTCTTGTCTTCAACAAATCCTTCAGGTTGTTCAATAAAAACTTCTTCTTCTAATATTTCAGTCAACAATGCAGATTTGACATCCATTTGATATACCTTGAAATTCTTGTAACCAACGTATGCCAATAATGTTCTTACTCCTTCAAGTCTAGCAATAGGTGCAAAAGTTTCACCATAATCAATTCCTTCTTCTTGAGCATAACCTTTGCAAACTAGTCTTGCTTTGTTTCGAATGACCTCTCCTTTTTCATTTAGCTTGTTTATGAAAATCCACTTTGTACCGATTACATTTTTGTCCTTTGGTATTGGGATTAGTGTCCATGTGTCATTCTTCTTGATTTGATCAATCTCTTTTGTCATAACATTTATCCAATCTTCACTGTTAAATGCCTCTTTCACTATTCTCAGTTCAATTTCAGATATCAAACATGTGTTCTGTCTCAGTTTGTTCCTTGTCATCACTGGATCATCCTTATCTCCTATAATCTGACTTGGTACATGATGTCTTCTGACATACTTTGTTAATACAGGCTCGGTAGGCTTTGTATGATCTTGTTCATCACCCGGTGATTGGATATTCTCTTCATTTTCTTCAACAGTTTTCTCGGTAAGACTTGTCGGTTGAACATAGACAAATTCATCATAGTCTTTCGGTTCCTTGGAATTTCCTTCATCATTTCTTTCTACAAATTCATTAATTTTCACATTTGCACTTTCTACTATTTTGTTAGATGATTTGATCAGACATTTAAATGCTTTGCTTCTAGAAGAATAATCTATAAATGTTCCTTCTTCACTTTTCTGATCAAACTTGCCATTTCTATCATCTTTATGAACATAACATCTACTTCCAAAGATTTTAAAATAACTTACATTAAGTTTCTTGTCATACCAGATTTCATATGGTGTCTTCAAAGTACCTTTCTTCAATTGTACTCGGTTCAGGGTGTAAATTGTTGTGCTTTTTGCTTCTCTCCAAAATGTTTGTGACACTTTCTTTTCAATCACAGTGTTCTAGCACAATCCACAATAGATCTATTTCTTCTCTTAGCTATTCCATTCTGCTGTGGAGTTCTTGGTACAGAGACTTGTCTTTTAATACCATGATCATTGCAAAATAAGTTGAACTAATCAAATGTGAACTCTCCTCCTCTATCTGATCTAATACATTTCAGTTGTCTTCCTGTTTCATTTTCAACTCTTGCCTTGTACCATTTAAACATTTGGAAAGCTTCTGATTTTTCTTTTAAAAACATTACTAACATCATCGTTGAATAGTCACCCACAAATAATATGAAATATTTATCACCATAATAACTTTGAACTTTCATAGGAACACAAAGATCAGTGTGGACAAGATCTAAAATTCCCTTAGAAGTGTACGACTTACCTATAAAGCTTGATCTTGTCATCTTACCCATCTGGCATACTCAGCACATAACATTCTCAGGTTTTTCAAAACTTGGTAGACCGCTTACTTGGTGCTTCTTGCTTATTTTGATCAGATTATTAAAATTTACATGACAAAACCTTTTATGCCATAACCAGGTATCATCTATCTTTGCATACAAACACTTGTTCTGAGTTGAGTCAAGGTGAAATGTATTACCTTTTGTTTGTGTCCCGGTAGCAACTAACTTTCCATTCTTGTCATGAACTTTGACCATTCCTTTCTGAAATTCTATTCGGTAACCTGTGTTGTTTCGCTGTGCTATAGTCAACAAATTGTATTTCAAACCTTCAACCCAATAAACATCATTGCATCTTGCACTGTCAAGAAGTGTTATGGATCCTTTACCTCTTACTGGACATGGTGCATCATTACCAAATCTAACATAGCCTCCATCATAATCTTCTAACATAACAAACTTGTGTTTATCTCCTGTCATATGATGTGAGCATCCACTATCTATGATCCAAGAATCATTAGTGTTTATGTGAGATATTAGGGCTTTTTCTTCATACCTTTCTTCATCTGATCCATCTTTGATAGCCACATAAACTACTTCCTCAGTATCAGTTTCATCTGATTTATCATCATTGAATTCCTCATCAGCGATTAAGCATGATTTTCTATTTCTTCTTCTGAAGTCTCGGTGTCCTCTGTAATGATTATATTTTTGTCTGTCATCTCGGTAATCTCTCTTTTCAGTAGAATCTTTGTCAGGACAGTTAGAAACTATATGTCCTATTTTATCACAATTGAAACATTTCAAAGGTAGTTTTCCTTTATACTTACCTTTGCCTCTCGGTAACCTTTTGGCTAATAGTGCTTCAAACTCTTCTTGCTTTCTGATTTCCTCATACAATTTGTGTACTTCTTCCATGTTCTTACAAAATATTTCACTTGCTCCACTGTGATCTCCTTCAGAGTACTTATACTTTCTTTCATTGTAATCATTAGATTCATCAATATGAAAAGAACTAAATGCAGATTCAACTTTATTTACCAAAGATCCACTGTTATCAAAGTTACTTAACTCAAATGCATGTAGCTTACCAATAGTAGCATCTAAAGAAACTAGCATATTAGGTACAAACCTCAATTCATTGATTGCAGAGACTCGGATTGCATAAGCTGGTAGAAGGGTTCTTAGCAACTTACTTGTTATATCCTTTTCTTTAATAGTTCCACCTGCTCCTTTGATTTGATTGAAAATCTCCTTTAGTCTTGTACTGTACTGAGTTATGTTCTCACCTTCATTCATCCTCATGGATTCAAGTTGTCCTCTTAGACTATCTATTTTTTCTCTTTGTACATGTTCATCTCCTCCATATATTGATATGAGCTTATCCCACATTGCCTTTGCATCATTGCAGCCTTCTAGATCATTAAACTCTGAGTCGGTCAATGCAGATGTTATTTCAATCATTGCTTGAATATGTTCTTGCTTTGCCTTTATCTCTTCCATTGTCAAGGATAGGTGCTCAGTGTAACAAAATCATTTTCCAGATAGTATACACCATATTCTCCAACTTCTAATAGATGTAGCTTCATCCTTTTCTGCCAGGTAGAGAAACTTGACTTGTTCAGCTTCGGTGCATCCCTCTTATACATCTTTGGATCTTTAACTCAAGTGCCTTTAAACTTTTCTTCCAGAGTCCAAAGCTCTGATACCAATTGATAGTTTTGATGCTTAATATAAGTATAGATCCAATAGCCAACAAGATGAGAGGGGGGGGGTTGTGAATCATACAAACTTAATCTTCCATAAAAACATCAAATTCAACCTCGGTAACATATACTTCAGTAATATAACCAAAACTGTTAAACATGCAAACTCAAAAGCATATAAACATCATAAACCTCATAACACCATATTTAATGTGGAAACCCACATAGGGAAAAACCACTATGGGATTTTGGACCCACTAAGAAATATACTCTTCTAGAGTATGCTCAGTTAAAAGTAAATCATGTTAAAGATTACAAACACATTGCTAGATGTGACCCAGTTAAGGGATTTCCCTTAGATCTGTTAGGATCTTCACCTTGTTAGAAGTGACCTTGTTAAAGGATTTCAAACACTCAATCAGAATGTCACCTTGCTAGAGGGTTTTACAAATAAGACTGTTAAGTCCACTCGGTTAAGAGATTTTCTATCACTTTCACAAAATAACAGTAATAAAAATCTATCTGCAACTTCACATCTAAAATGCTAATGCAGATTCTTATTTTCTCAATACAATCTACACATAGAACTAATCTTGTCCATCTGCTGGGATTCTATACTCTGTTATTCAAATAGGTCTTCAAGCTTCTGTGCTCAGTAATTACTATGTAGCATGCATGTGCATACACTTGCCCGCATGCATTGTTTATCAACAGTTTCCTATTTATAAACAATTAGCTAACCACTTAATCTCCTTGATCACATTTCCCATGATCAATCATAGCCATCAGATCTTCAATCTTGTCTAGGTTCAATGCATCTTTCAATTTGAAAATGTTTTACCTCGCCTTGGAACTTGCATATATTTCTTGGAACTTGTGCTAGGGTATTGCGGTTCAATCTGCGCTGTAGATCTTCATGCTAACTTTCCTTTGCCATAGATTCATTAACAAACTTTATGCACGGTTCACCAATCATTTAATCAGTTCTAGCTCATCAGCTTCCTTCATTAAATAACGCATGTAAACATTTAATGCATTCTATTATAGCTCGGTTACAACTTTGTAACAACTCGGTGAATAATAAATTTCACTCGGTAGACATTCCGCCTTCATTAACCGATAGCGATAACCTTAGGGTTTACCGACTAGGTTCCTTAGGGTTTACTGACTAGGTTCTTTGCTTGGTAACATAGTATAGTATTAACCTTATAATTTACAACATATGTATGATGTCAAAACAATCTAAACATCATGATCTCATCATTATTTGACTCGGTAATAGTTGCCCATTGAATACCTTATTCATCCCCTTATACATTATATTCTTTCTGTGTCTTTTATCGACATCTTTATACTCTTCAAATCACACTTCTCAAGATATGACAACATCATACTGAATTAGAAAATCAATTTCTTGACATCAACGACAAAATAATAATATCAAGACAGTAAACATCCTTAATCAGTTATATCCATAATCATCAACAACCTTCTCAATATCCTTATTGAAATGTCAACAATCTTCCATTGTCTGTTATAATGCCAAATGCTAACATCAGGGCCTTAGTTGAGAAAGAGAGTGGAAAAACATAAAATGTCTAAGAACAAATCAAGGCGATGAATTTACGTTTGAGGAATTCACTAAGTATTGTGATGAGAATGGTATCAAATGACAACTTTATGCACCAAGGACACCACAACAAAATGGTATCATAGAGAGGAACAACCTGTTAGTGGTTGAAGCTGCTAGGACAATCTTGATACAAGGAGGTGTAGTGAAAACATTTTAGAAAGAAGTTGTAAGTACAATTGTCTACACAATGAACCGAGTTCTGGTGAAAAGAGGTAAGGACAAGACCCCTTATGAATATTGGTATGGAAGATCACTTGATGTTAGCTATTTTAAGATATTTGGTAGCAAATGTTTTATTAAAAGAGGTGATTACATTAACAAGTTTGAAGCTAAGAGTGATGAAGGCATATTTCTTAGCTATTCCACCAAGAGTAAGGACTATAAATGCCTCAACAACCAGACACAGAGAATTGTTGAGAGTGCTAATGTTCAAGTAGATGAATGTAATGGAGTCTTAGAAGGAACTAGTTCAGAGAAAAAGGATGAAGATCCTTGCATTTTTCTTTTGGAACCTGAAACTGTTAAATCAGAAACCGGTAAAGCAAATTCTGATGCACCTGTTTAACTGGAACAAATAAATTCAGAAGAAGATGATAATGAAGAAGTTGAACCTAAAGAGAATGATCATGTTATTCCTAGATATGTAAGACTGAATCACAGTCCTGAACAAATTATTGGGGATAAGGATGCTGAATTACTAACTAGAAGAAGAATAAGAGAGAACTCTTGGATGATCTCCACCATTGAACCTAGAAGTGCTAAGGATGCATTTGGTGATGATTATTGGGTTAAAGCTACGGAGGAGGAATTGGATCAAATTGAGAAGAACAACACTTGGACCTTGGTATCCCGATCAGTAAATAAGAATGTTATAGGTACTAAATGGGTATTAAAAAACAAGTTAGATGAAAATGGTGTTTTAGTTCGCAACAAGGCAAGATTAGTCTGCAAGGGTTATGCTCAACAAGAAGGAGAAGATTATGGAGAAACTTTTGCACTAGTAGCAAGATTGGAAGGTGTTATAACTTTACTTGCATTTGCAGTGCATAATAAGTTCAAGGTATATCAGATGGATGTTAAGTTTGCATTTTTGAATGGGATATTGGAAGAAGATGTATACATAGAGCATCCAGATGGTTATGCTGTGATAGATGAGAAAGACATGGTATGCAGATTGCATAAAGCTTTGTATGGATTAAAGTAGGCACCCAGAGCATGGTATGAATGACTTCATACACATCTAATGAAGATAGGCTTTGTAAGAACCAGTGATGATAGTAATATTTATCTCAAGTCTGAAGGAGATGAAATACTGGTCAGTGAAGTATTTATTGATGATATTATTTTTGGAGGTAATCATGTCATGAGTAATAGTTTTGCAAATGAAATAGAAAATGAGTTTGAAATGTCTTTAGTAGGGGAAATAAAAAATTTCATAGGCTCGCAGATACAACAAATGAAGAATGGTATTTTCATTACATAATCTAAGTATGTGAAAGAGGTTTTGAAGACTTTTGGTATGAGTGACTGTAAACCAGTTGGAACACCAATGGTTATAGGTTGTAAGTTGTCCAAGGAAGATGAATCTAAGTCTGTTGATGAAAAGGAATACAGGTCAATGATTGGCAAATTAAACCATGTTGTTCATAGCAGACCAGATATAGCCCATGTTGTTGGTATAGTTGCAAGATTCCAGAATAATCCAAAGGAGACACTCCTGATAGCAACCAAGATAATTTTTAGGTATCTGAAAGGTACTATTGACTATGGATTATGGTATCCATATGAAGGAAACTTTGATTTAAAGGCATACACAGATGTTGATTGGGCAGGAAATGTTGATGACTGGAAAAGCAATACCGATGGAGCATTCTTTCTAGGAGGAAGGCTTGTTTCATGGAGTAGTAAGAAGTAGAGTTGTACTTCACAATCTATTGTTGAAGCTGAGTATGTTGCAACTTATATGAATTGCAAACAGGATATTTGGATAGGCACATTTTGGAAGGTTTTAAGATGAAAATCTCATAACCTATAAAGATTTTATGTGATAATACAAGTGCCATAAATATTTATAAGAATCCTATTTTGCACACACGAACCAAGAACATTGAATTGAAGTATCACTTTTTGAGGAAAAAAGTTCAAAGTAAAGATGTTATCTTAGAGCATGTTTCTACTAGGGAACAACTTGCAAATATTTTTACCAAACCTCTGCCTAAGACCACTTTTGAGTATCTTAGAAGTCAGGTGGGGGTTGTCCCTCTTCATGAAGTTAGTTGAGCATGATGCTGATTGCATCAATCCCTGAATCACTTGCAAAATCTTAGAAGGATTGATGAAGAAGTGGATGTATTCCATAGGGGGAGCATCGCGTTGTAGTATGTTGTTGATGCACAGTGAAAATTTGCAATTACATGTTTTACTTTCAATTTGGCATTGCTATCAAAGGGGGAGAAGAATTATGTGATTAAGGAGAAGAATTATGTGATTGTCAAAGGGAAACGAATGATAGATAGAAGACATAGAGAGCATGGTGAATATTTGGTAATGTAAACCAAGATTCCTATTCACCATTCACAACAACAATCTGAGGCATAGATATTTGTATTGCCATCAATGCCAAAGGGGGAGGTTGGTGGCATTTGCATGAAGATTGCATTAATGATATGTTATGTTGTCATTGATGTCAATTGAACCAGTAATGGTATTTATGATATTGCTGATATTGTTGTTATTGATATTGTCTTGTAACTGGTAGGAAGAGCTTTGAGGAAGATGTTGTAAACCGGTATGTAAGTTTGTGAGTTGAACCAGTAACCAGTGTATAAGGTTAAACCCTTTCTATGTTATGTAATCGGTAAACCCTACCAGTTGTTTTTGTTAAACCCTAACCGATTAAGTTTGCTGAATGGTTATGTTGGTTTATTATCTATTGAGCGGTAATGATGGAGACACGTGTGATCATTGTAAGAAGATAAGTTTAGATTGTTTTGGCGCATTTGTTTGATTGTCTAGAGAATGAGCAAAGTGGATTACATCTAATGCAAAGCGTGTGATGATTTACAAGTCCGATCAAGCGGTTGGAATTTTCTTGAAGAATGTGTATAGATTGCTATGTAAATCCAACGGTCACACTTGAACCGATTTGTTTGTAATCTCTCTGAGAGAATTAGATTTTTTTTATGTTACCGACCTAATTGATTTGTATTTAAGGTTGATGAAGTTGCTTTGTTAAGTGTTGGCTGAAATCAGTTGAGTGTGTGGCTGCCTAATCAGAGATTGGATCTGTAGTTTGAGTAAAGGAAGATTGAAGCTTAAAAGGATTTGATCAAGCAAATGTAGTGCTATTCAAACAGATCAATAAAAACCCGTTGTCTTCTAACTATTACAACATAATTGAAATCCCCTAACCAGGTAAGCTCTAACAAGCTTGGTTACTTCTTAAATCCTCTAAGAAGGTGGTCCATTAGCTTGGATTCTCAAATCCTCTACCGAGGTTACTCCTAACAGGGTATTTGCTTTTTATCAAGGCATTTTGTAAATCTCTTAACCGGGTGATTCCTAACAGGATCAATTATTAACAAGACTTATTGTAAAAGCTTTAACAGGCTTGACTCCTAACACTGTGAACTTCAGAAGAGTTCAGATAGCTATCTTGTGAGTCTCATCTCACCGTGGTTTTTACCTATTTGGGTTTTCCACGTATAAACATTTGTGTCATGTGGTGAATGTTTTTATGGTTATGATCTTATTTTTTGATTTGATTAAGTTCTGATAAGGCATGATAACTAGAAGCATTGAGAGATGGAGTGTGGTGATATATGATTAAGCATTTGGATATTTACAAGATTGAAGTTGTTCACTGTTAAGTTGCTTTAATTTTTAACTGGTCGATGTTGAGTATTCTTATGAGTATTGATTTTGACAATGATATTCTATTGATAAGTTTACTTTGTTTGTTTAAGTTTGAGATTGGGAGGTTTGTATCAGTTTTTTCAGTTTACTAGTTCACCCCCCCCTCTTAGTAATCTACCAGATACTTATTCTTTCATCATACAATTAGTGAGTTTAGTTTTGCTCTCAGATTTTATATGCAACACCAGTGACTAGATGACACCTAAACGAAGGATTTAATTTATATGAGTATGAAATTGAGCTAAATGGATGCAAGATTAAGCTAGATATGCATGATTAATCTAACATGATTTAAGCAATTTTAAGCTAGATGATTTAACAAATATGCAATAACTAATATGTAATATCTCAATGCACAAATCTCAATAAGCCTAGAGCAAAAACAACATGATAACAATAATCTCTAGGTTCTTTTTTTTATGAGAGATGAAGGCTTGAATTTATAGAAAATCCAGAGAGAGACTAATGGTCAAGATCGATCAATGATGAGCGATAGAGATTCTCCAAGAGGAAGCACAATCCAGGCGAATTGATGTGATTGGCTGCTTTTCTTAGTGTTAAAGAAAATTGAACTAATTTTAAGATAAAATCAGAAAAACTGATTTATTTCATATTTTATATTTTGGTATTCAATTTTGATCTTTAATTGATTTAATTGCTTTTCTGAGATTTTTCAATTTAATTCCATTTTGATTTCTTTAATTGATTTAATTGTTTTTCTGAGATTTTTCAAATTAATTCCTTTTTTCCAATTAACTCTTTTTTGATGTTTTAATGGAAAATTGATTTATTAATCAAATATGCTAGGATATTTTATTGAATAAATAGGATAATTGATTAAAATGATTTACTTGGAATGATTAATTAATTAAATGATCATTTAATTAATACTGAGTGATTTATTTTCCATGTGACATTGCTGACCAAGATTTAATTAATTAGGTGGTCATAATTGATTTAATTTGCCTTTGGTTAGGACCTTGGTGATGTAGTCGAGATTAGGGGGCCTATGGTTTAGGTGACCATTTTTAGGTTATTACACAAACCAGATCCAAGATACAACAAATATTTGCCGCTTAACCTTCAAACTAACTTCTCCAAAATCTAAAATAGGTTTTCAGACCACTACCGGGGGCAATGCAAGATCTGTCATCAATTTGCCTCCCCTAAGGCATCTACCTTAGTTACCAGATGAGTTTCCTACAAGTGCAAGATCATTCTGCTATGTCGGTTGAGTAACTGAGGTATATGCTTCAACCAGATGAACATCTAAGGTATTTCATTATGTTGGTTGATCCTCAGACTTCATAACCCACTTTTTCTCACGCTCCTTCTGAATATACACAACCATCTGCTTTCCCTTCCCATCAAATCCTACCGGTAGGTTCTTTCTTTTTGAATATTTAGCAATATGTCCTACTTTGTTGCATCCATAACAAGTGACATTATTTTTCTGAACTGCCTTGCTGTAACCTTGACTATTCCTTAACCTACATTGATTAGCCATATGCCCAAACTTTCCACATGCATGACATTTTACATTCATTCTACAATCTGCTATCCTATGACCATACTTTTTACAATTGAAACACTGACCGACACCTGAATTATTATTCTGATTGACTCTATTTCTACATTGACTTGCCATATGACCAAACTTATTGAAAACAAAGAATCTACCATTGAATTTATGTGCATTGGGTTTCCTTACCGATGACCTTTGATTGGGGTTGTTAGATGAATTCTCATGATTATTCTTCTAACTGGATGTATCATTCTGATTTGCAGTACCAGAGCTTTCACTGTGCTCAAATCCAAGACCTCTAGTGTCTCCACCGTCCCTTTGATTCTTCAATAATTCATCAAGCTTAGCATAACTACCTTGAACTTATCTTTGTATTCATTTACAACATCCAGATCACCTCTTAGGAATGTCACCATTCTCTCCAACTCTTGCTCATTATTTTATGATTGCACCAATTCAGTTCTCAACACATCATTCTCATGCGCCAGCCTAATGTATTCTTCAGATCTATCTTTTAGAGATTTAGCAAGATTTTCTTCATTCTTTTTTTGATCTTCAATCTCCTTAGACATCCTCATGGTTAGGGCTTGCATCTCATTCTTCATGACACCATTTTATTGACTCAGCTTCTGAGATAGTTCCTTTAAAGCATTTTTCTCTTCATCATCCTGATTTTGTAATTGATGACAAAGTTCCTTCCTTTTAGCTTGTAAAGAAGACAACCTCTCCTACAAAGTATGTTGGCATTTTGCATAGAGATTGCATTAATGATATGTTGTCATTGATGTCAATTGAACCGGTAATGGTATTCATGTTATTGGTGATATTGTTGTTTTTGATTTTGGCTAGTAACTGGTAAAAAGAGCTTTGTGGAAGATGTTGTAAACTGGTATGTAAAGTTTGTAAGTTGAACCAGTAAACTGGTGTAAAGGGTTAAACCTTTCTATGCAATGTAACTGATAAACCCTGTAAGTTGTTAAACCCTAACCGATCAAGTTTGTTCGTTTATTATCTGATGAGTGGTAATGATGGAGACACGTGTGATCATTGTATGAGGATAAGTTCAAATTATTTTGGCGCATTTGTTTTTGTCTAGGGAAGGAGCAAAGCGGATTGCATCTAATGCACAACGCGTGATGAGTTACAAAGTCCGATAAAGCGGTGATCATGGAGTTGTTGGAATTTTCTTGAAGAATGTGAAGAGATTGTCATGATTTCTAACGGTCAAGATTGTACCGACTTGTTTGTAATCTCGATGATGAGAATTAGGTTTTTGTTGTGTTATCGACCTAATTGTTTTGTATTTAAGGTCGATGAAGTTGTTTGTAAAGGTTGTTGGCAAGGTTGATAGAAACCTGTTGAGTGTGTAGTTGCCTAACCAGTGAATGGATCTGCACTTTGAGTAAAGGGAGATTGAAGCTTAGAAGGATTTGATCAAGCAAATGTAGTGCTGCTCAGACAAATCAAGAAAACCTGTCGTGTTCTAACAATTACAATAGAAGTGAAATCCCTTAACCAGGTAAACTCTAACAAGCTTGGTTAATCATTAAATCCTCTAACAAGATGGTCTGTTAGCTTGGATTCTTAAATCCTCCAGCGAGGTTACCCTTAATAGGGTATTGTGCTTTTCATCAAGGCATATTTGTAAATCCCCTAACTGGGTGATTCCTAACCGGAATTAGTTCTTAACAGGACTTATTGTAAATCTTTAGCAAGCTTGGCTCCTAACAGGGCAAACTTTAGAAGAGTTTAGATAGCTATCCTTATGAGTCTCATCTCACCATGGTTTTTACCTATTTGGGTTTTCCACGTATAAACATTTGGGTCAAGTGGTGAATGTTTTTGTGGTTATGATCTTAATTGTTGATTTCGTTAACTTTTGATAAGGCATGATAACTAGAAGCATTGAAAGATGAATATGTTGAGTTATGATTAAGCATTGTTGATGTTTACAAGATTGAAGTTGTTTGTTGCTAAGTTGTCATAACAGTTCAACCAGTTGATGTGAAGTATTCTTATGAATATTGATCTTAATTGAGTTATGTTTACTTTGTGTGATTGAATTTGAGTTTGGGAACTTTGTCTCTGTTTTTCAATATATTGATTCACCCCCCTCTCAGTATTCTACCAAATACTTATTCTTTCATCATACCATCAATTGGTATCAGAGCGTCTCAGGTCCTCTTAATCTAAAAGCCTAACAACTTGAGGAAATGATCTTATAGATCATGATGAAGAAAGAAGGTCTGAAGTTCAACAAAGATAACTATAGAATATGGAGTGATAGAATGAAGGTTTACCTTAAGAGGCTTGGCAGTTAGTAATGGGATCATATAGGAACTAAGTATATTACACCTACTGGAATCCTGATTGATGATCAGAAGAAAGAACAACAAGAAAATTACCAGGCATTAGAGGCTATTATCAGTTCTCTGTTTGATGCTGAATATCTAGATGTTCATGGTCTTGAAACTACACATTAGTGTGGCAAAAATTTGAAGAGATTTATAGTGGTGATGAACATGTTAAAATTGCCAAAGAGGAGAGTTTAAGAGGAAAGTTTGATGACACGAGAATGTCTGAAGGTGAGAGTATCCAACAGTATGGTCAAAGGATTAAAGAGATAGTTGGTGAGATAAAGAGTGCAGGAGGGAAAGTTTAAGATGCCACAGTAATCAGTAAGGTATTGAGAACCCTACTATCGGTCTATGCTATCCGAGTTGCAGCTATTCAAGAGCTGAAATCCATTGACAAGACAAAGGTAACTCTTGACTCTATTATTGGCAAACTTACTGCTTTTGAACTAAATGGCTATGATGGTAGTGTACAAAAATCATAATCTGCATTCAAAGCTTCTGTGTCTGACTCATATGTGAGAAGAAGTAGAGATACCGGCCATAGCTATGAATCTAGATGCAACAAAGATGCTGATGATGAAGACAACTTACTGAAACTTGAAGCATTGTTGGCAAAATGACTCCCTAGAGGCACTGGTAAATATAGAGGTAAGATACCTTTAAAATGTTTTTCATGCAACAAGATTGGTCATATAGCAGCTAATTGCCCTAATGGTGAAAATGAATACAAGAGAGAAAAATTTAAGAAGTATAAGGGTAAAGGCAAGAGAGATTGTCTTGTAGCTATTGAGAGTGGTATTACTGATGAAGAATATAATGATGATGCTAGTGATTATATTGTGTTTGTAGTTATTAAGGAAGAAATATAAGATCAGAAGGCACTAGTATCTAGAATGGATAACTTTGATGATTGGATCATTGCTAGTGGTTATTCACATCATATGACCGATGATTGGAGTAAATTTCTTTCCTTGAAGGAATTTGATTGTAGTGTTGTCAGATTTGGCAACGACTCACCCTATATGGTTAAAGGTAAGGGAGTTATTTCTCTTAATGGAAGAGCAATGCTGACGATGCCTATTGGGTTGAAGGCCTAAAGCACAATATTTTAAGTGTGGCACAACTTAATGACAGAGGATACCCACTAGAGTTTAGAAATGGAACGTGCAAAATCTTTGACAACAAAGGTGAATTGATTGCAACTGGGAAACACACCAAAGGTAATCTATTTCATCTCAATCCTAAAGTTAGCAACTGTTTGATTGCAAAATTAGATGATAGTTGGCTTTGGCATAGGATATTTTGTCATATAAATTTTGACAATATTGTTAAAGTAAGCAAGTCTAAGATATTAAGAGGTCCGCCTTAGCTAGACAAACAGGTTAATGCTCTTTGTAAAGAATGTCAGCTAGGAAAGATGACTTCTTCAACTTTCAAGAGTAAGTCTTTCTCAACCGAGCACTTGTTAGATTTGGTTCATACAGATCTATGTGGACCAATAAGAACAAGAAACATTCAAAGTGATAGATATTTCATGATGTTCACTGATGACTATTCAAGGATGATGTAGGTCACATTCTTGAAGGATAAGAATGAAGCTTTTGGTAAATTTAAGGCATTCAGAGCCTTAGCTAAGAAAGAGAGTGGCAAAAAGATAAAGTGTCTAAGAATAGATCAAGGTGATGAATTCACTTATTGGGAGTTCCCTAAGTATTATGATGATAATGGAATCAAGCGGCAACTTTCTGCACCAAGGACACCACAACAAAATGGTATAGCAGAGAGAAACAACAGGTCAGTGGTTGAAGCTAGTAGGACTATGTTGATACAAGGAGGTGTAGAAAAAACATTTTGGAAAGAAGCTGTCAGTACAAATGTCTACACAATGAACCAAGTTCTGGTAAAAAGAGGTAAGGACAAGACCCCATATGAATACTCGTGTGGGAGATCACCTAATGTTAGCTTGGTGTAGGAGCACCTAGGTCCTAGTTTTCTTGTTTTTACAAATTTTGGCTTGTACTAACCCTAGCCAAGTCAGTAGTGAATAAGGAATCCATGAGGGTCTAAGAGTGTGTAATTTGTCTATGTAGGCCTATGTGGAGTTCATTTTACCTAGGTTTGCATTTTTGTGGAAATAGTGTGTTTGAGTAGATGTTTTTCCCTTTTTGTTTGTCAAAAGTGTCAAATGTTGGCAAAAGCCTTAGAGAGGGTCAAATAGGTCTTCAAAATGTTTGAAATTTCATATGTGATGAATGGAAATAGGTCTCTTAGGTTGGAGAGTTAAAAAATGTAAACAACACAAACTTGCAAAAAGTTGTCATGACAACTTTTGTTGTCAGTGACAATTTTTGTCCTGAAATTGGTTCAACGTTGAAGCTAGGGCTTTCTCAATGCCATGGAAAGAATCCACACATGGGAAGGCTATATAAAACCTCTCTTTCACATTTGACAAGGTTGGTATACTTGGATTTTGGAAGCAATAATCAAAATACAAGATTTTGGACTGCACTTTTCATTGGTTTTATCAATTTTTGCATTCTTTGAAGGTTTAATGGATTGAATCCATAAATCCAATGATGGATTGAGGTTTAGTAGGTGTTTCAGGGTAGTATTTTCATTTTCAAGCTTTGTATTTAGCATTTACTACTGTTTAGGTGATTTGATTCACAAGTGGCCAGTTTTGGCTTGTAATTAGCAGTTTTTGCTAAAATGGGTCCCCCATAAAATCCCACTGTATGTTCATAATGGCCTTTTGGGACATGGTAGGAAACCCATTTTAAAGTGTACATATGAAAGGAGAAGGTCTGAAAGTGTCATTTGATATTTTTAGCATCTTGCCCTAGGCGAGCCCAAGAGTAACTTAGCTAGAGTTGGCAAGATGAAACGTTAGCACAAATTGCAGAGGTGAATATAAATGAAAGTCCCAAGATTTTAGGAAGTTGTAATAGGATAGTATAGGTTTTATTGTGTAGGAGGAAGCCTCAAGAGTTCCATTTGAAGGTCCAAAGACAATATTTACTTGCTCCTGCTAGTCAAGTGCCTAGAAGCCCTTGAAATTCTCATTTTGGGGTTTGTGTATGCAAAGAAGGGTTGGAAGCTTAAAACCATTGAAATCCTTTGGTTTTGAGTGAATATTTGAAGAAAATCCATTTTGGTTTGGGGGTTCTTTGGATTGTTTTAGCCTAAGACCTCAAAAACCGGTTCTAGGAGGCCTAATTGAGGCTCTTTCCCTTGTAGCCTTTTCTAGACCAATTTTTGAAATTAGTAAGAAACCTTTGGATTGCAAACCACAAATGGACCTTGAAACCATCTAAAAACATGAAAGGAGAACCCTCTACACCTCTGAAAAATCTCAAGACTATTGGAGGGCAATTTGATGAATTTGAGCCAAGAAGCCATCATTGAGCATATGGGAAACACAGCAAATTGGTAGGGTTCCTAGCAAGGACACTTGAATCAAAAAACTTGGAGTGAGAAAGAGAAAGACCTAGAAGAGATTGAAAATTAATTGTAGGTCTAGAAAGCAACCAGGCCTGGTGAGTTGGTGAAATTGAGTAACATCAACTTAGTGAAGTGTTGAGCAGGCTAGGTGAACTCTATCAAATTGGTATCAGAGCCTACAAAATTTGGGCTAGTAAGGTTGATGTCCTTGTTGTTAGGAGAGTCAGTTGGAGAAAACATGGTGACCAATTCTGAATTGGCAAGGAAAGTGGAAGATCAGGAGGAAGAGAATAGGCTCCTGAAGGAAAAATTGGAAAGATTGGAGAGTAAGCTTGGTGATATTGAGACCAAGGCAGAAGAAGTGTATGTAAAAGTGGAAGGAGTAAAAGGGAAGGGCAAGGAGGTGGTTAAGGTTGATAAGGTAACCACACCTGATCCTGTTTTGGAGAAAGAACCCTTCGTCAAAGTATTGAAGGCCCTAAGTGGGATGTCACTTGAAGGAGTACCATTGCTCAATGGCAAGATGGAAGTGGAAGTGGTCCTAGAATGGATAGAAGGCATGGAGAACAATTTTGAATGTGAAGGTATAAATGAGGCACAAAAGGTCAAGGTGGCCAAATCTAGGATGAGAGGCACTGCTCTCACATGGTGGAAGTTTGTGCAAGATGAGAGGAAGAAAATAGGCAAGGAACCTATCTCCTCTTGGAAGGGAATGTTGGTTAAAATCAAAGAAGCCTATCCCCCCGAGGACTATGAAGTACAAATCCATAGGAAGAGACGAAACCTAAGACAAAAAGACCTTGATGTTGTTAGCAGCTATACAGAGGAGTTCCAAAAACTTAGCCTTAGATCCCAAGTGGTTGAGGAAGAAAGTCTCAAGGTTGCTAGGTATCTCAATGGACTACGATGGAACATCCAAGAAGAAATCAGTTTGATGTGCCCAAAAATAGTCCACCAAACCTTTCAACTTGCCCTTAAGGTGGAGGAGAAACTAAAAAGAAAACATGATTCAAGCAACAATAGTGGCAGGGGTAGAGGAAAGGATAATAGAGGCCATAGGGGAGGCTTTGGAGGAAGGAATTTTGAACAAAGAACACATGGAGAGTCTAAACTCATAGAATAGCAAGAGAGTGGCACTAGTAGATGGGGATACAATAAAGGAAGGGGATCCAACAATGGTTCTAGAGGAAGATCCGGTGGCCAAGGTAGAGGTTCCTCCTACTTTGCAACAATGAACTGTTACCATTGTAACCAACTTGGTCATCCAACTTATAGGTGTCCAGAGAAGTCACAAGGTGGTGAGAGAAGAGTGAGTTATCTTCAGGAAGAGTCTTCAAGTAGCAAGACATCATAAGTTGCCTTAGAGTCAGAGGTAGGTGACAACTTGATGATAAGAAGAACCTTGATCAAGGAACCGGTTAGTGAAGAACCAAGCCAAAGAAGGTCCTTATTTAGTATCAAATGAAAAATAATAGACAAAGTATGCAAAGTAATCATTGATTCAGGATCCAGATACAACATAGTGTCAGAAGAGGCATTGAGTAAGCTCAATTTGCATAGGATTCCTCACAACAATCCTTATAGAGTCACTTGGTTGAGCAAAGGCCAACATGTTCTGGTTAATGAGCAAGCATGGGTGGATTTTACCATTGGAAGGTATAAGGACAAGATACTATGTGATGTCCTACCCATGGATGCATGCCATCTTCTATTAGGAAGACCATGGCAATTCGATAGACAAGTTATCCATGATGGAGCCAAGAATGCATACTCATTCAAGAAAGATGGAGTCACATTCAAGATTTAGTCTATCCTTGAGGAAGGTGAAAAAAGGGCAGCAAGTCCTAATGTCCTTTTGGTGAGTGAAAAGCAGTTCTTGAAGACACTTGAGGAAGGTGAAGGTGTAGGGTTTGCACTAGTAATGAAGCCTAAAGAGGAAGGCAAGAAAGAGCAGCAAGTTCTACAAAAAGAAGTGCAAGATTTTTTGGAGAAGTTCAAAGGCATTGTAAGTGATGGGCAGCTAGCCACATTATCTCCCAAAAGAGCCATTAGCCACCAAATAGATTTCATTCCCAGAGCATCCGTACCTAACAAGGCAGATTACAAAATGACTCCTTAGCAAAATATTGAGATTGCCAAACAAGTCCAAGAGCTTTTAGATCAAGGCCTACTTAGGAAAAGCATTAGCCCTTGTGCTGTCCCTACTGTGTTAGCACCAAAGAAAGGTGGTACTTGGAGGTTGTGTACTGATTCTAGAGCCATAAATAGGATCACCATAAAAATATAGTTTCCCTATTCCTAGAATAGAAGACCTAATGGATTGTTTAGGGGAAGTCAAGTGCTTTACCAAGGTTGACCTTAAGAGTGGCTATCATCAAATTAGGATTAAGGAGGGTGTTGAATGGAAGACAACATTCAAAACAACATAAGGTCTTTATGAATGGCTTGTAATGCCATTTGGCTTATCTAATGCTCCAAGAACGTTCATGAGGCTCATGAATGAGGCGATGAAAGACTTCATAGGTAATTTTGTGGTGGTTTACTTAGATGATATTCTCATTTTCAGTAAAGATAGAGAAACACATCTTAGCCATTTGGAAAGTGTATTGAAAAGATTATATGATGAAAAGCTCACCATGAATTTGGAGAAATGTGAGTTTGTTAAGAAGGAATTGGTTTACCTTGGTTTTGTGTTATCTCAAGGAAACCTCAAGATGGATCCCAACAAAGTTGAAGCCATTGTAAATTGGCCCACTCCTAGATCAACAACAAAGGTGAGAAGCTTCCATGGATTAGCCTAGTACTACAGGAAGTTTATTAGGCAATTTAGTGCTATATGTGCCCCAATGATAGACACCATTAGAGGTGGTATGAAGGCCAAGTTTTAGTGGGATGAAGTAGCAAATAAAGGTTTTGAAACCTTGAAGGAGAAAATAGCTACTCAACTGGTTCTAGTGTTGCCTAGTTTTGAGAAACTTTTCATTGTGGAATGGGTTGCAAGCAATATTGCAGTAGGTGCTATCCTAAGCCAAGAAGGAAGACCAGTAGCCTTCCATAGTGAGAAGCTAAGTGATGCCAAGAGAAAATACTCCTCTTATGACCTTGAGTTGTATGCTTTAGTGCAAGCATTGAGAAAATGGAGACACCATCTCTTACCCAAAGAATTTGTGGTGTACACGGATAACCAAACATTGAGTTTTATGAATTCCCAAGAGAAACTCAGTCACAAACACATGAAATGGGTGGAGTATACGCAAGCCTATACATTCACCATTAAGTACAAGAAAGGGCAGCAAAACCAGGTAGCTGATGCACTAATTACGAGGCTCTTGACAGTCCAAGAAAATCAGTTGAGAAGCATAGGTGTGGACAGTTTTAAAGACTTGTATGCAGAGGATGAAGACTTCTCAAGTGCCTACCAAGTGTGCAAGGAGTATCAAAATCATTTCCATAGTGAATACTCAGATTTTACTTTGCAAAATGGGTTATTGTTCAAAGGTGGAAAACTTTGGGTGCCTAAAGGCTCAATGAGGGAAAATATTATACAAGAGAAACACAATGGAAGCCTTAGTGGTCATTTTGGAGTCAATAAGACTCAAGAGTTGGTTCAAAGATTCTATTATTGGCCAAGGATGAATCAAGATGTGAAGAGGTATGTGGAGACTTGCATAGTTTAATTGAATCCATGAATCCAATGATGGATTAAGGTTTAGTAGTGTGTTGTAGGGTAGGATTTTCATTTTCAAGTTTTGTATTTAGCATTTACTACTGTTTAGGTGATTGGATTCACAAGTAGCCAGTTTTGGCTTGTAATTAGCAATTTTTGCTAAAATGGGTGCCCCATAAAATCCCACCGTGTGTTCATCATGACCTTTTGGGAAATGGTAGGCAACCCATTGTAAAGTGTACATATGAAAGGAGAAGGTGTGAAAGTGTCATTTCCTATTTTTAGCATCTTGCCCTAGGTGAGACCAGGAGCAACTCAGCTAGAGTTGGCAAGATGAAAAGTTAGCACAAATTGCAGAGGTGAATGTAAATGAAATTCCCAAGCTTTTGGGAAGTTGTAAAAGGATAGTATAGGCTTTTTTGTGTAGGAGGAAGCCTCAAGAGTTCCATTTGAAGGTCCAAAGACAAGATTTACTTGCTGCTGCCAGTCAATTGCCTATAAGCCCTTGAAATTCTCATTTTGGGGTTTGTGTATGCAAAGAAGGGTTGGAAGCTTAAAACCACCGAAATACTTTGGGGTTGAGTGAATAGTTGAAGAAAATCTATTTTAGTTTGGGGGTCCTTTGGATCATTTTAGCACAAGGCCTCAAAAACCGCTTCTAGCAGGCTTAATTGGGACTCTTTCCCTTGTAGCCTTTTCTAGACCAAATTTTGAAATCGGTAAGAAACCTTTGGATTGCAAACCAAAAATGAACCTTGAAACCATCTAAAAACATGAGAGAAGAACCCTCTACACCTCTACAACATCTCAAGACCATTGGAGGGCAGTTTGATGAATTTGAGCCAAGAAGCCATCATTGAGCAAATGGGAAACATAGCAAATTGGTAGGGTTCCTAGCAAGGACACTTGAAGAAAACACTTTGGAGTGAGTAAGAGAAAGCCCTAGAAGAGATTGAGAAGGACTTGTAGGTTTGGGACAGTATCAAGAGCTCTCAATCCAAAATTCAAATTTTTTGGAGCATATTTGAATTTTATATGAATTTGTTATGAATTTTCATAAAAAAATAATTTTGAGAGCAAATGAGCGAACTTTTTGGATTTTCTTATATTTTTGGAAATCTCTCCGATTTATACATAGGCTTTATTCTTTGTGATTTTCATTTTGATGCAAAATATTTCCTAAAAAATTGGATCTTTAAAAATTAGGGTTTTTCATTATTTTGATCAGATCTCACAAATGGCTTTTCATTTTGGCATAAAATTTGTTTTGCAGGTCATAAACATTATCATAGATTCTCAGTAAAAAATCAGATTTTGTGGAGGATATTTGAAATTTCTATGAATTTTTTATGTATTTTCATAAAAAAATAATTTTGAGAGAAAATTAGCAAATTTTTCAATTTTTCTTACATTTTTGGAAATCTATCAGAATTATACACAGGATCTATTCTTTATGATTTTAAATTTGATGCAAAATAATTCCTAAAAAATTGGATCTTTGAAAATTAGGGTTTTGCATTATTTTGCTCATATCTCACAAACTACTTGGATTTTTTGCAAATGGTTTTTTATGCAGGTTTGGAAGACCATCAGGAGTGTCAAGTAAAAATTTCATATTTTTTGGATCAATATTGCATTTTATATGAATTTTTTATGATTTTTCATAAAAAATTAATTTTTGGAGCAAATTAGCAAATTTTTTAGATTTTTTACATTTCTGGAAATTTATTGAAATTTTACAGGTGGTCTTTTTTTTATGATGAATCAGATCTTTGAATTGGTAAAAAAAAATGCATTGTTGAAGGCCCCTATTTCACAAAGTCTTTTGGATCTAAAATTTACCTAACTTGTGTGCTTGCAGGAGGTGTATTATTACAAAACTACTAACAAATCTTTGTTGCAGAATTTTGGCAAGGGTTTTTGATCTTTATTGTGTACCTTGTTTACATAGATTATCAAACACTTCAATTGGTGCACTAAAATTGAACCAGTGTCTTTTGTGTCTTGGGCAATAGGCTCTTTTTGTTTCATCTTTAGAGGGCCTGTCTCCTCATGTGCTCATTAGGACTACTAGTGAGGAGAGAACGACCCAAGTGGTAGTGAGGAAAATCTATCCTCTTTCAAACCACTATAAACAACTGTATCCATGGTGAAAGCCATGGGTAATGTGTGCTGATTAGTTCATACTGACACTATGTCTCCCCATAAACCCATTTGATCAAATTTATTTGATCATTTATAGGGCGTAACCCCTACTGGCTGGGAGCCTTTTGTATTTACAGAGCTGCAAGTGCCGCATGTATGGCCACATGAATAGATTCCCTTACTAGCACCTTTTTGTTTTAGAAGCCAAAATCCTTCTAGTTGTTGGGGCAGGAGGTCGGACCTCTGGAATGGCCCACACACATATGGTTCTTAGTAGAGATACAAAGTTCACCACGAGGAGTTTTCGTTGGGACTGATGCTTGGATGCCCCAAGAAGTGAGTGTTGAAGGTGGAGCTAGTGGGGTCAAGCATCTAAGTATCCGCTCTAAATAGTGTAGCCTCATGTGGGATCAACAACTATTGTCCTGGCCAACCATAAGAATTGTGCTTGTCTTATTTTGAACAATCAAATATTCAAGATCAAACCTCAGAATATTGTGTCTTTTGTGTGTTCAAGTGTATGCCAAACATTTTTACATCAAACAACACACTTTTCTTTGAGTCATTTTGAGTCTAAACACTTGCAAACATTGAGTCTTCATCAACATTGTGTCCTCTTGTCATGGAAAAACAGTCAAAAAATCAGATTGGGTCACAACAAACAACTTCACAAATTGGAAAAATTTATAGTCCAACAAACAAGAGTAGTCAGTTTTAGACTTATTGAGCTTCCTAAGCTATCTCTTCAGGTTTTCATCTAGAATTCAACCTGTCTTTGGGTCTCACAAAGTCCATCATTGCTTTAGACCTTACATTACATTCACATTTGTTTGAACTTGAGTCAAAAGGTCACTTGCTTGTCCTCATCATACTTTGTCAGCACATTACATACAACAACATTTTGCTAAGTGGTCCCTCATGAAGGTCTATCACCTTTGGGTCTCATTTGGTTTTACTTAGAGTCAAGGTCAACTTACCTCATCAAGAGAAAATATCATCTCTTTGGAAGTCACACCTACTCTACTACGTACATACTTGGTCTTACACTTTGGACATTGCAAGTACACTTTAGATTCATTTACATTCCATGCAACTCTTGGTCTTCCATACTCTTTTCCATTTTCATCTAGTCTCATACATCTTGGTCAAGACCTAGTTCTTGGTTGAAACCCATTCCCAAAAATCTAGGAGAGAAGCTAAAGAGGCTCAAGAGTTTGAAAACATGAGTGCCTATGAGTATGACAATGATGTCTTTTTCAATTCTGATCATACCACATTACCTAACATGGATGCTTATAGAAACATTCCAAATGTTGAGAACATGGATAACACAAACAACAATGATACACACAATGACAATATGGACAACTTTTCCATACATTCAGCAGAAGTGGAAGACTCCATTATGGATCCTTGTTTTAATCGATTGGTTGAGAAGATAATGAGGAGAGATAGACAATACTTCTTACAAGTGATGGCACAAAGTGGAGCCAAGATCCCTCATGATTTTGACATGTCTCAAATAATAGAAAATAAACCTTTGCAACAACCTCACCTCAACATGGATCAAATGAGACCTAATAGTGGAGGCAATAGAGGACCACATATGGTGCTTGAATCACCATCATCTTTGTTTCAAAAACCTGAGGTCCCATACACACATGGTCAATCATATGATACTCACCTTCGTAGACCATTATGGAAGTCTTATGCAGAAAAATATACTCAATTTCATTCCAATACTAAGGACCAACCACCAAAGCAATTGGATATCCAAAGTCATGATCAAAATTTGGACACAATGAAACCCTGTGTCAAATTTGGGGGGAACACACTAGAAAAAACTCATGACATACCTATAGAGTATGGTATACATGGACAAAACAGATATTATATTCCTCATCACGACTGTATACCAAGTGGTCCATATACACAACATTATTATAGACCTCCTCCATATGAACATGTGTATGATCACTACCATCCATATATGCAACATGCTCCTCCTCCACCCAGTGGTTCAGACATGGGGTATGGTATAAGAAGTCGATCTCCACCTAAGAATAATTTGGAACAACAAATGAAGGACTTACAAAAGAAAATGGAGTACATAAATACACCGAAGCAAACTTACATAATGAGAGACATATGTCCCTATCCATTTGACAAAAGCATTCCAATGCCTCCATTTCCTACATACTTTGTGACACCTAAGTTTGATAAGTACAGAGGAAAAGGTGATCCTAAGGCACATATAAGACAATTTTTCACAGCTTGCATTGAGGTAGCAACATAAGAGACATATTTGATGAGATTATTCCCACAAAGATTAGGTGATCAAGCTATGGAATGGTTCTCCCAACTCCCACTTGGAATTATGCCATGGGGTGACTTAGCAGAGGCATTTATCCAACATTTCTCATACAACATAGAGACAAACATATCAGTCACTACTTTGTGCAACACCAAACAAAAGGATGGAGAATATTTTTCATCATTTTTACAAAGATGGAGAAATCTAGCCAGCAGATGCTCTTGTGAAATTCCACAAAAATGAATGGTAGAGATGTTCACCCAAAATGTCAACAAAGACATCGGTTATGACCTAAGAAAAGCTTGTTTGTCCACCTTCAAGGACGTCATTGAAAAAGGCTTAGCAACAAAGAGGGTCCTAATTGAACAAGGAGTCATTAAGATATTCAAAGAAAACAAAGAGGACTTTAAAGGAAAAGACAAGCCAAGATTTTGGAATAAAAACAAGAACACAGTCAATGATGGTGTTGTTGATGCCAATACAGTACGACCCAAAATCATTTTTTCAGGATCAAGCTCTACAAAAAATCAAGTGAATACTCAAACAACTTCAAAATCATGAAGGAAGTACACCCCATTGGGAGAACCACTAGAGTCATTTTTCAAAAAGCTAGTGGCAAACAAAATAATAACAATTCCAGATTTGCCTCCATATGAGCCAAAGGTTAAACCAAATTGGTGGAATGATGATGAATATTGTGAGTTTTATAAAAGAAAGGGACATAAAACATAAAACTATCACATTGAGATTGAAGGACACTCATCCAATCAAGAACATGAAATGTTTAAAGAACCATTCCCAAAACATGACAAGGGAAAAACTAAAGCCACAAATGACCAAACCAACTATACTAGAGCATCCTATAACTATGATTCAACTGCCAATCACATTGCAATGGACAATTATGTCTCTACCATTATCATCGAGGGAAAAACACCAAAAAATTATACCCAAAGACCCAAAATTGTCCTAAAAGGAATTGGATCTTCTTCTGAACATACCTCTGAATGTAATGTTACAACTCATCGAGGTAAATTCACTTTACAAGGTGATCAAGCTAAAAACACCGCTTCCTCATCAACCAAACCTGAGTGTGACCTTATAGAATAGTTAGGGAAGACACCCGCACTTATCTCCATCCTTGAGCTCTTACACATATCCCCTGCACATAAAGCCATTCTTTGCAAAACTTTGAGAGACACTACTGTCCCCACTGATCTGAATGTGGACCAGTTTCAAGCCATGGTGGGATACCTTTCCATTCCACACTCCCTTACATTCACTGAAGCTGACGATGCCTCCATGAGCCAACCACATAATGCACCTTTACACATTGAATCCTTCCTAGACAAAAATCAAATAAAATGAGTCCTGATAGATGGAGGAGCAAGTCTCAATATATGTACTTTGAACACAATAATACAATTGGGATATTCTGAAAAAGTTGTGAATGCTACAAACAAAATTACCATCAAGGCATATGCTGATGAAGAACGTTCATCCAAGGGCATAGTCACCTTGCCTCTTAGAATTGGGCCAGTTACAAAGGATGTGGTTTGTCAAGTCCTTGATCTAGATCTCACATACAACATACTCTTGGGAGGCCCATGGATTCATGAAATGGGAGTTGTTCCCTGAACATATCATCGATGTACCAAGTTTCCTCATAATAGAGTTGAAGTAACCATCAAAGCTGATCCAATCCATTCATATATTACAATAATTTGCAACCTAGATAAGAAATAACAATCCCAGTCAATCGAGAGGTTGTTCCTTCCTCGGCAGATGTGGATCCCAAATCCTTGAAAGCTTCTACATCAAAACAAGCAGAAATCAAAGAAAAGTTCAAGATTAAAGAGATTGTATGTGGTGAGTATATATTTCATGTTGATCAAATCCAATTATCTTCTAAGGTATTTTGTCGACAGGAACAACCTACAAATAAGTTGCAATGCTAAGGAATTGGGTGTGAACCACCTAGTGTTGTGGCTACTAAGTCTAAATGCCAAATCTCCTGTAGTGGTGCAAGTATCTTCTGATATCAATAGTCCTAAGAGTGGTTCCAACAAAGAATCTATTGAGTGTATCACCAGCCCTCTTGAGAACTCACATAGTCTTACCATTTCATCTATTCATTCCATTTTCACTCCTCTCCTAGATTTAGATAAACAAGAATCAGAAAATCCCTTACTCATTGGGGATCAAAAATCAAGCTTCGAAAAGAAAAATCTAAAAGTCAAAAATAAAGAAAAGTCCTTTAGTTCAAATCAAAATCAAAAGCTATTGGATTCTGCAACAATTAAAGTCAAGGATAAAAATCCTATGAAGCAAAAAGAACAAGAGTTGATCTCCCCTAATATCAAAATAACTGGGGGCAAAAGTTCTAAAATTTCAAGTCAAAAAGCATACTTGTTGACCCTAAGTCTCCATCATGCTATCCTAATTTCACTTCTTTTCACAATCATAAGCCTTCATCACTCATTCACTTGTTCCATACATCCTTTCCCTTTTGGAAATACATCATGGACCTTTAATGGAGCTTCCTCGAAGGACTTTGTTATCAGGGATGCCCAAACTTCTTTAGGTGACATGCATACGGGCCTATGTAGTCCACAAACTAGTAATTCTATATCAATTCCTTTATCAAGAAAGATAGTCACTCGAGCAACATATCATTTAGTCAAGGAACAATGCAGCTACAATCATAAGGTTAAGCCTCATACATTCGAGGTGGGTGACTTAATTCTCAGAGAAAATCCTAAAAATCAGCAAGACAGAGAGAAGAAGGGCAAGTTCAAACCAAATTGGCTTGGTCCTTACATCATTATAGCAGACTATGGATTAGGTGCTTATCAGCTCTTAACCTCAGAGGGCAAACCTTTGGAGGATCCTATCAATAGCATGCACCTTCGCAGGTTTTACACATAGCTCTTCAGAGTATCCTAATTCAAAATACAAAAAAATCAAAAAATTTAAAAATACAAAAAAATCAAAAAACATAAAAAATCGTTATTTGGTGAAAACCTGGCAAATAGGCACCTTGTGACACAAAAAAAATAAAAAAAAATAAAAAAAGTAAAGAAAAACATTTCGTCCAATGGTGAAAACCACTTTAGTGGTGCCCTGAGCAAGTACCATGGTGAAAACTGGGTCACCAGCGCCATGCGTAGAGACATTGCTCCTCTCTTGATAGGGAGAATGCTAGAGAAGTACTCCAGAAGGTGAATTAGGTGTAATGGTTCAATTGGTTTACAAAAGTCTTATTTGTGACTGTCATGTATGTTTGCAAAATCATCTTGAGGTTTTAATGCTAAGTATCTCATGCATAGCTTCTCCAACATCCATCCTTTGATGAAGGCTTATACCCTTACTCAACTCACTCCTCCTTGATTGTATACTCTTCTAACTTCAATGCCCCGCTTCCTAGGAATTCATACCTACTGCACCAAGACTAGGCAAGCCCCTCCAAAGGTTCTATGAAACAAGGCAAAGGTTTTGTCTTTGATCATGTATATTCTTGTAGCACTTAGGCATTTTTGCTCTTCTACTCAAACCCCTTTGCTAGGTTGAAAACCCCAAAAGTTTCTCTGCTTTGTCAAGAAGGTGGAGGGGTCTATCTTTATGTTACTAGATAGTTTACCAAAGGTCTCACAAGCTCCAACAACCCCAAACCAATCGGGTCCTTGAAATTGCAGTTTTGTAGTCCAAGAAGGCTAGTAGCCCGTGGAGGGCTAATTGGCACTTTTTTGTTCACCCAGCCCAACGATGGGAAATTACTCCAACAAAATTGTCTTGAATGATGTTTAGGAGGTCTAAGATAAAATAATTTTTAGGTCTCAGGCTCCATGAAGATGGTTTAGTGACTGTCCTAAATTTTGGGCATAAATGTAGGGTTTAGTGAGGGTTTTGAGCTTGCCATGTTTGATTTCACAACTCCTTCTCAAACCAAGGCCGTAGACTGATTTTTAGGCCCTGCCACACCTTGGAGAATATTATCCAATAGTTACCACTTGTCATTTTGACAAACACTTATCATACTAGCTGTAGAAGATGACAAAAACAATCATTTTCATTGTTTTTACTATCTTTCATTGTCTTTGCTGCACAATAGAGGATTAGGACTTTCACAATGCGTACGCCATAGCATGATTAAACCTTCAAACAATAATTTAACCCTACATTGAACAAATAAGGCTAAGTATCCATGCTTGGAAAGTCTCAAGGATAATTTTGATGCCAAAAACCACTTTATTTCCCAAAACAGGGAATTCACTGTCCTTCACAAATAGTGACACTTTATAATGCAAAATGGATAGGTTTTGTTGCTCCAATCCCTTAAAAATTCTTCTAGGATAAGTATAGACCTCTGTCCATGTTTGTTTCAACACGTGGTGCTTTAGAATCCAAATTTTGAGCATTAAGGAAGAACATTAGCCAATTTAGAGAACTTGCCTAATAAGTGCTCAAATTCACCTTTCCAAGCATATCTCTGGCATAAAATGAACATATATACACTATGAAAATGCATTCCAACTTGACCATATCCATTTGGTGGGAGCCCAAACCTAGATTAGTCAAGTTGCTGCATTTTGAAACTCCAAACCCTTGACAGGGCAGTGAGCACACAAAATGGAAGAATATTTATTTAATCAATTTGCTTATGGAAAACCAATACAATGATCACTTGGAGAGAATTGGGAAAACTATATGAACACTTCCCACAAGGTACAATACGGACCAGATGTGCTACAATATGGACTGCTGCTCGAAAAGAGAGGAAAACACATTAAAAGCCAGAATTACATCTTTTCTTATTAGCAAACCTTAGTCAATAAAATAACCAACCTTTTTCAAGGAGAAGGGAGGAATTTTTATAATCTTTCATGCTAGTTATCAATCCCAGTATGGACATGAGGCTTCCACAACTTCATTATACTAGAAATGTCAAAAAATGACAACTTTTAAAAGCCCAAATGACAACATTTGTTGCTCCAAGAGGCATTTTTGACAACCTAACCTCATCAACTTATCTAAAAACCCAAGACATGCTTAAAAACACTTAGAAAACAAGTTTCAATTCTTTGGAAAGCATTTCTAGACCTTTTAGGCAATTTTACATATTTTTGCCCTTTTTGGCCTAAAAACCCAAAATTGTCAACTCACATCCTAAAAGGCAAAACTTGACCTCTTGAGAAAAAAATAAGATCAAAACCACTTGAAAAGACACACAACAACCTAATAAAATATCATAAACCTAACACAAGACATTACAAACATGAAAGCATGAAATACTCAAAAAGGAGAGTTTTTTACTCAGGTGCTCCTGCACCATACTCCCCTAAAGATGAAGTCATGTGACTCTTGGAGGAAACAAAGAAGAAGGTATTCCAAATTTTTCAAAGTGAACTTCAGGTATCCATGTGGCCTCTGAGATAGGATTATCCTTCCATTTGATTAGGTGCTCCATATAGGTGTGATTCCTTGTCTTCTTGAGAACCCTGGAGTCTAGAACTTGTTCTGCTGGACGAATAGAAAGAGAAGGTAAAGAAAGATCAGAAAGGGACTGTATAACATCTAAAACTCTTTGAATCTCTTCAAGTGGCTTCCCCTTGAAAGAAATCAAATTTGCAACATTAAAAATGGGAGAGAAATAAATATTAGTAGGCAAATCAACTTTGTAAGCATTAGACCCATACTTAGCCAAGATTTTGCAAGGGCCTATACTCCTCATCTGAAGTTTGCTTGGAACTCCTTTGTGCAACCTTTCCTTGTTCAAATGAACCATCAAATAATCTCCCATAGAAAACTGAACATCTCTATTTGTAGCATCCACTCTTGCCTTGACTTTGTGGGGGGTATCCTGAAGAACCTTTCTCACTTGGTCATGAACATCCTTCATGGATTGAGCCATGTCATCTACTGTTCCACTCTTAGGATGAAAGTTAGTGATATCTCTCAACTCCATTATACCCCTTGATGCATACCATAAACAAATTCAAAAGGGATTTTACCTATAGACCGGTTGACACTATCATTATAGGCATATTCTGCTTGATGAATGAGCTGATCCCAACTCTATCCATATTCCTTTGTCAAACACCTAAGCAGGTTTCCAAGAGACTTGTTCACAACCTCAATTTGGCCAACAGTTTGTGGATGATAAGCTGAACCAAAAGAGAGATTAGTACCCAGTCTCTTCCACAATGTTTTCCAGAAATGACCAAGAAATTTCACATCTCTATCTGAAACAATGCTAGTAGGCAAACCATGTATTCTAGCAACTTCTTTGAAAAACAAGTAAGCAATATGACTTGCATCATGTGTTGTCTTACAAGGAATAAAATGAGCCATCTTACTAAATCTGTAAAATACTACAAAGATGCTATCAAATCCTGCTTGAGTTCTAGGTAATCCTACCACAAAATCCATAGTAATGCAATCCCAAGGCCTATGTGGAATGGGAAGAGGCTGATATAAACCATCATTGGAGGAATTACCTTTTGCTTTCTGACATACCAAACACTGCTCAAAATACCTCCTGATGTCTCTTTGCATCTTGGGCCAATAGTAGAATCTTTGAACCAACTCCAAGGTCTTGTTGAGACAAAAATGTCCACTTAAGCACCCATTGTGCTTCTCCTGATGAGGTTCTCTCTCATAGAACCTTTTGGAACACATAACTGTCCACCCCTAAATAAAAAACCATCCTACAGAGTGAAATTAGCATATGCACCATGGAAATGATTCTCAAAATCTTGACAAACTTTATAAGCTTCAACAAATTCATCATCAGTAGGATACATATCTTTAAAACTATCAGTACCAATGCTCTGTACTTGAATCTCATGAATATTTAACAACCTCCTACTCAAAGCATCTACTACTTTATTGAACTAACCTTTCTTATGCTTAAGAGTAAAAGTGTAAGCTTGCAAGTACTCTACCCATTTAACATGCCTATGATTCAGTTTATCTCATGAGTTCAAGAAACTTAATGCCTGATTATTTGTGTATACAACAAATTCTTTAGGAAGAAGATAATGTCTCCATTTCCTAAGTGCCTATACTAATGCATAAAGTTCTAAATCATAGGAAGAGTACTTTTTCTTGGCATCATTTAACTTCTCACTAAAGAATGTAACTGGTCTATTGTCCTGACTTAAAATAGCTCCTACAACAATATTGCTAGCATCACATTCAATAGTAAAACGTTTACCAAAACTAGGCAAAATGAGCACTGGTTGAGAAGCTACTTTAGTTTTCAATAATTCAAACCCTTTATTGGCTGCATCTGTCCATTGAAACTTTACCTTTACACCCCCTTTGATTGTGTCTAACATAGGGACACAAATCTCACTGAATCCCTTGATGAATTTCTTGTAAAATTGTGCTAAACCATGAAAGCTTCTGACATCACTGGCTATTTTAGGAGTTGGCCAACCGATTATTGCTGAAACTTTAGATTGATCCATTTTTAGACTGCCTCCTGATTCAACAAAACCAAGGTAGACCAATTCTTGCTTCAAGAAATCACACTTTTCTAGATTAATGGTTAGTTGTTCATCAGATAACTTTCTCAAAACATTAGCTAAATGCTTCAAATGCTCTTCCTTAGTTTTACTAAAAATAAGAATATCATCTAAATACACAACAACAAACTTGCCAATGAAATCATGTAAAACTTCATTCATGAGCCTAATGAATGTGCTGGGAGCATTAGAGAGTCCAAATGGCATGACAAGCCACTCATAGAGACCCTCATTCATTTTAAAAGCTGTCTTCCATTCATCACCCTCTTTGATTCTTATCTGATGGTAACCACTCTTCAAGTCAATCTTACTAAAATATTGTGCACCCCCCAAGAAATCCATCAAATCCTCTATCCTAGGTATGGGAAATTTGTATCTGATGGTGATCTTGTTTATGGCTCTAGAATCTGTGCAAAGTCTCCATGTTCCACCCTTCTTAGGTGCCAACACTGTAGGTACTGCATAAGGACTAATGCTTTTCCTAATCAACCCTTGGCCTAAGAGTTCTTGTATTTGTCTTACTACTTCTTCATTTTATTCAGGGATCATCTTATAGGCTACCTTATTGGGTAAAGAGGCTCCAGGTATGAAATCAATTTGATGGCGTATGGCTCTAGGAGGTGGTAAGGCTGTAGGTGTACCATCACTAATTATTGCTTTGAAGTTATCAAGGATCTGCTGCACCTCATATGGTATCTAAACTTTATTTGCTATCTTTTCTTCTTTGGGTTTCACTATGAGTACAAATCCTACTCCTTCACCTTCTTCAAGTGTACTTATGAACTCTTTCTCATTCACAATTAAAACATTCTGATTTGCTGACTTGCTGCCCTCTTTCTCATCATGTATGGACTGAATTTTGTATGTAAATCCATTCTTCTGAAAAGAGTAGGAGTTCTTTTCCCCATTGTGGATGGCTTTCCTATCAAATTGCCAAGGTCTACCAAGAAGTAGATGGCAAGTATCCATTGGAAGAATGTCACATAGGATCTTATTTTGATACCCTCCTATGGTTAATTCTACCCATGTTTGTTCATTTACAAGGAAATGTTGCTCCCTATTCAACCATGTGCCTCTATAGGGATGTGTGTGTGGGATTCTCTCAAGTTTGAGTTTACCAACTGCTTCTTCTGAGATTATGTTATATGTGGATCCAGAATCTATGACCACCTTGCATACCTTTCCCATGATTTTGCACTTAATTCTGAACAATGACCTTCTTTGAGTAGGTTCCTCCTTGATTAGTTCTTTTACCAAAACTCTTCTCATCATCAGACTTTCCCCATCTTCTGATGCTAAGCTCACTTCATGAGCCTTACTACTTGCTGCATTTCCTTGCACATAACTCACTCTTCTTTCACCTCCCTATGATGAGGTGGGTTTCTCTAGACATCTATAGGCAGGGTGCCCCAACTTCTGATAGTTGTAGCATTTCATGGTGGAGAAGTAGGACCCTCTTCCTGGTCCACTGGATCTACCTCTACTTGGGTTGCTAGATCCCCTTCCTCTATAGCTACTCTTGCTATATGAATCCCCACTTTTCTCAATGAGTTTGTATTCTCTTTGGGATCTTTGATCTCTTCTTCCACCAAAACTTCCTCTATGGCCTCAACCATCTCTACCCCTACCTCTTCCTTTGTTGTTTTGTTCTTGTTTCCTTCTACTTTTCTCTTCCACTTTAAGTGCTAGTTGATAACACTTGTGTACTATTTATGGGCATAACAAACTCATCTCTTCCTGGATGTTCCATCTCAATCCATTCAAGTACCTTGCCACTTTTATACTCTCATTCTCTACTACCTTGGACCTCATGCACAGTTTTTGAAACTCCTTAGTGTAACTACTGACGTCTAAGTCTTTTTGTCTCAAATTTTATCTTTTCCTATGAAGTTGGACTTCATAGTCTTCAGGAAGGTAGGTTTCTTTTATTTTGGCTACCATTGCTTTCTAGGTGGCTATTGGTTGCTTACCTTCTTTCACAATTTCCTCTTAGATGAACTTCCACCAAGTTAAGGCTGCCCCTCTCAGCCTTGATTTTGCTACTTTAACCTTTTGTGCTTCAGTTATTCCATCACATTCAAAATGGTTTTCTAGGCCTTCAATCCACTCTATAAGAGCATCTGGATCCATCTTTCCACTAAAAAGAGCCACTCCCTCTAAGGTTTTACAACTCATAGCTCTCAAAGCCTTCAAGAATGGTTCTTGCTCAATGACAGGGTCAAGTATGGGAACCTGATCTTCTATTGCCACCATTTTTCCCTGATCTCCAACCTTATCATGGACTTCTTCAGTTTTGACTTCTACTTCAGCTAATTTCATTGCTAGTTGATCCAACCTTTCTCTGAGTGCTCTATTTTCTTCTTCTTGGTCCTCGACCTTCTTGGCTAACTCAGCATTAATCACCATGTTTTCTTCTAGTGATCCTTTTCTGCTAAATCTTTTGATGGCTTTGATACCACTATGATAAGGAGAATGCTAGAGAAGTACTCCACAAGGTGAATAAGGTCTAATGGTTCAATTGGTTTACAAAAGTATTGTTTGTGACTGTCATGTATGTTTGCAAAATCATCTTGAGGTTTTAACGCTAAGTATGTCATGCATAGCTTCTCCAACATCCATCCTTTGATGAAGGCTTATACCCTTACTCAACTCACTCCTCCTTGATTGTATACTCTTCTAACTTTAATGCCCTTCTTCCTAGGCATTCATACCTACTGCACCAAGACTAGGCAAGCCCCTTCAAAGGTTCTAGGAAGCAAGGAAAAGGTTTTGTCTTTGATCATGTAAATTCTTCTAGGATAGCTATAGGCCCCTATCCATGTTTGTTTCAACACTTGGTGCTTTAGAATCCAAATTTTGAGCATTAAGGAAGAACATTAGGCAAGTTAGACAACTTGCCTAATAAGTGCTCAAATTCACCTTTCCAAGAATAACTATGGCATAAAATTAACATATATAAACTATTTACGTGCATCCCAACTTGAACAAATCCATTTGGTGGGAGCCCAGACCTGGATTAGTCAAGTTGCTACATTTTGAAACTCCAAACCCTTGACAGGGCAGTGAGCACACGAAATGGAAGAATTTTTATTTAATCAAATTGCAAATGGAAAATCAATACAATGGTCACTTGGAGAGAATTGGGAAAATTATATGAACACTTCCCACAAGGTACAGTATGGACCAGATGTGCTACAGTACAAACTGCTGCTCTAAAAGAGAGGAAAACAAATTAAAAGCCAGAATTAAATATTTTCTCATTAGCAAACCTTAGTCAATACAATCACCAACCTTTTTAAAGGAGAAGGGAGGAATTTTTATCATTTTTCAAGTTAGTTATCAATCCTAGTATGAACATGAGGCTTCCACAACTTCATTATACTAGAAATGTCCAAAATTGACAACTTTTACAAGCCCAAATGACAACATTTGTTGCTCCAAGAGGCATTTTTGACAACCTAACCTCACAAACTTATATAAAAACCTAAGACATGCTTAAAAACACTTAGAAAACAAGTTTCAATTCTTTAGAAAGCATTTCTAGACCTTTTAGGCAATTTTACACATTTTTGCCCTTTTTGGCCTAAAAACCCAAAATTGTCAACTCACATCCTGAAAGGCAAAACTTGACCTCTTGAGCACAAAATGAGATAAAAAACACTTGAAAAGACACACAACAACCTAAAAAAATATCATAAACCTAACACAAGGCATTACAAACATGAAAGCATGAAACACTCAAAAAAGAGAGTTTTTTACTCAGGTGCTCCTGCACCATCTCTCTTTCAGGATTCACTCTCACCCCTTCACTTTGCACACACTCACAACCTTTCCATCCATAATAAATCATCTCCTATCTATGGCTAAGGAAAATCCTACATCTAGTGATGGGTGTGGAACTGAGAGCATCACATGTTTCGAGGAGTACAGTTTCTTGCAACTTTTCTTTAGTCTATCCCCACACAATCCACAATAAGGCAACATTTGTATCGTCAATCCGCAATAAAGTTATGTCTTCTCTATAATAAAGTATCAGTTTCATAGATTTATCCAGTTTTAGATGAGACACAACAACAACAATGGACTTCAACAAATCAAATCTTTCAACAGACTCGTACAACATTATGGTTCAGTGTTATCTATCCTTTTGTGAAAGTAAACATTATGACCACAATAAAATAAGACTTATACAAGTGACAAGAGACACTAAAATTGAGGACTACAGTGAATGTTGGTTTCAAGTCTTGGTTTTTTTTTGATTTTATCTTTTGGTGACATGTCTTTTAGCTTTTCTAGGATGTCTCTGACTAGAGATTCTATCTCCAAGATGTCTTTGACTAGAAAGGCGAGGATGGGGTATCGTCACCTATTTTTCTTTGCTGTATGTGGATTGTCTCTTAGTAATGCTATGATTTGTCCAAGGATATGAGGACACTGTAAGCCTAGTGTGAACTGGGGCATTCTTTATTTGTAACTTTCTTATCTCCATGCAAACGGGTACAATGACTTTCTGGGTTGAACATATGCCTCGATTGTCATAACCTATTTGCCATAATAAAGCTCAATGTTGATAACGCACAAGAAGCTCTTTCACTTTCATATCTTCTATCTTCCACCCTCCTTTCTTGATTGACCTCCATAGTCCTTCCTGAGCCCATGTAGTCCGCTATCATATGACTGAGTATAATGATGCACCAAAAAACATTTGCATTTCATGTAGCTTGCACTTGCATCACCACATATTAGCATTTAATACATACATATAGATATCAACATTGCACCACATCTTGCACACAATACATGTTAGCACATTTTACATTTTCATCATGTAAATAGTCACTTGCATTATCATATTGATATGCATTTCATACATTCACATTTGCATTTGCATAACATATTAAAAACATAAAAGAACAAAAAATATTGCATTTCATCATGTACATATTTGCATCCATATCATAAACATCACATAGAATCATGCAAACATATAGAAACATCACATAGGTATGCATGCATATAGCTATGGCAAGGATGAATCATCTCATATATATAATCATAAGTGTCTTGATACAATTATGTCAAAATACATATGGCTCCAAATCACCCAAAGTTGTCTACATCATCATAAAAAAATGGTACAAAAAAATGATACATAGGAATCCCTCTAAGGCTATGATGAACTCCCTCCCTCAGAGCCGGCTAGCCTCGACAGAGTCTAAGCCCTGGAAGGACCCACCCTACGATCATCTTTCCTACCCACTCTATTTGTTGGTGGTGGAGGACCCATGACCCCATTGCTAGACGTCTGTCTCCTGTCTCTCCCTCCAGTGGTCGTCGTAGTCTGTGATGGTCTCTGGAAGCTCCTAGCCTATTGATCTGGTGGCATCACTCTATAGTAAAGGTCTCTCTAGTAGGATATCTCCTCCCCTACCCACAAAACATAAGTGTATTCAGCCCCTATATCCTCTATTGCCTGCGTTCTTGCGCTCAGTACTGTCTTAGCCTCTGTATAACACTGAATAGATCGATCCCCGTTCCACTCAGTATCCCTCAACTATCTCCTGAGCCTAGCTGTATCCTCCTCCAAAGTTCTCCCCCATCCCACAACCAACCCTCAGGTCGCCCTATCCAGGCATAAGAACCCACTGATCACTCCTACCAGTACTGTTGGTAGTGCTAATCCTGTCTGTGTCATGGTATTCCAAGCCACGTGTCCAACCCTCATCTCCAATCCTAGATCCTGGAACACTCATCTCAGTGCATCCCTATCTTCATCTCGATCATAGGGTACTAACTCCCCATCAATTGGCATCCTCAGTATCCTATAAACATCCTCTAAGGTGATTGTCATCTCACTCATCGATAAATGAAAACTACAAGTCTCTGAGGGCCATCTCTCAGCCAACGCAGTCTGCAACTTGTGTTCGCCCGAAACTCAGGCACATACAAAATATGGCGTAGGCCCATAGCCTAAACTAAGACTCTCTCCTCAATTGTTAGCTCTGCTCACAAACTTTGAGTCGACGGGAATCTCTCTCATGACTCCAACATAGGTAGGTCCTCCTGCAGTCAATCAAATCAACTGTTTCAATCATACCAACATTCCCTATTCATCATAAAAAGCTGCTTTTTATCCTAGTGTTTATGGTACTCTAACCTAGTGACACTCCCTATTCATCATAAAGTGTTGTCATTTATCCTAGTGACACTCCCTGTTCATCACAAAGTGTTGCTATCTATCACAGTGGTACTCCCTGTTCATCACAAAGTACTGCATTTTTTTTTGCACTCCTTGTTCATCACAAAGTGCTGCTCATTTTAGTACTCCCTGTTCATCACAAAGTACTATATTTTGGCATTCCCTGTTCATCACAAAGTGCCTCGATCTATCTTATCCTAGGGCCTCTACTTGAATGTATCCTCTTGATTAGTTTCCTGATTGGCAACATATATTCTATCACAAAAATATCAATCCTAGCCCTATCTCTATCCTAGTCTTCCTTAGAGGACTTGCTTGAGTGTATCCTCTCAGTAGCTTATCCAATAGACATCGTATGTTCATCATAGAACTGCCATTTCAACCTACAAGACATAAATGCACATTTAAGACATAAACACGCTTACATACTACACATAAATGCCTTTGCATTCATAGACGCGCCTGGCACAAACATAGATGTGCCTAGCCTATCCAGACGCGCTTGACACCAGCACAGATGCACCTTAGCATTTTTTTACCCCTACTTGACATATCTAAAATGCATTAAATGTGATACCTAACATACATTTATGACAATATTTATTGCGACAAAGTACAAGGAGGTTTTGTGGTACTCATCAGCTCTCTTGCATCGGCTAGCCTTTGAAATCGGCGAACGCGATCGAATCTGTGCACCAATGCCATCGCTGTTGACTGCAAACTGCTCTCTGCTCTCTCTGCACTCTGATCTCTTAGGTGTGTGGATGACAATAAGGATGTTTTCCCCTCGTAGTCTATCTTATAGATTACCCTAGTCCTAGTCTCCCGAGCCGATCTTATTTATCTCGTGACTTTATCACTCTATCCTATGCGGTTAGTCTATTCTAGCCTTTATTTCTTATCGAGAGATTGTCCATGATTTGTTCTGATATTTTCATCCAATCTCTCAAGGGGGCATGTCATTCCCATCTCGGGGCAACTTTGTAATGGTTCATCTTATCTTCTTTGAAACAACGCGACAAGTTGCATTGTCTCAAAGAGGGGCAAAATGTAGACACCTAAAATTGTCCTGTCTAATTAAATAAATATATTTATTCATTTAATTATTTTAGCCTAATTCTTCTATTAATTAAATAAATATTTATTTATTTACTTAATTCATTTATCCTCTTCTAGCCTTATTTCTCATTTAAATAAATACCTTTATTTATTTAAATTATCCTTTTCCTAAATTAAATCAATATTTTATTTATTTAATTGATCCCACTTCCTCTGTTAATTAAATGAATCTTTATTTATTTAATTAATTCATTAACCTTTTCTATACATGACACGTCATTCATCTCTTAATTCCTACACTACCTACCGTCTCATCATATTCTTATTTCCTCTACCTACCCTCTAATCATACCCGACCATTTATCTTTTACACCTCTGAATCTTATCCCTCCATTTCTTACAGTGTCTTCTATATAAGGAGATGCTTCCTTCATTATCAACCCTAATCATTCTAATTTTCTAATCATTCTATTTGATTCGACTAATCAAGCATTCTGACATTTGAACTTTCATATGCGATCAAGCCTACTGACAACCACATTTCTGTTCTTTGTTGAGTTCTAGTGCACACATAAAATCTAAGAGCAAATATATCAAGCAAGATCAATGGAGATAGGAAGAATGGAAATCCAAACCCTATTGGACATGTGATGGTATAATCTTTGTGATTTCATTTGATTTTCATTGTCTTAGGTAATCTTCATATGTTATGGTGGATATTTGTTGTTGTTAGGCTAGGGTTTTGTGGTTGAATTCATTTAGTCTTTCAATATTGTTGTTTTATCCATTTTCACCATATACAGCTTCAACAACTGAATACAAAAAATTGTTGAGAGTGCTGATGTTTGTGTGAATGTCTTGAAGTTTTAGATGGAACCAGTTCTGAGAAGAAGGATGAAGATCCTTGCATTTTTCTTTTGGAACCTGAAACTATTAAGTCAGAAACTGATAAAGCATATCCTGATGTACTTGTTCAACCAGAATAAATAAATTCAGAAGAAGATGATACTGAAGAAGCTGAACCTAAAGAGAATGATCATGTTATTCCTAGGTATGTGAGACTGAATCACAGTCCTAAACATATAATTGGAGATAAGTATGTTGGTGTACTAAATAGAAGGAGAATAAGAGAGAACTCTTGCATGATCTCCACCTTTGAACCTAGAAGTGCTAAGGAGGCATTTGGTGATGATCATTGGGTGAAAGCTATGGAGGAGGAGTTGGATTAAATTGAGAAGAACAACACTTGGACCCTGGTACCCCGACCAGTAAACAAGAATGTTATAGGTACTAAATGGGTGTTCATAAACAAGTTAAATGAAGATGGTGTTGTAGTTTTCAACAAGGCAAGATTAGTATGCAAAGGTTATGCGCAAGAAGAAGGAGAAGATTATGGACAAACTTTTGCACTAGTAGCAAGACTGGAAGGTGTCAAAATATTACGTGCATTTGCAACTCATAAGAAGTTCAAGGTATACCAGATGGATGTTAAGTCTGCATTCTTAAATGGGATACCGAAAGAAGAGGTTTATATAGAGCAACCTGATGGTTATGCATTCACAGATACAGAATACAAGGTATGAAAATTGCATAAAGCCTTGTATGGATTAAAGTAGACACCCAAAGCAGGGTATGAATGGCTTCATACTCATGTGATGAAGATAGGCTTTGCTAGAACTAGTGATGACATCAACATTTATCTCAAGTCTGAAGGAGATGAAATACTGGTCAATGAAGTATTTGTTGATGACATTATATTTAGAGGTAATGATGACATGAGTAATTGTTGTGCAGATGAAATGAAGAATGAAATTGAGATGTCATTAGTTGGGGAAATAAAAAATTTCATAGGTTTATAGATCTGATAGATGAAGAATGGTATTTTCATTACTTAATCCAGGTATGTGAAAGAGGTTTTGAAGGCTTTCAGTATGAGTGACTGTAAACTAGTTGGAACCCCAATGGTTACAGGTTTTAAATTGTCCAAGGAAGATGCATCTAAGTCTGTAGATGAAAAGGAATACAGGTGAATGATTGGCACACTATGTTGTTCATAGTCGACCGAATATTACCCATGCAGTTGGTATTGTTGCCAGATTTTAGAAGAATCCAAAGGAGGCACATCTGATGGCAACCAAGAGAATTTTTAGATATCTGAAAGGTATTATTAACTATGGGTTATGGTATCCATATGTTGGAAATTTTGATTTGAAAGCATACATAGATGCTGATTGGGCAGGAAATATTGATGACCGAAAGAGTACTACCGGTGTAACATTCTTTCTAGGAGGAAGGCTAGTTTCATGGAGTAGTAAAAAGTAGAGTTGTACTTCACAATCTACTGCTGAAGTTGAGTATGTAGCAATTTATATGAATTGCACACAAGCTATGTGGATGAGACACATTTTGGAAGGTTTGAAGATGGAAATATCATAACAAATAAAGATTTTGTGTGATAATACAAGTGCAATAAACATTTCTAAAAACAATATTTTTCATGCAAGGACTAAGCACATTGAATTGAAATATCACTTCTTGAGGGCAAAAGTTCAAAGTAAAGATGTTATCTTGGAGCATGTTTCTACCAAGGAGTAGCTTGCGGATATCTTTACCAAACCTCTGCCTAAGACCACTTTCGAGTATCGTAGAAGTCAATTGGGGGTTGTCCCTCTTCATGAAGTTAGTTGAGCATGATGTTGATTGCATCAGTCCTTGAACCGCTTGTAGAATTTTACATGGATTGATGAAGAAGTGGATGTATTCCACAGGGGGAGCATTAAGTTGCAGAATGATGTTGATGCACAGTGAGAGCAAAACTGCATTTTCTTTTTACCTTCACTTTGGCATTATTGTCAAAGGGGGAGAAGAATTATGTGATTAAGGAGAAGAATTATGTGTCTGATTAGGTGAACCAACGACATGCTGAAGACAAAAAAAGCAAGGTGAATACTTGGTAATATAAACCAAGATTACTATTCACCAATCTCAACAACAATCAGAGGCATTGATATTTGTATTGCCATCAATGCCAAAGGGGGAGATTGTTGGCATTTTGATTTTATTGGCAATTTGCATAGATATTGCATTAATGATATGTTGTCATTGATATCAATTGAATCTGTAATGGTATTCATATTATTGCTGATTTTTTTGTTTTTGATATTGGCTAGTAACCGATAAAAAGAGCTTTGTGGAAGATGTTGTAAATCGGCATGTAAAGTTTGTTAGTTGAACTGGTAAACCGGTGTAAAGGGTTAAATCTTTCTATGCAATGTAATCGGTAAACCCTATCAGTTGGTAAACCCTAATTGATCAAGTTTGTTGGTTTATTATCTGATGAGTGGCAATGATGGAGACACGTGTGATCATTGTATGAGGAGAAGTTCAAATTGTTTTGGTGCATTTTTTTTTGTCTAGGGAAGGAGCAAAGTGGATTGCATCTAATGTACAACACGTGTTGAGTTACAAAGTTTGATAAAGTGGTGATCATGAAGCGGTTGGAATTTTCTTGAAGAATGTAAAGAGATTGTCATGATTTCTAACGGTCAAGATTGTACTGACTTGTTTGTAATCTTGATGATGAGAGTTAGGTTTTTGTTGTGTTACCGACCTAATTGATTTGTATTTAAGGTTGATTAAGCTGTTTGTAAAGGTTGTTGGCAAGATTGATAGAAATGTGTTGAGTGTGTAGTTGCCTAACAAGTGAATGGATATGCACTTTGAGTGAAGGCAAATTGAAGCTTAGAAGGATTTGATCAAGCAAATGTAGTGCTACTCAGACAGATCAAGAAAACTTGTTGTTTTCTAACAATTACAACAGAAGTGAAATCCCTTAACTGGGTAAGCTCTAACAAGCTTGGTTACTCATTAAATCCTCTAACAAGGTGTTCTATTAGCTTGGATTATTAAGTCCTCTATCAAGGTTATTCCTAATAGGGTATTGTGCTTTTCATCAAGGCATATTTGTAAATCCCCTAATAGGGTGATTCCTAACCAGAATTAGTTCCTAACAAGACTTATTGTAAAGCTTTAACAGGCTTGGCTCCTAACAGGGCGAACCTCAGAAGAGTTTAGATAGCTATCCTTGTGAGTCTCATCTCACCATGGTTTTTACCTATTTGGGTTTTCCACGTATAAACATTTGTGTCAAGTGGTGAATGTTTTTGTGGTTATGATCTTATTTGTTGATTTGGTTAACTTCTGATAAGGCATGATAACTAGAAGCATTGAAAGATGAATATGTTGAGTTATGATTAAGCATTGTTGATGTTTACAAGATTGAAGTTGTTTGTTGTTAAGTTGTCATAATAGTTAAACCGGTTGATGTCAAGTATTCTTATGAATATTGATCTTAACTGAGATATGTTTACTTTGTGTGATTGAAATTGAGTTTGGGAACTTTGTATCAGTTTTTCAATATACTGATTCATCCCCCCTCTCATTATTCTACTAGATACTTATTGTTTCATCATACCATTAGAGTAAAAATGAATTCCTTTGTAGATCTCAGCTCATCTTGCAACTTCATGTTCCTTAACCTTTAAACATCATAGTCCTCAAGAGCTACTTGAAGTTCCTTCCTCAAACTTATCTCCATAGATTCTAGATAGAGGATCTTCCTCAAGCTATTAGACTTACTTTGAGGCACCAGGTTTTGATACCAATTATTGGGATCCAAGAACACTGAGAAGGGGGGGATGAATTTGTGTTCTGCCGGAATGATTAAATTTGACCTTATTAATACAACAACTCAACAACAGGTAAACATAAAAGTAGATAACAATAAGTAAAAATGCAACCACAAAGATGAACACCATAACACCATAGATTTATATGTGGAAAACATCAATGAGGAAAAACCACAGTGGGATTGGAGACCTACAATATCTATCCACTGATCAGATGAATAAATATTACAATAAGGGGCTTGCACATGCAGGAAGGCCAATAGCCTAGAGCCCCCTGCTCATCACAAAAGGAGTCTCACTAACTACATAAAACATCAGACTACAATCTGGAATGAAGATTGAATTGCTGGAATAACATATCCTATGCTTGAGTATAGTTCTAGTTAAGCTCAATGCCGAAGGTATTAAACCTCTTACACAAACCCAATTCAATCACCTATGACTGACTAAAAGCTTCTCCATATGATTACAACTTTATTTGCACACAGATAATCTCATAACCTCAATCGATGCCACAATCTACAAAGAGATTTTACATCATATTTATACCAACTTGGGACCTAAACAATTAGGTTAGCCACCTAAAAGATAATACAATAAATCCATTACATAAACCCGCAAACCAATGATAAACCAAGGTGGCCTAAGACCAAAACAAAATTAACCAAACAATAAATGCAACTGGTAACACATCAGGAGCATCCAACAACAAGTTACATAAACTGGTCCATAACCTAGTAGAATAAGACCAGACCTAAAATAGGTCGCCATAAGCCAAATGAAGTACCACCAATCAACTGGAACATGAACACGACAACCATCATCATCCTAAGGACCTTCTAAAAGTTGCACCAACACCACTTATCTAATCTAGCAAAAGATATTCAGTGAATTTTTGCTAGTAGAACCCTTATCGGTAATCAAAAGGCTTACTAGAACATATGATAGCTTCCGGATCACCAAATCCTGAACCAACTAAATGTGACATGCATCTAAATAATGTGAATGATCGAACCAAACCAATTCTACCAATCAAAATATACCAGAGACAAATCTCCTGATCATCATCAAAGTCCAACCAAAGAAGCTAGTGTTGACATCAATGACAAACATCGATGCAACACATAATGAATTCCTCCAAATTTCCAACAAAATTTCACAGCCAATGCATGGACTGACACATATAAACAGACATGCAGGTTGATCTAGCACCACATAGGATTACAGAGACCCTATAGGAAATGATGCTAGAATGACCACAAGCAGAAGATATGCCCCAATGTAACATGAGATAATAAAGACCTCATGAGGGTACAATAAGGGACACATCCAAAAGACATGCTAAGAAAAACCAAAAGCACCAATATCACATCCTAGGCCATGTTATTCCCACTGCACCATGATATAAAGGAGCGTGGTGATGAAGAGGAAACAAGACTCGAGGAGATTAAAAAATATAAACAAAGATCAAAAAGAATCAAAGCCAACACGAGTGTCTCAGATATCTTTTGCCAAAAGGATAACTGATGGGATGAGGATTTGATGATGTCTAACTTGAGGAAGGCTACATTCTATGTAGACTGATGATGGGTGTTGGTGAGAAGGATACATCTCATAACAACACTAGGATAAAAGAAAAATGATGATTGACAAAATGATCTGATAGGATCATGATGAGAATTAAGATGATCAAGGATGATTATTAAAGAACTAGTTGATGGGATATGATATTGAATGATAGGACCCACAGATGCCTATGTAAAAGGACACCTATATACAAGATGTACAAGAACTATGGATAATGGAAGAAGACCCAGGGATAGGCATAATGTTGCCCCTGTCAAGAGGAAAATCGATGAGAGATTGATGATGATGATTGGGAAGAATGCATCCCGATGATGATAAGTGGATTGCCTTCAAGGCTTGTAGCAAGGATGGGAACAAGACCAAGGATATGATTGGATGATTCGATTAGAATGTGACCTTGGATAGTGGATGGATATGGATAAGATTCTGCACATGATGGCAGATTATGAGGGAGGGTTCTGAAACTGACCGAGTCATTTCGATGACTGGAAATATTTTTTAGCATTTGGGGGGAAAACAGAGGGGAAAAAGAGATGGGTGGGATTACGTTCCCACCATAGTGGGAATGTGGTTCTGCCTGAATGGAGAGGCGATGAGATCGCTGGTCCCGCCATCGAGAAGGGCAGCAAGAGTGCTTTCCTACTGTGCTGGGAGGGCTATCCATTCCAAAGAGGGGGCAATGGAGCACTTTCCCGCTGTGGCGGGAAGATGATCTTACCTAAAGGGACGTGACAAGATTTCTTTCCCGCCATGGCGAGAGAGCTATCCCGCTCAATGAGATGGGGGCGAGATCACTTTCTCGTCATGGCAGGAAGGTGATCCAGCTCAAAGGGACATGGTGGGATTTTTTTTTTGCCATGGTAGGAAGGTGATCCTGACTGAGGAATGAGGGAGGAATGGGAGGGTGGGATAGTAATCTCGCCCAAAGAATGGGTGGTGAGAAAACTTTCCCGTTGAAGTGGGATAGCGATCCTAGCCAAAGGATGAGGAGAAGAATGAAAAATGGATGAAGGGATGTAGGACATTGGATTGCATGCGGGTAGCGTAGAGACATACCAATGACAAAGGATGTAAGAGGAAATGGAATGCTATGAGAGGAGGGGATGGAAGATAGGATAAAAAGGATTGGAGATGGAAGCATTATGGATGTGGCTGGGAGATGAATGGATGGGGTACAAAGGGATGGAGGATAAGATGAAAAGAATCTACAAAGGAACCAAGTTATGGATAAAAGGATGGAGGAACTAGGAGATAATGATTGGTGGAGGATAATGTGATAGATGAAGAGATGGAGGAATGGGGAGATAAGGATAGGTAGATGGATTAGGTTATAGATGAAGGGATGAAGGAATGAGGAGATAAGGAATTGGTGGATTGATGGATAAGATAAGATGACTAGCAGGAGGATAGGGAGCTGAATGAAGCATATGGAAGATAGGGTGATGGGTGGATAAGGAATAAGAAGGAAAAGTGTGATAGGGAAGTTGAAGCCAAGAGGTGTCCAAAGCATGTAAACATAGTGGCCTTTATTTATTTGTTTATTTTTCAAGATCCAAGGAGGACGGGGGAAGTGAATTGGATAGGATATGATGGATATGGTAGGCAGATGAAATGGAGAAGGAAATGGCCAAAAGAGATTGCCCCCAAGTGTAGAGAGAAAAAGGATGAGGGGAAATGTGATGCTTGTTTGCCAGGTTTTCATCACGATACTTGTCAAAGGCGTCTATTTGCCAAGTTTTCACCACTGGACGAATTTTTTCTCTTTTCTCTTTTGTTTAGCTGATTTTTTTTTTGGTATTTTCTAATTTTTGGGAGGAAATTCATGGATGGAGCTAGATGAGGATAAGTGGATTTGGAGGATGGATGGATGGAGGACTCAAGCATCAAGTTTCATATCAAGGTAATAGGAGCCCATTTAGAGTTATCACTAAATGTTGGTACAACTTTATTAGGAAGGAGTGAATTATGAAAAGGCTTGGATTAGATGGTTTTGATAGGGAATGTAAGAGATGTGGTAGTGACAAGTGTTTGGATGGAAGGAGGTAAAGTGCAGGTGATGGGGGGATATTGTCAGGACCAACATTGGCACATGTTGTGAAGGATGTGGGATGAGTGGAGGAGAGATGGATGTAGCATGTGAATATGATGGAGACATTATGATAGATAGCTTTCGGACATAGGGACCCAAAATAGATTTAGGAGATAGAGGGGGATAATTTTTAGCTGGTGGACTATAAACTTTGTATGCCATTGTAGGTTATTCTTTTGGATGCACTGCTACTTTTTTGTTTGGAATCCACATTGTTTCTACTTTTTCTTTAGTGGGCCTTTACAGCCTTTGGGATTCATTGCAATTTTGTATTGGCTTTTGCTTTGTGGGATCATGTATTTTTGAGTTGACATGGTCACCTTTATGTTGTTGTGGATGTGTATCTTTACACATTTCTGATTTGGCATCCAAAGTTATGCTAGTAGCCTTGGAAGGAGTATGCGAAGGTGTAGGAGGTGAAGGAAATATGGATGAAATGATGGATGTGGGATGTTGGATGGAATGAGGTGATATGTGCCTTTATTGATCTTGATTGGGAATGAAAGGACTAGTATGCTTATGATGGGTGATGGAGATATGGGATTTGTGTATGGAGGGACGAGTAGGAGATGGAGCATGGGATTTTGGGATATAAGGACCCAAAAGGGATTTAGCATGTGGGGGATATATGAAGGTAGATTTTTTGATATAGGGACCCAAAATAGATTTAGAGGATGAAGGAGGAAGGTGGATGGTTGTTTTAGCTTTATATGATGGAGGAGGGGGGATGGTGATAAATGGTTTGGAGGAACAACGGGGAGATGCAATGGTTTGTTTGGAAGTATACTTGGATTTTGCATTGGTTGTACCAACATTTTTATTTGTAGTTCCTTGGGATATGTAACCATGACCATGAGATCCTGGATGTGCTTTGACATGGATGGGCTCCAAAGTACCTTGCTCATGTAGGCCTAAGCCTTTTTCTTGATATTTCATATTTTTGAGCATTTTACCTACAGTAGGATACTTGTTCTATGGGTAACAAGATGCAAGTAATTTATCAAATGGAGGAGAATGGGTGGTGTATATGCAATGTTCTTTTGTTGCGAGTGAACTGCCATGGATTAATGTACTAGAACCAAGGGAATAAAGTGATGGTGGTGGGATGGTTTGGATAAGAGGAGATGGAGGATGGAGAAGTGAAGTATATGGGACAAGAGGATCTTGACTTGGAATAGGGGATGATAGGGGATATTGAGATGAAAGGGATGAAATGGTAGGATATTGACTTGGATCAATAATTTTTGAACATGCTCTGGAACAAGATCTTGGAATGATGGGATTAGTGTGGATGGTGACACAAGAGGTGAGTGGGTAGACTCTTTAGATGGAATGGATGGAAGGATGGGAGATTTAATGACTTGGGTAGTTGGAGTGGATGGAAGGGGGAGAGGTTATTCAATTGGGATAGCTGGAGTGGATGGAAGGACAAGAGGTTCTTTAATTGGGGGAGATGGAGTGGATGGAAGGATGAGAGGTTCTTCAACTGGGAGAGATGGAGTGGATGGAAGGATGGGAGATTCATCAACTGGGAGATATGGAGTGGATGGAAGGACGAGAGGTTCTTCAGTTGGGGGAGATGGAGTGGATGGAAGGACGAGAGGTTCTTCAACTGGGAGAGATGGAGTGGATGGAAGGATGGGAGATTCATCAACTGGGAGAGATGGAGTGGATGGAAGGACGAGAAGTTATTCAACTAGGAGAGATAGAGTGGATGGAAGGACGGGAGGTTCTTCAGCTAGTGTAGGTTGCTTGGATGGAAGGATGAGAGGTACCTTAGATTTAGTTTGAATGACTATAGGAGTAGGTGATGGGGATTTTGAGGGAAGAATCTCAATGGATGAAAGGTCTTCGATGGTGGTAGAAACTGGGAGAGGAATGATAGATGTGGGAGCTAGAAGGGAAGCTGGTGGATTGAGATAATATGCAGTGGATGGTGGACTGAGATAGAAGAAAGTGGATGGTGGAGGATTGGTGCAGTCACGGTTGGGAGTGACCTTAATGAGATCTATCTAGATTGTTTAGCAATAGTAAACACACCAAAACAAAGTCAGGAAGATCGAGGAAATGCAAAATTGATTGATTATATCATGAAAACTATTTACAATCTGCTAGCAAAATGTGGGCTACAAGATTCAACTCACTGGCCTAATACAGACATGCTCAAGTATAGTTTCGGTCAATATCGGACCTCTTAACCTCAAGATAGATCTTCCCATTTATAACAACTTTCTACTACTAGATAAATTACATTGATTTATATGGTCAAGAGGGATCTAGTTGGCCCAAGAAGAATCAAACAACGATGAACATGATGAAACGTGTAAAACCACCAGATCGGCCTCCGCCAATGAAAATCCTCCAAAAATTCCAAAGGAAGAAGTGCAGATTAGAGGGAAGGTTTTCCACATGCCAAGGAATGCTGGGAACAATGAATTGGAGCTCCCCAAGCTATGGAAAGGATCCACAAGATTTAACAATAGCAAATAGGTCCAAGCGGTTCCAGTGTTCTAAGCCATAAAACTATCTCAAAATCTAGAAGCCATAACTTGCCGGAAAATGATCCAAATGCCTCAAGGTTTAGGAATAAGGAAGATAATCATGTTTACAAGCAAAATCCAACTCCACAAGATCCGGTGAGAAAAACCAAGAAAAAGTAGAAAGAAATATTGAAACTGCAAAACATAAAACAAACTAAAGAAATGTTTTTGGTTGATGCAAGATTGCCAAGAACCATAGATTCTCCTGCATCAAGGATTGTGGTGAGATGAAGGAAAGAGATTGGTGCCATGTGCTTGTTCATGAATTTTCATCCCAACAATGTGTGAAGGTAGTGCTTGTAGATAACTGAATCAAGGTTATGAAACAACAGGTTGTGATCTTACTTGAGATTGATATTGTGGAGCATTGACCACTTGTGGCACTGACTGGACAGGTGGGGGCATAGATGATAATGGCATTGTGCAATTCATTTCCCCAATCACAACTTGTGTGACAAATGATGGCAGATTAGGATTAGATGAAGGATTGAGATAGGATGGAAGATTAGAATTGGATGGAGAAGTGAGATAAGATTGCAACGTGACTTGGAGATCTATCTCATCAGGTTGATCAACCATACCCTCGTCATCATTGACATAGGGCGAAGTGAAAGAAAATGAGGCATGACCATACTCATCATAGTAGGATTGAGACATGACTTGGACATCTGTGTCATCAGGTTGATCAACCACACCCTCATCATCATCGACATAGAGTGAAGTGGAAGAAAATGAAGGCTGACCAAACTCATCATAATAAAATTGCAACATGATGATAATTTGATGAGTCGGAGAGATGAAATATGAGAATGGATAATAGAACAAAGCTTAGAATATGCTGAATGACTAGCTTAGACTAGGATGGGGATTGATGTTTGATGAAGCTGGAAAGAGGATAAATTTTGATGTTTGATTTTGGATGGTTGATGTTCGGATTGATGACCTAGGAAGAAGACAATGATGACAAAAATTGGGATACAAGAGGTGATAATGGATGATAGTGATGATGCAAGAACTGAGATGATGACAACTAAGGTGATGAATACCAATTAAGATGATAACAATGGCCATGCAAGTCAAGACCCTAGTGGACGATAATAACGATGTAAGCTAGAAGCCATATTGGAATGCAAAAGCGAAGAGCCAAAGAAATCAATCAAGAGTGAACTAACGAACCAAGGACAACACTCTGCTAGTGTAACAACACCTAAGACTCAAAATACACAAGGATAGATACCAACTATTGAAAACTCAAGAGATTTCTAGCGTGATGCAGATAACACTTTGATAGCATAATGACGTCTAAGAAAAGGATCATGAAAGATAGGTGTAAACTGTCGATAGATTAAGAAATTTATAAAGTAATGCAGACAACATAACAAAAACACAATGATGTCTAAGAACAAGATCATGAAAGATAGGTGAGACTGACATCAAACCTGCCAGAGTAAAGAGAAAACCCGCGAGAGTTCAAATGACAGTGACTACGCTAAGTATGTCAATCTAGCTCAAGACATAGGCATTCCCGCTATACCAGGAAGCGAACTCATTGCAGGACAGTAGTAACTAGGACTGTGTGAAATGTGATGTGTTTGATGACATACTAATTTTGGCAAAAGATCATTGTGACACAAACATAGATTGCACATACGAATGATATAATGCAATAAAATAATCATGTAATTCCTAGGATAGTCAAAGTATAGTACTTGTTGAATCCCCTTGCCCAGAATACCACATCCAACCAGATAGATAGAAGCTTGGTAGCACTGGCTCCACCCTTGACACATACTTCTTGGGCATGCCAAGCTTTGAATTTGTAAAGACCCAAAGATCTTGAGAATTTTTCTATCTCAAATTGGGGGTACATGAGGGGTGTCTTCGACATTAACGTATCACAATGCCTAGGTCAACAAGTATAAGGATTGGGGCCACTTTAAAAATGGTTCATAGTAATTTTCCTATGGGTCCAGTCCAACAACAGATTCTCAAAGCAAGCCACTTAAGACTTTAATTGAGCTTATCGGTGTAGAGAAGACCTCCACATACGATGAATTCACTCAACACTTCAGCTGTTTGACTGGGTTTTTTATATAGTGGATCGAAAAACACTGCTCGAGGTCGTGCTAGGAGAGATGCATCCCCAACATGCCATTGTTTTCAAAAACACTCCCTTGAGGTGATGAGGCCCCCAAGATGTGATTCACTACTAAAAAGAAAAATGATTGTCGCTAACACTTTTCTCTTGCACCTAGGACCACGAGAGCCAAGGGAAAGGATAGTGTATGTTAGAAGTAGGACCACTCTACATGCACACAAGTGTGCAAATCATGAAAGACATGGGGTTCATTTCCTTTAAACAAATTGAAGTGTGCTTAATTACTCAAAAGAAACAACATGTCCATTTCCTTAGTTGAATTGAAGTGTGCCTAATTACCCATAAGACATAAGATGCGAAGATTGAAATGCGATAAAGGAAATATGTTTTCCCAAAACCCCTCTTTAGTAGTCTTGCAACCAATTGTTAATGTTTTAAAAGCATGCGGTCTTCTTATTGCTCAATTTGTTGCACAAACATTAGCAAAATATCATCCAAAAGCACACAAGTTAGCAGATTAGTTCAATAATAACATTATGGAAAATCATGTAAATGATAATGAATGAATCTGCTAGAACATAGTGCAAACCCACAAATTTAGTTTGCGTTCCTGTTGTTTCAAGGTGTGTTCCCGCTGTTTCATGTTCCCGCTATTTCAGGATGTGTTCGAGCTGTTTTAGGGTGCAAACTTGCAAAATTCAAATCATCCAACAACATACAAGATATTTGATTAGTAGAAAAATAATATTCTTCAAAATCATGTAAATGATAATGAGCGAACCTGCTATTTCATAGTGTAAACCCACTATTTTGCATTCCTACTATTTAAGGGTGCGTTCTTGCTATTTCAGGGCATGTTCCTGCTACTGTGCAGAAAAATGGCAAAAAACATTTACAAATTCCCAAAACTTAAAATGGGGATTTATACCTTCCATACAAAAATGTTAACATGTTCTTGTTGGTTCAAGTAGCGTTCCCGCTGTTTTAGTTTTCATTCATGTTGCTTCAGGATGCGTTTCACTTGTTTCATGAATTCTTGAGATCAATAAAATAGACTTCCATCATGGTGGAAATCTGCAAGTAGTTCCTCTTTTTTTCCTGCAAGTGCTCAAAATCTGTCAAAAAATGCACTCAAACAACAAAAAATGTTAGAATGACCCATGAAGCGAGTCCCATTAGGCGTGACAAAAAATGGATGAAACATGTGTATGCAAATACTAAGGACTAAAAAGCAAGCTAATTAATCAAGCAAACACAATACATCATACACCTCAAGATTAGAATGGTAAAACTAAAAGGAGAACAAAATGATAAACAATGTAAACCATAATTCCCGCTTTAATTTGATTATTCCACAATTGGATGTGTGCTCATGATGTGGCTTCAGATGCTCAATATTGCTACATGATGTTGATGCAAAATAATAAATGACGAGTAATAAAAGATGAAGTGTGAGTTGAGTGATAATTTCGATAGAGTGATGATATGGTTGAGGGTAGGTGGATCCAAGAGGATTTGGTCTAAAGATGGAGGGATTAAATAGGCAAGATGAGGAAGGGAAGGGGAGGTGAAGAGGAGACACTTGTCCCTCAAAAGAGGACAAGTGGCTCAGCTAGATGGAAAAGGTGTTGGCATTATAACAGACAATGGGAGATTGTTGGCATTTCAATAAGGATATTGAGAAGGTTGTTGATGATTATGGAGATAACTGATTAAGGATGTTTACTGTCTTGATATTATTATTTTGTCATTGATGTCAAGAAATTGATTTTCTAATTCAGTATGATGTTGCCATATCTTAAGAAGTATGATTTGATGAGTATAAAGATGTCGGTAAAAGACACAGAAAGAATATGATGGATAAGGGGAGAAATAAGTTATTCAATGGGCAACTATTACCGAGTTAGACAATGATGAGATCATGATGTTTAGATTGTTTTGATATCCTACATATGCTATTGATTGTAAGGTTAATACTATACTATGTTAATGAGCAAAGAACCTAGTCGGTAAACCCTAAGGAACCTAGTCAGTAAACACTAAGGTTATCACTATCGGTTAATGAAGGCAAAATGTCTACCGAGTGAAGTTTAGTATTTACTGAGTTGCAACCGAGTAATAACAAAATGCATTAAATGATTACATGCATTATTTAATGAAGGAAGCTGATGAGCTGGCTATGATTAAATGATTGGTATGTCGTGAATGAAGTTTGTTAAAGAATCTATGGCAAAGGAAAATCAACAGGAAGATCTACAGCTTAGATTGAACTGCAATACCCTAGCACAAGTTCCAAGAAATGTATGCAAGTTCCAAGGCAGGGTAAAATGTTTTCAGATCGAAGGATACATTGAACCTGGTCAAAGTTTGAAGATCTGATGGCTATGATTGATCACGGAAAATGTGATCAAGTAGATTAAGCGGTTGGTGAATTGTTTATAAATAAGGAATTGTTGTTAAACAATGTATGTGGGCAAATATATGCACATGGATGCTACATAGTGATTACTGAGCACAGAAGCTTGAAGACCTGTTTGAATAAACACAATATAGAGCCCAGCAGATGGACAAGATTAATTCTATGTCTATATTGTATTGAGCAAATAAGAATCTGCTTTAGCATTTTAGATGTGAAGTTGTAGATAGATTTTTATTATTGTTATTTTGTGAAGTGACAGAAAATCTCTTAACCGAGTGGACTTAATAGTCTTATTTGTAAAACCCTCTAGCAAGGTGACATTATGATTGAGTGTTTGAAATCCTTTAACAAGGTCACTTCTAACAAGGTGAAGATCCTAACAAATCTGAGGGAAATCCCTTAACCGGGTCACATCTATCAATGTGTTTGTAATCTTTAATAGGATTTGCTTTTAACCGAGCATACTCTAGAAGAGTATATTTCTTAGTGGGTCCGAAATCCCACAGTGGTTTTTCCCTATTTGGGTTTCCACATTAAATCTGGTGTTATGAGTGTTATGATGGTTTTATGCTTTCGAGTTTGCATGTTTACCAGTTTTGGTTATATTACTGAAGTATATGTTACCAAGGTTGAATCTGATGTTTTTATGGAAGATTAAGTTTGTATTATTCAATCCCCCCCTCTCATCTTATTAGCTCGACATCTGTACTTATCTTTAAGTATTAGAACTATCAATTGGTATCAGAGCTTTGGACTCTGGAAGGAAAAGTTTAAAGGTATTTGAGGCAAAGATCCAAAGATGTATAAGAGGGATGCACTGAAGCTGAACAAATCAAGTTTCTCTACATGGTAGAAAAGGATGAAGCTACACCTATTAGGAGTTGGAGAATATGTTGTATATTATCTGGAGAATGATTTCATTAAACCTAGCACCTACCCATTGACAATGGAAGAGATAAAGGCAAAGCAAGAACATATCCAAGCAATGATTTAAATAACATCTGCATTGACTGATTTAGAGTTTAATGATCTAGAAGGCTGCAATGATGCAAAGGAAATGTGGGACAAGCTCATATCAGTGTATGGAGGAGATGAACATGTTCAAAGAGCAAAAGTGGATAGTCTAAGAGGACAACTTGAATCTATGAGGATGAATGAAGGTGAGAACATAACCCAGTACAGTACAAGACTAAAGGAGATTGTCAATCAAATCAAAGGAGCAGGTGGAACTATTGAAGAAAAGGATATAACAAGTAAGTTGTTAAGAACCCTTTTACCAACTTATGCAATTCGAGTCTCTACAATCAATGAATTGAGGCCTATACCTAATATGCCAGTTTCTTTAGATGCTACTATTGGTAAGCTACATGCATTTGAGTTAAGTAACTTTGATAACAGTGGGTCATCAATAAATAAAGTTGAATCTGCATTTAGTTCTTTTTCATATTAGTGAATCTGATGATTACAATGATAGAATGAGTAAGTACACTAAAGTGGATCACAGTGGAGCAAGTGAAAGATTTCACAAGAACATGGAGGAAGTACACAAACTGTATGAGGAAATCAGAAAGCAAGAAGAGTTTGAAGCACTATTAGCCAGAAGGTTACCAAGAGGCAAAGGTAAGTATAAAGGAAAACTACCTTTGAAATGTTTCAATTGTGATAAGATAGGACATATGGCTTCTAACTGTCCTGACAAAGATTCTACTGAAAAGAGAGATTATCGAGATGATAGACAGAAAGATAATCATTATACAGGACACTGAGACTTTAGAAGAAGAGATAGAAAGCCATGCTTAATAGCCGATGAGGAATCCAATGATGATAAATCAGATGAAACTGATATAGAGGAAGTAGTTTATGTGGCTGTCAAAGATGGATCAGATGAAGAAAGGTATTAAGAAAAAGCCCTAATATCTCACATAAATACTAATGATTCTTGGATCATAGATAGTGGATGCTCACATCACATGATAGGTGATAAACACAAGTTTATTATGTTAGAAGACTATGATGGAGGCTATGTAAAATTTGGCAATGATGCACCATGTCCGGTAAGAGGTAAAGGATCCATAACACTTCTTGACAATGCAAGATGCAATGATGTTTATTGGGTTGAAGGTTTGAAATACAATTTGTTGAGTGTAGCACAACTTAACAATACAGGATATCGAATAGAATTTCAGAAAGGAATTGTCAAAGTTCATGACAAGCATGGAAAGTTAGCTGCTACCAGGACACAAACAAAAGGTAACACATTTCACCTTGACTCAACTTGGAATAAATGTCTGTATGCAAAGATAGATGATACCTGGTTATGACATAAAAGGTTTTGTCATGTAAATTTTGATAATTTGATCAAAATAAGCAAGAAGCACTGAGTAAGAGGTCTACTGAGTCTTGAAAAACCTAAGAATGCTATGTGCTGAGGATGCCAGATGGATAAAATGACAAGATCAAGCTTTACAAGTAAGCCTTACACCTCTAAGGGAATTTTAGGTCTTGTGCACATTGATCTTTGTGGTCCTATGAAATTTCAAAGTTATTATGGTGATAAATATTTCATATTATTTGTGGATGATTACTCAAGGATGATGTCAGTAATGTTTTTAAAAGAAAAATCAGAAGCTTTTCAAATGTTTAAATGGTACAAGGTAAGATTTGAAAATGAAACAGGAAGACAATTGAAAGTGCCACAAACATTTTGGAGAGAAGCAATAAGCACAACAGTTTACACCTTGAACCAGGTGCAACTGAAGAAAGGTACTTTGAAGACACCATATGAAATCTAGTATGACAATAAACCTAATGTAAGTTATTTTAAAATCTTTGGAAGTAGATGCTATGTACACAAGGATGATAGAAATGGCAAGTTTGATCAGAAAAGGGAAGAAGGAACATTTCTTGGTTATTCTTCTAAGAGTAAAGCATTTAAATGTCTGATCAAATCATCTAACAAAATAGTAGAAATCGCAAATGTGAAAATTGATGAATTTTTAGAAAGAAATGATGAAGGAAATTCCAAGGAACCAAAAGATTATGATGAATTTGTCTATGTTCAACCGACAAGTCCTACCAAGAAAACTGCAGAAGGAAATGAAGAGAATATCCAGTTACCGAGTGATGAAGAAGATCATACAAAGCCTATCGAGCCTATATTAGCCAAATATGTCAAAAGACATTATGCACCAAGTCAGATTATAGGAGATAAGGATGATCCAGTGATGACAAGGAACAAACTGAGACAAAACACATGTCTGATATCTGAATTTGAATCAAGAATAGTGAAAGAGGCATTTAACAGTGAAGATTGGATAAATGCTATGACAGAAGAGATTGATCAAATCAAGAAGAATGACACATGGACATTGGTCCCAAGACAGAAGGACAAAAATGTAATCGGTACAAAATGGATTTTCAGAAACAAGCTGAATGAAAAAGGAAAGGTCATTCGAAATAAAGCAAGACTAGTTTGCAAACGTTATGCCCAAGAAGAAGGAATTGATTATGGTGAGACTTTTGCAGCTATAGCAAGACTTGAAGGAGTAAGAACATTGTTGGCACATGCTGCTTACAAGAATTTCAAGGTATATCAAATGGATGTCAAATCTACATTTCTGAATGGTATATTAGAAGAAGAAGTTTTTATCGAACAACTTGAAGGATTTGCTGAAGACAATAATAAAGATCAGGTATATAAATTGAGCAAAGCTTTATATGGTCTGAAACAAGCACCTAGAGCATGGTATGAAAGATTGCACTCTTATTTAATCAAGATTGGTTTTATAAGAATAAGTGAAAATAACAATATTTACATGAAGAATGATGAAAATGGAATACTGATCTCAACCATATTTTTTGATGATATTATATTTTGTGGAAATGACTCTCTATGTAAGAAATTTGGAAATGAAATGAGCAAAGAATTTGAGATGTCATTAATCACTGAGATAAAGTATTTTATAGGTTTATAGATACTACAAATGAAAGATGAGATTTTCATTACTCAATCCAAGTACATAAAGGAAATCTTGAAGAAATTTGGAATGGAGGATTCAAAACCAGTAAGTACTCCTATGACTACCAACTGTAAACTATCAAAGAATGATGAATCTGCATCTGTTGATGAGACACTTTACCAATCCATGATTGGAAAGTTGCAATATGTTGTTCACAGCAAGCCAGACATAGCACATGCAGTAGGTATAGTTGCAAGATTCTCTGCAGATCCTAAGGAAACACACATGACAACAATCAAGAGAATTTTCAGATTCTTGAAAGGCACTGAAGATTATGGCTTAGTATATCAGAAAAGAAATGATTTTGATTTAAAAGTTTATATTGATGCTGATTGGACAGGCAACATTGATGACAGAAAAGCACAAGTGGAGGAGCTTTCTTTTTAGGAGAAAGACTATTGAGTTGGCTTCGCAAGAAAAAAGGATGCATTTCACAGTTAACAACATAAGCTGAATACGTTACTGCAACATTGAATTGTACCAACATAGCATGGATCAAACAACTGTTGGAAGGTATAAATGAGAAAGTTACCGAGCTAGTAACTATATTCTGTGACAATACTAGTGCCATTAACATTTCAAAGAATCCTATTATGCACTCTAAGACAAAGCACATTTCTATCAAATATCATTACCTTAGAGAAGAAGCTCAAGAGAAGAAAGTGGTGTTGGAGTATGTTAGCACAAAGGAACAAATAGCAGATATCTTCACCAAGCCACTGCCAAGGGACACTTGTGAGTATCTCAAAAGTAAGTTAGGGGTCCTACCCCTATCTTCTACTCACTGATCGAGTTCGGTGAAAGCATCAATTCAATGACTCTACATAATATCTTTTAGGAGTTGATGCTGATTTACACACTTTAGGATGTTTTCTAAAGGTGTGCAGGAAATAATATAGGAAACAATACAGGGAACAAGAATTGAAGACATAATGCTCTGACCGAGACTAAGTTGACACATAACAACAAGAAATCAGTTCATACAGGAAGAAATTATGTTTTAGTTCTTTACTTTTTGGCATTGTTGTCAAAGGGGGAGAAGACTGGAGAAGACTGAGAAAAGAGGAGAAGACTAATGTATGGGGGAGAAGTCTATTGGCAGCAATAGAGAATTTCAACATTTCAGAATCACAACAATCCAAATCATAATAGGTCAAATCAATTGGAAAAGGTGTTGGCATTATAATAGACAATGGGAGATTGTTGGCATTTCAATAAGGATATTGAGAAGTTTGTTGATGATTATGGATATAACTGATTAAGGATGTTTACTGTCTGGATATTTTTATTTTGTCATTGATGTCAATAAATTGATTTTCTAATTCAGTATGATGTTGCCATATCTTAAGAAGTATGATTTGATGAGTATAAAGATGTCGGTAAAAGACACAGAAAGAACATGATGGATAAGGGGAGAAATAAGTTATTCAATGGGCAACTATTGTCGAGTTAGACAATGATGAGATCATGATGTTTAGATTGTTTTGATATCCTACATATGCTATTGATTGTAAGGTTAATACTATACTATGTTACCGATCAAAGAACCTAGTCGGTAAACCCTAAGAAACCTAGTCAGTAAACCCTAAGGTTATTGCTATCGATTAATGAAGGCAAAATGTCTACCGAGTGAAGTTTAGTATTTACCGAGTTGCAACTGAGTAATAACAAAATGCTTTAAATGATTACATGCATTATTTAATGAAGGAAGCTGATGAGCAGGCAATGATTAAATGATTGGTATGCCGTGAAAGAAGTTTGTTAAAGAATCTATGGCAAAGGAAAATCGACAGGAAGATCTACAGCTTAGATTGAACCTCAATACCCTAGCACAAGTTCCAAGAAATGTATACAAGTTCCAAGGTGGGGTAAAACGTTTTCAGATCGAAGGATACATTGAACCTAGTCAAAGTTTGAAGATCTGATGGCTATGATTGATCACGAGAAATGTGATCAAGTAGATTAAGTGGTTGGCGAATTGTTTATAAATAAGGAACTGTTGATAAACAATGTATGCGGGCAAATGTGTGCACAGGGATGCTACATAGTGATTACCGAGCACAGAAGCTTGAAGACTTGTTTAAATAAACAAAATTATAGAGCTCAACAGATGGACAAGATTAATTCTATGTCTATATTGTATTGAGCAAATAAGAATTTTCTTTAGCATTTTAGATGTGAAGTTTCAGATAGATTTTTATTATTGTTATTTTGTGAAGTGACAGAAAATCTCTTAACTGAGTGGACTTAACAGTCTTATTTGTACAACCCTCTAGCAAGGTGACATTCTAATTGAGTGTTTGAAATCCTTTAACAGGTCACTTCTAACAAGGTGAAGATCCTAACAGATCTAAGGGAAATCCCTTAACCGGGTCACATCTAGCAATGTGTTTGTAATCTTTAACAAGATTTTCTTTTAACCAAGCATAGTCTAGAAGAGTATATTTATTAGTGGGTCCGAAATCCCACAGTGGTTTTTCCCTATTTGGGTTTCCACGTTAAATCTGGTGTTATGAGTGTTATGATGGTTTTATGCTTTTGAATTTGCATGTTTACCAGTTTTGGTTATATTACTGAAGTATATGTTACCAAGGTTGAATCTGATGTTTTTATGGAAGATTAAGTTTGTATGATTCACCCCCCCCTCTCATCTTATTAGCTCGACATCTGTACTTATCTTTAAGTATGAGAACTATCAAAAGGAATGACATGTTTCCATGAGGACACATGTTTATTTTGGGCAAAGCCACCCAAAAATAGAAGAGTGACATGTATCCCTAACGACCCATGTCCATTTTGGAAAAGGCCACCCAAAATAGGATGTTTTCCCCAAAACTAGGAATTGGTTAGGATGTGCACACATGTGTGGGAGGTTAGAAGGGATAGATAAGGCTAGTTGGAGGGATGACTTGAAAAGGGGACATTTAATTAATTAAAATAATTAATCAAAAGGGATGGACAACAAGGATAATTAATTAATTAGGAGGAAACAGGTTTGAGAACTAATTAATTAGAAGAATAGAATTGAGAGATTAATTAATTAGAAGAAAGGGATAGGGAAATTAATTAATTAGATTAATTAATTGGAAGAATAGGATTAAAATTTGACTAAATTAATTAGCCAAATTAATTAATTAGAAGAAAGGGATAGGGAAATTAATTAATTAGATTAATTAATTGGAAGATTAGGATTAAAATTTGATTAAATTAATTAGCCAAATTTAGGTGTCTACACTTTGCTACCCTAGTCATAGTGTAGTCATTTTCCTCCGTTTCCTTTTGGACTTAGAATTCACATTTTTCACCTTAGACAATTCTTAATATTTCATCCATAGTCACTCAAATTACACTTTCATGTTTAACTACCCTATAAAATCAGAGGATGCCAACCAGAGAAATCAATTTTGTTTTAAGTTAATTCTATTTACTTTTAGTCTATTAATCATATCTTAATATTACATATGGCTTGAGCACTTAACCATCTCAACTAGTGTGTCAAGTTAGCCCTCATCTAACTTGGAAAATTAGCTTAAGACTTTGGAAAATCCTAAGTTAGTAGACTCCAAAATTCCTATATTTATTTTCTTGGGAAATTTTCCTATTATAAGTAAGGATAAATCTTATCATCATCTCTTAATGATAAAGATCTAAATTGACTTGAATATATTTGTTTTATTATCATCATTTCCTAAAACAAAATCTTATCTCTCATTCACCTTTCAAAAATCACCATTTCATAAATCATTTGAAAATCCTAAACAAACCCACACACATTCTTCAGAGAAAAATATTTAAGTCCATACCATGCCTTATTCATACACATTTACCTCACAAAATTATCTACTTGGAAAACAAAAAAACAAGCTACAACCTTCCCCTTTAACCCAAATCAGCCTAAAAAAGAAAATCATTCCTATCATGAAAAAAATTGATGTACTTCTTCAAATTAGTTTCGATCTCCCATTGTCATCCCGTATAAATTTTGGAGTTTCCTTGGGTTTTCGCTTAGTCCAACTTTATTAAAAAAAATGGCACAATTTTTACTTGCTCGACACAAATGCAACGAGTTGATTTATATTCCATCAATAATGACATTATGCAATAAAAATGAAAATGTTGTGAAAGAGTTACTAAAGCATAAACCCATTCTTTATATAACTTATGATTTGTCAAATGTTACCCCTCTTATTGTTGCTTTATCTAAGGAGGATACTAAAGTGGTTCAAAAACTTAACTAATGAATATTACATAGAAAACTGTGTATGGCTACCAAAGGTGCAACTTGTTTGGAGATGGTGAAATAGCTGCTAATTATGGATTCATTAATGGTGAAATAGGGCTAAACTGAAAGAGTTATGTTCAAATCTACTTGACTAAATGAAAACCATGTGGAAGATTCATTAAGAGGTGCAAAATTGTCCTACAAGGACATGGATGGAATTATCATGGTGGGGGGATCTACAAGGTTCCTGCTATTCAATAGAATGATTGAAAACCTAGCTTTCTTCTCTTCACTTGTACAAAGATTGGTTGCCTTCCAAATCCTAATTTTAGTTATCAATACCCAATTTTCCACCAATGAAATGCATTCACTATAAGAAATTGGTTGACAGTTATAAATGATTGGATTATTTTTACACAAGGTTATGAAGGTTGAAGTTCATCCACATTTCTAGGTTATGCTAGCTTTCATTGATACGTCTCCTCACAAAAACCTTCAGTAGTACAACCAGAGGTAGAAAGGAAACTCTTCAAAAACTTGTAGAAGTTTGTAAGGGCATATTGCATGAAATTCTCTGAAGGTTTTATTTCATGCAACGAGGAAATCGAGCAAATTATGATAAAGGTTACATAAAATTCAGGCCACTAGGAATGGAGCTTACATTTACAAAGTATTTATTGTCTACCCAAATTCTTATGGATGAGAGAACCTACCATTGGATTTATATGTTCTTAAATATTTCATTCCAATGACATTAGAGATTCAAAGTATATCTTATATCCAAAGCAAAGACATCAACAGGAAATGCAAGTACATCAATCACCCTATAAGAGTTTAAAGAAGGAATATTCCATATAATTGAAGAGGAAAATTCAAATGGAGCTAAAGACAATATTTTATGTTTTACAGATCCTATTCTATGAGACACATGCTACCTAACATGGATTATAGAAGACATATGGAGATATTTTCATTTAATGGGGAAAATATGCCGTAGTGATAGACTAACATCTCAACAACTAGGTAGTGAAGGTATGAGAATGATCCTCGTAGGCGTGCATTTGATCATATTTAACATACAGAGACTAAGTAGAAATGCAAGTTCTCATCGAAAACTCCAAACCCTCTTTGAAATATTGGATTGCTCTTGATGTTGTGAGAGTAAAAAATCAAGAAAATGTTAAAGATGAAGGAGTGCCTCAACATGCAGTTGAACAAAACATTTAAAATAAACATTTGATGTTTTTGAGAGGGGAAATTTTAAGTTTTTTCCAGAATGGATGCATACCCTCAATACTTGTGATTTTATCTTTGTTGAGAAAGCTTTAAAAAATGTCAAGAAAATGCAACGAGCCAATATATAGTAAAATTCTAAAACTTTACTATATACATACATACATACATTGCTAGTGTAGTTTTATACATAAATTGATTTGTTCTATAAGATTCAAAAATTGCAAAGCAAATTCCATTGGTAAGTGTGAAGCTTAATTCTTTCTTCTTCTTTCCATGTGCCCTATACAACACAACACGTGAATTGTTCACAAGAATGTCACAAAGAGATATTATCACAATGTTCTATTTGTTGATAACCCAAATAGACCAACTTTGAGCACTCAGTAACATACAAACACTATGCGACTTTAATATACATCATTTCAACAATTGGAAACTTGCAACAACTAACATTTTTTAAGAATGCATCATTGGAACTGAAACCTTAACCTTTTTTTTGATTGAAATAGTAAATCTAATCTAGGAAGATATAATCTAGTGCATATGAAAATTTAACAATACAATTTAAGGAAGTAGATAGGTTCAAAGATTATAGTTTACCTAAATCTAATTTTGAACTTTAAATGATATTTACAATGTTGAGAGAGGAAAAGTATCATCCGGGCACTTTTTCACCCAACCACGGATTTACTAGTCCTCCATGCCAATTCCAAATTGGAAAGGCCTAACCCTTTGCTAGTAAGTAATAGGTGTTTGTAAGAATTTGTTGAAAATAGCCAAGATCAAGAGCACATTGAACAACACAAAAGAGAGACAAATAGATTTGATAAGAATAAACTTTATTCTAATCAATATGCAAAATACTATCAACTAGATCATCAAAATTACATACAATGTAGATGAGTCTTCTTATAAAGGCAAGGACATATGGATATGTGAGCACACAAACATGACATGTGGCTCAATGAGATAAAAAAAAACTATGAATAATATTGAAATATGAAAATAAATTCGCAGAAAAAAATAATAATTTATTATTATTATTTTTAAAAGATCGTACCGTACCATCCTGTTAGTGAACAGATTTTGTCTTTCTTTTAATTGAATTAATTCAAAGCTCTGTTACCCTCTTTGAAAAACAAAAGTTCAACTAGACAGTTGGGTAAGTGTGGCATACATCACTTCTCTCTGAATTTTAGATAGGTACAACTCCCTCCATTATTTATTCAGAGAATAATCTAACTAAATAAAATTGATATGCTTTTAACCTGAAAGCACGTAAGGCTGCCTACTTCATTCTTAGATGAGAGGCCGGTAATATGCAAATATTTCAGAAAAAACTTTCTTCAAGATGCTTCACAATGAAAATTAGAAGTAATCAAAGCAAAGTTCAATAACATTGATTTCAGCACTTCATAAAAATAAACAAGAGAAACAAAGTCTCTTTTCAACCAAATATCTTTCTAAACAACACAGAAAGAAGCTACAGATTAATAATAGCATTCACCATCAGAAAGATAATCATAGACAATTTGACTGAATTAATATTTGCAAAGAAAAATTACTCCATGGATTCAAACTCGAAGATTTAAAACTTCAAAATGCATATGATCTTTATATGAATATTCCATGCAACAAAGACATAAAGATACACACATAAGTTCCTTCCAATTTCAGATTATGGAAAAAACTGATCACTTCCTTCAGAAAAACAAAATTTTCTAATCTCTAAGTCTACTATTCTAACCCCTTCTAAATCTCTTTCATCTAACTTATAGTAGTCTTTTTGAAGAACAGAGGAGGTCTCCCTGAAAACCCGACCTCCTCTAAAACATTTATAAAACTAACAGAGTATTTAGGGGACAAATGTCCCAAAGTAATTGTAAGGTTTTTGAAAAGCATTTAAAAATAAAAAAAAAGCATAGGCATCAAATTATGCTTCATCTCCAGTGTCATCTCTTCTTCCACTTTTCTGGGCATCATGGGCGGTTGTAAGCTCCTGAATCATAGATTGACTTGGATTCTTCATGGCCTTAGTTTTCGCCTTTGCAGCTTCCTTTTCCCACCTATGTTTTACCATTTTCTCAGCATGTTTAGGTAACTGATCATTCCAAATGAACATCATGAATTCAATTCGGGCAATCTATGTTATATCTTCCAAAGTAAAGTTTCCTTTGGCCCTAATTTTCTCCATGTGCAATTTAAATGTATTTACCGCGTCCTGTGTATTCAGCCCATAAAGTCCTAGTTGCCAATCATGATTTGGGTTAACCACTTTATTATCATTGACCAAGCTATATTGAAGTTCCAAGAGCTCGTAAATGAAGGCTTTGGCATCAGAGATTACATCCTTGAATGTAATTACCCGCCACGCTATGGTTTTCTTCAACACAAAGAGCTAGAACTCATCAGTTACCAATTTTATTGAGTTTTCTGTTAAAAACTCAATGGCTCCATATTTTTCTATCTTGGCAAACATGGGTAATATGTTTTTCCATTTATTCTTCTCCTTTTCCCATTGTATAACCTGATTTTGGATCTCCGCAATGAAGTTTTGAATTTCATCACATAGCTTCCTAGAATCTATAATATATTTTTCGCCATCCTTGATCACCCCTTCAATCAATTTTTCTGCAGCCCCTGCGATGCTCTTAGCTCGTTGAACTTGATTCATCAGTTTTTTGTTCTCCAGTGATGTGGGATCGAAGTTTTCTGAAGCTTGTGATATAGGGAGTGCTCCAAAACAACCTAGGATATCAATAAATTGGGCTAAAACTTTGATGTGCTGTTTTAGTTCCTTTTTCTCTTGTCCGTCTTTCTTTGACCTAGTGAGAATTTTCTTAGCCATCACATTGAAAAGGTGGTTATCAGAGTCCCTTCTCATGTTTCCCAGATCTACTTTAGTGACTTCAAAATCTTCTGCATTTATTTCTTTACTTTCATCCTTTGGTTTATAGGAAGCAATTTGAGCAACCCATCTCCCGGTCTTTTCATCAGCGTCTAGCTTGGTGGTCATTTTGAACTTCTTCTGTTTAGGACCTTTTTCCATGTATTTGACCACCATGTCTTGAATTGGGATTGAGCTCTGTTTCTTACTTACTAAAGTAGTTAACCATTTGGGAGTTGTGCTTGAACTAGCTATTCTTCCAGGTACTTTAGGTGGCGGTGTCATGGCTACAATGACTGCATGGGAATCCATGTTGTTGACAATATCACTATCAAGGTCCTTGACCTCAAAAATTTGAGGGTTGAGGGTCTTGTCTTTCACCTCTGTGTATCTGACTAGGTCCATTTTCTTCTGTGCAACACTTCGTGACCTTGTAAATTGAGGAGCAGGACAATTCAAAGTAGTATTAGGTTCATGCTTGGTGTGAGATGACTTCTTTATTTTACTTGCATAAATAGGCATAGAAGTGGGGTTAGAAAAGATTTTTGGAGAACATAGAGAAACCACATTATCTCTTGCAGGACTGATCCTGCCTGTTTTCATTGCTCTTTTCTTATTAACCCAATCTGCAGTTCTCTCCAAGACTCTTTTTGTTCTGAGCTGTATATCATCTTCTTCTTCCACATCCCAATTAATAGAGGAAGTTTCAGGTTCAGTTTGATCTAGATACCCAGGTTCAAATAGCTCTAGATTATCTTCTTTGATTCCACTTATATCAAGTTTCACTTGCAGTGAAACTATCTGCCCCAAAACCATTCTCATATTTTATCTCCTGAACACTTCAAGTTCATCACAACAATCTTCCCAAAAGTCTTCCAAGTGTGGGATAGGAGGGTGCACCATCAAACCAAGGCCCCGTGAAAAACCTTTATTATCAAAGCTATTCCTTTCTTGGTACAGTTTGAAATTAAAATTCTTCAAGTCAGCTCCTATGCTCAATGCATCTGACATTGAACTACAAGATAAAGTGCCCAATTGAAAAGGGAAATGATCTTCCCAATTATCTTTGGGTTGAGCTTTCTTAATTACAGCAGACAACTATCTACAAATCTCAACAAGGACAAAGCAATCTGAATAAAAATGAGGAAGTCTGAAAGGTTCTTCTTCAAAACCACCTACCCTTATATAATAGAAATGAGGAAATTGAACAAAGAAGCTACCATATCTTTTCACCAAGTCCTGGGCATCTTCAGACATTCTTTTTAATTTCATGTTCTTCAATTCATAGCACAGGTCCCCCAAGAAAGCATTATGCACTCTCCTGAAATCTTGTAACACATTATCTCTTTGCAGCATGGGGTAAAAATCATATACAGAAACATCCCCTTCAACAGGTTGCCTAGGAATTCCCATTATCTCTTTGGTACATGCCAAACAATATATCAAATAAGAAAACATAAAGAAATTTTGTTTGAACTTCTTTGCCATGCTCAACTGTTCTCTAATAGAGTCAACAACAAGCTCTACCCAGTCAAGGAACTGCTTTCCCTCCAACACTAGTTGCACATAATAGTAAATCCAGTCATCAAAGTTGTAGGCTTTAGCTAAACCTCTAACTTGGTGTAACAACAACATAACATCATGAATATGGGGAGGCATGTGATTTTTGTTGGGGTGTTTAGGTAGCCTAGAGCCACCTTTCTGATGAACTATCAACCAATGCTTTACTATATTGTTCTGGTGTCCACTCTTGTCTGCATTGAACTCGGTGATTGATTGGGCAGGGGAAAAATTTGAGAACTTGTAATCTGGCAATTTAAAAATAGAAGAAATGACTTCCCTATTAATCGCGAGGAGGGTTTCACCACTATCCCTCTTGATAGTTTCAGAAATAGAGTCATATCGCACAATGCACTCCCTAACTAATTTTGGGCAAGGGATAGCAGGTGGGAAAGCTGTTACCTCTATCAGGCCACTACTTAGAATTTCTAGACCAAAAGAACCATCAATACCTTTAAACATCCTTTCCTTCAAGGCTTCCAAATTCTCCCCTTTCAGGTTTGTGTCACTGACAATGGGTTTTGTGCAAGCAAGACTGAAAATATTTCTGAAAAGATGCAGAGTGGACCAACAACCCTTATCTCTCCAAGAAATTTTATTATGAGAGAGAAAAATAGCTAAAAATCACTGAAGAAGATAGGAATCAAAACTCACCTTCACGGATAAAACCAATCGAATGACTACCAGCAGACAAACCTTCGACCAGACACTCCGCAACAATGAAGAACATGTTTAAAAAATAAATCACTTCATACCTTATAACAAATGAAGTGCCAAAAGCTTGTTTAGTGCATTAATTTTGGCTATCAACTCAAATGAGTCGAGTATTGGGATTTGACATCACGCGTGTGTATTGAATGCACGGTAGCGCTCATTGACATAACTGCCAATTCTAAAACATGATTACTTGCCTTCAAAAATTGGTTGGTTGACGTCACCCGAGATATAGCCAGATCTTCATCAGACTTAGCAATAAATGCACCATCACATCATTTAGTCTTTCCTATGGGACCCACCTGATTTGAACATTCATGAACCATTTGAACTGACTTCATGAGGGTTCAGGTAGTTCAAAGCATATGCTACGCCAAGGAGATTTTCCTTTGGAAAAGATTAACTTTGTTGATTGCCATTGGTCCTTTGAACTTCATCGAACATTTTGAACATCACTGAACTATTTGAACTAGGTTCAAATGGTTCACAGTCTGGAGAAAGAGTATATGAAACATCATCCACGACCGTGAAATAGGGTTGCTACAAAAAAATTAATGTGAACGTTAGCCTGAAAGTATCTTAGACACAACTTAGAACCTACAGTACCTAAATGAACACTATGAAGTCTTTTCATGATGGTTCAAGGGGTTCATGAGGTTCAAACAGACCACTGAAGTGTAATGCTAAGGATTTAGAAATGATTTACAGGAGGATTAGGGATTGAACCAATGAACTTTTAACAAGATTTCAGAAAAAAAAGAGGGAGAAAAGGACTCAACTAAAAATTTTGCAAGGTGACTCACTCTTGTTATGAGGGATGAATGACAAGGTAACATTAGCTCTGACTAGGGATTGCATTTTGTGAAAAGTGCAAAGAACTCTAAATCTCTGGTTTCGCACAACAAAATAGAAAAAGGATGAAAGGACACACACCAAAAAGACAAAAACAAACAAATAATCTACTATGTACAGGAACTATCGATCATAGATTTCAAAGTTTATAGAGCTTCAGGTGTTGCCCATTATAGGTATAGGGCATAACTGTTCCATTAGGATAATTCAGTCTAAATGCATTTGGTCCCACCACTTCATGGATCTTGAATGAACCTCTCCACAATGAATCAAATTTTCCATGGGCACCCTTTGGTTCTCTTCTCTTGTCCCACAAAAGTACTTCATCCCCTTTGACGAACCCCCTTGGTCGAGCCTTCATATCGAAGATTTTTTTCACCTTGTTTTGATGTTCAGTAATTCTATCCACTATCATCTCCCTTTCCTCTTCCAACTTTGTCAAATACATGACTCTCTTTTCTAGAGCATTTTGGGAGAAGCGATCCCCAATTATAGTTTGAAGCTTCACTGCTGCCAATTCCAGAGGTAAAGAAACCTTTGCACTAATTCCATACACCAGTTCATAAGGTGCCATTCCAATTGCTCTTTTAGGGGTAATTCTATCTGCCCATAAGGCTTCATATAAATTTTTATGCCAGTTCCAGGTATTATCATCAACTAACTTCTTCATGATTGCTACCAGGTTCTTGTTGCTTGATTCTGCCAACCCATTACCTTGTAGGAAGTAATCAGAGGAGTGTGAAAGAGTAATTTGATGTTCATAACAGAACATGGTCAATTCCTCAGAAGAGAAATATGATGCATTATTAGTGACAATCTTCTGAGGAACCCCAAAACGGACTAAAATGCAATCTTTGAGAAAATTACATACTACCTCTGAGTTTGCCTTCTTAGTGTGGATAGCCTCCACCCACTTAGTAAAATAATCTATTGTTGTCAGAATATACATATGGCCAACACTGGAATGAGGATTTATTGGGCCTACAAAATCAATACCCCATTGTTTGAAAGGTTCATCCACTACCACAAGTTTTAAAGGTAGAGCCGCCAATTGTGGTTTTCCAGAAAAGAGTTGACATTTTTCACATCCCTTAACATAGGTATATGCATCACGGAACATACCAAGCCAAAAAAAATAGTTTCTTAAAATCTTAAAAGTGGTTACTGAGGATGAGAAATGTCCACCGCAGGCTTCATCATGATAAACTTCTAGAAGCTTTCGCTGTTGTGGCTTATTTACACATCTCAAATAGGTACCATCCAAGCCTTTTTTATTCAAAACATCTTGCTAGATAACATACTTAGCTACTTTTAATTTGATATTCCTTTGTTCTTTAGTTGACAAATGACTTGGGCAACTACCATAGGTCAAGTAATAAGCTACGTCAGAAAACCATGTATCTTGCAACCCAATAAATAGAGTCAAAGGTAGCCCTCCATCTGTTTCCACCTTATTCTCTGCTATCAATTGGCATAAACCTTGTCCTTTAACCATCTTTGTAGGATGAATATCCAGATCATATTTCTAAATTTTGGTTACCCATGTTGCTTTTTATTGAGCCCAACTTCCTACTGAGTCAAAATACTTTTCACTATAGAATCCAGAACAAACACCACAGAGTGAGAATGCAGAATATAATATTTGAATTGTTTTACAACTTTAACCATGACAAAGGCTTGTTTTTCTGAGAGTGAATACTTAAGCTCATGTTTCTTAAGAGGGATACTCATGAATGCTATGGGTACTTCAGTCCCAGATTCATCTACCTGTAATAATATTCCCGACATTGTATGTTCTGAGGCATAACAGTATATGATAAAATCCTTTTTAAAATTTGGGTTGATAAGGGTTGGTGCACTAGAAACTGAACTTTTAATCTTTTCAAAAGCTTCTTTGGCTTCATCAGTCCATTTAAAAGGGTACCTCTCACTCAACAAGCGGACGATATGCTTAGTAGTTTCTACAAATTCTGGTACAAACCTTCTTAGGAAATTTACCTAATCGAAAAATGACCTTACTCGAGTCTGATTTGAAGGCAGGCTGAGGTGTTGGATTGCATTGACTCTTTCAAGATCAATCTTGGTGCCTTCCTTCAAAACAATGTGCCCCAATAGTTTGCCTTCAGTTACACATAACACTGATTTTTTTGGATTCAAGGAGATACCATGTTCTCGACAACATTGTAGAACTGTCCTCAGATCTTTGAGATGATTCTTCATTTCTTTAGAGAACATGGTCAAGTCATCTAGGTAAATTACAATAATCCTGTCACGGAAATCCCTAAAAGAAGAATCCATGGCTCTTTGAAAAGTTTCTCCAACATTAATCAAACCAAAAGGCATACGATTACATGCAAACGTTCCCCAAGGGGTGATAAATGCCGTCTTATGCTGTTCATTTTCTGCAATACTAATTTGATTATAGCCATAAAAGCCATCTAACATTGACATCATTTCTGATCCAGCTACTGTCTGCAAAATATGGTCCATATTGGGTAAAGCATAATTATCCTTAAGACTTGCCTGGTCTAGATTGCAAAAATCTACATTAATCTGGATTTCCCCATTTTTATTCCTTACAAGTACTATATTGGCTACCCATGTGGAGTGATGGATTGGGTATATAATTTTGTCTTTTAGCATTTTATCTACCTCTTTGAAAATTGCTTCTGCCATCATGGGATTGAAATTTCTCAGTTTTTGTATAAAAGGAGAAACACCAGGCTTCAACAAAATTTGATGTTGAAATTGACCATTGCTAAATTCCTTCAAATCATCATAACACCAAGCAAACACGTCAATGTATTCTTTCAATAACTCAATGAGCATTCGCTTCTCCTTAGAAGAACAACATTTGCCGATTGTTACCATTCTAGGATTAGCTTCATCACAAAGATTGATCTTTTCACAACCCACCTTACTGTCATCATCAAGAATTTTCTTGCCGGTGAACACATCATTACGGGTGAAAAACCTCTCTAGAGTCACCAAACCTTTTAGGATTTTGTTCCCCTTAAGCTGAATGAAATTCTTATCAGAATTAATACCAGGATCTGGATAAAATTCTTGACAAATATCCTCAGAACCCTCAAAATATGATTGGACAAAGGAATAGGCACACTCCAAAAAATCTTTAATCTGAGCATTTGTATCAAATACTTGCCAATGATACACATTGTTAGGAACACTAGGTTTGTAAATCATTTCAATTCTATAAGAATCATTCTTAAAGCCTGGGTGTAGTAACAAGAGATAAGCTAAAATAGCCAATGAATCCACCCTAGTGTTCTGCTCTCTTGGTATAGCTTCAATCGAGAAAGCATCAAAAAACTCTATCTCATCCCAAACTTTGTTTCTATAATGTTTTAGTCTATCATTTTTAACAGAGTAAAGAATCAACTTAGCATCACCTTTCACCTTAAGCAATTTTATGCCCTTACATTTGGCTTCATTTAACCCTAAAAGTAATGCCTCATATTTTGCAGTGTTATTTGTATTCTTGAAATCCAATTTAAAAGAAAAAAGAAAAACATTACGATTAGGTGAAAGTAGAACTACCCCTACTCTTGAACCAGAGTTGGCACAACTTCCATCGAATTCCATTTGCCACAGTTCATCTTGTTCATCAACTACTTCTTCTAACTCTTTTTTATCAAGTGCAAGATTGAGATAATTTCCAAATTCACATTCTTGGAATAGAATCTGGGCTTTGGAATTATTAGAAAGAAAAACTATATATTTAATTTTCAGTTCAAGTTCAAGTTTGATCTTTTGTTTTCCTAGTGGAATGATAGCCTCTGACCAGTCCATCTTGATCTCACCCCCCAGATCTCTACAGAAATTCCTACTTAAAAGCATCCCATAACTTGCAGGAATGCTGACAAAAAAATGTTTAGCTTTACCCTTTTATCAGGACACGCTGCGAGTACTTCTTGAGCATCCTTTACTTGCCCAATGAGAAGGACCTACTTCCCATCCATCGAGTAACATCTCCCAAATGTCTTGGTAAGTGTTAAACCTAAAGCTCTGGCAAGAGATGATGGTATTATGTTATCTGACACCCCTAAATCTATATTACAGTTACTAAGATTCTGACAATTCAAGAGGAGAGAGATATAAAAAGGTTCAGGTTTCAGAACTTCAGTGTCAAGCTTATCTTTGGCACTGTGAGAGGCACAAGGATTAATTGAATCAGTGGGAGGGCTAGAAGCAATTGTAGGCTTTTCAGCAACAAAGAAACCATTATCAACCATACAGTTATGCACTGAGGACTTTGAGGTAGGATCTCCTTTTACATATTTGATCAACTTGCCTAATTCCCCCAGGTTCAGTTTCAAATATTCAGCAGTGGAAATTTGAACAGTTGAGGATTTGCAAAATTCAATTATGTCAAAAGAGGGAGAGGGAGAAGAATTGTTTTTACTTTCAGTATTTCTTTGCAAAATCTTAACTTCGGGAGTTTTTGCATGAAAGGAAGAATCATTACTTGTGGGACCCTTACCCTTGAAATTAGTTCCGAGAGAGTTTGCAATAGGAGCAAGTTGGGAGGTTCATTGATTTCTTGCAAGGATTGCACATGCAGGGTCTTCAAGAGTTACCAAAATATTACCACCTCTTTCTGAATCTGATTTGTATTCAAGGTAAAATGATCCAGAGTCGCCAGGTACGTTTTGAATCTTCTCTACTTCAGTGAACTCCCCGAGTTCATCCTTTGTGCTTCCCATTTGGACATGCCTTATCATGTCAGGACAAGAATTCCCATCATGATCTGAAGTAAGGTGAAAAGAGAACATAGCACCTTTATCAGGAGGACCTTCTATTTTCAATCTTTGCGGGGCAGTAGGGAGTTAAAAAGTTCACCCATAATTGTGCTGGTTTGGTTGTTTCCTACTTATATCTTGATAGGGCTGTGGGTAAGAACCTCTAGTTTTTGGAATTTGCCTCTTCAAGGCAATCATATCATTGACTAATCTTTTGACAACTGGATCAGTCGAAGAAGTGGAAGCTTGAGATTGACCTTGAGGGATTTTCTCATCTTTTCTCCATTTCCTTGCTATTATTAAATCATCTTCAAGCTCTATAGCTTGGTTCTATGCAGTATCAAGATCAACTAGCCTATTTCTTCTGAGATGGAAACCAACATCAGGAGGCATAGAGTTGATAAAGAAAAATTGTTGGTTATCAGCAGTTGGTCTTTTAGCAAGGGGAATTTTATGAATAATTTTATTATACCTAGCCACATAATCTCTCATTGGCTCATGAATCTCTTTCTTCATTTGTGTGAGTTGAGCCAAAAGTGAGTGCTCATCATCAGTGCTCTTGAACCATTTCTCGAAAGTAGTTTTCATTGTTGGCCAATTAAATACAGATCTTGCATGTAGATGACTGAACCAATCTGCTGCTCCCTCAGTAAGAGTTTGAGCGAAAAGCGTAACAACCACATCTTCGTGCTGCACTGCCAGTATCCAAATAGGGGAAAATATTTCCTCAAGGGCCCAAAACCGATTTTTACTAAATATAGGCAAATGTATACTCAAAGTTCATAGAAACAACATCCTAGATTCAATCGTGAGGTCAAAATCACCATAGGATGCCCCCAAAATGTGCAACTCCCCAAATCCAAAAATTGAATGCTCCAAAATCTCTCTAAATAAACTACTCAGTGAAGCCCTAATGGCTCTGATACCATGCAAGAATTTTTTGAAAATAGCCAAGATAAAGAGCACATTGAATAGCACAAAAGAGAGACAAATAGATTTGATAAGAAAAAACTGTATTCTAATCAATATGAAAAATACTGATCAACCGGATCATTAAAATTATATACAATGTATATGAGTCTTCTTGTAAAGGCAAGGCCATATGGATATGTAAGCACACAAGCATGACATGTGGCTCAATGAGATACAAGGGTAGGTAGGTGAAATAATATAATATTCCATAAGAGGTGGATCTGCACCCACCGAAGGTACTAAAGGTGGAATGTAACAACAAGATGAGACCACAAAAGGTTGAATTTCTCCTACATACATCATCCCTATGTGCACACTTTTCTAAGTGTCTCATATCCAAACTACTACGAAATGAATTACCCTAAGTCAACTTAAGTAAAGTGTAATTATGAGACATAATTTACACCAACACCCCCCTTAAGTGCAACTTAGAAGAATGTAGACTTAAGTCAACAATGCAAGACAGGCCTCAACTACTAGGCCATGTTAGGTACCCATGTACAAATGCAAATGCACACAAACCAATGCAATCTCTCACAAATGGAGAAAGAGAGAAAAACCCAATGGGAAAAAACTCCCCCAAAAGAGAGATCAAAACTATACAAAAGATCTCTCAAAGAACTATGAGAAGGACAAAACCACATATGAGGAAAAAGTCCCCCCGATAGGAGAGAAGAAGAGAGACCAAGTAGCCCCCCCTTAATGTAGAATTTGCACCAATGGTAGAAGCTCAAAACTAAATGAATAAATTGCTCCATGATCATTTAACAATCTTCCTCCCCTTAGAAAGAAACAAAACCAAAGGTGAATCCATGAAGTCTCCCCAATCATGAAGGGAAGATGTAGGAAAAAAACTCAAGATGTGTGGAGTCTTTGAAATATGCTCAAGAGTCTCCATGTTGATGTTGAAAGTTGCCCCATCCAAATCAGGTGTACTAGTCCACGTTGCTTAAAAAGGAACTCCAAGATCTAGTGGAGATGAATGTAGAACATCATATAAAGACTCACATGTATCCTCTAAGGATAAAGAGACCTCCTCCAAGTGTTGTATATAAGAATCCACAATCATGTCAACCTTGAAAGAATGATCATGTATAGAATGAACAAGAGGGTCAAAGTGTTCCCTCCCAACAATCAAAGAAGGATCATCTTCATAAAAGAGAAGATGAATATCATCAATGATGTCTCCCAAATCTGCAATGTAGGACTCCACAAACAAACTTGCAATTTCTCACAAGTAGTCATCCCAATAAACTAAAGATTGAAGACAAGGAATATCCTGCTGCACTAAATCAAAAGAAGGAAAAACTATTACTATATATGCATCATCAAGTGCAAGAGGTGATGTGATATCAATAGGAGGAGATGAAATGCAAGGCTCAAGAACAGGGTCACATGTGAGAATGCCCAAGTTCAAGTACCCAAAGTTCTTAATATCTGAACCATCACAAAAAGTGTGATCATTATGTGAAGAATCAACCTCATCAATAGGACCAAAATGTGAAAAGTATTAAAACCAAGCTGTAGGATCAACCACCCCAGGTTCAATTATAGTTCTAGTTTCCAAGTCTTTAATGATAACCGAATCAGGTGTGAATTCCACTATTTTCCTTGTTGCCCCACGAGTGATTTGATAGATGGAAAGAAGATTGTTTGTTAAATGGGGTACACACAACACATCACTAAAGGAGTTATCCCCAATGGAAATAGATCCTTTCCCAATCACATCCATCTATGTATTATTTCCCATCAATATCTATGGCATGGTCCAAGATTGAAATGAAGAGAACATAGATCCTTCCCTTTATCCTTTTCTTTGGAAGAAGAAGTCAAAATAGAAACTCTAGAAGACAATCTGATTTTATTCTTCTCCAGAAGATATTTCAATTCATCAATATCCTTCTTGTAACAATGTTGTTCATCATGTCCCGAATTCTTGCAATATGCACAAAAAAGATTGTCCTTATATTATTTCCTCTTAGGCGAGGATGTAGAATCACCCTGTTGTGGAGAGGATGATTGTGCTCCATCTTGTTGTGGCTTTGGCTTAGGTTTCTTTTTGTTCTTGCCTTTTTCTTGATTGCTTTGATTCCCTTTATTAGCCACCAAAGCTTGTGACATTGAAGATTTGAGAATCATCATCTTGGTCAACTTAGATTGCTCAATTGTCAACATCTTTGTGAATGCATCAATTGATGGTGGAGTGTAGGAGGCACCTTTGAGCCAACGGATGGGTGTGAAAGATAGAAACAAGGGCTACTTACTCTAATGGAAGCTTTTCCAACAATTTGTAAACCAATTGACCATCCTTTTTGTCAACACCACAATCCTTAAGCTTTGCTCTTAGCTCATCTGCTTCAGTAACATAATCTTGGATTGTATCAAAATCCTTGAGATCCAATTTTGTGAGTTCACCATCAAGCTTGTAGCCCCTAATCTCATTAACTTGACCATACAATTTGGCATAAATATCCCAAGCCTCTTTAACTGTAGTACATTTCTCAATGTGAAAAATGAGGTCATCTGATACATACTTTCTCAAGGTTCCAAGTTCCATACAATTTTTAGTGAGCGATTCAACTTGAGCATTAGGATCAGACTTAGGATAAGGTAGTGCTTGCAACATCGTAAATTGTACACCCTTGTTAGGGTGGTATAATTCCACTCTTGGTTTAGCACCCACCTTAGTGTGTTTGCATCATGCATTATAATTTCCCTTTAAGTATTTAATTAATTAATTAAATTAAAGCTAAATTCATATTTCATCACTCCCCACATCATAAAATTGGGCCCTTTACCCTAAGTGTGCCCCTTTTTATTTTTTCCTCCAATAAGTCATTAAACCATTAACCCTAATTATGTCTTATTTTGACCTTTAAGGCTTGATTTCGTATATCAAAACATCTCGAAATCATTTGTAACTTTGGGATTCACTCTAATATCATCATATCTAATGGCCTCAATAATTTGGTGAAAAGTTGGTTGGACAATGTGCAAGTGCAACATGGTCCCTAACATTTTCCCCAAAATTTGGGAGCATAATTTTATGATATTATAATGCTTAACCCCAAAAGATTGGTAGGAAATTCAAATCCTAGGTCATCCTAAAGATGAAATTAATATCTAGGGTTTCATACATAAGAGCTCTCTTTCTTCATTTTAAAGGGATTGAATCTAATCAGAGTTAAGATCTAAGAACAAGGAAGTTTTGGCAAAGCAAGCACAAGGAGCCTTCTATGTAGTGAAGGAGAAGCCTATGTGGAGTCTTCAACAACATTCAAAAATATTCAACAACATTCATCAAGCATTCATCAAGTATTTATCAAGCATTCATCATCAATTAGGAGCCTTGAAGACATTGAAGAATAATAGGAGATCACCGACTGACAATTGGCTTGTACCCCTCCCTTAGGGGTTAGGTATGGTTTCATGTTGTTTTAATGTCTTTATATGAGCTTCATTACATCAAGTTACATATTTACATTAATTTTTAATATCACTTTGCATCATTGACTTAAAGCATTTACTTTGTCAATTACAAGCATTTAAGGTTTACTCTTTAGGGTTGCTCTAGATTGTTTGCATTTATCCTAGGGTCTTGTACACCCACAATATTCCTGCACACACTATTTTACTATACAAATTGGCTATTTGTGGAGGTGGAAATTGTGTATGTGAAAAGTGGACTTGTATCTGTATCTGGAATACACAACACTTCAATTAAGCCATTAGATGCATGGTTAGATATATATAAGCATGAATAATAAAACCATTACAAATCGACCCATTGCCTTCTAAAAGATGCGAGTATAAGATTGCTCTCTATGTTGACTTGAATTTCATCCTTAGAATGCTACCTACAACAAGTTAGTTTCACAAAATACCAATGAAAATGCTACTAGAAATCCAAACTCAACCAATGAAACTACATGAAATATATAGGAAATAAAAATACTATTATTACCTTCGTGATTTATGTCTCATTGTGTCCTAACTCCACTGTTCCTGGATGCAGATGGTATGCTCTCAGACAAGCACTGATAGCTTCCAAGATGGCATATGAAGAATGGATTGATAACTGATAGTTCACAAATGCTATGATATGCAATACTACATGATTATGCTAAATTGCTAATTGCTATTTGCTTCAAGATTAAAACTCACATATGCATAAGTTTTACAAATGATTGGCTTGCAAATTCACTTGAAGTCTAACTCTCTCTCAATTGAAGCTCTTGGTTTCATAGACCTTGAGAGGATAAGATGATGTGGCTCAGATCAACGGTCATGATCAGATTTGCAGATTTGGATGGATGTGAGCAAAGGTGAAGGTTGAGAGAAAGGGGGAAGGAGAAGACAAGTGTCACTCATCTCATCTTGACTGGGTTGCTGACTGAGGGAATCTAGGGATGGTTGGAGAAGATTCAGGCATGAGAGGACAAGTGGACTCAAGTCCTTCCTAAGATGTAGGGGGTGTTGGAGAGAATATAGAAGATGGCTATGAAATATGTGTACGTACACAATATTCATTAAGTTTGGAGGTTCGAGATAAATGATGAATTAATATTTAAGAAATATTAATTTCCTTAGCCACATGATGGATGAGTTGGCAAAGGGAAGATGAAGTGGAGATAGAAGGTGAGTTGGAAAATAGAGATTAAATAATTTAAGAAATCATATAATATTTGAGACTATAGGATAGGAGAATAACCATTAGATATTAGATATTCAAATGATTGAAGGAGATAATTAAATATTAGATATTTTATTAACTTGGTTAGAAGGATAATTAAATATTAGATATTTAATTAATTAAAGAAACATGATAGATGAATTAATTAATAAAATATTTCAATTAAATTAATTAATAGAAAGACACTAAAATGAATTAAATAAATTAATCTTTTCAAATTAACTATTTAATAGAAGAATAACTATTAAATAAATATATAATATTTATTTAATCGCTCATAGCCAATTTTATGTGTATACACTCTCAAATTTGTATAAGCTATACCAGTGACTAGACTACGCCAAGACGAAGGATTTAATGTATATGAGCATGATATTAAGCTAAATGGATGCAAGATGGATGAAAGATTCAAGCAATATGGAGTAACTAATATGCAATATATCAATGCAAATTCTCAATGAAACTAGAGCAAAAACAACATAATAACAATATATTCTCCAGGATCCCCGAATGAGAGATGAGAGCCTGAATTTATAGAAAATGCAGAAAGAAACCAAAGGCTGAGATCAAATGATGATAAGCAGTCAAGATTTTCCAAGAGGAAGCACAATCCAGGTGAATTGATGTGATTGGATGCTTTTCTCAGTTTTAAAGGAAATTGAACTAAAATTAAGATAAAATCAGGAAAAAACTGATTTATTCTCTATTTCATTCAAGTTTAATATTTAATTGTTTTAATTGCTTTCTTTGAGATTATTTATCAATTTTTAATTTGTTTTTCAAGATTATCTCCAATTGATTTCTTTTCTCAAATTTTAATTCTTTTTTTTGGTCAATTAATTCCTTTTTTGAAGATTTAATGGCAAATTGATTTATTTAATTAAATATACAAAAGATATTTAATTGAAATGAATAAGATAATTATTTAAAATGATTTACTTGGAATGATTTAATTAATTAAATAAATATTTAATTAATATTGAGTGATTACTTTTGCCATGTGACATTGATAATTTTAAAAATTAATTGTGTGCTCAAGATTTATTTTAATTGTCTTTGGTTAGGACCTTGGTGACATTGTCAAGATTAGGGGCTCAGGGTTTAGATGACCATTTTTAGGGTATTATAGAAATCACCCACACAAGGTTTTGACCAAGGAAAAATCCTACATAGCTACCCAAACCCCCTTCTTTTTTCAATTGTAGGTGCAGAAACAGGTACCCAGAAGGCTTCCCAGATCACAAAAAGGCACAAGGATAGTCCCAAGGCCTCAGACTACCCCAAATCCATTAGGGACAAGGGCATGGTGCCCTGGTCCCTCTTAATTTTGGTGATTTTTGACAAGGTGGAGACTCGAGATCTCTGGTTTGCAACATTTCAGTTGCAGCTCTCTGTCAAATCATTAGGGATAGGGACGTGGCACCCTAGGACTGGTCAATTTAGCTCAATTTTTAGCATCAGGTAGACATCCAAATTCCTCCCCCTTCTCTGCTTTAGTATTTTAGTTTCAGATCTACACGTTTCTTCAATTTCAGTTTATGTACCCTTCATTGTTTATCTCCTATTCTAGTTGATTAATCTTTCACATCTTATCTTCATTTAAAACAAGAGGAATATAAACCCTAAGAGACAATCCTTGGCTCTCTCTTTCTCACAAGAAGTAGCCAAAGTGAGCTATCTCCCTAGGCTCTTTCATTTTCTCAATGTGTTGGAAAAAGTGGGATTAGGTCCTACTCACCCAATCTCACTTTTCCCCCTCCACAGTGTTGTTAATGTTCCATTTACATAATGAATGAGTCCTTTTTCCATTAGTTTACTCCATGCTTTAATTTTCCATGAGGCATAATTATGTGGAGTTAAAAGTGGAAATTTAGGAGAACCCATAGCACCACAAGATGGAGAGAGGCACAATCACACAAGACACCCCTCAAATGACTCAATCAAGAAGCCCCCCCCCCAAAAAAAAATAAAAAATAAAAAAGATGATTTGACACTTTATACTTAGTGAGTGTACAATGGGGCACTTACAAAGAAGGGAAAAAGGGACTTCTGATTTCAAGTTTACAATTGCCTTAAATAGGCTATAAGAGACTCCAACAAATACTGCAAGAGATGTAAGCTGAGATCCAAGAAAAATACAAGTATCAAATAGGCCAAAAATGACCAAATACTGAAAGTAAAATTTCTACTCAAGATGGTAAAAAACATATAGCACCACGTGAAAGCAGATGAAAAATTATGCACTTTCAAAAAAATGACACTTGAAAAGGAGGTCGTATGAGCCTGAACGAAGCCTCTTAAGTTGCAAAATTGAGTACTAAATAGGTATAGTCATGGAAAAATAAAAATTATAAAAAAATTTGTCCATCAAAATAAAAAAATACCACCACCACTACGAAGAGCACGAAAAATTAGTCTAAATAAAAAAAATTTGCGCCAATAAAGGAGCTAAACTTAGCAAGTTATGGGCCTCCAACGTTGGCCTGCAAAACCAAAAAGCTCAATGAGAGGGGGTTGAATTTTTTTCAAATAATGCTGATGTCATCATTCCCTGCGATTAAATTTGATGGTCGTATGGCCATTGCCAAAACTTCACCCCTTCCTGCGTGGAGTCCATATAGGTTGATGTGGCCAATCATGTTGTGACACGTTGTTGTATGATAGGTGATGTGGCGAAGCTGACTGTGCATCCATACAAATGACTAGGTAGTTCGTACAAGTGATGTGTCTGGTTGAGTCAAAAGTACAGATGAATAAATGTATCACATGTCTCTAGTGTGACGACATGACAAAGATGCAGGTGTTGGCTATGTACTGACATGGCTTCCATGTGGTAGTACGGATGAGAAGACTGTCTGCTGATGTGTCAGGTTCAAGTGAATACTGTTATACCATGTGTCCTTCTTGGTGGATTTGACTAGATTGGTCTGCTCGAATCTAAGAGTGCCATGTGGTGACTATGTGGCACTGAGTTATCATTGATTGTGCACCCAATTGTCACTAATTGCGCACAATTGTTATTGATTGTGCACTTGTCTTCAGAAAGAGTGGCTACCAGAGCAGCAGCCATCGACAACGAAGGAGGTTGGTGGGCAGTGACTGAGTGCAGAGGGTGGTGCCGATAGGAAGGTCTACAATGGGAGGAAGGGTGCAAACCAAGCTAGAGGAAGGTCATCGACTTTAGGGGATGCCAGGAGTACGGCAAGAGCACAGGCAGAATGATAAAAAGTGGTGGTTAGCGGTGGGAAGAGTAGGGCACAGGTGGTGAGGTCCGTAAAACAAACCCTACAAAAAATGATATGCAGGCTATGGTACGGTAGATATGGGGATGGGGTTTAAAAACCTGCCCCCCCAAAAAATATATATTTTTGATTTAAAAAAAAAAACTTTTACAAAGCCAATTTCTACATAAAAAAAACTGCGAATAATATTGAAATATGAAAATAAATTCACAGAATTTCTTTTTTTTTATCATTATTATTATTTTTAAAAGATCGTACCATACCATCCAAATAGAGGAAAACATTTCCTCGAGGGCCCAAAACTGATTTTCACCAAATATAGGCAAATGTAGACTCAAAATTCATGGAAACAACATCCTAGACTCAATCGTGAGGTTGAAATCACCATAGGATGCCCCCAAAATGTGCAACTCCCTAGATCCAAAAATTGAATGCTCCAAAATCTCTCCAAATAGACTTCCCCAATGGCTCTGATACCATGCAACAATTTGTTGAAAAATAGCCAAGATAAAGAGCACATTGAATAGCACAAAAGAGAGACAAATAGATTTGATAAGAATAAACTGTATTCTAATCAATATGCAAAATACTGATCAACTGGATCATCAAAATTATATACAATGTAGATGAGTCTTCTTACAAAGGAAAGACCATATGGATATGTGAGCACACAATCATGACACATGGCTCAATGAGATACAAGGGTAGGTAGGGCTAGGTAGGAGAAATAATAAAATATTCCATAAGAGGTGGATCTGCACCCACTGAAGGTGGAATGTAACAACAATATGAGACCACAAAAGGTTGAATTTCTCCTACATACATCATCCCTATGTGTACACTTCCCAAAGTGTCTCATATCCAAACTACTATGAAATGAATTACCCTAAGTCAACTTGAAGAGGATAAAATGGATTAGAAGGTCAAATGATCAAAACATGATGAAATAAGCATGAAAATGCATAAAAACATCAAAGAATAACCATTTTACCTTTCTATTTTACCTTCTCCTTCAGATTGAGCTTGATGAAGTGAAGGCACCCCTTGATGATGCTCCACTTGATGTTCTCCTTTGATTGATTTGGATGTGGAATGCTCTCCTTTGTGCTCAACAAGGTAAGTGGATGGATTATTGGATTGTTGGATTTGAGTGATGGATTATGAATTTGATAGATTTGAGAGAGGATTTAGAAGAGGATGAGAGGAGAATAGAGCAACATGAGGATGCATGAGAAGTGGATCCAATTGTGAGGATAATAAGCTCCAATTTATAGATTGGAGGAGGCCAACAAAGGGTCAAGATTGATTTGATTATGAATGGTTGAGATTGATTTTGGATAGAAGGCATGGATCAAGGGTGCCTTGGGAAAATAAACAGGAATATAAAATTCCTTTCGAAAAAGGGGGGAGAAATTTGAATTTCAAACTTGAGGAATTAAAAATTCCAAAATAAGGATGCATTGAGGGATTCAAAGAAATTTGAATTTCTTTGAGAGATTCAGAGTTTGATGTGACATGAGTGGGAATTAAAAAATAGGAGAATAATGATAATCATGATTATGAGAGATTCAAGGAGGATTAATTAGGTTGAGTGGGATTAGGAAAAGTAATTTGTAGGAATCACATGACTAGGTTAATTAATTAGAATTAATTAACTGAGTGGGTTTAGAGGAAATAATTATTGGAGGGGACTTTAGAAGAATAGGAGAAATTAATTTATTTGATAAATTAATTATTGGACTATAGTGACAGGATTAATTAAATTATATTTAATTGATTCTGAGAGGAATAAGGATAACACAATTAAGTTAATTAATTATGTTGATAGGCTTAAATTAATCAAATGTTAATTTTAGGTGTCTACACAACTTAAGTAAAGTGTAATTATGAGACATAATTTACACCAACAGTGTTGGATTCCAATGCCATCTGGGACTGATGTTTGACCCTACACAATCCATAGTCGGTCACAGTCCATAGGCTACTCTTAACTAGCATGAACTTTGACTGGGTTGCATATCTGGATCAATGAACTAACTAACACTTACAATTTGTAACTTCACCTTGGCTAAAGGTTGTTAAATGTTTGCAATACGTTGATGCATGTAGTCATTGATCAACACCCTACTTAGTTGAACCAAAAAAAAGAGGTACAATTCCAAACTATCAAGACTGTCTCTTATGCTACTTACATAGTAACCCTATTTGAGGATTATTAGGCTTACACATATGTTTCCATCTTAGAAGAAACAAACTTGTAATAAAAAGAACCACTAGCTCTTAATCCTGCTTTTTGTAACACTTTTAATTTATTTTTATCTTCTTTGTTGATGATACCTTCTAGTTCCTTACTTGAGCTCATGAGATAGATATCCTGCTCTCTCTTTCTCTCAGGTATGGGAACTTAGTTTACCATTACTGTACTATCTTACAATTGTTATATGTTCCAAGACACTCTCTTAGGTCTAGAAATTTGTTTTACAAAAAACACAAAACTTCTGCACTTATCCTTTCTAGGAATACATATAACAATATTCTGATTTCTAAATTTTATTTCCATGATTGGTTCTTCTAACCATCTCAAATATTTATGATAGATTATAACCGAGTCTATGATTTCAAGTCTAGTGTGGCTAGCCATTCTGGCTTCCTATCTAGTTGCAACTTATCATTACAACGACGTTGCTTGTAATTTGTTTTTCAATCCTAGGATAGTTCTGTGTTTTAAATTGAATTTGATACCAATATACAGTATCATAATGTGGATTTTTTCATTATTTCCATATGCTTAAGCATACTTAAAGGATTAGGTACACAACTAGTAGTTCTGAAGGTACTTCTACCTTAACACTCATAGTTCATTCTCTTCATGAACTTGGTGACAACTTGACCTCTTTAGGACTTTTATTCTTTTGTTGGGAAAACTTAACTCATGGATGATCACTTATCTTACAACTTAGTATCTAGTTACAACACACACATGATTCAAGTATAGACAATAGTTCCCTATCGGGTGTTATAGCTTGTTCATCTTGGTTGGTTTGTCTACCTCTTCTTGAGGTTTGCCATCCTTTGTTTCTTAAATAAGTGTAATGTATACAACTTGATCTCTATAAAGGAAAAAGGTGTAACCCTCTTAGTTCACTACTACATGGTTTTAGTTTGACATTAATACCTTAGTATGGAAATATAAGATAGGCAATATGGCTACTAGCTCTCATATTCATGCAAGCTTCTATATTCTACATGCATTATGTGAGCATGTGCTATCACTATACTATCCAAATGAATTAAATATTTTTATATATGCCAATATAAATTCAAGGAACACTATAGAGCTACCCTTTGCATATCTATCTTTCTTCACACTAAGGTTTATTTTAGCATTCTCCTCTTATAGGGGTTATTCACTAGCTTTTGGCATGGTTATACAAAGTTGAGGAAGCTTCTACATAACATTTCCCTCTTAGAATTATTTTAGTCTAAGTTGCAGGGGTTGATAGTTCATGGCTTGTAGCATTTCATTCTTAATAATTCAAGAAGGGTGACCAACAACAGGTTCTAGTTTCTAATGAGTAATTTGGATTCTAAGCCTGAATTCCATACATACAATAAAGTTTGTCAACTCTCGGGAGTATCTTTTACTAAAAGATATGGAGTTCATAATTTCAACATAATTCTTGATTGCATGAGACAAAAATAGATAATGTTTCGGTCTTCCCCAAATTTAACATATGCAATGCAATTTTCAAAGCAAGAGAGTTTCCTAGCATGTTAAATAATTTATAAAACTTTCTTAATTCTTGTATAGACTTATTCTTCCTACTAAAAATGTATAAAGATGCATTTTCTTTAAATTGAGAAGAATTCGTTCTTTCTTCCTTCATTTATTTGAAAAGCTTGCTAGTTCAAAACAATTTTGAGCTAATTGATTCAAGCAAAAGCATGACCTTTGAGAATTGATGTCAAAGCTGCAAGACTATTCCAAATGCCTAAGACTAGTTCAACAACAACTGTACCAAAGCATGCATAGAGTAAAGTCCACTGTTGTAGTAGTCTTCCTTTCAAATGGACAGAGAAAAAATATTGGAAAAGATGATAGCTTCTCCCAAAAGTCCATATGAATGTGGAACAAATAACCTTTCCTTCTCATATATAACATATAGACTCCAAAAATTCTCCTTCCTTTGTTAATTGAAATGGTTAAATGCATTCCAAAATATTTGAAACTAATTTCATTTAAATTAGGGTGATTTTGCTTATTGCTCATCGAATTCCATTACCCAGGATTTTCTTGCTGTCTATCCACCATTTGAAAGTAATGGTAAAATTAATAAAAATAGGCCATGCATATTCTTTTCCATTCACAAGCCAAGAGCCATAAATTTTAGAATAATTATCTTACGCGTTGAGTCTTGATGGTTATATGGACTTAGAGTGGCCAGGTCCCCCTTCATCATGGTAAGTTAGAAATCCATGACCATACATTTAAATAATTAAAGATTTTTAAATAAACCTTTCCTATGCATTGATAATTATGAATACACATACACACATAACAATTGACTTCATGAAAGTTTTGTCCATCATAAAGAACATATAAGGTTAAGATAAGACCTCTAAATAGTTTGGTTGCAAGAATAAGAATATGAAATCCAAGACTAAGATGGTAATAACCCTAATCTTCTACATTGACCAAATAGGGTTATGAGGCTCACACTGGCTGATGGAACGAGGTTAATGTAACTTAATAAGTCTCAACTTATAGATGGGTTTACAAGTGAAATTGAGTCCTTTTGTTACCTCCCGACCAAATGATACTTCTCCTCCCTTCTCGGAGGACAATGATCTCCTCCACACACTTGGTCAAATTCATGTAGTTAATATGAAATCCTGACATGTCTCTATCATTACATTTATTGATAAAAGAAGCAAACATATCATATTCCATAATGATTAAAACTAAATCATTAACATATGCTTCGCGAATCACCATTCCACAATATTGAGCAACAAGTATCAATGCATAAAATACCATCAAAATATCTAGGGCACAAATGGGATGTAACACACTCAGAGATATTGTTAGCAATTTGGAGGAATTGATTGTGTTGCATTGATGTTTGCCATTGATGTGAACACTAGCTGTTTTGCTGTCTACCGGGTTCTAGTAGAGTGGTTGGTTTATGATGTTGATCTGGAGATCTTCTCCGGTATGTTCTGACTTGTGAAATTGGTTTGGATTAGTTATTCATGTGTTCCTGATGTGTATCACATGCAGTTGGTTTGGTATTTGATGATCCAAAATCTATCATTTGTTCTAGTAAGCCTTTGGGTTATCGGTAAGGGTTTTACCGACAAAGCTTTGTTGAAGATCTTTTGATGAATTAAATAAGTGGTGTTGGTGTGATTTCTAGAAGGTTATCCAAATGCTAATGGTTATCATGTTCATGTTTTAGTTGATTAGTGGTGTTGCATTTAGAACTAGACCTAATGCTATTCTATTTTGTTAGGTTATGGACTGGTTTATGTAACGTGTTGGTTGATACTCCCGATGCGTTACTTCTTGGATTTATTGATTGGTTTATGTTGTTTCAATCTTAGGCCGACTTGGTTTATCATTGGTTTGCGGGATTATGTAATAGATTTATTGCATTATCTTTTAGTTGGCCGACCTAATTGTTTAGGTCCCAGGTTGGTATAAATATGATGTAAGATCTCTTTGTAGATCATGGGATTAAGGTTATGAGATTATAGGTGTGCGAATAAGGTTGTAATCATATGCAAAAGTTTTGGTCGATCATAGGTGATTGAATTCAGTTTGTGTAAGAGGTTTTGGACTTTTAGTATTGAGCTTAACCCAAACTGTACTCAAGCATAGGAGATGCTATTCTTGCAGTTCACTCATATTTTCGGATTGTAGTTTGGATTTCTTTTGTAGTCAGTGAGGCTCCTTTTTGATGAGAAGTGCACTCTAGGATGTTGGCCTTCCTGCATGTGCAGACCCCTCTTATTATAATCACATACTTACTGCAAAGTATTATCTAACTATGGGTAGGCTTCCCACTGTGGTTTTTCCCTTTATCGGGTTTTCCACATACAAATCTAGGTGTTCTATGTTGTGGATGGATGGTAATTGTTTGGTGGTTTATGTTTGTGCTTAATTGATATATCTATTATTCTGGTATTTGGTTTATGCATTCTGGTAAAAGGTTTTGTGTGCTTAAATTTTTATAATCTTTTGACAACTGATTCACTCCCCTCTCAGTTGTCCACCAGTTATCCTAGCAATTTCTATTAGAGCTTGGCCATCTCTATAGAAGCTTAACTACTTGATGAAGATCCTATGGCATCTAATAGTTCATCTGTAACTCTTTTTTGGAGAGAAACCCCTAAGCTTGATTCAACAAATTATAGAGTATGGAAGATTTACATGGAGAATCATTTGAGATGTATTGGGAAAGAGATTTGGGAGAACACTGGGAAAGGATATACCCCTTATAATCTAGCATCTAACAATCCTCCTCTGATAGACTTGGATAAGAACATTGAAAATGATTGTAGAGCTAGAGAAGCCCTCTTGAGTGCACTTTCTGATCATCAAATAATGAGATTAATTGACCAATCATTTGCAAACGCTATATGGGATAAGTTGGAGACTCTGAATGAAGGTGACACTATTGTTAAAATTGGTAGAGTTGATGGTTACCAGGTGAGGTATGAGAACCTAAAAAATGGAAGACGATGAAAGGATTACTGCTTTTATGGAAAGAGTTAATGAAATTGTTATGGGAATTCAGTGCTGTGGTGGATCTCTGAGTGAAGATGAGATTGTTTATAATGTATTTAGAGCTTTGCCACTAACTTACAAGATGAAGGATACTGCAATTAATGAGCTGAGAACAATGTCTAACACCTCTGTCAACATGGACACTTTGGTTAGAAAGTTATCTGCCTTTGAGCTTGAAGAATTTGGTCCTCAAGGAGCTGTAAAGACTGAATCTAATTTTCATGCATCAACATCATCAACCAACTAGAGTGATTGGAAAGCTTTATATGTGAAGGAACTAGAGGAAATGAATAAATACGATGAAGAGCTTGAGTAACTTGAAGCCCTATTTGCTAGAAGAGTACCTAAAGGTCTGACAGGAAGTAAGTATGAAGGAAAATTGCCTTTTAAATGTTTTGCATGTAATAAGATAGGTCACTTTGCATCTAGATGTCTTGAGAGGAATTCAAGATTTGAGGAGAAATCTAGAAGATATTTTAGGCCTAACCATGATTATCAGAACAATCATAAGTAGAGGAGGAACAAAGACAAATCATGTTACTATGCGGATGAGGAAGGTATGATTGATTCTAATGATGAACCAACACAAGATTTAGCTAGTGGATTCTGCAGTGGAAAGGAATGGGTAGTTTTTTCTATCAAGGAAGATACTTGGAAACCTGTCATTCAAAATGAGGAAAAGGCCCTTGATACTAAAATTGAAGAAAAGGATGAATGGTTGATATATATTGGATGTTCACATCATATGATTGGAGATAAATGTAACTTTCTATCTTTGCAAGAATTTGATGGTGGTCTAGTTAGATTTGGAGATGACAAAGCATGCATGATCAGAGGAAGAGGAACTATATCATTGGATGGTAAGCATAACACTGATAATGTTTATTATATTGAAGGTTTAAGGCATAATCTTTTGAGTGTAGGACAGTTGGTGGATAAGGGATTTCAATTATAGTTCAAGGATGGAAAATGCAAAATCATCAATAGATCTGGATTGGAGATTGCAACAGGTAGACTAAAGGTAACATCTTTCATTTGAACTCAGATGAGAAGACATGTTTGATTGCATAAATTAATGAGAGTTGGCTATGGCATAAGAGGTTGTATCATGTGAATTTTGATTGCATTGTAAAGATCAATTCAACTAAGGTTGTTAGAGATATACCTAAGATTGTGAAGCCCTATAATATGGTATGTAAGGAATGTCAAATGGGAAAGCAAGTCATAACTTCTTTTAAGAGTATACAAGAAAAATCTAATGATGTTCTTGATCTTATTCATATTTATTTGTGTTGTCCTACTAGAATAAAAAGTTTTTAGGGTGATAGATATTTCATGCTAATCATTGATGATTATTCTAGAATGATGTGGATTACTTTTCTAAGGGAGAAATCTGAAGATTTTGAAAAGTTTATGATCTTTAAAGATAAATTTGAAATAGAGATAGGGTTGAAGATTATTTATGCTTGAGGTCAGATCAGGGTGGTGAATTTGCATCTGATGAATTTAATAGTTATTGTGAGAAGTATGGGATAAGGAGACAATTGTCTACACCCTGAACACCTTAGCAAAATGGTGTTGTGGAAAGAAAGAACATAACTATCTTGGATGTAGCTAGAACTATGATGATGGAAGCTACTTTTCCTCATATCTATTGGAGAGAACTTGTGAGCACAATGATATATACATTCAACAAAGTTTATATCAAAGGAGACACTGGTAAGACACCTTGAGTTGTGATTTGGTCATACACCTACAATTAAGTATTTCAGAATCTTTGGTAGTAAATGCTATATGAAAAGAGATGATTCCATTGGAAAGTTTGATCCTAAATGTGATGAAGGGATATTTATTGGTTATTCTAATGAAATCAAAGCTTATAGATGTTATAATGAAATATTGCAGAGAATTATGGAGAGTGCTAATGTCAAGGTGGATGAGCTATACAAAGGTCAAATCAAAACTTATGAGAGAGAACCAAAAGTGGAGATGATCATAACTAAACCGGTAGCACCTATACTAGAACAAAATGTTGAGCCAGTTACCTTGGCAGTATCAGAAAGTTAAATAGTAACTAAAGATTAGAGCAGAGAAACAAAAAGTCAAAAGACTCCTAGGTATGTAAGGTTAAATCATTCAGAAGATTAGATCATTGGATACAAGAACAAAGGAGTGATGACAAGAAGAAGGTTGGAAACTAATGAGGTATGTTTGATTTCTCAAGTTGAACCGACATCAATTATTGAAGCTTGCAAAGATGAATGTTGGATGAGAGCTATGGAAGAGGAATTAGATCAGATAGAAAAGAACACCACATGGACTTTAGTTCCCCGGCCTAAAAATAAGAATGTTATTGGAACTAAATAGGTCTTTAGGAATAAATTGAATGAGTATCGACAAGTTGTGAGGAATAAAGCTAGATTGGTATGTAAAGGATATTCTCAGAAGAAAGGAATTGATTATGATGAGACTTTTGCTTTGGTAGCTAGGATTGAAGTTGTGAGATTATTTCTTTCTTATGATGCCCATAAAAAATACAAGTTTATCAGATGGATGTCAAGTGTGCATTTTTTAATGGAGACGTTGAAGAGGAAGTCTAAATTGAGATACCTGATGGATTTCACTTTCAAATGATAAAAACATGGTTTGCAGGTTAAGGAAAGCTTTATATGGATTGAAACAAGCCCCTAAAGATTGGTATGCTAGATTGGACATATATCTTTTGAAGCTTGGTTTCACTAAAGGTAATGCCAACAATAACTTATATTATAAGATCAGTGATGATGATATATTGATTGTTGAAGTCTTTGTTGATGATATTATTTTTGGAGGTGAGGATAAGTTATGTATGGACTTCTCTGATAATATGAAGAATGAATTTGAGATGTCTATGATTGGGGAGATGAAATTTTCCTTAGGTTTGCATATTACTCAGACTCATAAAGGTATTTTTGTCTATCAAACTAAGTATGGTAGAGAGTTGTTGAAGAAATTTGGTATGGAAAATTCTAAACCGGTTGGTACTCCTATGGTTACAAGTGAGAAATTGACTAAGAAAGATGCATCAGCTTCGGTAAATCCTACAAGGTATAAATCTATAATTGGAGGTTTGTTATATCTGAGTTAGAGTAGACCGGATATAATGAATGTAGTTTGTATTGTATCAAGATATTAGAGTGATCCTAGAGAGAATCATGAGAGTGTAGTGAAAAGGATTTTCTGATATTTACAAGGAACAACTGAGTATGGTTTGTGGTATCCTAAATATAATGACTTTACACTATGTGCATATACAAATGCAGATTGGGCTGGAGATGTTGATGACCGAAAGAGAACATCCATGGAGATTTCTTTCTTGGAAAGAAACTTGTTTCATGTATCAACAAGAAACAATCATGGAATTCTTTATTTACTGCTGAAGCTGAGTATGTTGTTGTTGCTAATAACTGTACGCAAGTTCTATGGATGAAGCAAATGTTAAAGGATATAAGGGTAGATTGTAATGAATTGGTAGTTATTCACTATGATAACTCTGTTTCTATTGACATATCAAAGAATTTGATATTTTATTCTAAGACAAAGCACATTTCCATCAAGTATAATTTTCTGAAGGAGAAGGTGGAAGCAAATGAAGTCAGACTAGTTTATGTGAACATTACAGATAATATTACAGATATCTTCACTAAACCTTTGCCTAAGGAATCATTTGAGTAGTTCAGAGATAGATTGGGGGTCTTTGCCTCTCTGATAGAGACTTAAGTGATGCTGATTGGCATCGGTTTGACATGCATTATCAAAACTATCATTCATTCCAGATTGATGTGTTGGTGCTACTACTCAGGGGGAGTAGTCAACTGTGTGGTTCAAAGGATTTATGATTTTTCTTTGATGTTTATGTAAATTTTTTGGAATTGATGTCAAAGGGAGAGAGATATTTATGTGAAAAATAGAGCTTAACAGGGATATGATTCACAGGGGGAGTTTGGTCTATTGGTTTAGAACTTCATTGTTATATCATTTTAGGGAGATTGTTGGATTTATTCCTTTGGGGGAGACTTGTTTAGCATTTCTTGGCACTTAGATGTTTTTCACATCTAGTGTTTCCATCAATGCCAAAGGGGGAGATTGTTGGCAACTTAGAGGAATTGATTATGTGTTGCATTGATGTCAACACTAATTGTTTTGTTGTCTATTGGGTTCCAGTAGAGTGGTTGGTTTATGATATTGATTTGGAGATCTTCTCCAGTATGTTCCAACTTGTGGAATTAGTTTGGATTGGTTATTCATATGTTCTTGATGCATATTAAATTTAGTTGGTTCGATATTTGATGATCTGGAAGCTATTATTTGTTCTAGTAATCCTTTTGGTTATTGGTAAGGGTTTTACTGACAGAGCTTTGTTGAAGAACTTTTGATGAATATGATAAGTGGTGTTTTTATGGCTTCTAGAAGGTTATTAGGATGCTATTGGTTATCATGTTCATGTTCTAGTTGATTGATGGTGTTGCATTTAGATCTGGACCTAACGCTATTCTATTTTGTTAGGTTATGGACCGATTTATGTAATGTGTTGTTTGATGCTCTTGATGCATTATCGATTGGATTTATTGATTGGTTTATGTTGTTTCGATCTTAGGCCAACTTGGTTTATCATTGGTTTGTGGGACAATGTAACGGATTTATTGTATTATCTTTTAGGTGGCCGAACTAATTGTTTAGTTCCCAGGTTGGTATAAATACATATGATGTTAGATCTCTTTGTAGATCATGGGATTATTTGTGTGCGAATAAGGTTGTAATCATACGCAGAAGTTTTGGTTGATCATAGGTGATCGAATTAGGTTTGTGTAAGAGGTTTAGGACCTATGGTAGTGAGCTTAACTAGAACTGTACTCAGGCATTGGAGATGCTATTCTTGCAGTTCACTCATCTTTCCGGATTGTAGTTTGGATTTCTTTTGTAGTCAGTGAGGCTCCTTTGTGATGAGCAGTGCACTCTAGATTGTCAACCTTCCTGCATGTGCATGCCCCTATTATTGTAATCACATACTTCCTACAAAATTATTATCTGATTGTGGGTAGGCTTCCCACCATATTTTTTTCGTTTACCAGGTTTTCCACATACAAATCCCGATGTTCTGTGTTGTGGATGGATGGTAATTGTTCTGTAGTTTATGTTTGTGATTAATTGATATATCTGTTATTCTGATATTTAGTTTATGCATTATGGTAAAAGGTTTTGTTTGCTTAAAGTTTCATAATCTGTTGACAACTGATTCACCCCCCTCTCAGTTGTCCACCATTTATCCTAACAATGTTTTACTAGTAAAAGCTTTCAGATATAATCAATCCACTTGCCACATATTTGCTTTTTTTTATTGTGATATATTTCCAATGCTTTTAGGTTATCCTTCCCATGAAATAAAATGGTGTACACAGGAAATAAGGATCATATCCTATTGAATTATTTTGTGCATCTAACAATTTTCTATCTAAGTCCAAGGACTATGAAGAATTTGTAGTCGACCCAGTACTTCAAGTGAGAGTTGCATGTTCATCCACTTCTTAGCTCAATTTTTTATATTGACCATTCATATTCTTTCCAATTATAACATAATTCATTCCCTTAAAGGTGATGGCAAAATTACTAACTAGATTACTCCCATCCATAGATTATCCCAATGCTAGGAACAACCAAGTTAACCATACCCACACCTATTTCCATTCAACATAATTACACAATTTTTGACAAGGAATAATATATGTTTGCCCAAAACAAAAAAGCTTCATAGTAACAAGACTCTACCAAAAATCATGCATGGTTATTCAAACAAGAAAACCAAAGTACCAATTGATGAAATCATTATAAAAGCTTTCTTCAAGCACTTGCATTCAAATATGATTTCAATATAAAAATAATAGATAGATTCATCATATATGGAATTATATCTCCATCGAAGATACAACTTCCTAATCTTAATCTGATAACTCAATGATGAACGAATAGTACCAAACCAGTACTAAGAGGGGGGGGGGTGAATCAATACAGACAAAAACACACTCGTAAACTGGTTTGTCAGCAGACACTGTGCATTGATAGACAAATAGTAACACCGGTCTTTAAACAAAGTACAACCGGCAAACCCTAGAATAATCGAGACAAGCATAAACCAGTTGACACTTATCTTCTCATACAATCTAACACTTCATTTCCATTTCACCCTTATGCATGAATAGGTAATATAACATCAAAGATATACATATGAGCAACTAGATCAACAAGATTCACCACTTGATAGAAAACAACATAGCATCACATGAAGAAAACATCACACATGACACACATATTTTTCATGTGGAAACCCAACTGGGAAAAACCATGGTGGGGATGAATACCCAGAAGCTTGTTTTTGAACTCTTTAGAAGTTCGCTATGTTAGGAGCCTTGTCTAGTTAAAGACTGATACAATAGGTTCTGTTAGGAACCGATCCTGTTAGGGATCACCCGGTTAAGGGATGGCTAGAATACCCTGTTAAGGGTTAAGCCCTGTTAAAGGTTACCTTGTTAGAGGATTTCAAGAACTCAATGGTTTTGAGTCACCCTGTTAAAGGATTTACAGCAAGCCAGTTAAAGCTACCCTGTTAAGGGATTTCTCAACTGTTGAAGTGGTTAGAGATCAACAGGTATTACAATGATCTGGTAACAACACTCAATGCCAATGTAGATTTGCTTAAGCTCCTCTTCACCTTCTGCACTTACATTCTACAAGTATCATTTCTCTCCTCTGGTCTGGCAAGAATCACGTATCTCTTCTCTTGGATACACACACACAACTTTTGCAAACAAACTCAGAAAGAGACACAACACCGACCTTATAGGAAAATAGATGGGTCAGTAGCACAAACCCTAAACCCTAAACCTATTAGGTTAAGGAATTCAAACGGTTCAATCTTGACTATTGAGCATACTGCATTAAATGCAACAGTCTTGATCCAATCTCAAGACATTCTTCATCATTTGTTTTCCATTGATTTCATGGCAGCTCATAACCCATCACACGTTATCACCGTTTACAAACTTTGCACATTCTCGAGGTGGATAGGAACAATCTCCTTCATACAAGATCCTTCACGCGCACAAGGCTGACGTGGCAACATGATCTGTTCTTCGTTACAATGTTAACTCATCACACAAAGTCACTAGTTGAGCCACACAGGCTTGAAGCACTCCAACCGAAAACCCTGTAGTTGAGACTACCAACCGGTAGTCATACAATGCTTCCATGTGCCAGTTCCCATAACCATATGTCGGTTCACCTTGAACAAACACACCGCTTCACTTTGGCACAAATGCCGGTTCACAGTGTTATACTGGTTCTCTTCTCTTCATCATATTGACATCAATGACAACACACAATGTCATTATGTCCTCATACCGGTTCACATAATGCCAACATAATCCACACTTGCTTCACCCTCTCAGAATCAACTTATCCTCAACCTTAACCTTTCACAAGCTCTCAACAAAATAATCTAACCCACTTCCTTTCTAAAGACTTGAACAATCTATTTCTCGCGAATATGAAAAATGGATAATGCTAAAATAATGAGAAAATGATGAGTGAATGCGTGTGTACTCTCAAGGTAGAGAATCTACTCTATTTATATAATAATTTGAGAGACTTAATGCTACAATTATGCTTTCAAATCTGCCACCTTTCTCCCTTCTAATGCCACCACTTAGTGTATAATATTGACTAAGCCTAATCACAAGAATATAGGGCTTCAAAAATAGCTATAAAACTAACACAATAAGGTCCCATTTTATTCCACTAATTAATCACACCTAATTTTACTAATTCAAAATATGCTTTTCCATAATTTACTTCTTACCCAAGAAAATAGATTTCTAACTCTTATCAAATGATAAGAGTTTAATATAAGTACCACTTGCTAACATGGCAAGCAAAGTGGGTCAAATATTTTGACATATATTGATTAGTTTTTTGATCTCCTCCACACATAGAACATCCTCTTAGTGGCCTATTCCTTGATGCAGACTTTCGAAATTGGTGTTCATTCCTTCCAGAATTGTTGTTATTGTTTCCCCTACTATCCCTTCTTGATTTATTTTGATTATTATGGTATCCCTTGTCCCTTTTCATTTGAAAATCATTCCCATCACTTGACTTCTTAGAAGACTAATTATCTTATGACAATTTAAACTTTTTCCGATTCCTCTCCCGATAGTTTTTGATAGATTTAAGATTTTGTTCTTGCTTAATATATTTTTCGTACTCTAAGTCCATTGTGGTAGGACCATGTATATCTACCTCTCCTCTGATTTGAGCATTGAGATCCATGATGAACTTTCTTATGTGAAGCCATTTGTCCTTTTGGTACATGGGTACATACTTTAGAATTTAGGTGAATTTCTCCAGTACTCATTTACCGAGGAATCTCCTTGCCCTAGGTTTTGGAATCCAATCAACTTTTGATGATAGCAAAGTTGAGGTAGCCATCACTTTCAAAATATTTCCACAAATTCATTCTAAGTAAGACTTAAAGAACTTAAACCAAGCTCCATTTTATTATTCTTCCACCAATTGGGTGTTTCGCTAGCTAATTGATAAGCTCCCCAAACAACCTTAGTAACCTCAGATTAATTTCTAATCTCAAAGTACTTTTCCATTTCTATGAGCCATGCTTTAGCTGCATCCCCATCACAATGGGGTGTAACAAATGAAACCTGGCATTTACAAAGTACTACAAAGGATCTTGATCCAATAGACCCAAGATCCATACAGAATAAAAAAAAACCTCGACCATCCCACTCCAACATTCAACTTCCCCTTTTTCAAAATATTCTCTAGCAACAACCGCTCAGCTGATCGGGGCTTACCCTCAAGAAGGGGTCACTCCCAAACCACCAATCCATGGAGGAAATGTTAGGACCCAGAGGCAACTAAGAGACCGGGGGGGGGGGGGGGGGGGGGGGGTGAATCAGTTGTCTATTAATTTCAACCCAAATATAACTTGTCCAAACTTAGTGCATAATACCGATAAACCAAAGTTAATGTCGGTAGATAGTTCAGCAGTTAATAATAGTACCGGTAAAGTTAAATGCATGAAAAAAAAGACAAATGACATACACAACACATAACACAGTTATTTGTATATGGAAACCCTGTAAGGGGAAAAACCACGGTGGGAAACCTTACCCACAATCAGATGATACTACTGTAGATAGTATGTGTGTACAAATGGGGTCTGCACATGCAGAAAGGCCAACTGCCCAGAGCTCGCTGCTCAATCACAAAATAGGAGTCACACTACCTACAATTGGATGGTTAAATCCAATGATAATGTACTGCTCAAAATAGCATCTTCATATGTTGGATTCAGTACTGGTTAAGGTCTGATTGTCTTCTTCATACCTTCCTTGAATATTCAAATTATGTCTCTGTGTATAGCTCTACTTATATTTTCATATACCTTATTACAATTCCCCTCCTAAATCCTATTAATTCACAAATGAGATCTTACATATATATCAAAACCTAAGACCAAATGTGTAGGTCGGCTAACTAAGATATTACAATAAAATTAATTATAAATGAATCAATATGCGATGCATGATGTCAACTCAATGCATTTACAATAATAACCAATCAATAAAACATCTCCATAACATGTCGTGCTGATTTGGAATAGATAATGTTTGCCGGTCCATAACCTAGACCTATTTGCCGATAACAACAAATATCGAAACTCGATTGTACCAATAATCAAATCACCAAAACTAACTGTCCAAACAATGTATTCGACATAACCAAGTGATCTCTAGATGATAACAAATCATCCTCAGTGTCGGTGAACAATATAACCTATAATTTAACCAGATACCGGTGACTGTGCATAAGTCACTGAACATGCCGGTGAACATAACCAAAGATCTCCACAAGGATAAATGTTGATAAGTGTTGACATTAATGACAAAACCAATGAAACACATCCATAATACTAACAGGAAAACCTTGATGAGACATATTAAATGCCTTCGAATTCCTACCCAAAGAGGTCACCGCAAAATAGGACCAACACCCGTATTGGGAAAACTGAGACTCACCAAAATAATGTTGTTGGTTAGGGGAAAAGCCATGAGAATCCAAGTTTTTAGAAACCCTAGAATCCGTAACGATCTAGAACAGTTGCATCATGCTCAATCCTTCATTGAGGAAATGAAATATTTGAAAATATCATTAATTAATATTTGTAAGGTCCTCTACCCAATTTCAATTCATAAATCAAGTAATCAATTCAATAATCTCATTAATAAAATAGATAATCTTAAGTACATCACCATATGAGAAATATCTTAATACATGCTACATCATCACATGTCATTGTTGACATTTTTGATGTTTATGATGTGATTGTCATTGATGGACACACACTTGCATTGAGATCATTTTTTTATGTATGAGTTATGTTCAACTGGCAATTGTTCCAACTGGTATGATGCATTATAGTCCTTAGACTATTGGTGTTTTGCAGAAAGTGTTTACCGATCTGAAGCGGTATGAAGACCCCAAGCGGTTCGAGGATCTCAAGTGGTAGGAAGGACCAAAGTGACATAAAAAATATTTCCTAGTTTTCAATTTTGTCAAACTGGCAACCGGCATTTTTCTTGAACTGGTATTTTGTATGAACCGGTAATACTCTGTGATGAGTTACCAACTGACATTTTGTGATGAGTTACCATCCATCAATTGTTTGATGGTGTTGACACTTTAATGGTGCTTTTTGTGTCGTGTTACGAGATATGTCTAGATGCATTGAACCTAGGAAATTGTAATGTAATCCTATTGGACTGACATGAAATAAGATTCATTTATAAGGACATCATGTCTAGGGTTTTAGGTTGTTGATAATGTTGTTGTTGCAAAAAGTTAATGTTGCGGCTAGGGTTTAAGGTGGTTGAGGAGTTAGAGAGAGTATGAATGTGTAGAAGATTGAAGTAATGCTGGAATGCATTAGGAATGAGTTATCAAGTATCTAACCAAGCAGTCTGTGCTATTAGCTAGATCAATCACTTGTTTATTACTCACATCTTCGACAAGTCTGTAGCCCTTAACCGGTTAGGCCCAAAAGCCTTTTGTAAATCCTCTAACAAGGTGGTTCACATCTGTGGATCTAAAATCCTCTAGCAAGGTAGTCTTTAATTGGACTTATCTCCTAACAGGATCTGTTCTGGTAAAGAACATTGTAAGACCTTAACCGGCCTGACCTTAACCAGTCTGACCTTAACCGGTCTGGTTCCTATTCTGCAGATAGTTACTTGTGAGTTCCATCTCATCGTGGTTTTTTCCATTTGGGTTTCCACACCAAAATCTCTTGTGTTATGGTGTTTGTGCTTTTGTGGGTGAATGAATTATTAGATATTTGGTTTGCATGTGTGTTAACCAGTTTGTCTGCTAAGCTATTTTACCAGTTTACTATTAGCCTTGCAAAGTGTTTAAGTGCAAAGATTTTTGGCATACTAATTCACCCACCCCTCTTAGTATTCATCAATTGATATTAGAGCCAACCTTTCTATAAGTTTAACCACTTGGAAAGAGATATGGGGGAATACAAATTGAGGGAACTTACTCATCAGCTCACTCAGTCTGAGTAAGCCTATGATGATCTTATGGTCAAATACAAGGCATCTCAAGAAAAAAGGAGAGAACATGCAGAAAGGCTGATGGAGCTATCTGAAAATAGTTCCTCTGATGAGGCGAACATGGAAGCCTTGATTCAAGAAGTAGAAAAGCTGAATGAATCCAATTCCAATCTGAGAAAAGAATTGGAAGGACTGACTATTCAAATGTGCCAAGAGCTTGAGATTTGGAGGAAAGCTGAAGATCTGGTCAAAGACAAGGATCATGAAATCTCCAAGCTGAAGCAAGAGATCAGTGCCCTAACTGCTCAATTCCATGTGAGCAAAGTGGAAAAGGAAGACATGCAAGTAGAACTAAACATTGCCATCTTTGAGAATGAAAACCTGATGGAAACAAATGCTACTATTTCTAGAGAACTCTCTGAGTCAAAGGAAATACTTGCTAAGTTCAACAAGAGTACTGTCAAGCTAGAGAAAAAGCTTGAATCTGCCAAACTGGTCAAGAATACCAATGGACTTGGTTATTCCGGTCATGAGGAAGGTGAGACCTTTGGTACAAATCCTGGAACATCAAAGAAACAACCGACATCAAAGGATAAAGGTAAGCAAAAGTTTCAACCTGTTTGCTTTAACTATCTTAAAGAAGGACATACTGCAAATGTGTGTAGGAGTAAGGCTTACAACAATTTTTCTTATTTGCTAAATGATAAGCCTAGATCCTATAGATTAAAAGGTAACTGTTATGCATGCAACAAGTATGGGCATATAACATCTGAATGTAGGTCAATTATGAATAACATTGGTAGATATCCTCAGAGGACCTAAGGAGTTGGTCCTGAACCTTTTATGAACTGGAATTTCAACCGGTCTAGTGCCTTCAATCCTCAACCAAGAAGCGGTGGCTATCAAGTGGCAATAGGATGGAGAGAAAATTGTATGGTCTGTCATGGTCATGGTCACACTACTACAACAAGGAGAAGGAAGAATGGAAACATGAATAATGGACCTTGGAGAGCACTTGGATTGGTCTGCTATCACTACAACAAATTGGGTCACATTGCCAGATTCTGTAGATCAAGAAAGAATATATTTGATGATATACCGGTCACTCTGGAAGGAAACATTGATGTTGACACTGTTCAAGTTGACATGAACAAAACCTGGAAGAAGAAACCAATGGTGTTACAAGAGGAACCAGTTTCTACACCTAGTGTGGAAATCACGGAATCGATAAACTAAGCTTCATAAAAGCCTAGGGGGAGCAAATGGTGAAATGTTTTGAACCCCCAGTTTACATCGATAAAATACCTTAACTAGTATGTGATACCTATCAATAGGCAGAAGACCAGAAATGGTAAAAGGCAAATTAAGGTTTACGCCTTGATGGTGGAGCATTAATTGCAGTAGGTGAGGAATATGTTTAAATTTTTTTTTCAAATCATTTCTCACTATTAGTTTTCGAAGCAAAGGAGGTTTTCGAGTGCAGAGCGATGACAAAGCTATTTGTGCTGCGATTCTAAGAATTTAAGAAACCTTGAAGGAGATTCAAATTCAAATTGCAAACTGCTAAGTGAAGAACACAAAGTGGTGATTCTACAACCAACGAAGTGCGAGGTGGAGAAGAATCTAAAAGTCTTAAATTCACGTTTTTTGAAAGGTATTTTTCAAGTTTTCAGTTTCTATCATGGCTTCTGCATCCCATACTAGCTCTAGTACATCTGTAGATTTAGCAAGCTTTATTCAATGCAAGTCTAGATATAATGCCCTATCACAAGTTCCAGCTGGTGTAATAGTAGAAGAGGGAATCTCAGATTACATAGATTGTAAAATAGAAGACCTAGGGTCTCTAGCAATTCACTCGCAGCTAGGTTTGTTCTGTGGATAGGATAAAAAGATCAAACTGGAGTATAGTATCTTGGAGAAGAAGAAGCTCCACAATGCTGTTTATTTTTTGGAGGATTTCATAGATGATGACATTAGGATCATTTTGAGTAGAGTTCATGGTGACAAGATGTACCTGGAGATAACACATGATATAACACTACAAGTAATTCATGTCATCACTAGTTTCTGCAATATAGGGGAAGTGCCAGCCCTAAGGATGGTAAGCAAACTGAAATGTCCAAGCTCACTGATTCAGTGAGTGACTCATGAGGTATGACCATCAATTCTATCAAGGATGATCTGGTGAAATATGCATGTATGGTGATTGGATACCGGACGTTCTCAACCAACAGAATTAACTTTGTATCTATTGTAGCGGTAAATGCCGCTTACCGAATGATCAAGGAGGATGCATCATTTCACATATGCACCAGTATGCAAAGGCAACTCCTATTGAATCTGAAATCAATCAAACATGATAATGCATTGAGGTTCAATTTTGGACAACTATTGGTTGGGCTATTCTTTTACTTCCAAGGCTATTTTCCAGGAGTAGGTGATGTCCAGTGGTCTGTTGACCAATCGGTAATGAAGCAAATCAAGGAAAGAATTCAAGTAGTTGGAACCGGTTACTTTGAAGTTTTGAATAAGTATTTTGATGAGTTCAGATGCAAAATGAGTCAGAGGGTGAGAATATTTGGTGATATTGTCAAGAAATATGAAGATGATATATGTTTCAACATCAAAGTGGATCAATGCATAATGGAGGCTGTTGAGCCCAGACAAGAGGAAGTGGAGCCTATGGGCTATGAGGTAATGAATGATATGCTGTAAGGATATGCCTCTATCCTTATTGCCTCACCACTTGATCCAAAGGCAAAAAGAACCAGCACCTACCTAGAAAGGATAACACCGGTTGAGGAACCCTCAACAAAGAAAGGAAAAGAATATTCAGTAAAGAAGGCAAAATTAGTGCCTTCAGCATTGGCACCGGCAACTATAGCCAGTCCTGCAGTGACCAAGCGGTCACTGGCTAAAAAGAAACCTGAAGCGGCAACTGCTAAAGTGTTCAAGAGAAAGAGGAAGACAAGGAATACCTCTCCAGACTTAGAAGAAACTGTGTCTGAGGACAAACCAAAGAAGACACGTCAAGAAAAGAAAAAGACAAAGAATGAACCAACATCATCAGCACCGGTAAATATTGACATCTTCTCCTAAAAACCTTTCACACATTGTCAAAGAACTATCAAAAACATTAGGAGAAAAGTATTGAATGATTTAATTGATTGTTTTGATGACTTTAATGATGATGAAAAGCAAGCGGTTGAAAAAGAAATAATTTAGTATTTATGTGTTAATGACCAGTCGCCTTTAGAAATTAGATCTAAGACACCGGATTCTTTGTATAAATCCTTAGACAATAAATGGTGCATTGCTTTAGAGCAGGAACAGGAAATGAGAGAAAACATTTTTGCTAAACATTTTCCTGATGTATCAAATTTGAAACTGTTCGAAGTAATGAATAAATACAAAGGCCTCTTCTTCATCAGAAGAAGAAGACTTTTGTTTTTGGAAGGGAAGGGTAAAGAAGTGCTCAAGAATACACACACCCTTTCTCTTGAAGCTCTGAAGATGCATCGAGTGGCTGAGCAAGAACCGGTAATAACAAAACCGGATGAAGCGTTTGATGATGAAGGAAACCTGGTTGTTGAACCTATTGACACTATTGATGTCGATGCTCTGGATGGAGAAGATATTGCTCTGGGTACACCATCGGAAGCTATAGGCCAGAAGAAATAGGTAGAAAAGGAAGTAAAGCTAAAAGAAATAGAGGACAAAAAGAAGGAAGCAGAGAAGCAAGCAGAGGAGAAGAAAGATGAAGAGGAGAAGAAGAAGAAAGATGAAGAGGAGAAGAAGAAGAAGGATGAAGCAAAGAAGAAGAAAAAGGAAGAAGATGAGAAGAAATGGAAATAGGAAGAAAAGAGAAAAAAAGAAGAAAAGAAATGAAAAGAAGATGAAGAAGAGAAAAAGAAACAAGAAGATACAAGGAAGAAGAAAGAGGAAGAGGATGAGAAAAAGAGAAAGGAAGAAGAGAAGCGAAAGGAAGCAGTAAAGAAGAAGGAAGAGGAAGATAAGGAAGAGGAGAAGCAAAAGGAAATAGAGAAAAGGAAGAAGGAAGAGGAAGAGAAAGAAGAGGAAAAGAGAAGAGAAGCGGCAAAGAAGAAAACAAAGGTAGACAAGGTAGGAGAAGAGGCAAAAAGTACGCAGATGGAGACACCTAAGGCAACTGGTAGTCAAGCCAAACCGGATGACCTTACTAGTCCTATTGACCTCCAGTCTGCAAGTGAAATGGAGCTACTATAGAGCATCAAGGTTCCTCAAAAACACCTTGAGGTGTTTAGGAGAAAGAAGGAGGAAGATGTGATTCAAGCTGTGGTGGACACTCTTACCGGTTTGTTACCGATACAAACCTCCCTAGCACCGACTCATCATTGGCACAACTAAAGCTCTTGTGCACAGTAGTAGATGATCAAGTACAAAGCTTAGAAGAGATAGCAGAGGCAAATGCTAAGAAAGAGCATCAAAAGGCTCTAAATATTGCTCTGGTGAAGAAGTTAAATGGGCTTCGAACTGAACTCCAAAAAGCACAAAAAGATATAATGGACGCTCTGGATGAGGGGAATCTTCTACTCAGCAAGATTTTCCAACCCCATCTATTCTGTGATGATGTGCTTGCACAAAAGCAAAAGCTTCAATCTGACTTGCAGTCCTACATGAGCACATTCAAGCCGCCTTATGACTCCTTTACAACCTATGGGAAAATCTTTCATCGGTTTCACATCCAGACAACAAAAATGGAGCATGAGATCAACACCCGGTCTCAAGATTTGTAGGAGCTACAACTGGTTCTCCTCCCACATCTACAAATTCTTGAGAAGTGCTATCTAAATCTGAATGCCTTAACAATGACACAAGAGATGAGCACAATTGACACCATGGAAGAATAGGTCTCCCAGATGCAGACAGAGAAAGAAGTAGCCACCTCCCTACTTGAGTCCTAGTCTTTATCTATGAAACAATTCTTGCAAGACTTTAAATCTATTTTTGACAAGTTTTATTCCTTATTGTCATAAACTTTTATTATTTTAATACCAAATGGAAACAGGGGTTGTTCAGCTATACTTTGTCATTGTTGGCAAAGGGGGAGAAGTATTTTAAGAGGGAGAAGTATCTGGTATTTAAAATTTTGATGTATGCTTTGAATCTATATGTGCAAAATAGTTATACATTGTATTGTTAGAAGGATAGTGTATATGCTTAGGGGGAGCAATTTTGCTGATGGCATGATTTTGTTGTAAAACACTTAGATGTCAAAATTTTATTTTCCTAAGTGTTTCCATCAATGCCAAAGGGGGAGATTGTTGGCATTTTTGATGTTTATGATGTGATTGTCATTGATGAACACACACTTGCATTGAGATCATTTTTGTATGTATGAGTTATGCTCAATCGACAATTGTTCCAACCGGTATGATGCATTATATTCCTTAGACTATTGGTGTTTTGCAGAAAGTGTTTACCGATCTGAAGCGGTATGAAGACCCCAAGCGGTTCGAGGACCTCAAGTGGTATGAAGGACCAAAGCGACAGAACACATATTTCCTAGTCTTCAATTTTGTCAAACCAGCAACCAACATTTTGCTTGAACTAGTATTTTGTATGAACCGGTAATACTCTGTGATGAGTTACCAACTGACATTTTGTGATGAGTTACCATCCATCGATTGTTTGACAGTGCCGACACTTTAACGGTTATTTTTGTGTCATGTTACGAGATATGTCTAGATGCATTAAACCTAGGAAATTGTAATGTAATCCTATTGGACCAACCTGAAATAAGATTCCTTTATAAGGACATCATGTCTAGGGTTTTAGGTTGTTGATAATGTTGTTGTTGCAAAAAATTAATGTTGTGGCTAGGGTTTAAGGTGGTTGAGGAGTTAGAGAGAGTATGAATGTGTAGAAGACTAAAGTAATGCTAGAATGAATTAGGAATGAGCTATCAAGGATCTAACCAAGCAGTCTGTGCTATTAGCTAGATCAATCACTTATTGATTACTCACATCTTCGACAAGTTTGTAGCCCTTAACCAGGTAGGCCGAAAAGCCTTTTGTAAATCCTCTAACAAGGTGGTTCACATCTATGGATCTAAAATCCTCTAGCAAGGTAGTCTTTAATCAGACTTATCTCCTAATAAAGATTGAGATTCCTAATAGGACTTGTTCTGGTAAAGAACATTGTAAGACCTTAACCGGTCTAGTTTCTATTTTGCAGATAGTTACTTGTGAGTTCCATCTCACTGTGGTTTTTCCCATTTGGGTTTCTATGTCAAAATCTCTTGTGTTATGGTGTTTTTGGTTTTGTGGGTGAATGCATTATTAGCTATTTGGCTTGCATGTGTGTTAACCGGTTTGTCTGCTAAACTGTTTTACCAGTTTACTATTAGCCTTACAAAGTGTTTAAGTGCAAAGATTTTTGGCATACTAATTCACCCCCCCTCTTAGTATTCATCAGTCATAATATCAAAATCAAGAATCATAAGTACATGATTAAACATGGTACAATAATTGACTTAGGCAGTCCATCGCCAAGAAGCCAAATAATATAATAAAGAGTACAAGTAATATGTGTAAAACATTGGAATGCCCAATAGCCCAATCCAATAATCTTTCGCATGTTAGGTCCCAAGGACAACTGAGAGGGGGGAGGTGAATCAGTTGTCTGATAATTACAAACCAAAAGCAACTTAAACAAATTACTGCTTAGTACCGGTGAGACAGTCTATTATACCAGTGAACAGATTAACAGATGAATGCAATATCGGTAAAGATTTATGCATGAAAATAAAAGACAAAGTCATCCACAACACATAACACCAATGTTTGTACGTGGAAACCTTTTAAGGGGAAAAACCAATATGGGAAACCTTACCCACAATCAGATGATACTACTGTAGATAGTAAGTGTATATAAATGGGGTCTGCACATGCAAAAAGGCCAACCGCCTAGAGCTCACTACTCAATCACAAAATGGGAGTCACACTGAGTACAGTTGGATGGTTAAATCCAATAAGAATGTACTGCACAAAATAGCATCTTCATATGTTGGATTCAGTACCAGTGTAATGCTGATATGCTTTCACGAAAACCTAGCTTCACCTTCAAATGATGTCTGCATGTATAGCTCTACTTAATCTCACATATACCTTAACAAAAAACCTTCTTCGCATTCCACATTTGATCTTACAAATAAGATCTTACATTTATACCATAACCTAAGACCAATTTTAGTAGGTCAGCTCTACAAGATATTACAATAAAAACATTTTACAAACAATATAATATTTGATGCAATAACCGATTGAACATGTCGGCTTAATGCATTTACAACAATAATTAATCATCTCCATAGCATGCCATGTTCATCTAGAAAAGATAAACCTCTCGGTGTAACCCTAGAACTATTTGCCGGTAATAGCAAATATGCAACTATGAATATACCAATTAACAAAACTCTAGGACAAGATGTCCAAATGATGTCTTTGATATAGCCATGTGTTTTCCATATCATTCCAAGTGCCGGTGATCATTATATCTTGCCAGTGTACTAGATATCAGTGACTGTGCATGAGTCACTTGCTTGCCGGTGAATGTTGCTGATTCTCCAAAGTGCCAGAGTTGATAAGAGTTTAGTAGGTGTTGACATCAATGACAAAACCATACCAAAATACCAACAATCTCCCCCTTTGGTATTGATGGCAACACAAGATGGAAAAACCATTAAAGTGTCAAAATAGAAATGCCAAATACCAAAAACCAACAATCTCCAAAAAGATCATAAACAAAAATCAAAATACAGATACAGAGAGTAATAATCTCTCCTAAACAACAGTCTCTCCCCCTAGGAGCAACATGTGTTTTCCTTGTGTTTCTCAAAGTTTTTCCATACCAATCTCTCCCCCTTTGACATCAAATACCAAAGTACCAAGTTCATATACAAAATACCAACCAATTAAAATATACCAACTACTCCCCCTGAGAAGTAGCTTCCTCATGAAAGCTGGAGTAAGAATATATCTCTGTTAATTCTGTCGGTTGATGATAGACATCAACTCTCCAAGTATCTACTGGTGGGGGTATGATCCCAAGTTGTTCTCTAAGATATTCAAAAGTCTCCTTAGGCAAAGGTTTTGTAAAAATATCTGCAAGCTGTTCTTTAGTATTCACATAAGCCAGTTTTATTTCTTTTGCTTCAATTTTTTCCCTTAGAAAATTCAGTTTAATGGAAACATGTTTTGTTTTAGAATGTAATACCAGATTCTTAGATATATCAATTGTTGTAGTGTTATCACAATAGATAGTAATAGGTTCCTTGTATTTTACCTTTATGTGTTTCAACATTTGCTTAATCCATAGTACCTGTGTATAGTTAGTTGTTGCTGCAACATATTCTGATTCTGCTGTTGATAAAGATGTACAACTTAATTTCTTACTCAGCCAAGAAACTAGTCTATTTCCAAGAAAGAATGCTCTATCGGTGGTGCTTTTTCTATCATCCATATCTCCTACCCATTTTGCATCTGTGTATGCACATAATTCAAAGTTTTCATCTCTAGGATACCATAATCCAAGATTTATAGTGCCTTGTAAAACCAGAAAATCCTTTTTACTACTAATTCATGATTTTCTCTAGGATTACTTTGAAATTTTGAAACAATACATACTGCATTCATAATATTAGGTCTGGTTTGTGTCAAATATAGTAAACCTCCTATCATAGATTTGTAACTAGTTGGATTAACAGGTTTAGATTCATCCCTTTGTGATAATTTGTCATTTGTTGTCATAGGTGTGCTTACCAGTTTAGAGTTCTCCATCCCAAATTTCTTTAGTAACTCTTTTAAGTATTTGGATTGACTCAAGAATATACCTTTATCAGTCTGTGAAATCTGCAATCCTAAAAATAATTTTATTTCTCCAATCATAGACATTTCAAATTCTTGCTGCATTTTAATAGAAAATTCTTTACATAATCCATCTTCTCATCCAAAGATTATATCATCAACAAATACTTCTATAATAAAGATGTCATCATTAGTTACTTTATAATATAAATTGTTGTCTGTATTTCCTTTAGTAGAACCAATCTTTAAAAGATACTTATCCAATCTTGCATACCAAGCTCTTGGAGCTTGTTTTAGTCCATACAGAGCTTAAGCTGCAAACCATATCATTGTCATCTGTCAAAGAAAATCCATGAGGTTGTTCAATGTATACTTCTTTTTCAAGATCTCCATTCAAAAATGCACATTTAATATCCATTTGATAAACTTTGTAGTTCTTGTGTGCTGCAAAAGCCAAAAATAATCTGACTACCTCAATTCTAGCTACCGGTGCAAAGGTTTCATTGTAATCAACTCCTTCCTTTTGAGAATATCCCTTACACACTATTCTTGCTTTATTTCTGACAACCTTACCATCTTCATTGGGTTTGTTTCTAAATACCCATTTGGTTCCAATTACATTTTTATCTTTAGGCCGGGGAACTAATGTCCAAGTGTTGTTTTTCTCAATTTGTTCTAATTCTTCTTCTATAGCTTTAATCCAAAATTTATCTTCACATGCCTCATTAATAGATGATGGTTCAATTTGAGAAATAAGACATACCTCTTCATTTGCCAATCTTCCTCTTGTCATAACTCCTTTAAACTTGTTTCCAATTATCTGATCTTTAGAATGATTCAGTCTTACATATCGGGGTGTCTTGGTTTGTTGTTGTTCCTCAATTACTGTGGAATCCTCAGATGATATCGAGGTAACTAGATCTTCATTCTGTACCGGTGGATTTAGAGTAGGTTCATTTGTCAAAATTTGTATTGCCAGTTCAAAGTCTATATACCTTGAAGTTCTTCTAAATTGTTCATTAATCTTTACATTTGTACTTTCAACAATTTTCTGCCATCTTTTGTTGAAACATCTATATGTCTTGCTTTTAGATGAATAACCAAGAAATATTCCTTCATCACTTCTAGGATCAAATTTTCCAATATGCTAATCTCTTCTGATATAACATTTACTTCCAAAAATTCTGAAATACTTAAGAGTAGGAGTATTACCAAACCATAGTTCATGAGGGGTCTTACCGGTTTCACCTTTGATGTGAACTTTGTTAAATATATAGACTGTTGTACTGAGTGCTTCTCTCCAATATACATGTGTTAGGTTTTCTTCTAATAACATACTTCTTGTTGCATCCAAGATAGTTCTATTTTTCCTTTCAACAACTCCATTCTGCTGTGGTGTCTGAGGTGTTGATAGTTTTCTTCTGATTCCATTCACTTCACAGAATGTATTAAATTCCTTAGATGTAAATTCACCTCCTTGATCTGATCTTAAACATTTGATTTTCTTACCGGTTTCATTTTCTACCATTGCTTTGAACAGTTTGAACTTTCCAAGTGCTTCTGATTTTTCTCTAAGAAAAGTAACCCAACATATTCTAGAATAGTCATCAATAATTAGCATGAAATATCTATCACCTTGTAAGCTTTTAGTTCTAGTTGGACCACATAAATCAGTGTGAATCAAATCAAGAGCATTATTGGATTTTTCTAGAATACTTTTTAAACTAGCTCTAACTTGTTTTCCAAATTGACATTCCTTACATACTGTATTCTGAGGTTTGACAATTTTAGGTAAATCTCTAACTGCCTTAGTAGTACTAATCTTTACCATGCAATCAAAGTTTACATGATAGACTCTCTTATGCCATAGCCAACTTTCATCTATATGTGCAATCAGACATGTCTTTTCACTGTTATTCAAATGAAAGATATTACCTCTAGTTTGATTACCGGTTGCAATTTCCAAACCAGTTCTATTCATGATTTTGCATTTTCCATTTTTAAATTGTAATTGAAATCCTTTCTCAACTAATTGATCAACACTTAAAAGATTATGCTTTAATTCTTCAACATAGTAGACATTGTTAGTGTTATGCTTACCATCAAGAGATATTGTACCCTTACCTTTGATTGAATAAGCTTTGTCATCTCCAAATCTCACTAAGCCTCCATTGTATTCTTGAAAGTTCAAGAATTTACCTGTCTCCTGTCATATGATGTGAGCATCCTAAATCAATGTTCCATTCATCCTTTACTTCAACTTTAGGTAACAAGGCTTGTACTACTAGTTTAGCAGTAGGTGTCGGTTGATCTTCTATTATAGCAACAAAAACCCATCCATTATCTGTTGGATCCTCATCAGAATCATCAATCACACCTTCATCAACAATGTAACAAGATTTGTCTTTATTCTTCTTAAATCTGTATCTCTGATATTCAGGGTTAGGCTTGTATGTTCTTCTAACTTCTTTTCTTAGTCTAGCATGTGTATCAGGGCATCTTGAAGCCATATGACCAATCTTATTGTAGTTAAAACACTTAAAAGGTGCTTTACCTTTATACTTACTTCCAACTAGACCTTTGGGCATTTTCCTTGCAAATAGTGCTTCAAGTTCTTCAAGTTCTTCATTTTCTTTCCTACTTTCTTCAAGTTCTCTTGCATAAAAGGCTTTCCAATCAGATTTGTCAAATGATGGAGCAGATGATGTTGATGCTTTAAAGGCCAAATTTGTCTTTATAATAGCAACAGGACTAAATTCTTCAATTTGAAAAGCTGAAAGTTTCCCAATCAATGTATCCCTAGTAACTGATGTATTAGGCATTGTTCTTAACTCATTTATAGCAGTAACCTTCATTTTATATGCTAGTGGCAATCCTCTTAAAACTTTTGAAACAATTTCATCTTCACTTAAGGTTCCTCCACAACATTTAATACCTAAAACAATTTCATTTACTCTTTCCATAAAAGCAGAAATCCTTTCATCTTCTTCCATTTTCAGATGTTCATACCTGACTCGGAAGCTTTCAAGTTTTGCAATTTTGACTATGGAGTCTCCTTCATTCAGTGTTTCCAAATGATCCCAAATAGCTTTAGCAGTAGACCTATCTGATAGTCCCATGATTTGTTAATCTGATAATGCACTCAAAAGTGCTTCTCTTGCTTTGCAATCATTTTCTTCGTCTTTAGTCAAGTTAGCTAGACTAGGCTGACCTTGTACAGCAGCGGTATAACCATTCATTGTAACATCCCAGATGTCTTTTCCAATGTAATTTAGATGTGTCTCCATTCTGATCTTCCATATGCCATAGTTGGTTCCATCAAGTTTAGGACTGTCCTTCCTGAAATAATTAGTAGACATTGGATCTCCTCAAGCTGTTAAACTTCTGCAAAAGAGGACTAGGCTCTGATACCAATTGTTAGGTCCCGGGGACAACTGAGGGGGGGGGGGTGAATCAGTTGTCTGATAATTACAAACCAAAAACAACTTAAACAAATTACTGCTTAGTACCGATGAGACAGTCTGTTATACTGGTGAACGGATTAACAGATAAATGCAATACGGGTAAAGATTTATGCATGAAAATAAAAGACAAAGTCATCCACAACACATAACACCAATGTTTGTACGTGGAAACCCTGTAAGGGGAAAAACCACAGTGGGAAACCTTACCCACAATCAGATGATACTACTGCAGATAGTAAGTATACATAAATGGGGTCTGCACATGCAGAAAGGCCAACCGCCTAGAGCTCACTGCTCAATCACAAAATGGGAGTCACACTGAGTACAGTTGGATGGTTAAATCCAATAAGAATCTACTGCACAAAATAACATCTTCATATGCTGGATTCAGTACTGGTGTAATGCTGATATGCTTTCACAAAAACCTAGCTTCACCTTCAATTGATGTCTGCGTGTATAGCTCTACTTAATCTCGCATATACCTTCACAAAAAACCTTATTCTCATTCCATATCTGATCTTACAAATAAGATCTTACATTTATACCATAACCTAAGACCAATTTTAGTAGGTCGGCTCTACAAGATATTACAATAAAAATATTTTACAAACAATATAATATCCGATGCAATAACCGATTGAACATGTCGGCTTAATGCATTTACAACAATAATTAATCATCTCCATAGCGTGCCATGTTGATCTGGAAAAGATAAACTTGCCGGTGTAACCCTAGACCTATTTGCCGGTAACAACAAATATGCAACTACGAATATACCAATGAACAAAACTCTAGGCCAAGATGTCCAAATAATGTCTTCGACATAGCCATGTGTTTTCCATATCATTCCAAGTGTCGGTGATCATTATATCTTGCCGGTGTACCAGATACCGGTGACTGTGCTTGAGTCACTTGCTTGCTGGTGAATGTTGCTGATTCTCCAAAGTGCTAGAGTTGATAAGAGTTTAGTAGGTATTGACATCAATGACAAAACCATACCAAAATACCAACTTCGCAATCAAAGATGAAAACATGGTCAAGGTACTTTTTCCACCCATCCACGAAGCTTACGTTTCCCCAAAGAGTTCTTCCTAACATGAAGAACCACCAACCCTGCACAAGATGCTTAGCAAAAAGGAATTTGTGAACATGAGGGAATCTGGTGCATGTGTGATATTATCTACATGCATAATCCTATCATACAAGATCATGCTATGATCGAATATTGGGATATGGAAATGAGTAATATATATAAATTAATCCATCTATTTCAATGGTCTAAAGTAGCTTATCCAAGCATATACCGTATATGGTAAAATAAAAGTAGAACTGGAAAAAATTAGATTCTACACTCCTATAACCCCACATTCAACACCCAACCTAGAATGTAAACTTTCCAACAAACACTCATGAAGACAATCATAGTTTGCATGTATAATACGGAAATTTCGCATAGCTTGCAATACATATGAAGAAAAACATGCATTTATCATTCACTTGCATACATTATTAACTAGAGAAATTTACCAATTTTTGATCAAAGAAAACCTCATACAAATCATTTGCATGCATTGATTTTCCTATTTTTAGTATTTTTCTAATAAAATCCTAAAATATAATTGGCACGTAATCCAATGAAAAATAATCTATATTTGTAAATGAAGAAGCATACTATGTGTGTATATATGCACACATGAACACCAGGACTATAACCAAAAATAAAATAAAATTATACTTCCAAAACAATAGATATATTTTTTAGCCATTATATTATGCAAACAACAGGCATAAGCACAAAAACATTTTCAGATTTGCATATATTGCTGGGAAAATGGCGTCTCAACCTTGCATTTACATGAGGTTACTATTTATAGTAAGTTTTCATTTCAGCATGAAATGGTACAAAATTGTCCCCGAAGCTTTTGGTTGGCTAGATTAGCATTTGGGTAAAGTTTCGTCACAAGATCACAACTAGTTTTGAAGATATTAAAGTTTATGTTTTGGAGGGGTCCAATGAAAGGTTTAAACTTAATTTTGAGGAATTTAGAGGCCCTAAAAAACCTTGAAAAGTGGGCATAAAAAATTTAGCTACTTACTAGGTGATAAATCACTTTGTGAGCTTTCTAGTGCTTCAAACGGTTTGTCAATCGGACACACGGTTTGCAAGTTATGGCCTCTAGAAGTTTGTACTCCTGAAATAGGAAAAATAAGTTGTATCGGACACATAAATGAATTGTAAAAGGGAGAGGCACATGTTGATGTGTGTTTTAGCATGTCATAGGGCATCTAGATTAGAGATAAGGTTGTTGGAATTTTCATGAAGACTGTTAGCATTTGCTTGAAGATTGCATTAATGATATGTTATGTTGTCATTGATGTTAATTATCTGGTAATGATATTGCACATATTGTTGATATTGTCTTGCAACTGGTAGGAAGAGATTTGTGAAGGACGTTGTAAACCGGTATGTAAGTTTGTGAGTTGAACTGGTGTAAATGGTTAAACCCTCTCTATGTAATGTAACCGGTAAACCTTACCAGTTGTTTTTGTTAAACCCTAACCGATTAAGGTTGTTGAATTGGTTATGTTGGTTTATGATCTGATGTTGAGTGGTAATGATGGTGACACGTATGATCATTGTATGAAGACATGTTCAAAATGTTTTGGCACGTTTGTTTGTCTAGGAAATGAGTAAAATGTATTGCATCTAATGCAAAGCGCGCAATGAGTTACTGAGCTCAATGAAGCGGTAATCAAGGAGCGGTTGAGGTTTTCTTAACTGATGTGTAGAGATTGCTATGAAATCCAATGGTCATACTTGTACCGACTTGTTTGTAATCTCGATGAGAGAATTAGGTTTTTTTTGTGTTATCGACCTAATTGATTTGTATTTAAGGTCGATGAAGATGTTTTGTTAGTGTTGGAAAGAGTTGGCAGAAATCAGTTGAGTGTGTGGTTGCCAAACTGGATAAGGAGTCTGCAGTTTGAATAAAGGCAAATAGGAGCTTAAAATGATCTGATCAAGCAATTGTAGTGCTATTCAGACAAATCAAGTAAAATCCTGTTGTTCTCAACCAATTATAGCAAAATTGAAATCCCCTAACCAGGTAAGCTCTAACAAGCTTGGTTACTTATTAAATTCTCTAACAAGGTGATCCATTAGATTGGATTTTCAAATCCTCTACTTGAGGTTACTCCTTACAGGGTATTTGCTTTTGACAAGGCATTTGTAGTGAATCCCTTAACCGGGTGATTCCTAACAGGATCAGTTCTTAACATGAATTTTGTAAAAGCTTTAATAGGCTTGGCTCCTAACAGGGCGAACTTCAAAAGAGTTCAGATATTATCTTGTGAGTCCCATCTCACTGTGGTTTTTACCTATTTGGGTTTCCACATAAAAAATACTTGTGTCATGTGGTGAATGTTTTTATGGTTGATTTGATTAACTACTTAATTATTCTAATAAGGCATGATAACTGGAAGCTTTGTGAAATGGAATATGTTGACATATGATAAAGCATTTGGATGTTTACAAGTTTAATGTTGTTTACTGTTAAGTTGTTGTAACAGTCAACCAGATTTTCTTATGAGTATTTATAGTGGTATTTCATTCGATAAGTTTACCTTGTGTGATTGAGATTGAGATTGGGAAGTTTGTATCAGTTTTTCTATTTACTGATTCACCCCCCCCCTCTCAGTAATCTACCAGATACTTATTCTTTCATCTTACCATCAAAGGTCAGCCATACTTTATTGGATAGTTTCAACCCATGGTTTTGTAATACCATTTGATGGTTTCTTGTATTGTATCTCCTATATATGAGGTACGTGAGATAGAGGTTGGGTGTAAGAGTCTTATTACTATTGAGTTACCTTTGAATCTCTAATTAGTGGTACTCCTGCAAAGAGCTTGTTCTGCAAGTATATTACAATCTATTTTTGATTGTTGATTAATATATTTCGTGGCTTTTGGAGTGTGGGGTTTTTATCTCGAAAGGGTTTTCCCCACGTAAATCATTGTGTTGTGGTATGAGTGTTATTTATGAGTATATATGTCAAGTTTTTGTAACTATTGTGACGATCTGTAAAAGTTTTTGCATCACCCTCCTTTCAAGGTTAGTGTAGGAAGTTGTTCTGATACTTAACTTCTTTACAAGTGGTATCAGAGCTTGATCACCTTTGGTTTCAGTTGTGGGTTGTTGGGTTTTTTTGAATTAATTTAGGTTTGAGTGGGAGCTTGTGCAGAAGACACTTTTTGATCTTGTTGCAGGAATTTTAGATGGCAAGTTCGTAAGGACAAATAGAGGTGGAGAAATTTAATGAAACAAATTTTGAGATATGGAAGCCACGGATCATATTTTCATGTTCTAGGCGTGTTATTGTGCATTATTCCAGATTCCCAGTTCATTTGGGTTCTTTTTCGGTGAGTTGTTCCTTCTCGAGTAACTGTTTCTAGGTTTCAGAGCAGTTTTGAGTTTATCGTCTAAGTTGGAGAGTTCTTCTTTTCTGGAGCAATTTATTGGATTACAGATCAGTTTGACGCCACACTTGATATTCTTAGGCCCTTGGCCAGCCTTCCTTTATGGTCTGCACTTTCAGATTGTTCTTGGCGGATGAGATATTCACATTTTGGGGCCGACTTGTCTTACACGTTTCATTTTCCTCGGTTAATGTAATCTTTTGTGGCCGACCCAGATGTATTCCAGAGGATATATATTATTTTTTGTAGTCATTAGAGGACATCAATTAGACGAGGTTCTAGATTCAAGATTGGAGATCCAAATAACTTTGAGAGTTCCAGATGGATTGTAATCTGGCATGTTAGCCAACATGTAACTGGTTGAGTGTCGAATGTTCTATGTTGAATATATGGTGAAGCGGATGTTTGATTCTGTAATATTTCTATGTTTTTGTTGCTTCCATTATGTTACTCTTGCTGCATGATCTGGTCAGTTCTCTTTGAAAACCCACAAGACCATGGCTGCACTAGTGGCTCAGTATGATTTTATGGACTGAAAAGCCAAGGGTCTAATTAGAGTGTGCCTGGCACACTCTGTTTTGATCAGTGTCCATGAAGAAAACTCTACAAAGATGCTATGGACTAAGCTTGGTGAAATGTATCAAGCGAAATCTTTATTAAATAAGATTTTATTGAGGAAGAAATTGTATTCCTTGAAGATGGAAGAGGGTGGACGAATTACAGATTACCTGGAAGCATTCAATATGTTGGTGGCTCAATTAGTATCTATTGATGTTAAGATGAACGAAGAGGAGAAATTCCAGATCTTGCTTTGTTCTTTGCCCGATTCATGGGATTCTCTTGTTATGGCTATCAATAGTACTTCTATTGTTTTGAAGTTTGAAAATGTGGTGGGTGCCCTACTTGGTGAAGAGATGTGGAGGAAGGTATGCCTTAGTTCAAAGGAAGTCCTAATTGTTTTTGGAAAACCCAAGGAGAAAGGCAAGAAGAATGAGAAGCATGATAAGTCCAAATCAAGAGGGAGATCGAAATCTCTTGGAAAGTTATTTGTTGGAATTTTCATAAACTAGGCCACATCCGTAAGGACTACAAAGAAGAAAAGAAGAAGAAAAAGAAGAAGTTTGATTTTGATTCTAAGTTTGAGAAGGAAGATGGTGATGCATTTATTGTAGCTTTGGCAACTCATGCAGACAATGATGCCTAGTTAATTGACTCAGGTGCATCTTTTCATATGACTTCCAATAGAGATTGGTGTTTTGAATATGAAGAATTTAATGGAGGTAAGGTGTACTTGAGCGATGACTCACATTTGGACATTATTTTGTGAGGTAAAGTTAGGATCAGGTTTTCTGTTATCTGTGAGCAAACTGATAGATGAGGGTGTGCAGGTAGTCTTTTTTGAAGCAGGATGTAAGATGATTAAGGGTGCTATGGTAATTGTTAGAGGTGTTAGGTTCAACACTTTGTATAAGCTAGATGCATACACTATTGAGTGTAATAGCACTTATGTTGGCATTGACAAAATTAGTTAATCCAGAGAACCAATATATTAGCTGAGATTTTTCATTGATGTCTAACACTGATTGGTGGAGTGGTATCGGTGGAGTGGTGTATCTTAGTAGAAAAGGTGATGACTTGTAAACAACATGGAAGCAAAATAAGAGACATGTTATCAAGGTTCAATCAGCTCAAGGGAAGAAAGACTAAGCTAATCGGTCTTTCACTCAAGAAGATCGGTGTTGAGGTCAAATCAAGTAGGTCATTCTAATGATAAGAAAGTCACAAAAGGTGACTTAGGAAAGAAGGCTTGAGGTTGTATGAAAACCAAAATCTCATTCGGAAACAAGAGAAGAGGCTTGATGGAAGCATTACAAATCGACATCAAAGGATGAACCGATAATGAAGAGTGTAGTGGTATACCAGTGAAGAAGAAGGAAGATAGGTGGGCACCATAAATCTCGGAGCGGTGATTGGTTACATAGTTGTGATGGAAAAAGGTGAGTTGGTGAGTTTGTAGTAATGTGCAACTTAAGTTTGGTGAAGTCAACTTCAGTTATCATGCAGTTAAGCCATGATTACTTGTGGATTTTATGTTTTGCATTTAAAAGACTAAACTTGACCCAGAAGTCAATAATTTTGGGGAATACAGCAGGAGAATTGGTTGAGAAGTTGGTGGAATTGTTGTAGGGCATGTAGAGAAAGTAGATTTGAATTCAAAATCTACCAAAATCTATGATTGTATTGATTAACGAAACACTTGAAGGTGATGACATAGAATGTATAAAGTATTTTGAGTTCAATCAAAATGTTTTTGATCATAACATTTGCACAGAGAAAATCCTGTGAGAGGCAATCCAAAGTGGTGTGAGGCCCTACCCCGACTCAGTTTGACATTTTCAGTTATTTGCATATTGAGACTATTATGGATGCTTTATTTTATGTTTTATGGACTTAGAACTTATATGATTCCATGATTTGGATCACCTTGACATATGTTGATGCTTTATTTTATGCATGATGATTATGAAACTATATATATGTTGCTAGAATAGAATTATTTTGAAATGGTGAATATCATTATTGGAATTGCAGGACTTCTTTTTGATGATAGAAAAATGATGCTTATTTATGAATGGTTCAATTTTAGAAAATTATGTTAATTGCTTATGTGAAATTGAATTTGAACGAATGAGATATTGAATTATTGTTGCCAAATGTATGAGTGTTTGATGTGCAATGAAATCCATGTATTTGATTATGTATAATTGTGATTATTTGGAATTACTAATGTGTTAATTGAGATGCACAAGAAAATTATCCATGTGACCATGGAATTTATATGGAGAACCAAACCTAGACCAATGTGCGTTTGTTAAGCCGGGAGTTGTCTATTTGGAGAGACAACACCCCATTTGTAATGTATTTTATTTGTGAAGTGTATGATGCTTGAGTGTTAAAATTAATTTATATGTATATGTGTAATCCTACAAGAGACAAATTCCATGTGTGATTGTTATATTGTATTTTTATTGTGTCATTTGACACATGTGCTGATTAGTGTCATTGATTTTGACTTGTCTCTTCAAGGGAGTTTTGTTTCTACCAAAGTCATTCAAAAACATGAGTGTGGTCGCAAATTTGCCTTGGGTAGGGAGTCTTGGGAGTGGTCAACTCAAGTTTGACCCGTAGGTAAACTTCAGTTGGTATTCTAAAGGGTTAAATGGACTCCTAGGGTCAGTTTTAAGGCTTTTCCAAAGGTCCAAAGGGTATACCTATGGGTTAGGGGTATTTTGAAACATGTGGCTTCTCCCATGTGACTGTTTAGTCACCCCAAAAAGTGGTGTTTCCAAGGTGAACGAAAATTCAACTTAGAAAGTTCCTCCTAGGATGGACAACCTTCCCTTTTGATGTCAAACTCTCTTCCCCATCTTCTCTCACCTTTTTCCTTTCCAATTTTAGTAATGTGTAAGAGTTTGGGAAGGGCAACCAATGGGAACTCTCACCTCACCCAAGGGGTTGGGAAGTGTGTGAGAGGCCTTCTTAGGCAAGAATTGGAGACTTAGTGAGTAATCACCCACTCTCCATTTTTGGAGATTATGCTTTGTTTTGAAAAATTAGTAGTAGAATAGAATTTTTGGTGGAATTTGGAGAAAAGTTTGTGTGGAATTGGGCAGCTCATCCCCAACTTATTTTAGCATACCTATTGGCAGAATAAGGTTGGTTTTTATCTCCTCTTGTTTATGTTGTTTATGTTAGTATATGTTGTTTTGTTGAAGGAAAGAAATGCTTGTAGAGAAAGTGTTTTATGAAATTTTTGTTGAAGTAAAGAATGTGTAGTTTCATTTCTATGTGTCTTGTTTTGTGCTCTTGTTGTTTTTGGGAGTGTCCAAGATCTCCTACTCTTGGGAGGGTAGGATGATCTTGGGGTGGAAGGAGTATGACAGCCTTGGGTGAGAGGCTCTCCTTATGGAGAGTGATCTCAAGGGTGTCCTTTGTGACCCTTGTTACATAGCCTTGTGTATGCATTTGGGGGTCATAAGGGGAGTAAATATGGCCTTGAGCCTTTTGGGGGGCATAAGGTATGTGGAAGTATTTTTTGTTGCATTTGTATTGCCATGAGGTGGCTTGGGTTGTATTTCGGCTTGCAATCTCCCCATTGGTACTTGGTCCACTTCCACCTGTGGAAGAATCATCACGAATGTGGTGAAAGTGTAGCTTGGGATGGGAAATTGTATGTTGAGTGTCTTTCTATGTTTGTTGTGGAGTTTTCTTGTTTGTAACCTGTCTAGTGCTTGGTTCTCCAACCTCGGGGGTGGCTTCTAGTAAGCCTAGGCTGGGAGGTGAGCTCTCCATTGTCAAAGTTGTATTTTATTGCAGGTTGCTTGGGTTGGAAAAAGAAAGAAGGAAAAAGCTTGTTGTTGTTTTATGTTGAAGAAAAGTGTTGAAGAAAAAAAAAGAGAAAGGGAATAGATTCAATGTTGTAGTTCGTATAAAAAAAAAAGAGCTTTTGTTGTATTTACTTTCAAGAAAAGAAGTGTAGTATTGCATTCATGTTACCATGAAAAGAAAAACATTGTTGGGTTTCCCAACCCATTTGTACCCATGTTTATTTTGTATCTATATTTGCTATTGAAATGCACATTGTCTTTCCTTCTTTGGTAGTGTGCAAATGAAAGAAGCAATGTATTAGATTGTATGTATATCTTCTTGTTATACAAAAAAAAGAGAAGTAGATGCATTTTTATGAATTTTGCAAGTAAATGAAATTTATTACCACATGTTCTTTATGTTAATGCTCCTGTAAATTTAATTAAAAACAATCATCTATTTTCCCCATTTATTGCAGAAAACGAAACTTGTTATAGTAATTTATTCTTTTAAAAAAAAATACATTTAGCATTTAGTTTTAGTATTTTTGTTACAAAGAAAAAAAAAATACATATTAGTAAATCCTTTAAAAGCATTTTTTGGTTATACAAAATAATATTAAACTCACAAAAGTCTATATGAGTTATAGGTTTAAAAAAAAAGATCAAATAGCAAAATACACACATATATATATATATATATATATATATATATATATATATATATATATATATATATATATAAACATTTTATTTCTCTAACTATTATTCTGAAATTCGGTTATTAAACAAAAAGAAACAGTGATGTAAATTACAGAGCTAATAACACAAAATAAAAAAAGAGAAAACTGATATTACGCTAAGTCTTTCAAAATATATATATATATATATTCTTTTTATGAGAAATCTGCCAGTTTCCCAAAAATAAAACTATATACATATTTCCTTACAGACACACACAGATATATAAAAAAAACAAAGGAAAGGTATTTCGCATTTTTATATTATAAAAAAAAAACAAAAAAAAAACGGGGGTTTTAGTCACAGCCGAACCACTGTGATTTCCCACAGTGGACGGCGGGAACCGCCACTGTGAGAAACCACAGTGGTGGCGCGGGAGGCGCCCGACCACCACTGTGATTACCCACAGTGGGCGGCGCTCGACCGCACTGTGGGTAACCACAGTGGCGCCCGGGGGGAAACCCCCACCCACTGTTGTTCGCCGCCACTCAAACCTATGCTCGGCTCACTCCACTCACAGGGAAACAAAAAAGAAACCCTTCCGCCGCCTCCTCCCTTCGGCCTCGCCACGGGCTAGATGCTTGGCCGCCGCTCCTCCACCTGCGCACACACACTCACAAAATTAAGGAGACACACACCCAGCACACACACACAAAAAAAAGGGGAAATAAGAGATGTTAGCTAATTTGCCCTAACCCTAGTTTCGGGTTAGGGCAAACTCACATAGGGATTCAAAATAGGTATGTGTGTGTTAGGAGTGTATAGAAAGGGAGGTTGAATAATTTAATAAAAGGAAGACCCCACCTTCTTTTGGAAATATAATTATAAGTTTATGTATAAAGATATAGATAAATATATATATATGTATGTATGTGAGTATTTTTATATATATATGTGTGGTTTAATTTCGATATTCATTTGGGATCAAATAGTTAATTGTAAGAAAAATAAAATGTTGGAAATGGAGGATGCTGCGATGGGAGCGTTGGTCGGCGTCTGTATTCCGTCGCCGAGCTAGGGCAGTCGTGCCCTAGCTCCTTCTTGCTGTGTATGCATCTGCGTAGGGGTGGTGTTCGATCGCGTGTGTTGGGGGGGAGCCATTTTTTGCTGTCGTAGGTTCTGTTTCTTCTTTTTTGGCCGCCGATCTGTGCTGGGACGGGATTGTTTGGGCTGTGCATGCGTGCGGGAGTTGTGCGTCTGTGCTTGACGCATCTGGTCTCTCTTTTTCTGATTGCGGATTTGTGTAGCACCTGTGATTTGGTTGCAGCGCTGTTGTGACTGGTCGGGGCTGTGTTGGGCCCGGACGGATCCCATTGCTGTGGGGTGTCCAGGGCTGAGAGGGCTAATGGCCAAGGGGGAGCCGCCTAGGGCAGTGCCTGGTTCAAAATTTCAAGAAGTAGTGGGTATGAATTTGCCAGGTCAGGAAGCAAGGGTTTTTGAAAATGCCCTCTTCTCTCAGAATACAAGGGCTACGGATCCAGGCTCGCCTGTGGGATCTCGGATCACGAAGAATAACGGATGTCTTGAAAGGTGCAAAGATAGACCCAAATTGGTAATTCCCTTTGAAATGATTGCTGAAGATGTTGAATATTACTCTAAACATTCATTGTATTGCAAGTTCCTGGGTTTAAGAGTTTCTCTCCAATTTCTGGAAAACTGGGCTCAGAAAGTGTGGGAACCAGAGGGCGAAATGGAGGTTACGATGCTAGCAAATAATTTTTTCATGGTAACTTTTCTTTGTATGGCTGATCGGAATAGGGTTTTTGAGGGTGGACCCTATTTTTATAACTAGGTGGGGCTATTCATCAAACCATGGCATGCAGGATTTAATCCTTCTGAGGAGCTTCCAAATCGGGTTCCGGTGTGGGTTCGGTTACCTAGATTTCCTATAGAATGTTGTCGCGAGGATGTTCTCCATATGCTTGCATTGATGCTCGGGAAGCCGGTGGGTCCTTCATCACAAACCTTGGGTAAGAAAGTTATGACTTTTGCTCGAATTTGTGTGGAACTTGATTTGAGTAGACCACTGCCTGATGCGGTAGAGATGTGTGCGGGCTCACATTCCTGGGTGCAACAACTGGATTATGAGACCCTTCCTTTTCGATGCCGCCTTTGTCATGAATATGGCCATCTTGTGAGAAGATGCCCAAAGGCCAAGTCAGTGGAACAACAATTTTTGCCTCCTCCTCATGATATTCCTAGTGCGGACAAAGGGAAGAAGCCTGTTGTTGGGGAGGGCAAAGATGCTGAGGGCTTTGTTCAGGTTAAGGCTCGTAATCGGAACAGAGGCCAGAAGCGGATTCTAAGGGAGCGACAGGAAGAAGATACCTTTAACAGGTTCGAGATCTTGGATGAATTGGGTCAGCCAGAAGTTAATCCTGGATTAATTATTGACGATGAACATGCAGGGGATTCTAGAATGGGGACTATTTCTTCCATTCCTCCTGCTGATTCTCATGTGGAGCCTACCATGCCTATGGTCACGGATGGGCAAACAGGGGTTCAGATGATATTAGAGCCAAATGTTGAATTGGGACAAGGGCTAGAGAATGTTTCTATTCCTGCACGGACTGCAGCTCCAGAGTTGGATACGCGAGGTAAATCTTCTCCTCATTTGGGCATTCTTCAAAAAGATGGTAAGAAGGCGGTCTTAGAGAAAAATGTTAAAATGGGACGAAAGAACGACTTAGAAAAGATTAAGATGATTGGGGAGACATTGGTGGAGTCAGGTTCTATGAAGACCTTGGATTCCCACTTTTTGACTCCTTCGAAATGATAGTTATCTCATGGAATGTAAGGGGCTTGAACAGCGGCCCTAGACAAAAGGCTGTTTGGGAATTAGTTAGGAGTCATTCTCCTGATGTTCTCTTCCTTCAGGAGACTAAGGTTTTTGTGGAATGCATGATGAGTATTGCATGTAAGCTGTGGAGGAATGGTCTATGTCAGTGTATTGGAGCTCAGGGATCTTCGGGGGGTGTGGCATGTCTCTGGAACCCACGAAAGATCCAACCTGTGTCCTGGATTTCCTTTAAGTCCTCCTTATCCTTGGTTGCTCTGTGCACTGAGTCGGGGGAATCTGTTCTCTTTTCTAATGTCTACGCTCCTATTGACTTCCAAGGTAAGCTCCTTTCCTGGAATAATATTTTTTTGGTTCGTAGTTTATTTCCTTACTTGCCATGGATTGTTGCTGGGGACTTTAATGCTATTCTTGATCTAACGGAAAAACGAGGAGGTAATACAAGACTAGATCCTTCTTCTTTCTTGCTCCGAGTTAATATCTCAGCACTCAATCTCATGGATATCAAGCCTAGCAATGGCCGCTTCACTTGGAATAATAGAAGGGAGGGTGACAGGTGCATTGCTGAATGCTTAGACCGCTTCATGGTTTCCTATTTTTTGGTGGGTGGATTGTGGTCTTCCAGTTCTGAAATTTTGGATTGGAGAGGCTCGGATCATTGGCCAATAAAGGTTGTCATTTCTTCAGCTCATCTGCCTCAGAAGCCACCTTTTAAGTTCCAGCTTATGTGGCTTCGTGACCCGGACCTCTATGGTTGTGTTGTCGAATGGTGGCAGGTTGGCAGGCCGGCTTTTGGTACAACAATGTATGTTTTTGCTAAGCTTCTCCAGTATGTTAAGTATCAGCTCAAATGGTGGAATCGACAATGCTTCGAAAACATCTACCAGGCAAAACATGAAGCTCAAGTCGAGTTGAATGGCATTACCAGATTGATTAGGGAGGAGGGAGTGTTTGAGTACTTGTTGTGGGAAGAAGCCAGAGCTTTAAAAGCTTTGGAGGGATGGGAGTTGAGAGAGGAAATCTTTTGGAAACAGAAAGCTCGGATTGAGTGGCTTCAGGAGGGAGACAAGAACACTTCCTTCTTTTTCAATTCAGTGAAAGCCAGACAACATGGTAATGCTATTTCATCTTTGGTGACTGATAGAGGAGAGGTTATTTCTTCTACTCAGGGTATCGCTGATGAAGCAGTGCAGTATTTTGCTTCTTTATTTAGAGAGGAAGCACAGGGAGACTCTGTTGCAGAGGCCCAGGTCCTTTCCTGTATTCCTTCTTTGGATTCTTTGGAAATGAAACAACATCTTATGAGTGTCATAACTTTGGAGGAGTTAGAAAAAATAGTTTTCCAGATGAAAAAAGGTAAGGCTCCTGGACCAGACGGTTTCCCGATTGAGTTCTTCCAAGAATTTTGGGACATTATCAAGTTTGATTTATTGGCAGTTGTTCAAGAATCCCAGAAGAATAAGCAAATGCTCTGGGCCCTGAACTCTACCTTCTTGGCACTCATTCCCAAGGGGGAGGGGGCTGACTGGTTAAGTCAATTTCGCCCTATTTCTCTTTGCAACGTAACTTATAAAATTATATCTATGAAAGGTTGAAAAAGTTGCTTACTGTGCTAATCTCCGAAGAGAAAAGTGGCTTTGTGGAAGGTCGTCAGATTTTGGATGGGGTGGTGGTGGCTACTGAGACTATCCATTCCATGGCCAGCTCTAAAGCCAAAGCTATGTTCATCAAGCTAGATATGGCCAAGGCGTATGACAGAGTTCGTTGGTCCTTCCTGCAGAAGGTTTTGAGTGCCTTTGGTTTTGAGGAGGAATGGATTTGTTGGGTTATGAGTTGTGTGGGGTCGACTTCCTTCTCAGTTTTGATTAATGGGGAGCACTCCAACCTCTTTGGGGCCTCTCGGGGTTTACGGCAGGGTGACCCTCTTTCTCCTTACTTGTTTCTTCTTTTGGTGGAAGGTTTGGGTCGGTTGATTAAAAGGAATGTTGAAGGAGGATTTATTCAAGGCTGGCAGTGGGGAGGGGGTATTCCTGTTCAGTCTCACCTACAGTTTGTGGATGATACAGCTTTGATGGGTTTGGCTACTATTAGGGAGGCTTCTAACATGCACAGTGTGCTAGATGTCTACCTTGCTGCTTCTGGTCAGTTAATTAATGAGGGCAAGTCTTCAATTTTTTTCTTCAACACTCCGCCTTCAATTCAACGAAGAATTGCTCATATTCTCAGGTTTCAAATTGGAAGTCTTCCTTTGCTATACCTTGGGATCCCCATCTCTACTGGCAGGCAGTCTAGGGATTCCTGGCAGGTTATTCTGGATAAGTTCAATGTCAAAGTGAACCACTGGACTCATCGTTGGCTATCCTTTGCTGGTCGGGTCCAGTTACTTCAGTCTGTGGTGCAGGCTCTTCGTCTTTACAGATGTTTGATTCAGGTGGCGCCGATGAGATTTGTTAAGAGCCTTGATTCCTTAGCTAGATAGTTTTTATGGGCTGGTAATTTGTCATCAACTAAGTGGAGCCTTATTAAGTGGGAGACTGTTTGTAGTCCTAAAAGATTTGGTGGTCTTGGATTACGTCAATCATTGCTTTCTGGTACTGCTCTGGTAGCTAAATTGTATTGGCGATGGTGTGTGGAATAGGATCGGGTGTGGGCTAGGATCTTGTCTCACAAGTACTTTTTTGGGATCCCCCAGCGTGATATCCCTCGATATAGCTTGGCAGGGAAAGGCTCGACGATTTGGAATACTCTCAAGAAGGGGGCAGCGCTCATTAAGGGTGGTCTCTTCTGGATTTGTAAGAGTGGGACAGAGGCACAGTTCTAGCATGACTCCTGGGATGGCTACCCCCCCATAGTTTCCCAATATCCTCACTTGAGTATATTGGCCCAGAGGTTTTACGAAGCTGGTTGGACTAGGGTGTGTGACTTCAAGTCATTTTCCCTTCAAGGGCAGGTAGTGGAAGCAAGATGGAAGACTTCAAGGGAGTGGCCTATTCTTGGGTTGGAAGTTGAGTGTGCTGAGCTTCATAACATCCTTTTGGGTCGTAGCTGTAGTGCCCTGATGGATAGTGATGTGTTGGCCTGGTCCCCTAATCCCAAAGGTACATACACTGTGTCTTCTGGTTATCAGGCGCTGCTCTCTCAACAATTTGTTGGGGGGGAAGTCCATTGGTGGAAGAGAGTCTGGAATAATTTCTCTTGGCCAAAATGTAATTGCTTTTCTTCGACTTTGGCTTGGAATAGATGCTTGACCTGGGACAATATTCAGAAGAGGGGTTTTGCTGGCCCTTCAAGGTGTGTTCTATGTGGTGGGGGGGAGGAAGATTCTCCACATTTATTCTTTTGCTGCCCATTCACATTGCAACTATGGCACTTCTGGTGGGATGCCTGGAAGAGTCAGTGCTTTCATGCATCCTCCTTGGTTGAGTTTTGGATGAGACTGGGAAGGCCCCCTTCCTCGGCTCCCTTCTTGCAGGATGTCTGGTATGCTGGCCCTATCTTTTTGCTATGGCAAGTTTGGTTGGAAAGGAATCGTAGAATCTTTCGGGGTGAACAATTGGGGATTCAACAGGTTTGGACTAGAATTATGGGAATGGTCCAGGAAACTGTGACAGCTAAGAGTGAGATTATTTTGCCGATGGAGGAAGGCGATACGGAGATAGTTAATAGGTTTGGTAGATAGGGGATATCTCCAGCCTCAGCTTGCGCCAGGAGAGGTAGGCGTGTGAAACATAGAGTTCAAAGGATGGGGAAATGGCTCCCCCCTCCTGCTGGCTTTCTGAAAATTAACACGGATGGTTCTTCTAGGGGTAATCCTGGTCCAGCTGGGATTGGTGGGATTGGTAGGGATTCTTCTGGATCTGTGGTCTTTATCTTCTCGGCTAATGAGGGGGTGCAGACTGTTAATAGGATGGAAGGCTTGGCTATCCTATATGCTTTGAAGCGAGCTTATGCCCTAGGGTGGCGGAAGGTGATTTGTGAAGATGACTCTCAAATTCTGGTTAATTTGCTCCTTCAGAGGAAGATGTCTAAGGTTAGTTGGCAACTATCTGTGTTAGTACAACAGATATTACAGGTTAGCTCTGTAATGGATTCGGTGTCATTTACCCATATTCCAAGGGAATGGAATAGGGCAGCTGAGTGTTTGGCTAAATGGGCGTCAGAAGATGTTGATGGTCGGAGGATTGATGATTGGGAGCAGTTGCCCTATGAGCTATGTCAGGATTTGGAGAGGATTCTTGTTGAAGATGAAAGTGGTGTTGGGGAATAAAGTTCTCGTTCTTGTTCTTTCTGTAATCTCTTGTAGTTCTTGGGGCTTTGGCCCTTTGCTGTTTTGTACTCAGCTATTCTAAATTTCAATAAAGTTTTTACCCCTATTTTTCAAAAAAAAAAAATAGTTAATTGTAAAGCTAAGTAATGTTTTTTTTTAAATTATTGATAAATGTAGGAGCATTTTAATAAAGTAAAAAAAAAAAGAGAGAGATTTTATACTTTTGGGAGGGTAAACTCTAGAGGATTAAATTGACCATGTTGGCCCCCTCTATTCTGAGAATTATTGGGCTTGTTCAATTTAATGAATATTTGATTTAACAAATTTATTTAATCTAAGAGTTAGGATGAGTTAATATTTGACCCTAAGTAGTTAAGGAACTATAGAAAATTTTTAATTTATTTTAGAAATTTTATATTTAGTTTGGAATTTCTTGCTAGAGAATTTAACCATTTAATAGAAGATTAATGATCACTAGTTGGGGAAATAATAGCTCGTTTTTAACATAGATTATTATTGTCTCATTAATTTAGTTGCTTGGTTTATTTGAAACATAGTTAAGACCAAACTAAGTTGCATTAGTTTAATTAAGTCGTTAATTAGTTAAGTATTTTAAAAAAAAAAATTTTATTCCGTTTGTGCCCAAAAGTTGGGCATGACATTTTGGTATCAGAGCAAGGTTGCCAACACTAGGAACCTTATTCCATTACATTTCGCTATAATTATTTAATTAATTAAATTGTATTTATTTTTTTATTTTTAAATTAGCTAAAATATTTTCCCCTAAAATAGTTATTTATTTCATTTTATTTTATTTTCTTAAAGAGGATGCCTCCAACTACGCGACAAGCTCACAAACGTGGTAGAGGCCCTAGGCGTGAACGCATGGCACACGAAGAGGTCATTAGGGAGGAATCGGTTCAGGAAGTGAACCCAGCAGCTCCTCCCGAGCGATTAGTTGACCCAAATCGAGACATCTTGGTAGCTCTTCAGAACCTGATTGGCATAGTTCAGGATAGGCTTCCGGCAGTAGATCACAATGTTGAGAACCAGAACTCAGGAAGCCATAGAACAGTAGAATGGGAATGGAGTAGGAGCCCACCTCCTAATCCCATAAAGAGTCAGGCTGGGCATGAGCCCGAACCCATTCACCTACCAACACCGCCTCCAGCCGTAGCACTAGTGTATATTGAGAGGGCACGTCGGGATCCAGAGGATCTAATCAGAGAGGTTATGCGTCTTCAGCCACCATCTTTTGGGGGATCTACCGACGGGGTAGAGGCAGAGGCATGGCTTTTAAGCCTAGATAGGTGCTTTGCATTGCGCTCTTATGAGAGCAATCTAAAAGCACGTGCAGCGGTTCACCTATTGCGAGGAACAACCTCAACATGGTGGAGACAGGAAGAATATAAGTGTGGCTTAGAGATAGAGACCCTCACTTGGGATATTTTCACAGAGAGGTTCAGGGAGAGGTACTTATCAGAGCATTTCAGACAGCGTAGGGTGGATGAGTTTCATGACCTCCAGCAGAAGGGTCTTTCAGTGACACAGTACGAGAACAAGTTCTTTGAACTCTTACCTTATTTAGACTACCTGAAAGATGAAAAGCTTCTCGTCAACCGATTTATCAGAGGATTGAATTCTGGCATAGCGGGACCAGTGAGAATGGCCGCTCCAGGGAGCCTTCGGGTTGCCATGGAGAAGGCTTTGATAGCTGAGGAGATTCAGGTCAGACCACAGGACTCGAAGGATCGATTCCAAAACCATAACCCTACACCACAGACTTATGGGTTTTAGAAACCCCATTGGAAAGGTAACAACAGGCACTGATTGGGGCTCTCCAAACCTCCTCCTCCGCAGCAGTCACAGCAAAACCAGAGGCAAAGGCCTCCGCAGAGTCCGTAGGGCACGAAGCCCAAGCAGTGGCAGTCACAGGGTCAGAGGCGAGATCAGAGATCTCAGGCTCCTTACACACCTCCGGCGAGGACTCAACAATCCTCTAGAGGTGGGTACAGTGGTTCTAGTAGGACAGGAGGACAGTCTTTCTCCAGACCATAGGGAGTGCAGTTTCAGGCACGAGGCGCTTGCTTCACATGTGGAGCCATGGGACACATGGCGAGAGAGTGTCCTCAGGGTCAGATGGCAGGGAATCAGAGGATGGCAGCATCAGAGCTGACAGTTGGGGATATGGGTAAGTCCCATAGGGTCTTCGCAGTGGTTGACAACCGCCAGGCAGAGCATCAGGCCACAGTTATTGAGGTAGCAGGTATGGTCAGAGGTAGTAGTGTATCTATATTATTTGATTCAGGAGCTACTGATTCTTTTATATCTCCATTGGTTGTGGAGCGTTGCGGGCTAGTGGCAATTAGGCAAGAGGTCAGTTGGGAAGTGGAATTAGCTTCAGGGGCTAGAGTGTCAGTGGAATCAGAGGTTAAGGGTTGTCAGCTTCAGATTGGTAACACCACCACCTTAGTAGACCTTAGAGTTACACCACTCGGATCATATGGCATCGTACTTGGCATGGATTGGCTTTATGCCCACAGAGCCAAGATGGATTGTCGCCTAAAAAAGATCGAGTGCGAGGATGATCATGGCTCTCCAATAGTGATCACTGGAATTCAGAGGCCCGTGTCTCTTTGTATGATCTCCGCGATGCAGCTTAAGCGGAGCATGCAAAATGGATGTCAGTTATTTGCCATCACCATTAGTGATAGAGAAGAAGAAGAGGAAAAGGAACCATCTATTGACGACCATCCCATCCTTAAGGAATTTTTAGATGTATTTCCTTCAGAGTAACCTGGTATGCCGCCCCGTAGAGAGATTGATTTTCATATAGACCTTGTTCCAGGAGCTGAACCAATTTCAAGAGCACCATATAGAATGACCACAAATGAGCTTAATGAGCTCAAGTTACAGCTTGAGGAACTCCTAGAGAAGGGCCACATTCGCCCTAGTGTATCCCCTTGGGGTGCACCAGTCATATTAGTTCAATGATTTAAGCTAATGATAAAGAAAGTACTCTAAACATGCATATTTAGATTAATTTCTATCTAAAAGAGAGGCTAAAATGATGAGCATATATGAAATGAAAGCTTGAATTTATTTGAGCATAAGTATGATACTACAAACTTGGATTGATCAAAATGGAGGAATGAGAGCTCTATTTATAGCAAAAATAGGGCAATGGATGGCCAGGATTGAAAGATTCAATCAAGGGTTGAGTTTGAAAGTTGGGAATCCATGTTTACAATTTGCACCAATGAAATGGTGACAAATGTCAACATAGGGTTGGTTTGAGAGAAGGGGTTGGAGACATTAAATGCCTGAGAAGACCTCATGGTCATCTAGAGATAAGGGTTAAGCTTACCCATTGGATTAAGAGTTAATCCAAGGATAAACTCTTGTGCAAATGATTAAGAGATAATCATGGTCAAAGCATTAAAGGCTTGATGAGACCCTTGGGTTGGATGAAGGTTAAGTTAGGAAAAAAGTCTCTAACCATGTAAGAGGGTTGAATTAACCATTAATGGTTTGGGAGACTTTGGAAAATTAAGTGGTTGAAGACTTGAAGCCTTTAATGGTTATCAAAGACTTTAAGGTTTTGAGAAGTGATCTCCCCTTGCTTAGGGATGTGACAAAGTTTAGAAGATGGGTTAGGCTAATTGGAAGCGATTAGAAGAGTCTAGAAGAAATTAGGAAGGAGTTTAGGAAGGCAAGTGGGAGATGTAGGATTTTGCAAGTGGATGGAGGGATAATAGGATTTAATTGAAATAAAGTTAATTTAATTCAATTTGGTTGTTATTTGGGGAAATTAAATAAATTAGATTTATTCAATTTAGGACAACTATTTAATTAAATTTGAATTTAATTAAAAGTGGATAGGGGAGATTTAATTGAATAAAATGATTTATTCATTAAATGGGTATAGTGAATTTAATTGAGTAATTTACTTAATTAAATAGAGGAATGTGGGTAATTTAATTAAATTGGATTTAATTAAATAGAGAAATGAACATAAAATATTCATTTAGGAATATGGTCATTTTTATACGTCTACATTTTGCCCCTCTTTGAAGTGACGTGTGTGCACATGTTAATTCAAAGAAATGATGTGTCGTTGCGATTTATGATCAAATGAAATATTTGTATTTCTTTTATGATTTGCAAGTCATGCCCCAGATTTGATTTGATGCGTGATGCCCCCTCGGGAGATGAATCAATATTTCAAAAATTTTGATTTTTATTTGGTGATTTGTGTTTGGTGGGTATGATTTTGTCTATGTGAAATGTTTAAATTGATTCATCTCCCGATAATTTATAGATTTTAGGGTATAAGGGAGACCACGAGAAAATTACATACCAGGTTCCCTAACCCTAATTTCATTTTCCTCCTATAAAAGGGGAAAAGTGCTTTGGTTTGATTCATTTGTGCATTGTTGACTTTGGAGAAAGAGAATTTGGAGAGAAGAAAAAAATGCCTATTCTATAGTCCAGGCATCGTTTTGAGTGCGTTCGGAGATACCGGAGACCTACCGCATATGGACCACTAGTAAGTCAACACTTTTGACCCTTTTTTGATTTTTGATTTTGTCATTTTTGGATTTTTGAAGTTCGGTTTTAGCGTTTTAGCTCATCAAAGTTGCGATTTAGTGCATACAAAGATTTAGGTAGCGCACGAAGCTTGAATTTTAGGGCTGCATCCGAAATAAAATAGTGTAGCGCATAGAAAGTCTAAGTTAGCTCAGGGAGTGAAAATAGCACATGCCAAACGTAGGGTAGCGCATCGGGTTAACAAGATAGCACGTGAGTAAGACCTAGTGCATAGGGGACACAGGGGTTCGCATGGGTAAGGGGTTTTAGCGTGTAGGGTAGACCTAGTGCATAGGGTCAAATAGGTAGCATCAACGAGGTATAGGTTAGCGCATAGATAGGTTTTGGCGCATAGGGTGGGTTGGGTGGTACATGGGGGAAAAAGATTAGCATGTAGAGTCAGTCTAGTGCATAGGGTAAATAGATTAGCACATGGGAAAAACAACCTAGCCCATGGGTAGATTTAGCGCAGCGAGAATCTGTATTAGCGCATGCGGAAAATATTTTGCGAGATGAGGTGATTTGTGAATTTGTTGTGTTTTGATGTCATGGTTTTTATTGATTTGTCCAATATGAGTGCCGATATAACTTGTTTTTGATTTGCGACATTTCAAGTTATGCATAGATATTAATGTGTTGATTTGATCAAAGCATGATTTGTTTGTGTACTTTGTTTTCAAGTTCAAATGTGTGAAGCCTGATTTGTGTTACAAACTGATATGGGTTGGAAACTTGAGTTGTTTTACAATTTGATATGGGTGGGAAACTTGAGTTGTTTTACAAGATTATGTGATTTGGAGACTTGAGTTGTGTTACAAATTTTGATATGGTTTTTGATAACTTGAGTTGTGTTACAAGTTGATATGAAATGATAGGATGTTGAATTTGATGTAGATGAGCAAATTGCTTCATGTTGTTGATGTGAGTTGGATTTTGATATCTTTGTTTTGATGTGGAAACTGATATTGGACTTGTTTTGTTGGTTGACAAGAGCGATTGGGCGTGGTGCAGTCGCGGGTGTGATTTTCTAGGTCTTGGAATCTGATACCATGGTTGACACAGGCTGACCTCGATATGATTGAGAGATGTGGGTTGACGTGCCTGTTGGATATGCCTTGGTTCACTGTGAATCGGGGGCTACTTACAACGCTCACAGAGAGGTGGCACAGCAACACGAACACCTTTCACTTTGAGACGGGTGAGATGATAGTCACACAAGAGGACTGTTATAGGATTCTGTGCATACCAGTAGTAGGTGCACTACTACCATATGAGCAGTCAGAGGAGGGTGGCACAGAGGCACTTCATTGCATTTTTCATGATGAGACAGTCTGCGGATATGAGATCCCATGGTAGAAGTTCCTAGACCTGGATTATGCACCACTTCCATCAGTACTGGCAAGGTTTATTCGTGGATTCCTTTGTCCTGATCGTAGGTCAAAGGGATTCTCTATGGGATGGGGGCTGGTTTTAGAGGACATGGTTACACAAGGCCACAAGTTCACGTGGGGATCAGCTATGCTAGCTCATCTGTACAGGGACTTGCACGAGGTGGTATACCTAGGTTATGATAGTTTGTTAGCTGGCATGATGCTCTTACAGGTATGGTGCTGGGAGCACATTTCGGCTGCCAGACCATTAGCAGACAGAGATAGGCCCATTGGACATGCCTATGCTTATGGATACAGGGGTCTAGTTGTCCAGCGGAAGCTGGGAAAACTAGAACATTGGAGGAGGGTTTTGGATGATATCAATACGGTCACATGGCAATCGTGTACAGGGTGTGAGGTGTGCGCGAAGGACGGGCTGGAGATTCCCTACATGTTTATGATGAGATACCTGATTGGGAGGACCCCATTTGTTATTGAAAGGTTCATGGTGACTAGAGTTTTGAGACAATTTGGTTGACAATAGGGTATACCTTAGGGGGCCTATTTATATGCACAGCGGAGGTAGGACATATCCGATTGGGGCTCAACCATTGATAGCGTGGTGGCGGTGGAGGAGTTTGTTAGTTTGGTGGGCCAGATATGGGATTATGCTCTAGAGATTTTGGATGCGGGCATGACCGATGAGTTCACGAGATTGTTTTCCGCATGGGCAGTGGCCAGGATATTGGATCTCGAGGAGATGCGGTTGACATTCGATGATGATGATGAGGAGGGAGAGGGAGATGATGAGGATGATGGAGATGGTGGAGGAGGATGACAAGGGAGAGGAGTTAGAGGGAGGAGGGGAGATAGAGGGAGGAGAGGAGATAGAGGTTTTGAGAGAGCAGTCAGACGGGCAGTGATAGACAGGGGGAGAGGTGGATTGGCTATTGGAGCTGGTGGAGAGGGGAGGGTGGGGGAGGTTTGAGTTGCAATGGGGGGTACTGACGAGGTGATACGACCCGTGCAGAGGAGGAGGATGGATGTGCTCCCACCTCCAACACTGAGGACCAGAAGAGTTAGAGGGGATGTCCCTGCGCAGGTACCGCTATGGGTTCAGATCCCTACTCATGTTGAGGATGCACAGATTCAGACCTTACAGGTGACTATACAAAAGCTGTAGGCACAGGTTTTGAAATATCAGTGGGAGATTGCACAGTTGACCACTGAGTGGGACATAGAGATAGAGTGGAGGGGGCGAGTGTAGGAGCTTGCAGCTAGTGTGCAGAGAGCAGCGACGGGTGGTTTGATGAGAGACACCCTAAGATAGCTATCATTGAGAGCTCAGGAGGCGGAGTACTACTGGCGGTATTATGAGGTTGTGGTACCCAGGGATCATTGTGTACAGAGCTTCACACAGTCAAGATCTAGTCGATCTCAAGATACTGGGTCACGGTCTGAGAGCCGAGGTGTGACAGGGCCATCGAGACAAGATCCCCCTAAAGATCCAGGGGTGGGGACAGTTGGAGCCAGACCATCTCCGTCAGGGGATAGCCATACCTGAGAGACGTGGTCTCTGTTGTATTTTTGATCATTGTATTCTTTGTAGTGGACACTGAGATGATAGATTTTGTATATTTTGATAATTTTTGGAGATATATATATATACGGCATCATTATCTTTGATCATGTGGTGTGTTAAATGGATGCATGTGCTTTATGTGTTCTTTTCTTTATGTGATGATGATGCAATGCTTTAATATATGATATAATATATGATGTAGGATATATGATTTTATATGTTGTGAAATTTATCTTTGAGAAATGACATGTATGATTTTATATGCTGTGAAATGTATCTTTGAGATGTATGATAATGATATGTAACTAAGTGTAAAATGATATGCAACTGATTGTAAAATGATATGCAACTATATAACTATTTGTAAAATGATATGCAACTATGTTTATGGAGCATCCTCATTCTGCATTTGTCATCCTGATACAACCATATGTTGTTTGCTTTATTTGTAGGTATCATCATTGAGCATTGATTTGTTGAGGATATGTTGAAAATTTGTACAAGCATAATGGTATAATTAAACCATGATGACCTGAGAAAAATTTACATGATGTTTTGATTTTGCAAGATAGCACAAGTGTCAAGGTATAATTGAACCAGGATGACCTGAGTGCGGATTGCGTAAATAGACAAGATTAAATCATTTGTATGCATGAAGTGGAATCAGACCTTCAGTGATATTCGATGTATCACGTCTTGAGGCAAGTATTCACACAGTACAAATGATCACCTCCCAGATAGAAGACTAAGAAAATATTGGAAGTTCCCCATGATCTCTAGCTTTGAAGCATTTAGTGAGAAAAGGAAGAGAATCCAATAATTGAAAAAGTTCAAAATGCAAAACTAGTCAAGATTTTTATGCTATAATGCAACATTCAGTACTTCAGAAAATCATCCATCCTTGGTATTTCTGTGAATTTTTTTTGTTTTGTAAAAAGTTTTGATGTCTTGAATGTGTTGAAGTTTTGGACGATTTTAATGCCCCTAGCTGAGTGTGCCTCTTGATGTGAATATGTACAGTGATTTCCAAGCCATGGTGGAATGTGGGAAGAGGATATATATGGATAAACCAGGATAGTGACTATGCTAAGTATGTCCTGAATGGATATGTGCTAAGTGTCGGGTGATGGCCGATAGTGTTTTTAAGGATATGGATAAAATGGTATGGAGATAGATAGAGGAGCCGTTCTTTCATAAGAGCGCCTGTTTACTAGGTTTTCACCATTTGTTTTTATTGTACTTTGTTTTTTTGCTTTTTTTGGATTTTTTTTTATTTTTTTGCTTGTTTTGGCTTTTTCCGTGCACTAGGCTACTTAAGTGTAGTACTTCTTCAGATGGATGCTGTTAGTTGGTTCATCGAGCACATCTCCTTCTGAAGTTGTTAGCTGAGAGGCACCGGATCCATAGACTGATATGATGACATAGGGACCCAACCAGTTAGGTTAAAATTTCCCTTTCTTTTCTCAATCTTGGTGATTTCTTGGATTTTCTTTGAGGACTAGGTCACCAATTTTGAAGTTGCGAGGGATGACCTTGTGATTGTAGCTCCTGCACATGCATTGCTGATATGCTTTGAGATGAGTGTAAGCATGCTGGCATCTTTCATCTAGTAGTTCTAGTTCTTGCAATTGGTTGACTCGATACTCTTCATCTGGGATTAAACCTTTCAAAGAGACTCTAAGAGATGGGATTTCTACTTCCAAGGGTAAAATGGCTTCTGATCCATATACCAATGAGTATGGTGTTGCTCCTGTAGGTGTGCGGATGTTAGTTCTGTATGCCCAAAGTGCTGGATTGAGTTTGACGTGCCAATCTTTGCTGACATCATTCACCATTTTCTTTAGGATTTTCAGTATTGTCTTGTTAGATGCTTCTGCTTGACCATTTCCCTGTGGGTAGTATGGTGTAGAGAACCGATGCTGGATTTTGAATTTTTCACATAGTTCTCGTACATCTTGGTTTTTGAAAGGCCGTCCATTATCTGTGATGATTGAACTTGGAATACCATATCTGCAAATTAGATAATTTAGGATAAAAGAGGCAATTTGTTTCCAGGTTACTGTGGTCATGGGGACTACTTCTATCCACTTGGTAAAGTATTCTGTTGCAGTTATAATGAACTTCTGTCCATTTGAAGATGAAGGATGAATTTTACTGACCAAGTCTAGTCCCCACTGACAAAAGGGCCACGATGTTGTAAATGGATGCAGTTCCTATGCTGGTGCATCTATCAGATTACCATGCATCTGACATTTAGGACATTTCTTGGCAAAGTGATATGAGTCTTTCTCCATTGTAGGCCAGTAGTATCCCATCCTTAGAAGCTTTTTAGCAAGAGTAGTACCACTTGAATGTGTGCCACAAATACCTTCGTGAAGCTCGTGTAAAGCAGAATCTAAATCATTACGATCAAGGCAACGAAGAATAGTATCATCTAGACCTCGACGATACAAAGTATCAGTGGTAAGGGTATAATAGGCAGCTTGCCGGATAAAGTTACGTTTTTGGTTACGAGATTGGTCAATTGGTAAGATATCATTCTTGAGGTAATCGTATATTGGTCCATATAATGGAGAATCTAAACCAGTCAAGGCATAGATAACATGGGATTCAAAGTGGTCATAAGTTGGGGAGAACAGTTGCTCTACCAGGAACTCGTAACGACTCTATTGCTCTGGAATTTGTAGTAATGAAGCAATAGTAGCCATTGCATTAGCTGCTTTGTTGTTCAACCTTGGTATTTGCTCAAAGGTGATGTGCACAAAATACTGTTTGAAGTCATCCACCATTTGCTTGTAGGGTAGTAGCTTGTCATCCTTTGTTTGATAGTTGTTGTTGATTTGATTGATGACTAGTTGTGACTCTCCATAGACCTTTAACTCTGTGATTTTCCATTCTATAGCCATTTTGATGCCTATAACCAATGTCTCATATTCAGCCACATTATTTGTGCATGGGAACATAAGCTTATATGATCTTGGTATAGTGTGTCCTTCAAGAGTGATGAATAGAATGCCAGCACCTAAACCATGTTGTGTGTAGGATCCGTCAAAGTATAGGGTCCATTGTTTGATAGAAAGAGCAAGAACGTCCCTATCTGGAAATTCAATCTCCATGGTTTGTTTTCTTGGTGGCAGTGCTTTAGCCAGCTGATCTGCAATTGCTTGTCCTTTGATGGTGCTTCTTTCTGTGTATTGAATATCAAATTCACTAAGAATCATGACCCATTTAGCCAATCCGCCTGTAAGAGCTGCCTTGCTGAGTAGATATTTGAGAGGATCAATTTTTGCCACTAGCTTAATTGTGTGTGCCAGCATATAATGTTGGAACTTCTGAGATGCGAAGACCACTGTTAGGCAAGCCTTTTCAATGAATGTATAGTTGAGTTCATAGCCATTCAATGTCCTACTGATATAGTATATGGCTCATTCTTTCCCTTGTTGATCTTCTTGTGCCAATAGTGCCCCCAGCGATATATCTGTTGTTGAGATATATAGGATAAGTGGCTTTCCTGTGACTGGTGGTACTAGAACTGGTGGATTCATTAGGTACTATTTGATTTGATAAAAAGATTCTGCACACTTGGTCTCCCATTTGAATGGTACATTTTTGTGTAGTAAATGGTTAAATGGTAGACTTTTATCTGCTAGCTGAGTGATGAACCACCTGATTGATTGAAGTCATCCTTGTAGAGATCTGAGTTGACTGATATTCTTTGGTGGTGGCATGTCCATAATGACTTGTACCTTTGCTGGATCTACTTCGATACCTTTAGCTGAGACTATGTAACCTAGTAACATGCTTGATGTGACCCCGAAGACACACTTCTTAGGGTTGAGCCTGACTTGGAATTTCTCCAATCGAGTAAAGATCTTTGTTAGGATGTTGAGATGTTCTTCTCTGGTGAAGGATTTAGCTAGTAAATCATCCACATAGTCTTCCATGAAGGTATGCATCATGTCATGGAATATTGTTGTCATTGCTCTTTGATAAGTGGCCCCTGCATTCTTTAAGCCAAAAGGCATAACATTCCAATAGTACGTTCCCCAAGGATAGGTGAACACAGTTTTATCTTGATCTTCTGGGGCTATTTTGATTTGATTATAGCCTGAGAAACCATCCATTAGTGATAGCATTGCATGGCCTACTGTGAGATCTACAATTATGTCGATACTGGGCAGAGGAAAGTTGTCTTTTGGAAAAGCTTTGTTGACATCTTTGAAGTCAGTGCATATTCTGATACTACAATTTGGTTTTAATACTGGAACGATGTTGGAAATCCATTCTGCATAGTCAATGGGTCGGATGAATCCAACATCTAATAGTTTCTTTAGATCAGTTTTGACCATGAGTGCTACCTATGGATTCATCTTTCATAGCTTTTGCTTGACTGGTTTAACTCCTGAAGAGATGGACAAGTGATGCATGATCAAGTGTGGATCGACTCCGGGCATATCGGCATATGACCAAACAAAGTTAAATTACTGTTCTTTAAAGAAAATGATGAATGCTGATCTTTCCTCCTTTGTCAGACATTCTGCAAGGTGTATGTTTTTGACTTCTTCTGTGGTACCAATGTTGATTGATTGAGTGGGCTCAATCGGTATGGGTGATTGCTCATGAAAGTGTTCAAGAAGAGTGTCAAGTCTCCCATCGTTAGGTGCCTTAAAAAGGTTTTCACCCTCAGATGCGTCCTTTATTTTTACTTTTTTGTGATCTAGAGCTGCCATTGTTTGGTTTTCAGCATTAGATCTTTCATTTGTTTTATTCTTGCGACTGAGAGACTTGGCACTCCCTGATTGACAGACATCGTTACTGTAAAGCGGAAAATCGTGATCGAACCCTAGTTGCTCTCCCCTCTTCCAACTCCAAGGAGAGAGAAGGGAGATTCACTAGGGTTGATGGTTTTCACTTAGGGGAGAGACTTTACATTCAAAAGAGGGGTTGAAACCCACAAGATCCAATCCCACGCAATGCAAGATTGGATGCTAAATGAGTTTCAAGGGTTATGACAGCAAGGCTACCCTCTTTTGTAAAGAATGTGCATAGACGAATTAAGCTAGGAATGCATAGAAAGTGACAAAGATTCGCTTATAAACTAAGATAGGAATACAGTATGAAGCTGCGGACCTGGAATTAGTAGTAAAATGTCGATACGGCGCTGTCCTGCAAATTTGAGCAAAAGTTGTCGGGACGATGGCGCCCGGCACCACGGTCCTCCGAAAAATCCGCGAAACAAAGGGGGATCTATTCGTCTCTGCACAAGGATTCCAGATCTTCAATTTCAGCCGCGTACCTGCAACCTACACACAAAAAAAGCGAAGACGATTGGGGGGTTAGGGATTAGGGGTTTGCCTTTAGGTCAAACCCCGGTTTTGGAATTAACCAAGAAATGAGCAAGAGCTGTAAATGTAAATGACTGTAAAACAAGTACTAATACCTTGTTCTAAGGATGTTTGTATCCTTATGTGTGAAGGTTTAGATGTTGTATGTTGTATGTTGTAGTAGTATGTGATCTCCTCTTCAATGGTTGAATCCTTGTCTTGAATGCAACACTTAGCCTTGAATGGAGACTTGAAATGATCAATTGCTTGAAGGAATGCTTGAATGCTTGAATGCTTGAGTATAGTTTCCATGCCTTTTTCCTCATATGACCTTCTTCCCCAAATGGGAGAGGCAAATGTAGTTTATATACTTGTCAATTAGGGCTGATAGACTGATTTTCCCGACCTTAGGCCGACCAGGAAAGTTTATTTTCCAAATTGCAAACAAAAAGACCCGAAGTCCAAAGGAGACCGGGCCCAAAATAGGACCTAGGGACCAGGGCGCTGGGCGCTCTGGTCCCACCTCCCGGGACAGCAAGGTGCAAGGAGGTTCAGGCCAGGGTACTTGAAAAATGCAGTTTTTAGTGTCATAATTAGGTTTCGGGGTCTCCATTCAGGTTGCATGTTGCGTCGCCATCGTGAAGACCGAAATGCAGTCGAAATTGCAAGTGTCGCAATTTTAGGATGCTACATTTAGCCCCCACTTTAGCGGGAGTATGTATGCTCATACTTCCAGTAAAGTACAAGGAAACAACATTGAAAGACTTTCACCATGTCAAGGAGGCAAGACACACCAAGCCCCCAGTGGACTAAGGATCTTACGACTTCGATTGACAAAGTAAAAGGGAAGATCACGAGGGAGAACCATGACTGTCAGTAGTAAGCTTCCCTCACTATGAGTCATGCAAGAAAGATATCAAGAATTTTCAAGGCAAAGCTAAATTTGTCAAGAAATTCTCAAGTATCTTGAAAAGATATGAATGGGATGTATGCCCCCCTACGTTAAAGCGATCGCACACGCCTCACCGGGGGTGATTGTTTTAACGTAGTGATACACATAAGAATGAGAAAGGAAAGGAGCACGTTATCGCAAGGATTTAGCCCCCAAGTGTGAGATAAGCCCAAGGATAATAGACACAAAACACAAAGCATGAGGTGACTTCGCTTTCCTTGGGGTCAGTATGCTGTATGATAAGTCATGTATATATCATATGTATGTATGCATAATTATTCTTCATTCCTCAATCAAGGAAGGTCACCTAGAAGAAGGGAACACATGTGTCTTTTGAGTCAACATGAGAGAGATCGAGAGATCTCAATGCTTTGCATCGTCCTCAAGTAGACAACACTAAGGACAACAAATAGAAGAATGAGAGTAACATATAGAAGAAGTAACAAAAGAGAGGGGGAGAGAATCTGCTATGCTAATGTAACTAGTCTAGCACGTCATCTACCCCCCGATCTTGCTGATCAATGTTTCGGGAAGGCAGGGAACACGCTAGAGGAGGAACATTCAACACAGCAGATGGAGCTATCACAAGATCCAAACAAGGGCTATGTTCATGTTCCGAGCCACGTTGTTCTTGTTTAGGAGCTAGGATAAGTGCTTTAGAAAATTCAGTAGATAAATGGTTATCAATATCAACAAGTTCATATTCACTATCAGAATGAACAGGAGTAACATTTTCATCATGAATAACATTTTCATCTATATCATCATCAAGATTTATAAAAATAGGATCTTTAACTCGCACAGGATCAAGACCATCATGCATCTTATGTTTAGGAGATTTAGGCTCAATGTCCGGCTGAGGAGAAAATGGAATAATGCTTGTTGAAGGTGTTTTTGGAGATTTTAAAGTTTGAGAAGCAGCTGCTTGAGCCCTAAGACGACGCTTTCGTCGACGTTCACGTGCAGAATGATTTCGTCTAGTCTTAGTAGGAAGTGAAGAAGATTGAGGAGGAGGAATGTTCTCATCCCTATCACTTGGGTGTTTAGGTTGTGGTCTCTTAGGCTGGATAATAGGAGAAGAAGAAGGTCTCTTCTCTCTATAAAAGGAAGGAGGAGGAACTGCTCCATATAAGGGAGGAATATTTGGTTTAGGAAGGAGATCAAGTCCATCATGACGAGGAGGGATAGGTCTACTTTTAGGAAGTTTATTAGATATAGACATAGTCACATCCATAGGGATGGGTTGGGAATCTTCTCGGGGAAAGACATTAGTTTTATCTTTCAAAGGAAGAACTTCCTTCTCAAGAATGATAGGAATGTCAAGTTTAGGTGTTCTAGGTTCACTTAAAGATAGGATCATATCTGTTTTCCACTTTTGATAAGATTTGAAAAGATGATCACTTCGCGGAGGAAGGGATTGGAATTGTTTAGGCCAAAAGTAATCAAGAGGAACACTAGAGGTTCTTTCAGCTGGTTTAAAGAGGCTATGATTGACAGTAACAACTTCACCATTATGGGGAAATTTCAAACACTTATGAATAGGAGAAGCAATAGCTTTCATGGAAGATAGCCAAGGATAGCCAAGCTTCACACGAAATTGTTCGGAAGATGGAATAATAGCAAAGTTCACATCAAGGGATTTGTTATGGACCTCGATAGGTAATGTAATAGAACCAATTGCAGGAGAAGAAAATGCATCAAATAGTTTCACAATCACATCTGTTTTGTCATAAATCACTTGATTCAATTGCAAATTAAAAAGAAATTCTTCAGTAATGATATTAACCATGCACGAAGGATCAATAAGCGCTCCACGGCAAGGTGTATTCTTGACTTTTGCAACTATGTATAAAGGACCATCAGGTGCCCTAATGGTTTCACTAGAATCAAATGTGATGGAAGGTTCTTTAGGGTTTTCTTGCTGCTCTACAAAGTTAATCACATTTGGAGTCATAGACACAAGACCATCAGATGAAAGAGAGGAATCATTAGTCTCAATCGCATTAGAGGTATGAGAAGGTAATGGATCAGTGAAAATCTGAAGATTTTGATTAGGAGGAGCTATAGATGTATTGCCTTTATCATTCACTCCAGAAACAGAGATAGTATTATTATCAATCAAATCTTGAATTTTACCCTTTAAAGAAAAACATTTTTCAGTATCATGCCCAGGCTGACGATGAAATTGACAAAAAGATTTGTTATCAAAATAAGGTGAAGTAATCTTTGCAGGATCAATTTGCCTTATAGGAGGAAGAGTAAGCACATTTTGTTCCAATAACTTATTCATAATACTATGCAATGATTCATTCAAAGGAGTATACTTTCTTTCTTTCTTGAAAAATTTAGAAATAGGAGGCACACCTGATGCTGCATTCACATTGTTGTTGATGATGTTTTCATTGAATTTGATGGAATCTCTATTCGGTTTAAACTTCCCAAATGGTTGTTGACTGCTATCACCCTTATCACTCGGAGCCATAGGATGTGATTGTTCCATTTGACTCACAGTCAGTTGATAATTGTGAAGAGTGGCACACAACTGTTGGAAATAAGTAAACTCAGAAAACAGAAGTTTGTCTCGAATATCTTTTTGTAAATTAGAAATAAAGATTCTTTGAATATCATTGTCAGGCACTGGAAAAGAAATTTGAGCATACAAATGCTTATATCTACCAATGAAATCAGTCACTTTTTCTTTAACACCTTGTTTACAATGCATTAAATCAATCAAAGTAACTTTAGGACTTATATTGTTTTGAAATTGTTGAATGAAAGCATTTGCAAGTTGTTCGAAAGAAGTAATAGAATAAGAAGGCAACGAGCAATACCATTGTAGGGCTTTGTCTCTTAATGTTCTAGTAAACAGTTTTGCAAGCAACCTTTGGTCATAAGCAAAATCAGTACATATTGTTTGAAAAGTCCTAACATGTGTTAGAGGATCACCTTTATCATTATAAAGTTCCAAATGCGGGATTTCAACATGTTTAGGGGGAATAGCTCGGACAATGTCAAGAGAAAGTGGGCTCGCAACATCAAATGTGGGCACACTAAACTTAGATTGGTTCATAGAGGCAATTTGTTGCTGTAAAGAAGAGACAGTTTGTGCAAGATTGTTAATGGTCGCTTCAGTTGAAGAGTTCATATTAGATGTGTTAGATTGAGATGGAGGTGTTATGTTATTGAAAGAAGGTAAAGAGTAAGGTGGTGGGACTCTATGATAGTCAATAGCTCGGACAATGTCAAGAGAAAGTGGGCTCGCAACATCAAATGTGGGCACACTAAACTTAGATTGATTCATAGAGGCAATTTGTTGTTGTAAAGAAGAGACAGTTTGTGCAAGATTGTTAATGGTCGCTTCAGTCGAAGAGTTCATATTAGACGTGTTAGATTGAGATGGAGGTGTTATGTTATTGAAAGAAGGCAAAGAGTAAGGTGGTGGGACCCTATGATAATTAGTCATAGGAGATGATTGGATAGGAGGAACACTACAAGGAGGAATGGAATGGTTAAATGAATTGCCCCCTTGCGTCATGTTCATTTGTGAAGATGTAATAGGAACACTCATTGAAGGAGTGAATGAAGAAGTCAGATTGAATGAAGGAAGAGGGTTAATTGAAAAGGAAGGATTGCCCCCATGACTAGTGATCACAGGAGGAATGTCTTGTGTAGAAGTAGCCATTATGTTTGATGTAAAGGTAGGTATGCTAGCAATAGATGTCATCAAAGGAATAGAATGATTGACTTGAGTAGGAGGTTGTGTATAACCTAAAGTTTCGGCACAACTCTTCATAGGCATCACATTCGAATCCACAATGTGTGAAATACCACGCAAAATATCAATTCCATTCTTATCACTTTGAAGCATACGTTTTAGACCCTCAATTAAAGGAAGAGCTTGACTATCAGGGTATTCTTGAGACATCCATTGTCGAAAATCATCAAATTGGTTATCCAATTTCAAAATTTGTTCTTCAGAAACCTCATGGAGAGCTTCTTCATCATTAGGAGGATTAGAGGAATTACCCATGTCCTCATTAAAAAGGCTATTCAAATTAGGTTCCATCTCCTCGATAATTAAACCTCGGAAAGACTTAATTCTACGGCTTCGTCTAACGGGAATAGTGTAAGTAGGGCTTATTGTTGTAAAACTCATGCACTAGAGAAGGAGAGAAAATTTTGATTTTAGAGGTAGCAATTTTCAGTAAAATCAGCCAATCTTCTGGATTTCAGCTGTTAAATGCAATCACGACAGTCTCCCGAAATTTCGGAAAAATGTCCGGGACCGTGGCGCTCGGAGTGCAACACGGTCCTTGCAAATTTTTTCGAAATTCGCAGGGATGAAAGGTATGATGATTTTAAAGCCAATCTGAAAAAATTGAGTGATTTTATGATCTGTAGATAGGCCAAATTAAAGTTGCAATCTCAAAATTGAACCCTACCCAGATTGTCGAAAAATGCAAAATTTGAATTTTGAAAAAGAGAGGGAAACTGAAATTTTAAATTTTATGATTTTAGAGGGAATGTCAAAAGCAATGCAAGTTTTGAAATTCAAAAATTGACTCAATTTCACGCAAAATTCAATTTTGAAAGCGGAAATCAAAGTTGTTGTAATTAAGTACTTAATTTCAAAAGTCACAAAATGCAAGAATTTGAATAAAGCACTGAAATTTTTAATGAATGTTAACGCACTTTTCAGATTTAGGACAGTAAGAACACAATTTTGACACAAAATTTCAGTTTCAATGATTTTTGAATGTTTAAAAGCCTTAATCCAAGCAATTACAAGACCAACTTTGATTGTAATTTTGAAGGTGTTAAAATTGATAAAATCAGTCAAAATTCTGGATTTTAGCAGGAAAATACAGTAAGATCTTGCTCCCGAAATTTCGGAAAAATGTCGGGGACGATGGCACTCGGCGCCACGGTCCTCGCAACTTTTTTCCAAATTTTCAGGGATGAAAGATATTGTGATTTTATTGTGGAATCCAAAGTTACGGCTGATTTGGAGATGTTTTGATCAGTGAAATTGTCGGACAAAGGTTGAATCAAGAGGGTTTCAAAAATTAGGGTTTTGACACTTAACCACTTAATTTTCAAAATTAAAGCACAAATATGAATTGATAATTTTTAATAGAAGGATAGATCTGAAACAAGCATTAACATTTAAACATTTCACAAGCTTAATTACTAAAAAGAAATTTTAGGGTTTTTATGCAATCACCTCTAAAATTTTGCAAAAGATCAAACATGGAAATGTAATCAATTTTTTCAGATCTAAGCATGAAAAATCAGAAATGATGTTCAGGTCGGGTTCATCAAAATGTAAAGCGGAAAATCGCGATCGAACCCCAGTTGCTCTCCCCTCTTCCAACTCCAAGGAGAGAGAAGGGAGATTCACTAGGGTTGATGGTTTTCACTTAGGGGAGAGACTTTACATTCAAAAGAGGGGTTGAAACCCACAAGATCCAATCCCACGCAATGCAAGATTGGATGCTAAATGAGTTTCAAGGGTTATGACAGCAAGGCTACCCTCTTTTGTAAAGAATGTGCATAGACGAATTAAGCTAGGAATGCATAGAAAGTGACAAAGATTCGCTTATAAACTGAGATAGGAATACAGTATGAAGCTGCGGACTTGGAATTAGCAGTAAAATGTCGATACGGCGCTGTCCTGCAAATTTGAGCAAAAGTTGTCAGGACGATGGCGCCCGGTGCCACGGTCCTCCGAAAAATCCGTGAAACGAAGGGGGATCTGTTCGTCTCTGCACAAGGATTCCAGATCTTCAATTTCAGCCACGTACCTGCAACCTACACACAAAAAAAGCGAAGATGATTGGGGGGTTAGGGATTAGGGGTTTTCCTTTAGGTCAAACCCTAGTTTTGGAATTAACCAAGAAATGAGCAAGAGCTGTAAATGTAAATGACTGTAAAACAAGTACTAATACCTTGTTCTAAGGATGTTTGTATCCTTATGTGCGAAGGTTTAGATGTTGTATGTTGTATGTTGTAGTAGTATGTGATCTCCTCTTCAATGGTTGAATCCTTGTCTTGAATGCAACACTTAGCCTTGAATGGAGACTTGAAATGATCAATTGCTTGAAGGAATGCTTGAATGCTTGAATGCTTGAGTATAGTTTCCACACCTTTTTCCTCATATGACCTTCTTCCCCAAATGGGAGAGGCAAATGTAGTTTATATACTTGTCAATTAGGGCTGATAGACTGATTTTCCCGACCTTAGGCCGACCAGGAAAGTTTATTTTCCAAATTGCAAACAAAAAGACCCGAAGTCCAAAGGAGACCGGGCCCAAAATAGGACCTAGGGACCAGGGCACTGGGCGCTCTGGTCCCACCTCCCGGGACAGCAGGGTGCAAGGAGGTTCAGGCCAGGGTTCTTGAAAAATGTAGTTTTCAGTGTCATAATCAGGTTTCGGGGTCTCCATTCAGGTTGCATGTTGCGTCGCCATCGTGAAGACCGAAATGTAGTCGAAATTGCAAGTGTCGCAATTTTAGGATGCTACAGTTACTTTCTTCACTAGTAGAGCCTGTTTTTGGATTTACGGTACATAGGTAATGGATAATAGATTCATCATTTGGGAAAATTGGTATATCATGGATTTTAGGTTCATCCTAGTCAATGAGGTCAAGAAAGACAAGTGGTAAGGAATCGTTAGGTGGATCAGGTTCTGCTACTATAAGTGTTAGGATAGAGTTTTCATCATGATTGTTCTTGGTTTTAAAGAAGTCCAGGATTTCGTCGAGGTCTTCGATGGTATTATCTTCCACATAGAATTGTTCATAATGTTTCTGTATGCTTTCCTTGGCGTCATAGATATTTGGTGGTCCAAATTCCAGAGGTCTATCTTCTGCGTTAGGTTCTTTTTGAGAAAGGGATATGGAATCAGTATCATTAGGGATATCTATAGTAGCATTGGAGTAAGCACCCCATTCATATTCATTGGAATCAGTCTCAGAGGCCTCATCCTAGATTCTATCAGTGCTGTAAACTGGTATGTTGTATGGTGAAAACAAATCTTTGATGATGGATACCATTTTGATAGTTTTTGTTGATTCTGTGTCAGATCTGGCTTCTACTTTCTGTATTTTTTTGTAGACTGTGCCTCCTTGGGGAGAAATAAAGGTATCCAGAGATGATTTTATTGGTTCTTGAAATAGTGGATTCTGAACATGAGCTACTGCTGTAGATATGGCCTTCTTGTGGCTTAGAAGTTTTTCCTGATGTAACTTCTAGTCTTGACGTTCCCGTGCCTTGCAAATTATTTTTGTTGATTCAAAGAGTGCTTCCTGCCAGGATTCTTCTTTGTACTTCTTCTTTACTTTCCATTGAGGTTTTACAGTTATGCGGGGCAGCTTTCTTAATAGGAAAGTGAGCTCACAACCCAATCCTGTTTTATCTCTATTGGGTTGTGAAGGAAGATCTATGGGTTCAGTGACTCCTTCTTTGCATTTCCCAATAGGTCCTTTACCATCATATCCCATTTGCTGCATGATCAAGTATCCTTTTTCATATAGGTGTGTTGGTAGAACAATGTCTAGAGTAGCTGCTCTGTTATCTTCTTCCTCATCTTTATATAACCAACTAAGAATATCCTTGTCTTCTGATTCATGTGCTAGAGTGCCCAATTGGATGAAGGTACCATCAAATTTGGTGATGGGCTGAGTGACCAGATATGTTGATGTAGTAGGCAATCCATGAGATCTGGGTGATGTCAGTAATTTGGCCAAACATAGGGGCTCCAAAGAGTATTCTCCCATACCTTGGTCTTTGATTTGCATTTTCTGCTTGAAATCTCCAGATAATGAGTTGGGCTTTGTTGTTTGTAGATCAGATGTTGAAGATCACCGCTTTTCTCTATTATGAGGAACCAAATTGTCTTGGGCTGCCCCCATTGCATTGCAATGTTGAAATGGATTGTGATCAGCAGATATGGAGATTTCTTGTACGTCATAAGGAAATTTGACACATTGGTGATACGTAGAAGGCAATGCTTGCATTTCATGTATCCAGGGTCACCCTAACAAAATATTGTAGGTGAGATCTATGTCTAAGACCTGACACATAGTATCCTTTTGCACTGGTCCTACTTGAATGGGTAACATTACAGTTCCTTTAGAGGTGCTTTCCTCATCATCATATGCCTTTATGGTAATCTTCTTACAGGGATCAATAGACTCTTCTGAGAAGCCTAATGCATGTATAAGCTTTAAAATACATATATTAAGTTCGGCTCCTCCATCTATTAAGACTCTTTTTACTCGGTGTTTGCAAACAATGACTTCGATATGGAGAGGAGTATTATGCGGATGGCTCAAGGAAGCATTGTCATGCTCTAAGAAGGTGAGGTTATGAGGTCCTGTCATATGGGCGACCATGGCTTGAAATCTGTCTGTATCCAGATTTTGAGGTACATTGGTTTCCAATAGTGCTTGTTCCAATATGTCTTTGTGCTTCGGTGATAGTTTCAATAATTCTAGTATAGATATCTGAGCTGGAGTTTTGTGTATTTGGCTAACCAAGTCATATTGGATTTTTGGTGTAGTAGTTGTAGGTGCAGTATGTCCTTTCAAGACATATTTCTAAGTTTGGGTGGTCACATTGACATATTCATGATCATGCTGATCTCAGATGGTGATGACGTTTACCTGATGATCTTCAACTGATATGTGATTTATGGTGTTGTTGTAGATATGGTTGATACGAGCTCCACGTGTATCGTTCGAGGTTGAAGCTCCTTCTTTGTTATAATTTGGAAGAGGATTTTTAAAGGCTCCATGATCACCATTTGTTTTGAGACCATCTACTGTTAAGTCACCTCAATCAATCATATCTTGCACCATGTGTTTCAATCTCATGCAATCGTTCATCCGATGACCCTTGTTACGATGCAAATCACAATAGTGTGAATCATTCCACCAAGGTGGTTTGATTTGGGGTTCATAGTTGCCGATTGGAGGTAAAGAAAGAATCTTGTTTGCCAAAAGTTCTCTGAATGCTGATTCAAGTGATTGCCCCAGTGGTGTGAAGATACTCTTTTGGAAATTGTTCGTATTGTTGCGTGAATTGTTGTTAGGTCCTGGATTCATGTTTTTGCTTTGAGCATCATTGGTGTTGTTTGTGTTGATTTGTCCTTGATCGGTGTTTGGTGCATATGTGTTAGCATTTGGATTAGCATTTTCAGGATTTTTCATATTTTTAGGATTCCCGGATAATGCAAGCACTGGTTGCTTAGATTTGGGATCATGTGATTCATTGTTGCTTTTGTTTTTGTTTCAAGTCCAAAATCGAGATTTGTCTAGGTTGGTGTTGTTCTAGTTATTGTAGTTTGATGAGTTTGTTCCTTCCTTGTAGAATTTGAGTGTTCCCTTTTTGACACACGTTTCCTCTACTTGAATGTCATTTTCAATCAATTTAGTGAAAGACGGTATGCATTGGAGTTTGAGTCTATAACTCATTTCACCATTCAAGTTGTCGATGAAGATTTCCATTTTTTCCTTTTTGGGAATATCTCGAGGATATCATGATACCATATGTCACCAGCGTTGAAGGAATATCATAAATGTTTCATTGTTATTTTGTTTGGTGTTGCAGACGTCTAGCATAGTTATAGTGTGTTGAATATTATAGGAGTATTGGGTTATGAACTTGTTGACCAGTTCATCAAATGATCTAATAGGTGGTGTAATTTTGGATAACCATTCCATTGTTTGCCCTCCCAAGATTCTTGGGAATAACCTCATCAGATAGGTGTCATCATGAGAAAACTCAAGACTCATGGTACAGTATTCTCTGACATGATCACGGGGATCACTTTTTCCATCATACTTGTCAAATTTGGGCACATCTAAGTTTGGAGGAAAAGGGATCATGTGCAATCTCCTGTTGAAAGGATAAAGACAGATTTTGTTTAAAGAGTACCGTACTGTTATCCCTTGTTGCATGTCCTATATTTGTCTTTGTAACATTTGCATTTGTTGAGTAAGGGCAGCCAAAGGTATATTGTCTTGTCGAGGGAAGAGTTCTTCCCTTGTATTAGTTCTCAGCTGAAAATGTGTGTTAAATGGTATATTTTGCTGTGGAGTTTCTAGCTCGGGTATACGCATTTTTGGTATGCGTTGTTCTGGAATGTGTTGCTCAGGTATGTGCTGTTCAAGGTTATGAGTTTCTTCTTCTCTTTGTTGTTCTTGATATGCATATTGTCTAGATCCCATTCTAAAGATGTTTGTGTCTAAATCTTCGAGAATTTAAACGCCTTTACTTGTGAGCATGAGTAGATACTTTTCTTTGTCATTTTCCATAAGCCTTTCTACAAGCTTTTGGAATGAAGGGTTTTCCTGACATTCCTAAAGAAGCACTTCAGAAATTTCAGTCTCTTCTAAGTGTGGAACTTCAAAAGGATTTGGTAACCTTTGATTCATACTAGACTTTGTGTGTGTCTCACTTTGTTGGTTTCTTTGAGAGTGAGTAACAAACATTTTAGTAGAAACTTTCAATAATGAAGGGGACAAAATCCTCATTGATATGTTGCTCGGGGGTGGGTGATTCTAGTCGAGATGTGTTATAAGTGATACACTCGTCGAGCAAGAATACCGGATTAATCTTTCCTCCGCGGTTTATGATTTGATTAAAAACAGACTTTTGACAATAGGCTCTTATTTTTAAGGGCTCTTTGTCAAATTCATTGGATTTGTTTTGGATATAACATTTGACGTGATGAAGGAATACCCGATGAGATTTGAAGAGTTGACGATTGATGTATAAAAACTTATTTCTCTTGATGAACTTGGAAAAACTAGGTGGTTGTTTCTTCAATGTGATGTTACGATAAAGGTTCTTTCTTCTTAGAATATGGGGATTATGTTGGGAAAAATGGTGTCTCAACCTTGCATTTATGCGAGGTTATTATTTATAGTAAGTTTTCATTTGAGCACGAAATGGTGCGAAACTCTCCCTAAAGCTTCTGGTTGGTTAGATAAGCATTCTGGTAAAGTTGCGTCGCAAGGTCACAGCTAGTTTTGAAGATATTAATGTTTTCATCTTGGAGGGGTGCAATAAAATATTTAAACTTAATTTTGGGGACTTTAGAGGCTCCAAAATGCCCTGAAAAGTGGCCGTAACCAGCAAAGCAATTACGAGGTGATAGATCACTTCGCGAGCTTTCCGGCGCTTCGAACGGTTCATCAATCAGACACCCGGTTCTCAAGTTATGGCCTCCGGAAGTTTGTACTCCTGAAATAGGAAAAATAATTTGTATCGGATACATAAATGAGCTGTAATAGGGAGCGACATGTGTTGATGTGTGCTTTAACATGTCATAGGGCATCTAGAAGGGAGATAAGGTCAGCTACACCTTATTGGGTGGTTTTAGCCCATGGTTTTGTAATACCGTTTGACGGTTTCTTGTATTGTATCTCCTATTTATGAGGTGTGTGAGATAGAGGTTGTGTGTAAGAGTCTTATGGCTATTGAGTTGCCTCTGAATCTCTGATTAGTGGTACTCCTGCGAAGAGCTTGCTCTGCAAGTATGTTGTAATCTATTTTTGATTGCTGAATAAAATATTGAGCTGCTTTTGGAGTGTGGGGTTTTTCTCCCAAAAGGGTTTTCCCCACGTAAATCATTGTGTTGTGGTATGAATGCTGTTATATCTATTTCTATTTTTCTGTAACTGTTGTAATGATCTGAAAAAGTTTTGCATTACCCTCCTCTCAAGGTTAGTGTAGGAAGTTGTTTCCGCTACTTAACTTCCTTACAGATTAGTCATGCATGAGTGATCAATGGTTTCCTTTGATTTGTTTGGATTCAGTTGATCTTGTTTGGAAAATTTCAAATCTTACTCTATCAAAGTGAAGGTTTAGATGCCCCTTCATGACAAAGCATGTCAAATGATATGGATAAAAGCCTCCCGATATGGAGACTTGATTAGACAACTTGAAATTTTTAAATAGGTGTTTTTTTTGAAATGAAATCCGTAAGATGGTAAAGGATTTTGTTGATACTGATGATGAGGTTTACGGATTATGATAAGATAGATATGTTTTATCGTGCGATCAGTTTAGGATTTTTACAACGTTTGCTTTGACACAAATTTAGCTCAAGAAATAGTTTTAATGGTTTGTTTTCGCTACTCCACTTTGATGAAAAATGTTGTTGATAATCAGAAGCTTTTGAAAATGTTTTCAAAAATTTTAAAATTCCTCACTGTTTTGGTGTCTGTCTATATGTTTTTGATCACGTGCTAAAACAGAGATGAAATGCGCTACCAAAATTACTCCAGGCACTAAAATAATGACCACACGCACTAGGCTGGCCCCAGACATGTGCTAAAGATTTGACTATTCAAATTTTTTTTTTCTACCTTTAAAAAATCATGCGCTAGCCTGGGCCTGTGACGTGCTAACTTTTGAATCTGATGCGCTAATATTGTGCTGCTACGCGCTAAGCTGATGCTTCCACGCGCTAGACTTTTTCTCTGATGCACTAAATGTTTTAACACTGGTTTGATTTTGGGATAAAATGCTACTGTTTGGAACAGACACACTAACTTGATGGTTGGATGCACTAAAAAAAGTACCTCATGCGCTAAGAAGTTGCTCTTATGCGCTAAACTACCCTGATTTTTCCTTTGGTTGGTTTTTTGTAAATTTTGGATTTCTGTTGTGAATTTTTCAGGTTTGATGGATGATTTTCTAAAGTAGTAAATGCAAGCACAACACAAAAAGTACAACCATTTTGTTTAATCTAACAAAAAGTGTATGTTCTGTGAGGATGTGTTCAAATCTCTAATGTTTTAATAGGTTTGGATGCGAATAATACACTTCAGAAAGACTCTTTATTCAAAGGTCATAAATAACATCATAGCCCACTAGTCTTGATACTCCGTCAGCTCAAATAGCCGTGTCACCCCCTAGAGGGCGCCCATTTTTTTGCCTTTTGTCAAAAATTAACTCAAAGTGAATTGCTTCACAATTGAGTAGTTATCTTGGGAGATATATGGTGAGTAATCTTGGGGGCGGATTCTTCCCCACCCTTGCACTACGATGTTATAAATTTCTGGTTATTGACTCGGTTCAAAGCTTCTATTTCAGTGGTTCGTAATCAGGCTTCCCGTTCGGTCGTCAGTGATAAACTCCTTTAGGAGACTTCCCAACCTTTAGAACAAAGACTTTACGTATCTCGAGGATACTGGGGGAAGGTTAATCACTGCACGTAACCATTGAAAAGGACTTTCGTCACTTTCCACTTTTGATTATAGTGGGTTAGAATACTTGGCATCAAAGCCGTTTCCCACTTAGGTCGTTCCCTTCACACCGGCCATAAACGGCTTTAAGAGTTGATTGCAACTCCTCGAGAAGGTAGACCTGCTAAAGGATGTAAAATGCTTTTGAAGGAAAGAAAGTTTTTTAAGAGAGGTCTGATTTTTTGGATCACCCAGTTAAGGGGAGAGCATATACCTTCCTCTTTTGATTCAAGGCAATCACAATTTTTTTTTTTTAAACCTTCAATTCAGTGATTTTCTAATCTCTACTGGGAGATGTTGCTCTAAGAAAAGCATGGTGTTAATTTTACTTCCTCAAAGCAATGATTATTTAATCTAAGGAAATAACCACGTCAACAAAGCAAAAGATTCGATTTGGTCAACAAATAAAAATTAGTAAACAAAAGGGGAATCACTTCCCTCTTTAATTGTAACAAAACTTTTGAGGTGAGGTTCTTTCCTTTGCAAAAATGAAAGTGGATTCTTTTATGCACCAAAGGATGGTGAGGTTCTTTTTAAGCTCTATTTTTGTGAAAAAGAAAATCTTGTGTTGTTCTTTTTAGAGCCCAAATTGAGAAATTTTCTCCTAGGAAAGCAAAAAAAGATTTTGATTTGTTGTTCGTTTTACTTGCCCAAAATAAAAGTGAGTTATTTAAGCAAGAAAAGAAAGAAATTTGAACTTTTGCCTAACTTAGAAAAGTTAGTAAAAATTTAAACTACTTTAACTCTAGCCTAAATAAAATAGATTTGAAACCTGTAGTCTACTGTTAGTAACTTGCAAAAAACCAGTCAATTTGTTAGCAAAAAGGTGAATTCCGTGGACTTCCACAAGTCTAAATTTTAGTTTCTGTTACAAATTAGTTTTTTTTTTTTTTTTGTCTGTGATGCGCTATAGAACAAACTGTATGCGCTACAATATAACAGCAATGCACTAAAAGAAGGTTTCACTGCGCTACACTATTTTTGGGATGTGCTACTCTGTGCGCCAAAAGCGCTGCTCTGTTTTTCTCCCACGCCGAGACCTACAGGAAAATTAGTAATCTAATGCACTGATAGATGTACTTTACGCACTAGATTATGGACTCCATGCGCTGAATAGTAAACCGAATGTGCTAGGCTGTTAACCGGATGCACTAAAAAGTTAACTCAATGAGCTAATTCATTTTTCCCGTGTGCTTTCAAAAGTGGTTAAATTCAAAAACTGATTTGGTATATGGGTTCGGGCCCCATGGTGGGTGCCAGAAATGTATATGAGAAAAGTGGGTTGATAGAACTCAATATGCGAAAAATGGAGCTCTATAGAGCCTTGCTCACACACCCACAAGACTTCTTGGTGCAAGCTATAGAGTAATGAAGTATCACTCAGCTTCCCAAGGTTGGTCCCATGGTTCTCTATCTTACACTGTCCCTCAAACCAATATTTTTGCTCTCAGATCATTGAGCAAAATGGTTTAGGGATGGCAAATGCAAGAACGAGGGATACTTTTGTTGGTTTTAATATGAGATGCATCCTAAGCTATGCATGATTCTAGAAATGCAATAAACTAGCTATAAGATGACAAGATTAGTAAACAATACTATCCTAACATACTATATTAGTTCAATGATTTAAGCTAATGATAAAGAAAGTACTCTAAACATGCATATTTAGATTAATTTCTATCTAAATGAGAGGCTAAAATGATGAGCATATATGAAATGAAAGCTTGAATTTATTTGAGCATAAGTATGATACTACAAACTTGGATTGATCAAAATGGAGGAATGAGAGCTCTATTTATAGCAAAAATAGGGCAATGGATGGCCAGGATTGAAAGATTCAATCAAGGGTTGAGCTTGAAACTTGGGAATCCATGTTTGCAATTTGCACCAATGAAATGGTGACAAATGTCAACATAGGGTTGGTTTGAGAGAAGGGGTTGGAGACATTAAATGCCCGAGAAGACCTCATGGTCATCTAGAGATAAGGGTTAAGCTTAAGTTAGGCTTACCCATTGGATTAAGAGTTAATCCAAGGATAAACTCTTGTGCAAATGATTAAGAGATAATCATGGTCAAAGCATTAAAGGCTTGATGAGACCCTTGGGTTGGATGAAGGTAAGTTAGGAAAAAAGTCTCTAACCATGTAAGAGGGTTGAATTAACCATTAATGGTTTGGGAGACTTTGGAGAATCGGATCACTAGCGAAGTTTCAGACCAAGAACAACCATTGCTGCTAACTGCATTGGCGACTGCTAGTGACCTAAAGGTAAGATCATATTTTTGAAGTGTTATAATATTATATTGAATTCATCTCTATATGTTTGCACTATTAAGTTCATCCTTATTCAATGGGGACCCATCAATGGTCACCGAAGAGACCTAAAACATCTAGATTGTGGGTCATAGGGCCAATGAATCATATAGTCTATTATTACTTCTTGAACAAGTTGATATTTTTTGCAGCCTTTATTTTGTTGGAGATGTCAAATGTGAAGAAGGGTAGGAATCCTTAATGTGGGAAGGCCAAGAGAGGCCAGCAAAATGCATAACGTCGTCTTCGTACTTTGGTGTTGGCAAATATTGTGGTGAAAATCAAGAAGGTACATCATCACAAGTACAAGTACAAAACTCACAACCTACACCGCATATTGAACACGATGGCAAACCTGATAACTTAGGTCATGATGAACTTGAAGAATATTTTCTGGTAGATACCCAGGTTAGCTAGAATGATATAATCGACTTGGGTGAAATGCCATAGATGATAATGCACGGAAGGAGAAAAGAAAAGCGAAATAAAAAAAGGATCGGGAGTGGGATATGTAAGTGAGGAATTTTTAAATTAATTGGGTGTCAAAGTATCCATTCATTGAACCAATGGAGAATCCAATTGAAGGTGAGCCTCTAATAGAATGCAGGTGTAAGATTTGCACTTGGTAACATAAAAAGGAAAAGAGGTTGTAGTTGAAAATTGACACCATAGAAAATCATATGTGTAAAGTTTACGAAAAACAAATGATAGATTGAGTTGACAAATCAGTGATAAGATGGAAAACAAACGAGGAATGTCGAAGAATTTTATTTTTCAGGAGAAAATATAGACAAAGCCTAATGAAGTTAAAGGTTCTATTGAAGCTATTCTTGGAAAAGCAATGCAAATAGAACAACTGGGAAAAGTTGTTCAGTTAAGTGTTGTTTTTTATATTTTGAGTAGAGGGTGTGCTATGAAAGACTACCCATCAATGAGTAGTTTACTACACTTTTTGAAAGTTCCTAACTATCCTAATAGTCACTCGTCAGTAAACAATGGATGTGAATGGGAAAGTTGTCTTGTTGAGGTTGAAAAAGAAGATGTAAAGGAAAAAATAAGAGAGTCAAACTTAATTGCGTTGTCTTTAGATGAAGTTACGAGAGTAGATAATACTTCGTGAGTATGCATGCATGTTTATACTGTACAAATTCATGCCCACCAACCTCATCTATTATCTGTTCCTAAAATGAAGGATAATATGACAACAAATTTTTTATTTCAACTAGTAAAGAGTTGTTTAATTGAATATGGAGGTATGGATGACATGAAGATTGCTAAAAAGTTGGTGTGTGTTGGAGCGGATGGAGCTTCAGTAATGCAAGGTCACATGAACAGTCTTTGTGCAAAGATATAAACTTCTTGTGCGCTCTACATTACTAGTATTCATTGCATGGACCACATAATGAATGTAGCTTTTGGAATTGTGAGCAAGCATGCTCCAGTAAAAAAAATTGAACATTTAATCAGAGAGCTCTACTCACACTTCTGTCAAAGTCCCAAATGATTTATGGAATTTCAACACTTTGTTGATGGAATAACCAGTGGGAACAAGATTCTTAAGGATACTGATACTAGATGGATCTCTTTGGATGGACCATTGCATTAATGGTTTGGGAGACTTTGGAAAATTAAGTGGTTGAAGACTTGAAGCCTTTAATGGTTATCAAAGACTTTAAGGTTTTGAGAAGTGACCTGCCCTTGCTTAGGGATGTGACAAAGTTTAGAAGATGGGTTAGGCTAATGAGAAGCGATTAGAAGAGTCTAGAAGAAATTAGGAAGGAGTTTAGGAAGGCAAGTGGGAGATGTAGGATTTTGCAAGTGGATGGAGGGATAATAGGATTTAATTGAAATAAAGTTAATTTAATTCAATTTGGTTGTTATTTGGGGAAATTAAATAAATTATATTTATTCAATTTAGGACAACTATTTAATTAAATTTGAATTTAATTAAAAGTGGATAGGGGAGATTTAATTGAATAAAATGATTTATTCATTAAATGGGTATAGTGAATTTTTGAGTAATTTACTTAATTAAATAGAGGAATGCGGGTAATTTAATTAAATTGGATTTAATTAAATAGAGAAATGAACATAAAATATTCATTTAGGAATATGGTCATTTTTATACGTCTACAACATCAAATAAAATCCCTTAACCGGGTGGCACCTAACAGTGTCATTGTAATCTCCTAATAGGGATGGCTCCTGACTGAGCATACTCCAGAAGAGTGCAAATTTTGTGAGTTTCCACTCACACCATGGTTTTCTCTCATTTGGATTTCCATGAGATAAATCTTGATGTTACTATGTATCTTTTCTTGCATGCATGTTCTTTTGCAATAACTATTTATATTGATGAATATTAAGTTAGTGCAGTCTTGAGTTAAAAGGTTTTAATTTTGTAAAATTGGTAAAGTGTTGATTCAGCCCTCCCCTTTCAACACTAGTTGGGATTAAAACTCCCTATGAATTAGGATAGTGTCATGGACAAGAAAGAAACAAAATTGCATCTCTCAATCCACAACTGAGGTTGCATATGTGGCTGCTACAATCAACTGTACATAGATAGTATGGATCAAGTAATTATTGGAAGGTATCCAAGAAAAGGTGATTGAACCTATGGTGATTCATTGTGACAACACCAGTGCTATCGACATATCCAAGAATCTGGTGATGTATTCCAAGACAAAGCATATAGCTATCAAATACCACTATCTCAGGGAACAGGTTCAAGATAAGGAAGTAAGGTTGGAGTATATACCAACAAAAGAACAGGTGGCTGATATCTTCACCAAGATACTACAAAAGTGCACCTTTGAATACCTCAGAGGTAAGCTAGGGGTGATGCCCCTACCTGCATTAAAGTAAGTAAAAAGGGATCTATGTAAACCTGGTATGATTTATTTATAAAAAATCTCGAAGACTAGATTGATAAGTGTGGACTACTTCGATTAGGGGGAGCAATCTTGTAAGTATACTGGAATACATCTTTAGCATTGTTGTCAAAGGGGGAGATATGATTATAGTGTTTGAGTATTGTTGAGTAGAAGTTGCTGAAGCAGAGGGTTTCCAGAGGTGGTTTGTTGAAAATAGAGTATTGCAGTGTTAGGGGGAGATATTCATTACTCAGAATAGAAGTAATGACCGGTACAAAAACAAATAAAGAAATGAAGAAAGTACATGCATGAACAACTGATAGAATAGATTCTAAAGTGTTGCCATCAATGCCAAAGGGAGAGTTGTTGGCATTGACAAAACTGGTTAATCCAGAGAACTAGAATATTAGCTGAGATTTGTCATTGATATCTAACACTGATTGGTGGAGTGGTACTGGTGGAATGGTGTATCTCAGTAGAAAAGGTGATGAATTGTAAACAACATGGAAGCAACATAAGAGACATATGATCAAGGTTCAATCAGCTCAAGGGAAGACAGACTAAGATATCCAATCGGTCACTCAAGAAGATCAGTGTTGAGGTCAGATCTTCAGGTTGGTCATTATGACGATAATGAAGTCACAAAAGGTGACTTAGGAAAGAAGGCTTGAGGTTGTATGCCAACCGAAATCTCATTGGAAAATAGGAGAAGAGGCTTGATGGAAGCACTGCAAATTGGCATCAAAGGATGAACTGATAATGAAGAGTGTAGTGGTATATCGGTACACTGGTGAAGCAAAAGGAATATAGGTGGACACCATAATTCTCAGAGCGGTGATTGGTTACACAATTGCGATGGAAAAAGGTGATTTGGTGAGTTTGTAGTAACACCCAACTATAGGTTGGTGAAGTCAACTTTAGTTATCATGCACTTAAGTCATGATTACTTACGGATTTTCTGGTTCACATTTAAAAGACTAAACTTGACCCAAAAGTCACTATTTTGGGGGAATGCAGTGGCAGAATTGGTTGAGTAGTTGGCAAAATTGTTGCAGGGCGTGTAGAGCAAGCATATTTGAATTCAAAATCTACCAAAATATGTGATTGCATTGATTAAGAAAACACTTGAAGGTGACGACAGAGAATGTATAAAGTATTTTAGGTTCATTCAAAATATTTTTGATCATAAAATTTGCAAAGAGAAAATCCCATGAGAGGCAATCCGAAGTGCAGAGTGAAGAGTGAGGAAGTGCTAAATGATTTAGTAGAGTAGTGTGTGTGTGTGTGAAGTAGACTGACAGAGTGCAGAGCCAAGGGTATAAGTAGAGGACCGGTATAGTGAAGAGTAGACACAACCGGTGGAGATAGAGTATGATTTTCATTGTGATCTTCTCAAACTATCAGTAGCTATTCCAACAGATCAACTTCCTTTTGCTTTCTAACCATTGCAACTCAAAATCCCTTAATCGGGTTGACTTTAACATGTCCCTTTGTAAAATCCCTTAATCGGGTGACATCTTAATTGATGATCCTAAGACCTTTAAGAAGGCTACCTCTAATAGGGTGGCACCTAGTAGTGTCTTTGTAATCTCTTAATAGGGATGGCTCCTCATCATGCGTACTCCAGAAGAGTGCAAATTTTGTGAGTTTTTACTCACACCATGGTTTTCTCCCATTTGGGTTTCCACGAGATAAATCTTGGTGTTACTGTGTATCTTTTCATGCATTCATGTTCTTCTATAATAACTATTTATATTGATGAATATTAAGTTAGTGCAGTCTTGAGTTAAAAGGTTTTAATTTTGTAAAACTAGTAAAGTGCTGATTCACCCCTCCCCTCTCAGTACTAGTTGGGACTAACAACTTCTATAAAAAGTAAATCTGTGGATACTTCATCAAAATATTTGAGGGTTTCACCTTCAACATATGGAAATGGCTTTTGGGTACCTAAGGGTGCTCTTTCTTTTGAAGAAAAGTTACCTACAGAGAAGACTATGTTATGGCACTAAAGGCTTGGCCACATTGGAGAAAAGGGTCTAAGGACTTTGAAAAATAAAAACCTTGTTGAAGGTTTGAATGATTGTAATCTTGACTTTGATTTCTGTGAGTATTGGATTTATGGAAAACAAAATCACATTCAGTTTTACTCGAGTTCTCATAAATCTTGTGGTGTTTTGGATCTTATTCATTCTAATGCATTTGGTCCTGTAGATGTTTCTTCGATTGGAAAATCCACATATTATGTGTCATTTATTGATGATTTTAGTAGAAGGACATGGGTATATTTTCTAAAGAGTAAATCTAAAGTTTTGAGTTGATTGAAATAATTTAAAGCAATGGTTGAGTTGTAGATTGGAAATAAAATTAAATGTTTGAGGATTGATAATGGCGGTGAATTTTGCTCTAATGATTTTGATAGATTTTTTAAATACTGTGTAGTAACACACAAAATACAACTCCGTATTCTCCACATCAGAATGGAGTTGATAAAATAATGAACAAGACACTGATGGAGAAGGCTAGGAGTAAGTTGAGTGGTGCTGGTCTAGAACATTTTTTTTGGGCTGAAGTTGTTGCCATTGCTTGCTACATGATTAAAAGGTCTCCTAAATTAGCCCATGTTGATAAAATGCCTATGGAAGCATGGTCGGGTCACAAGCCTTCATTGAGACATCTTAGAGTTTTTGGTTGCGAGGGATATGCACATGTGCCAAAGGAGAAGCAAACAAAGTTGGAGAACAAGGTTGTGAAATGTATCTTCATCAAGTACATTGGTGATGTGAAAGGATACAAGCTGTGGGACCCTATTGCAAAAAAAGGTAATTCATATTAGAAGTATTATTTTTAGACAAATTAGGTCTCCTTCTGTTACATTGCAGCCAGAACAGACTAAAAAGGAATATGTGACTCAATTCCCTTCTACACCTGAAAGAGTTGAATCAAGACCCCTAGATAGGCAGGAAGTTGAGGAGAGATCGTCTGGCTCTGAATCTTTAGAAGAGGAGGAAGAACCTCAACTCAGCTTTTTCAAAGGTCTACAAGATGTAGACAACCACCTAGACAACCACCTTAAAGGTATTCACTTGATTATTGGAGATGTATTTTTTATTTGAGTACTAACATGGATGAACCAAAATCTGTAGAAGAGGCATTAGCTATGAATGATGCAGAATCCTGGAAGATTGCTATGAAAGAGGAAATGACATCTTTGAAAAATAATGACACATGTGATCTTGTACCATTGCCTGAAGGACAGAAACCTATCGGTTGTAAATGGGTGTTCAAGAAAAATATTGTTTCAAATGGAAGCATTGAGAAGTATAAAGCGAGCTTGGTTGCGAAAGGCTACTCTCAAGTTGAGGGTGTTGATTATGGTGAGATATTTTCTCCTGTTGCAAAAATGGTATCCATTAGATTTTTTCTTTATATTGTTGTTGCTGATGATTTAGAGGTTGAGGAAATGGATGTGAAAACTGCTTTCCTTCATGGTGATTTGGAGGAGGTTATTTATATGACACAACTAGAGAACTATATGGTAAAATGTAAAAGTAATTTGCTCTGTAAATTAAAGAAATCCCTGTATGGCCTAAAATAGAGTCCTAGGATGTGGTACCATAAATTTGATACATATGTGTTGATTTTGGGATTTGAGCATTCTAAATCAGATCACTGTGTTTATTATAAATCTGATGGTAATCATTTCCTATACATTGCATTGTATGTTGATTATATGTTATCCATTGGTAAAGGGAAAGGTATAATTTTAGAACTAAAGTCTCAGCTCGTTGCTAAATTTGAAATAAAAGATCTTGGTGCAACAAAGCACATTCTTGGGATGGAAATTAGAATTGATAGAGAGAACATAAAGCTATGGCTAGGCAAGAGTAAGTATGTTAATTCAGTGTTATAGAGGTTCAACATGCAAGATTGTAGACCATTGTGTGTTCCTTTTATAGTTGGAACAAAATTATCTATTGCAGATTGTCCTACATCCCCATCGGAGATGGAAGACATGAGCAAAGTGCCTTACTAGACTGTAGTTGGAAATTTGATGTATGCTTTGGTCTATACTAGACCAAACATTACCCAAGCAGTGGGATTTCTTTCTAGATATATGTCTAATCCTGGTAGAGTTCATTGGGATGCAGTCAAAAGAGTCTTCAAATATTTGAAGGGTACCTCAGAGTATTCTTTGTGTTATCATGGTAATTTAGTTGGAGATGTGATTTCTCTTTATATTCATGGTTATGTGGATTTAGACTGGCTAGGTGATATTGATAGCAGAAGATCCACTAGTGCTTATGTGTTTACTTTATTTGGTGGTACAATTATTTGGATGAGTAAGTGATAGGTTGTGGTTGCTTTGTCCACTACTGAAGCAGAGTATATGGTAGCTACTCATTCTTGTAAAGAAGCCATTTGTCTTAAGAGGCTATGTTCAAACATTGGAATAAAATAAGGAGCTGTGATATTTTATTCTGATAGTCAGAGTGCGATATGCATAGCTAAGAACCCAACATTTCATTCCCAGACCAAGCACATTGATGTTCAATGTCATTTTGTCTGAGATATGATCGAAGATGACAGGGTGAAGCTAGTTAAGGTAGAAAATTTGATAAATGTTGCAGATTCTTTAACTAAGGTTGTGAGCACAAAGAAGTTTAGATGGTGTTCAGAGTTGATGGGCCTTATGGTCCCTATCAATTGATTCATTGTGTTGATACTCCCTTTTCTCTTGCAAGATGTTTGACAAGTGGGAGATTTGTTGGGAAAATGGTGTCTCAAACTTGCATTTATATGAGGTTACTATTTATAATAAGTTTTCATTTCAACACGAAATGGTGCAAAACTCTCCCCAAAGCTTCTGGCTACTAAATAAGCATTCCAGTAAAGTTTCGTCGTAGGATCACAACTAGTTTTGAAGATATTAAAGTTTCCATTTTGGAGGGGTCTAATGAAAGGTTTAAAATTAATTTTGAGAAATTTAGAGGCCCCAAAATGCGCTAAAAAGTGGTTGTTAACAACATAGTTGTATATGAGGTGATAGATCACTTTGCGAGATTTTCAACATTTCAAACAGTTCGTCAATCAGACCCATGGTTTGCAAGTTATGGCCTTTGAAAGTTTGTACTCCTAAAATAAGAAATATAATTTGTATCGGACATATAAATGAGATGTAAAAGGGAGGGTCACATGTTGATGTGTATTTTTACACATCATTGGGTATCTAGATTGGAGATAAGGTTGGCTATACTTTATTGGGTGGTTTCAGCCCATGGTTTTGTAATACCGTTTGATAGTTTCTTGTATCGTATCTCCTAGATATGAGGTGCATGAGATAGAGATTAGGTGTGAGAGTCTTATGGCTATTGAGTTACCTCTGAATCTCTTATTAGTGGTACTCCTACAAAGAACTTTCTCTGCAAGTATATTATAATCTATTTTTGATTGATGAATAATATATTGGGCAGCTTTTGGAGTGTGGGGTTTTTCTCCTGAAAGAGTTTTCCCCACGTAAATAATTGTGTTGTGGTATAAATGTTATTTATGAGTATTTTTGTTAAGTTTCTATAACTGTTGTGATGATCTGTAAATTTTTTTGCATTACCCTCCTCTCAAGGTTAGTGTAGGAAATTGTTCCACTACTTAACTTCCTTACATATATAACTCTAACAAAATATTTAACTACTTTCAGCATAAAGAAATAAAATATCATAACTTAGATTGACAACCATCGCATAAAATAATCAAATGATTTGTTTAAATAAATTGTATGTATGTTTACATATAATCATTTGCATACATAATCTACTTTTGTATATATATAATTGATATGCAAACATTCATATTTATGCCGAGAGGTGTAACCTACAATGGCACCATATAGAGGTCACCACCAATGTCGGTGTAAGAAAAAAGAAAAGTTTTTTATCCTATTAGTTACAAATGTGTGTGGTCTGCATGCTCTTCTAATTGTTTCAAACAGACATTCAATAATGCATCACCTGGAGATGAAGCGGCTGCTCGATGAAACCATTACAAATGCACATTCAATATTGCATCACCTGTAGATGAAGTGCTTGCTCGATGAAGTGGTTGGTCGATGAATTATACATAACCGATGAAGGCTTGTCAATGAATTATACATAACTATTGAATGAACTATGCATAATCCATGAAAGAGTGATATGTAACTAATGAATTTGACGTTAGGAATCAGAAGGACAACTGAGAGGGGGGGTGAATCAGTTGTCAATGAATTTCAACCCAATCATAACTTAATTCAACTTAATACTTAATACCGGTAAACCAAAGATAATGTCGGTTAACAGATTAGAAGTTAATATCAATATCGGTGAAACTTAATGCATGAAACAGAAAGAGAAACAACATCCACAACACATAACACATATATTTTTGAAGTGGAAACCCAGTAAGGGGAAAAACCACGATGGGAAACCTTACCCACAATCAGATGATACTACTGCAGATAGTATGTGTATACAAATGGGGTTTGGACATGCAGAAAGGCCAACCACCTAGAGCACACTGCTCAAGTGGGAGTCGCAATGACTACAATAGGATGGTTAAATCCTAGAATAATGTACTACTTTAAAGTGCATCTGCAATGTTGGATTCAGTACAGGTTCAAGCTCTGATAAACACCATCAAACCTTCCTTGAACCTTCTCTATGGCCTACTCATATGATCTTCAATATTCACATATACCATGTTAGAATACCATACCATAACCACAATTCCACACTCCATCTCACAAATGAGATCTTACATTTATACAAAACCTAAGACTAAATGTGTAGGTTGGCTCACTAAAAATTAATTATCAATAAGTCTTGATGCGATAAAACATGTCTGCTCAATACAATTATAACAATATCCAATCAATAAATCATCTCCATAATGTGTCGTGCTAATTTGGAATAGATAACGCATACTGGTCCATAACATAGACCAATCTGCCGGTAACAACAAATATGTCAACCTGATTAGACCAATAACCAAATATCCAAACCATGTCTTTGACATAATCAAGTGATCTCTAGATGATAACAAGTCATCATCAGTGCCGGTGAACCATATAACCTATCAGTGAGCATATACCGGTGTCTATGCATAAGTCACTGACCTTGCCGGTGAACACAATGTGTTGGTTGAACAGTAAACCAATATAACCATAGTGTTGGTTGACATCAATGACAAGATCAATGCAACACATCCCTAATACCAACATTTGAGAGGTTGAAATTGAAGCGACTGACAATGGTTATATTAGCATTCTATTTCCTCTTTGCATCTCACACATTTGAGACAAGAGTAGACAAGAGAAGATAAAATATAGGCGAGCATCTTGCTAACTAAGACCACAATTTGCAAATAAAAAAACATGATATATTCTGAAATCAATTGTTATGTATTCTGAGGGTAATTTTGTTTTCATTGCATTCTAAGTACTTTGAGAGTAATTTGTTTACATTCTGGTTGCAGATCAAATTACAGATTACATTGATAAGGTTGGTAAACAGGATTGAGATATATATCAATTCCCATTCTATCTACAATCGAATGATCGACAAGACCTAGGCAAGAGACTCAGGCTTCTCCTCCCCCTCGTACGATCATCATATGATCAGTGAGACCCAGGCAAGGGACTCGATCTTTGGCTTCGGCTTCTATTGCAACTTTGACCACCTTTGAATCTTGAGTAGCCTCAAAATAATCTTCTGCGCAAGTCCCTCGTTATATTTTTTACATACATGAAGTTGCAATATCCACCTCTATTGCAATTGTTTTCTTCAAACTGCCTACAGGTAGCCTCACAAAAATCTATTATGGTTACATCCATTTAGATAATTTATTTTCAAGAGATTTTTTTAGAATGTGGAGCATTTTTAATAACCAATGTATCAATAATTCAATGTTACCTTCTGTGAATGATCGTTAATTTAGCCCTGCAAGCTCTTACAATGTTTTTATCCTTATAAATCATTAAGCCCAATTATTTTGATGTTAAAGTTCTACGCATCATTTGTCTTCCTTCAAATATGGTCACAGATGGAACCCATTAGCTCTGTTAATCTAATTAAGTTCAAATAGATGGTCAACATGAACAGACGATTTCGCATTTCTCAGCTCTACTATATTATTATTAGATTTCTAATCAAATCCATTCGTGTTTGACAAGCTTTATGAAATTATGATTTATTGATAAGATTGAAAGGGAATGGAAATTATTCTAGTACTTTTATCAAAAAGATGTAATTGTGTGTTAGAGAATGTTGGCAAGAAGCATTCTTGTTTATTTGTATAGAATTCAAGTGTAAATGTAATTGGTCGCAAGACAAAACTTTGAGTATTGCACACAACATTATTCATTATATCTGGATTTTATGGGAGATAATAAAATATGTTTTGTAGTGCTTCAAACATGTTAGACTGTCGAACACAACAATGTGCCGACCCATTTTTTATTTTTTATGTGCTCTAAACACCATTTCAGAAACTATCAGAAGAATACATTCAACAACTTTCTGCAACAATGCTTCCATATCTTCTAAGTAAAATATTTTGTAACAGGAAGTTATCAAATTACTTTGTATCATTTCAAACTATTGGCATTTCATGAAGATTGCATTAATGAAGTTTAAGTGTTGTCATTGATGCCAATTGTAACTGGTAATGGAGTTGTATTGCAACCGGTAGTTGTGCTAGTGAAGGAAATCAGTATTACTATTGAAGCAGTGAGATCAACTGGTAACTGTACCTATTGATATGTCAAACCCTAACCAATGGAGCTTGGTCAATCAGTTGTGTTGATCTATGATCAAATGGTGATCGAAGATGATTATTCCACTTATGCATGATGCATGTGATTAGTTTCAAAGTGGTTTTGGCGCGTAGAGATAATTGTTTTATCTTGGGAATGAGAAAGTACATTGGATGAAGTGGAAACTGTGTGATGAGTTATAGGATCCAATGTACGGTGGTCCAAGAGTGATCGAGGCTGTCTTGTACAATGTGCACATGATTGCTATGTAATCTAACGATCATGTTTGAACCGATTTGTTTGTAATCTCTATGAGATCATAGGTTTTGTGATGTGTTACCGACCTATTGTTTTTCTTATAAGGTCGATGAGTTGTTTTGTTGTAGTGTTGGTAATTTTAGTTAAGTGTCAGTGTGATTGATTATCGAACCAGAAGGAGTATTTGCAGAATGTTTGAAGGTAGATAGGAGCAAAACCCTATTATTCTCAAAATCCTTAAACTGTGTTATTCTCTAACAATTACGATAGTTAAATCCCTTAACCGGGTAAGATTTAATAGGCTTGGTGTTTTCTAAATCCTCTAACTAGGTGATCCATTAGCTTGGATTTTAAATCCTCTATCGAGGTTACTCCTAATAGGGTATTTCCTTTAATATGGTATTGTAGTCAATCCCTTAACCAGGTGGTCCTTAACCAGATTTGTTCCTAACAAAACATTTTTGTAAAGATTCCAACAAGGCCTAGCTCCTAATAGAGTGAACTTCAAAATATTTCAGAATACTTATGGGTATTCATCCCCACTGTGGTTTTTGCCATTTGGGTTTCCACGTCAAAAGTCATTGTGACAAGTGGTGAATGGTTTTTGTGGTTATGTTTTGATATGGTTAATTTGTTTAACTGGTAAAGCCACTTAGATGTGTTAAGATGACCGACACTAATTTGAAATGTGCTTTTACTATTGTTAGTAAAGAGGTTTGATGTTTTGGTTAAATGGTTTGAGAGTTTTAGATCTGTTACATTGTTATATTGGTATTCCAGTCAACCGATAAACTTAACAGTGCAGTTGCAGTTTGTAGTTCAGTGTTTGAACTAGTTAGTTCAGTGATTGATTTATGAGTTGGGTTTTGAGTTTGGTGAAAGTTTAGTTTGTTTTCTATCTACTGATTCACCCACCCCCTCTTAGTAGTTATCCAGATCATTATTGATTCATCATATCACCAATTGGTATCAGAGCATTTCAGGTCCTCTAGTGTCTAGGAAGATCACTGAAGGTGAGAATATTCACTAGTATGGTCAAAGGATCAAGGAGATAGTTGTTGAGATCAAAAGTGTTGGTGGTAAAGTGGAGGATACCATAGTGGTTAGTAAGGTGTTGAGAACCCTTCTATCGGTCTATGCTATCCGAGTTGCAACCATTCAGGAACTCAAGTCTATTGATAAAACAAAGGTAACTCTTGACTCCATCATTAGTAAATAAATTGAATTTGAATTGAATAGTTTTGATGGAAGTGTTCATAAATCAGAATATGCATTTAGGGCTTCAATTTCTAATCCATTGGTAAGGAAAAGTAGAGAAGCTAGTCACAGTCATGAGTCAAGATCCAATAGAGAAGTTGATGATGAAGACAGTTTGATCAAGCTTGAAGCATTATTGGCCAAGCGGTTACCCAGAGGTACCGGTAAGTACAAAGGCAAATTACCTTTGAAGTGTTTTGCATGTAACTGGATTGGACATATTGCAGGTAACTATCTAAATGGAGATAATAAGCATAAACATGAGAAGTATAAGAAGTACAAAGGAAAAAGAAAAAGAGATTGCCTCATTGCAGTTGATGGAGGAATCACAGATGAGGAATTTGAGGGAGATGAAAATGAAGATGTTGTCTTTGTTGTCATTAAAGCGGAGACATTAGATCATAAGGCATTAGTATCTCGTATGGATAGTTTTGATTATTGGATTATAGATAGTGGTTGTTCACACCACATGACTGGTAACCAGAGTAAGTTTCTTACTTTGAAGGAATTTGATGGAGGTGTTGTAAGATTTGGAAATAACTCACCCTGCATGGCAAAAGGAAAGGGAACCATTTCTCTTAATGGAAAGAGCAGTACAGATGATGTCTACTGGGTTGAAGGATTGAAACACAATATTTTGAGTGTTGCTCAACTCAATGACAGAGGTTATCCACTGGAATTCAAGAATGGAATGTGCAAAATCTATGGAAGCAAAGGTGAACTAATTGTAATCGGAAAACAAACAAAAGGTAACTTGTTTCACCTAAATCCTAAAGTCAACAACTATTTAATTGCTAAAGAAGAGGATAGTTGGCTTTGGAATCAGAGATTTTGTCATGTAAATTTTAATAACATTGTCAAAGTCAGTAAGTCCAAGTTGGTAAGAGGTTTGCCTCAGTTGGACATACCAGTGAATGCTTTGTGTAAGGAATGTCAGTTAGGAAAGATGACATCCTCAACTTCTACGAGAAAATATTTCTTAGTAGTACATTTGTTAGATTTGGTTCATACAGACCTCTGTAGACCAATAAGGACTAGAAGTATTCAAGGTGATCAGTATTTTATGATCTTCACTGATGATTGCTCAAGAATGATGTGGGTCACATTCTTGAAGGACAAAACCAAAGCCTTTAGGAAGTTTAAGGCATTCAGAGCCTTAGCTGAAAAGGAAAGTGGAAAGAAGATAAAGTGCTTAAGAACTGATCAAGGTCATGAATTTACTTCAGAGGAATTCACTAGATATTAAGAAGATAATGGAATTAAGAGGAAACTTTCTACACCTAGGACACCACAACAAAATGGTATTGTAGAGAGGAACAACTAGTTAGTTGTTGAAGCTGCTAGAGCTATGCTAATACAAGGGCGTGTAACTAAAACTTTATGGAGAGAAGTTGTCAGCACAACTGTCTACACTATGAACCGGATATTGGTTAAAAGAGGTAAGGATAAAACTCCTTATGAATACTAGTATGGTACATCACCTAATGTAAGTTACTTTAAGATTTTTGGTAGCAAAATTTTTATTAAGAGAGGTGACTATGTTGGTAAGTTTGATGCTAAGAGTGATGAAGGCATATTTATTGGTTACTCCACCAAGATAAAATCTTACAAGTGTTACAACAACCGAACAAACAATATCATTGAAAGCACTGATGTCCTGAAGATTTAAGAGAAACTAGTGAGGAGAAGAAGGAAGATGAACCTTATATTTTGATTTTGGAACCAGAATCGATGAAGCCAGGATTTGGTGAAATGAATGTTGCTACATGAGTTCAACCAAAATAGGTAGATTCTGCAGAAGATGAAGATAGTGAGGAAGAAGAACTTGAAGATAATGATCATGTTATTCCAAGGTATGTGAGACTCAATCATAATTTTGATCAGATTATTGGAGATAAAGATGCTGGTGTGTTAACCAGAAGAAGAATTAGAGAGAATTCTTGTATTTTCTCCACTATTGAGCCTATAATTGGAAAGGATGCTTTTGGAGATTATCACTGGATCAAGGCTATGGAAGAAGAGCTTAACTAGATTGAGAAGAACAATACATGGACCCTAGTACCTAGACTGGTGAACAAAAATGTAATAGATACTAAATGGGTATTCAAAAATAAATTGAATGAAGATGGAGTAGTAGTCAGAAACAAAGCCATATTGGTATGCAAAGGTTATGTACAGGAAGAAGGATAAGACTATGGTGAGACATTTGCACCAGTTGCTAGATTGGAAGGTGTTAGGAATCTAATTGAATTTTCATTATATATGGGATTCAAATTATATTAGATGGATATGAATTCAACATTTCTAAATGGAATACTGGAAGAGGAATTCTACATTGAACAACCAGATGGTTATGCTTTGACTGATGCAAAGGATATGGTGTGTAAACTAAAAAAGGAACTATACGGTTTGAAGAAATAACCAAGAGAATGGTATGAAAGACTAAATTCACACTTGCTGAATATATGTTTTCATAGAACCAGTGAAGACAACAATATATATCTCAAGACTGAAGGAGATAAGTGGTGCAGGAGCACCTAGTTTTGAGTGCAATTTCTTCGTTTTGGTGTGTTTGTTCATAGTTTGGTTTTGGATGGTGAATAAGAGTCTTCTAATAGGTCCTCTTATGTTTTTGAAATGCTTTGGTAGGTTGAATTTGCATAGGAAAATGCATTTGCTCAATTTTTGCTTGTAAGCCCTTGTAAGCCTAAAATGGCGTAATCTTGCATTTTGATCTAAAATATCTTGAATATCCTTGTTTGGAATTGGGAAATGTTAAATTAGTGGTTTTTAGTTATTCTAGATGGTTTGGAGAAGGAAACAAAACATGTAAAGCAAAAATGCACTTTTTGGCAAAAGTTGTTAAAGTCGCTTGACAACTTTTTGCAACGTTGAGTAACTTTTTGCATTTTTGAGAAAAGGGATGGTTAGGAAATTGATGGAGAGTTAGTTAGGCTAAAAATGTCATATAAATTTCCTGAGCATGAATGTAATAAGGTTTTTGAATTCCTAGAGTATATTTGAATACAATTTGGAGACCATTTTTGAGTTTTTACCTTGTCTTTTCTAAGAATTAGAGCAACAGTCCGTACTTAATGGATTGATTGCATTACTATTCCTTGCTCATTGTTTTATACATGTTATTTTAGTGCTTAGGAATCATTTTTTATTAGTTTTAGTTCATGTTTGAATTGAGTCCTAAATTTTGTAAGCCCTCGACCTAATTAAGGGTTTGAGAGGCCCAAACATGGTTCTAGCTTGAAGTCCTTTGACTTCTTCTCAATAACCCTTGGGTATCGATCCATGGAACCTTTGTATAGTGTAAAAAGTCTTTATTTTCCTTTGGAGGTCATTGAAATGACAATGAGCATCATTTCCTAGGTGAGCTCAGTCATAGCCCAATTAGGAAATGAATGAAATTATGCAAGTGCTTGCAGGGATGAGCAAGGTTGGAGTTTCAGAGTATTTGGCATGAACAAGGGAGGTGTGGTGGAGAATATGTGAGATTTTGGAGGTGTGGAAGATCAGGGAAGACACCAAACCCTTGGAAAAAGACCAAAACAAGCCTATAACCTCTTAAAATAAGCCTTTCTCGGGTTCTGTACCTGTACGGTCATACTAAGATTTCTCTTTTCAAAAATTGTAAAATAATTCCAAAAGGGTACTCAGATCACCAAAGAGTTTGTGTGGGTCTTTGGGGGAAATTTTGAGAAAAACCACAAAAACTGGTTAGGTTGGGCTATTTGGGGCTCTACGGCTAGTAGGCCTAGAAAATAGGGAAAGGAAGGAGCGATGGGAAAATGGATCAAACCCAAACTCTAAACCAGTTGATTGGCCTTGGAAAACATCATGAACACCTACTACAACCTCTGTAAGCATTTGTTAGGAGTTTGAGAGTGTAAGGTTGGATTTACCCTTGTGAATCTCAACCATGCCTGAGCAACCAGTGAGAACATCTTGATTGGGAGCACTCGTAGAGAGTTGGGATGCCTAATTTGTTTGTTAGAAAAAAGAACAAAGAAGGGAGACCACTAAGACAACACTTGACTACCCTTTGACAATGGATTGACTCTCTTTGGTTATATCTCCCTATCAATAAGATACTGGTTAGTGAGGTATTTGTGGATGATATCATTTTTGGAGGCAATGATGATATGAGTGATGACTTTGTAAATGAGGTGAAAAGTGAATTTGAGATGTCTCTGATAGGAGAGATAAAATTCTTCATAGGTTTGCAAATTCAACAGATGAAAAATGGTATTTTTATCACACAGTCCAAATATGTGAAAGAGGTATTGAAGATATTTGGAATGGGAGTTTGTAAACCAGTTGGGACACCAATGGTTACCGGCTGTAAATTGTCTAAGGAGGATGATGATGCATTCGTTGATGAAAATGAGTACATGTCTATGATAGGGAAACTGGATTATGTTGTTCACAACAAACTAGATATTGCTCATGCAGTTGGATTAGTTTGTGCATCTTTACATTCATTGTTATAGGATAAGTTTGTAAGTATTGTTAAGTAAGGATTTTTTTTTCGCTTTTTTGGAGTATGCTACAAAGTCATGTGAAACATAAATTTTGGGATAAAATCAAGGGACAAAGTTCTTATAGGAAGGAGGAAATTAAGCAAAGGAGTTGTTGTAGCTCTTATATCGTGACATGTGTGGGTTGATCCTAACCTTGTTAATTAGAGGATCAAAGCATATTGCAACCTTCATTGATGACTACTCAAGCTATACCTATAATTTCTTTAGTAAATAAAAGTCTAAGTTTATTGATAAGCTTGGATTCTTCAAGAATACCATGAATAAATAAACATGAACATACACAAAGAATCTATGAAGAGACACTGGTGGAAAGATAGCTCAAAAGTGTGTAAATTTTTTCATATGGATGCAATAATCCAAAGAAAATGGACATAACCGGGGTTTACTTTAGTGGGTAATATTTGCCATATTTCATGTCAGCGACTTGGAAAATGGTGAATATATTGTATCGATCGGGGGTGACCATGTCGCACAAACTTTATAAATATTCATCAAATGCACGGCTCAATCGCCCATTATTTTATGTAATTAATTGTATCTCTATCAAGATTTTGCCAATAAAATCTACGTTTTCCACATGGTAAATTCAATATTTTCTCCTACACTTTCCGAGGTTGTCTTAATAGATGGTCATAATTTTCCAATATCAATATAAAGATTTATTGGCCATGAGGACCTAATTTTCCTAGCATTTTGTGGAAGTGTGTCTCAATTCACCCCAATTTTCGTCAACTCTATTATAATTGCCAATTAATTGGATGACCCATAATCACCTTGAAAATTACATAAGATGTGTTATAGTTAAGCGTGATTTGCAAGATATTTGTATACCATATAAAATTCCTACCGAATTTGCTAAATAATGATTGGTATAAATACAGTCTAAGATCATATTTATCTCTACACAGTTTGGTCGGTTTTGAGCTCTCAATTTGGATCACTAGCGAAGTTTCAGACCAAGAACAACCATTGCTGCTAACTGCATTGGCGACTGCTAGTGACCTAAAGGTAAGATCATATTTTTGAAGTGTTTTAATATTATTTTGAATTCATCTCTATATGTTTGCACTATTAAGTTCATCCTTATTCAATGGGGACCCATCAATGGTCACCGAAGAGACCTAAAACATCTAGATTGTGGGTCATAGGGCCAATGAATCATATAGTCTATTATTACTTCTTGAACAAGTTGATATTTTTTGCAGCCTTTATTTTGTTGGAGATGTCAAATGTGAAGAAGGGTAGGAATCCTTAATGTGGGAAGGCCAAGAGAGGCCAGCAAAATGCATAACGTTGTCTTCGTACTTTGGTGTTGGCAAATATTGTGGTGAAAATCAAGAAGGTACATCATCACAAGTACAAGTACAAAACTCACAACCTACACCGCATATTGAACAAGATGGAAAACCTGATAACTTAGGTCACGATGAACTTGAAGAATATTTTCTGGTAGATACCCAGGTTAGCCAGAATGATATAATCGACTTGGGTGAAATGCCATAGACGATAATGCACGGAAGGGGAAAAGAAAAGCCAAATAAAAAAAAGGATCCGGAGTGGGATATGTAAGTGAGGAATTTTTAAATTAATTGGGTGTCAAAGTATCCATTCATTGAACCAATGGAGAATCCAATTGAAGGTGAGCCTCTAATAGAATGCAGGTGTAAGATTTGCACTTGGAAACATAAAAAGGAAAAGAGGTTGTAGTTGAAAATTGACACCATAGAAAATCATATGTGTAAAGTTTACGAAAAACAAATGATAGATTGAGTTGACAAATCAGTGATAAGATGGAAAACAAACGAGGAATGTCGAGGAATTTTATTTTTCAGGAGAAAATATAGACAAAGCCTAATGAAGTTAAAGGTTCTATTGAAGCTATTCTTGGAAAAGCAATGCAAATAGAACAACTGGGAAAAGTTGTTCAGTTAAGTGTTGTTTTTTATATTTTGAGTAGAGGGTGTGCTATGAAAGACTACCCATCAATGAGTAGTTTACTACACTTTTTGAAAGTTCCTAACTATCCTAATAGTCACTCATCAGTAAACAATGGATGTGAATGGGAAAGTTGTCTTTTTGAGGTTGAAAAATAAGATGTAAAGGAAAAAATAAGAGAGTCAAACTTAATTGCGTTGTCTTTAGTTGAAGTTACGAGAGTAGATAATACTTCATGAGTATGCATGCATGTTTATACTGTACAAATTCATGCCCACCAACCTCATCTATTATCTGTTCCTAAAATGAAGGATAATATGACAACAAATTTTTTATTTCAACTAGTAAAGAGTTGTTTAATTGAATATGGAGGTATGGATGACATGAAGATTGCTAAAAAGTTGGTGTGTGTTGGAGCGGATGGAGCTTCAGTAATGCAAGGTCACATGAACAGTCTTTGTGCAAAGATATAAACTTCTTGTGCACCCTACATTACTAGTATTCATTGCATGGACCACATAATGAACGTAGCTTTTGGAATTGTGAGCAAGCATGCTCCAGTAAAAAAAATTGAACATTTAATCAGAGAGCTCTACTCACACTTCTGTCGAAGTCCCAAATGATTTATGGAATTTCAACACTTTGTTGATGGAATAACCAGTGGGAACAAGATTCTTAAGGATAATGATACTAGATGGATCTCTTTGGATGGACCATCGCATCAAGTTTTTTCAAAAATATCCATCCTTGATTGGACTATTTCACATAAATCATGATGAATCATAGCAACCGAAATTTCCTAACCTACTTCGGATGTTAAGTATTATAGAGATACTCTTAACTTTAGCATCTCTTCTCCCCTTAATAAAGGAAATGAGGACTATTATAAAAAAATATCAGCAAAGAGCTATGTATATTGCAGAATATGCTAAGTTGCTTAAGATGACATGCCTCACCCTCGATAATCTCGATGGATCTCAACCAACATTATCTGATGAAAAATTTGCTAAGTGGTGGACAATCACAAATTTGAACAATTCTGATAACTTTTTACAGATTGATGAAAACGGGGAGTTGTGTGCCAATGTATGCGGAGTTGACATACCAATGCACTACTTTTCCATAGTCGAGCCTGAGGAACTAGGAAAGCACCCCAAGAAGTGACTGGCAAGAGTTACAAGGGAAGAGTTTAGCAAGATTGTTGAGTCTGTAACTGGTTCTCTGAATAAAATTACCTATGATCTTTCCTCACATATTAAAAGTAGATTCCCTCTTGAGAAACTACTTGAAGGCATGTCTATTGTGTTTCCTCAATATTGTAACCTCAAGAGTTCAATTGATTTTCAAACTAAGCTATTGCCTTTGATAAAGAAATTTTGCAAATCCAAAGAATTCAATATAGTTACTATAAATGGAATTTTAAATGAAACTCTTCTTAGAGAGCAATCAACCCATTTTGCATACACCATAAGATCTTTGTGCTGGTTTTTGTAGGGTGCTCCACTCTCCATCTTATGGAAGTCCAATTTCTTTTAAAGTATAGTAAGTCAACTCCAACTTCGTCAACAATTCATATTTGGAAGAGTGACTTGACTCCATTGTTTCACCCAATATCGCATACAAAGTTCTCAATGGTTTGATGAAATTCAGAAAGCTATGAGGAGTTGTGTCCTTAGAAAGCAAGTCTAAGTCAGACTTCATTTTTCCTCCATCCTTTTTTTTGAAAGCTTATTTTCCAATGAATTTATTTGATGTGTCAACACTCTTCAACAAACCAAGATTTAACAATTTGGTTGTCTTTTCTTGTAGCTTAATTATCTTTTTCCCACCTTTATCTGTAATTTTTTGTGCTTCCCTTAGTTTCTCGGATTTTTGAATGATAGATGATGTCTTTACTGAGGCATCAATGCGGCTCTTAATTCCCTTGGATGCCAAATAGTTGTCACCAGTACTGGAGACTTCTTGCAAAATATGTTTTGCAATATTCTCTTTTGAATAAACATTGTTGTTCTTCTCAATGTGGTCTTTGAGCTTCCAAAAAATTACTCTAAGACTTTCATTCAATTAAAACCATTTAGACAACTTGTCACTCCTCTACATTATTTTTCCCCAAATATTTTCTTTTATATACTTCACTGTATTTTTTATATTGTCTTCCGAAGTTTTAATTTTATTATTTGCATTTTGCATCTCTTCTTTCATTTGTGCATGTTTTTTTCTTTCTTGCTCTGCTTTCTCTTCCAAATGTTTTTCTTTTTTAGTCTCATGCTCCAATTAGTTTTGTAAATTTTTGTTTAAGGCAGTAGAAGAATCCATGCTTTTGTATAATTTTATTGAAGTGGCTCTTTCATCATCAATTTTTTTAATGCTTTCATCCAATTTTTCCCTCAGTTCCTTCAGTTCCTTCAATTATGCCTCCATCTGTTCTTGCTCTGTAATTGTTGATGTAGAGGCCAAATTTTTTATCCTTCTTTGTAATTCATTGCACTTGTTATCTGTTGCTTTCCTATTTGCGTTTTCATTTTCTAGGTCTACCTGTAACTTTTCTATTTGTTTCTCCAACCTATTTTTCTCTCTCCACCTTGAGTAGTGAAGTGTAAATCACTTCATCGGTCTTTTTTGACACACTAATTTTCTCCATATTTTTAACTTTGGAAAAATCCATTTGGAGGGTGCTAACATGAAATTTAGATGGATCTATTTGATTATGTAGTGTATTTTTATCTTTATTTGGTGACATAACAACCATGAACTCCATCATATCTTTGTTTGGGTCATATGTGGGAAATACCCCGTTCGATGTAGGTTGTTCCTCTAAAGCTGCAGTAAGGGCACCCCTCTTAAATGTCTTCTTATTTTCTTTATTCATATTTGTTGTTTGTGCAAATTTATTAAAGGAATCATTGTAATGAAAATCTGGCTTTGCTAAAGCGAGTGAATGTTTGAAAGGTGAAATATCACTTGCAATGGTGTGTGCACCTCCACCTATTCCCGTGGTTCTAACTAATGCATTTTGAGTAGTAGCAACAACCATTCCTAATCCCGACCCACTAAAACTTGCAAGTGGAGTTTTTGGACCCTTTTGAGGGATTTTTTTGAAGCTGCAAACAATATATTTGGAGCGACAGTTGATATAGTTGGATTTGTACTCACCATTGTTGGCATAACCTTTTGCTTCTTCACAATGCCTTGATCATTGGTATTTTGTATAGCATCTAGTACTATTGGCCTCTTGTGAGAGATATCTTGTTGTTGCATTTGTTCAAGACAGCAAGTATTAGTACACATGCCATCCCCACCAGTGGCAGTGGCACAAGGTGGATTTGAAGCTCTAACAAATTGAAATAGAGATGTAGGGGGAATGAGTAGTACCTTTCTCTGATGAATCTGGTGATTCAACTCCTATGATTGGTTTCTCACCACCTTTTGGTGGAAGTGGTGTAATATTTGGAATCCAAGGGCCTTCTCCTTTTGGACCCAGACCACCACCTTTAAAACCCATTTTGTCTATAAATGGTTGCCCCATTTCTACATTTTTCTATCATGGACTCATTGACTCCACTCAATTTTACAGAGACTGTAGTAGCTGTTGGTGTGACCTCAATCAGATACTCATTTTCATCATCACTTTTGTCATATGCTTCTATGTGATGCTCCATATTCCACAATTTGCTAAAGTCAATATCCTCGTCGATTTCATCAAGATCTGTATTGGTCTTTGGTTCACCGAGATTCTTCCTCATAGTCCAAAAATCACTTATTTTGGTTTGATTCCAAAGTTTTTCTTTACAATGTTATAGTATATGTTTTGGAATAGTTTTGTTAGATGGATAAACAACATTTTGGTAGAAATTGTAGGACCTCCTATTTTCATTTTGATTTGGGATGCCCTGCTCTGTTGTTCTCTATGTGTGCAATTCCATAATTTGTGATGGCAATTATTTTATTAAAGTTTTATTGTCAGAGAAAATTTTTTCCATCTCTTTTTTTACCTCATCCCAGGAGTCCATGTTTTTAAGATTTTCTAGCAATGGTTTACTTTCATGTTGAAATTTATTTGGAAAGTTCCTATTCATCGTAAGCCTTGTTTGAATGACATTGATTGGATCATACTGCCAGTAACTGTCAACACCAAAGCTAAAAATTGTCAAAAAATCATGTGCCACTTTCATTCCTTTTCTCTCATATGTATGAGAAAGGCAAGGAAGAAATATGCTCTTCTTTTGTTGACCATGAAAGAGTAAATCTACACTCTCCATCTGACGTACATATTCCAATGCAAATATCCTCTCTATCACATGTATTGGAAGTTTGTAGGGTTCTACTGCTGATTCGTAAAAACTTAACACAGTGTATTCTTGTATGAAGAACCACTCAACCAATTGTATTTGACTTCCAAGTTGAATGCATTCTCTACAAGATATGCAATCTAGGCATTGGAGTGCTTGTAATTTCATGATACATTGGTGCCAAAAAGAAGTCTACAAAATGGTTGTAGTTCTTTCTGTTATCATGCATTCTTATTTTAGGTGTTCATTCATATATTGGACACTCTATTCTATCCTGAGTCTTCTCATCAATCTTATAGACCTGAATGTGAAGCTTGTTGGTCTCAAATATTGCATGATACTTTGCTAGAAGAAGATAACACAAGTAGGTTGTGAGCCTAAATGTCTTACAGGAACCTCTTTTAATCATTAGTAATTATTTTTGCATGGATTGAACAATGTGCTCAACAAAATTAAATCTTACTAGTTCTCTTACACAATGGATATGAAAAATCATTTCAAGAAGGCTGACACCCACTTCCCTATTATTTGCCAATCCCAGGCAAAATGTTAGCAAGGAAATAATATCCTGAACCCATGGCATAAAAATATTATAATCATAAGGAGGCTTATGATTCCAATTCAATCGAGCACCACACAATATTAGACCTTTGATAAATGAGTCTTTAGTATTTTCTTCGATTCTCTCATATTCCTCTACCAACTTTCCTTGGTCAATGTGGACGTTTGAGTTTTGTGCTTCAAACCCTAGGTTCAACAAATGAGCAAATTTTCCCTCGGTTATGGATAAAATTTCTTCTTGAGTATTTTTATTGACAATTGCTTTTCTATCTTCATCATTATTTTGGGAGCAAACCATGACAATTTTTGGGTAAGGGAATACTTCAGGTAATGTCATGCGTCCCAATCCAGCATACCACAATGCAATTTTATTTGTACTTACACTTACCATTGTGTTAAAAACAATATATTTTGCCATGTTTTGATCTCCCACCTTATTAGACAATGCATATCTAAGTTCCATGATTCGCTTTGTACCATGGATAACATGATCGTAAATATCATGGTATTCATAAATGAAACTTGTTGTTTTAACCATTTTGATTAAGTCTATTTTTTCATTCACTTGGCTTTTAGTTCTACTATTCGGTTTCCCCATCGCTGGTACTATTAAGGGTTCAAAATAATGCTAGAAAACTAGTAACTACAAGCTTGAAAATACTAACCCTCAAGTTGAACCCCTGATTCTAGTTCTAAAATCTAAACAGTAAACGACGAGATTAAATAATTAAAAGTGCGGGATGCAGGTGTTCTCGATTTTACCCAGAATTTCTATTTGAGTAGACTGGCACAAACGGACTCAATTGCATTCCTCAATCTAGTAGTTGTTTCTAAATCTCCCTGAATTTACTAGTTTGTCCAAGAATCAAAATACCAATATGAGTCCCTTAGTTTTAAAACCCTCAAAAGTCAAAAGTTCAAAACCTAAAGGGTAAAATTTGTATAATCATGTTGTAATTTTATAAATTGTTATTAATAACTATTTGCAGTTGCAGGGCAAAAAATTCATTGCTTCTTTCTAAATTCTGAGGACTGACAGTTTGACACGTCACATGTGTCACTTTTCTGGAATGTTTTTGAAGACTTTTTAATCCTTTACAACTTGTGTATGGAATAGAGCTTATTACACTTAATTAAGTATACAATTACAAATTTAGCATTTAACTATACTTAATTAAATGTTTATCATTTATGGTAGGACAATGTTTAATGACACGTGTCTCGTTTCCCATGGAAGTTTACAAAAAATATTTATCGTTTCCATATTCGACCCGAAATACACCGTATGTCATTGATTTGTGCTCATCCCTCTTCCACTTAATTGTAATAATTTATATTATAATATATAGCAAGTGCCACTTAGTGGCTATTACTTGTCGTTGTTATTTTTCTAGTTAATTGTAATTGTAATCTTAACAGTAGGTATAATTATAATTATAATTTTAATAAATTAATTATAATTATAATTATAAGGTTTTTAAATAAATTAATTATTAAAAGTAATTATTATTATTATTTTATTTTTACAATATATTAAGTTTATAATATATTAAAAATTTACAATAAATTTATTGTAAATGTAGTACATCAAAATAAAATAAAATAAAATAATAACTAGTATTAATAGTACTAATTATTAATAATTATTAAATCTTAAAAATAATATTTTAATGTTAAAGTCACTAAAAAAAAACATTATGGCAGTTGTTTTTTAACATAGAAAGTTGAAATCCCCATATACTAGTGCATTTTGCTTAACCTTTATTAATTTTACCTACTTAGTATTTTTCATGCAAGGAGAGGAATGATAGGGAAATCACAAATAAACTAATTCTAAAGGGTAAACTCGAGAAATGGGGGCAAATAAAAATAAAACCTAAATATCTATTACCTATATTCCTGCCTAAATAGTTGTCATGATATTTATATATTCTCAAAAGTTTGCCTATAAGAACTAAATTGTTAAATTTTATATATTTAAATTACTATATTGTTAATTTATTTTGATTATAGTATAATATTATTATATTATTGATAATATTATTTTATTATCAAATTTTTATATTATTAAATTTAATAAGGATAATTAAAATTACATTTATTTACTTGTATAAAGTTTCAAAAGATTTATAATTTGTTAAATATTTGTTTGATGGATGTTTAAAATAAATTTGATAAGAAAATTTAAACATGATAAATATTATTTTAACATACCTTAAAAAATGCCTAAAAAAATTCATTCAGATAGTGGATCCTGAAAATCTGCTAATAAGATGTAAATTTTCCAAGCCAATTATATTGGAGAAAACTAATTTCTATAATTTAGAAACTTAAAAATCATGCATCTTAACTTTATAAAAATTAAAAAACATATATCCAAACAAGAAATTCATAGTTCTAATTGGTGGAGAAGTAATTGAATAATAACGAGTTAACAAACAACAATGGCAACCAATTGCAATAGTACTAGCCTAAAGACAAGTACTAACAAGTGCCACATAGTGACAAGTACTTGTCGTTTTATTATTGTAATGCAAATAATAAATCTAATAGTATTATAATAATAGTATTTTTGATATCAAAGAGCTATGACATAGTAGTTGAAAGGTATAGTAGACAATAACTAGTATATCTCTATTTAAAAAATATAGGTAAATTATGTTAAGAGATATCTTATAATAGAAGGGAATATGATGATTGCAACAATATTAGTAGTATACAAGAGTTTCAAAAATATGGATAATAATTTTATTGGTTGTTCCCTTTTAAATATTATGGCACTCTTCCACTATCATTTCATGCATAAAAACCAAAAGATGGTGTATTTCATGCATGTCAAATTGTTTCAAAATTGAATTTTTGTTTACAAACATTTTGATGTCATTGTAGATGCCTCTTGGCATAATGACATAATTAGAGTCAAATTGATTATTGAAAGATTATATTTTTTTCTAAGTGATGTTGGCTTCAATTTTCATTCATAGTTATTACAAGTGCAACTAGTATATTAGATAAAAAAAGATCCAAGAAAATTGAACCCTAATGTATTGTTATATATATTATTCATATTTTAGTGATATTTATTAGTAATTCTTTATTTATATATTTATTTTAGTGTTTTAATAATTCTAAGTATAATCTTTCTATATTCCTAATTCTTTTCATAGTTATAATGCCTTTGAGAATATAATAATTAATAATAATTAGGACTAAATTTTTCATTTAATTAATAATTATAAAATTAAAATTTTAAAAATTATTATTTTTTATTTTTTATTTTTAAACAAGTTCTGCCTAGGGGGCAGTACCCTTTCTATTAATAAACAAAGAAAACATTACATAGAAGACTGAGAGATCTCAGTTAGACAGGTAAGCAATCCCATTCCCAATCTCTATCACCCTATCAACTGTCTCTTCTGCCATAACATCAGCATTATCCTTCATGTAATTTGCAAATTTACCCATGTTGTATTCCTTCATTATCCCAGCTTTGAATAAACTCCAAGCCTTCCTCATCATCTTCTTCTTCTCCTCTGCATTCAACTGGAAATACCCCATCACACAACCCAAATCTGGAGCCACCTCTATGTAGTCCAGTGCAGTCATAACCTCCCACATGAGGTCTTCTCTCACAATCCTCCAAAAAATCTCATTGGTCGAGATCGGGTAGCCCAAAACTTGCACAATTGGTTCAAATAGTTTTTCCATCACCAGTTTGTCATGTACATGGCCTCCGCTCCAAAATTTGGGGCCTAAAATGATAACCACTATCTCTTTTTCTTTGTCGTTAGCTCTGTTGAACAACCGATTAATGTGCTCCTCTGGTGACTTGGCCCACGCCTCCTCTTCCTTACATGCACACTTGATTCTAAAAAAAATTGCCATTTTCCTTTTGTGGAAAGATCGTCGCCAATATCCTTCTATATAGGATCTTCCTGTTGGCATTCGCATGAAGATTGCATTAATGATATGTTATGTTGTCATTGATGTCAATTAATTGGTAAACCCTACCTGTTGATTCGATAAAAACCCTAACCAATTAAGTTTGGTGAATTGGTTATATTGGTTTATAATCTAGTGATGAGCGGTAATGATTATGACACGTATGATTATTGTATGAAGAGAGTTTCAAGTAATTTTGGTGTGTTGATGAAATAGTTTTTGTCTAGGGAATGCGAAAGTATATTGCATGTAATGCAAAGTGTGTGATGAGTTACTGAGTTTGATGAAGCGATGATCAAGGAGCAGTTGAGGTTTTCTTGATTGATGTGCAAAGATTGCTATGTAATCCAATGATCATACTTGAACCGACTTGTTTGTCATCTCTGTGAGAGAATTAAGTTTTTGTTGTGTTACTGACCTTATTGATTTGTTTATAAGGTTGATGAGTTTTTTAGTTTCAGAGTTGGAAAAGTTTTAGTTGAGTGTGTGGTTGCCAAACTGAATGATGTATCTATAGTTTGAGTAAAGGCAGATAGGAGCATGAAAAGGATTTGAACAAGCAAGTGCAGTGCTATTTAAATAGATCTTCAAACTCTTGTTGTTTTCTAACAATTGCAGCAGATTGAAATCCCCTAACCAAGTAAACTCTAACAAGCTTGGTGGTAGTCAATCCTCTAACTAGGTGATCCATTAGCTTGGATTTCAAATCCTCTACCGAGGTTACTCCTTACAGGGTATTGCTTCTAACAAGGCATTATAGTCATTCCCTTAACCGGGTGGTCCCTAACAGGATCTATTCTTAACATGACTTTTGTAAAGCTTTAACAGGCTGGGCTCCTAAGAGGGCAAACTTCAGAAGAGTTCAGATAGTTATCCTGTGAGTCTCATCTCACCGTTTTTTTTCCCATTTGGGTTTCCACCTCAAAAATATTGTGTCAAGTGGTGAATGTTTTTGTGGTTATGTTCTTATGGTTGATTTGCTTAACTACTTAATCCACTTTGATAAATCCCGATAACCAGAATCATTGTGAAATGAAGTTTTACCTATGTCAGTAAAAACATTTGGATGTTTATGAGTTTGAAGTTGTTTACTGTTAGTTTGTTGTAACAGTCAACTGGTTTATCTTGAAGGGTTTTTATGTTGACAGTGATATTGCATTGATAGTTCTAAGTTTACTTTGAGAGATTAATTATGAGATTAGTGAAGTTAGTATCAGTTTTTATATCTACTGATTCACCCCCCCTATCAGTAGTTGATTAGATTCTTATTCTTTCATCATACTATCACTTCCCACCATCTCGATCATTGTCCAAAAAATTTGGGCCATACACCAATCCAATTCTAGAATCTAGGGATAACCTCTGCCAATTTTCTATAGATAACATCAAATCTTTTGATCACACATGTCACTTTTTTGAAGGACGGTTCCAGAAATTTTTAACCCTCACAACTTTGGCCCGAAATGGAGCTTACGTCATCGATCTGTGATCATCCTGATCCAATGTTCATCAAATTTTGTTCATTTTTCTTATTCAATGTAATTATTAAGTATTTTAAAAATCTGAAAGATTATAAAATAATATATTGATTAAGGTTATATTTTATAATGTTTAATAAATTATAAAACATTTCCAATCTATAATGGTGGGAAAATGGTGAATGATAAATCAAGAAGGAAAACTACCCTTTCCCTCAAAGAGAGATGAGAGTTTTGCTATCAATTACCATTCAAGCACTTTTCACCATTACATTAGGAAGGGGGAGTGTTATCACTAGTTTAATTTCTGGATATTTTGTTCTCTGGCTCTTTAAGGTGTGAAATGGTATGCTTAAACCCTTCATGTTGTCTCTAAGTTTTAGGTCCGAAGTTTTAAGAAGTTGCCTTTTCCCATTTTCCCGTTTTGAATTTCCCACGTTCTATTTTCATATTATTTTTCCACTTATGTGGAAGGGTCGGTCCGTCATCAAGGTGTCCCCCCTTCAGGTTTTCCCTAGGTGGGTTTTAAATGTATTTTAATTTTTATGCCTTTGCTTATGTCTTATTTTTAATATTTGTCGGGCTTCTTAACAATCATGCAAGTCAAAGTTGATCCTGCAATGCATGTTGTTTCATTGGGAGAAGATGCCCGTGGTGTACCTTCTATGAAATAGCAAAAGGTAAATGGGCCTGACAGAAGGATAGTTTGTAAGGTAAAGAAAATGCATCTCATTTTATATCCAACGACCCACGTTTATTTGCTTGCCTAAGATGTATATGTTTTAAAGTCTGCGAAATAGCAAAACAATGGGTGGGTCCTAGAGGTAAGCGATTCTTTGGTTAATGGCCAATCAATTTGGAGTTGATCCAACGGTGTGCGTGGATTCACAACCGGAAATGTTTTGAGGTTTACCATTTGCAAAGTAGCGAAAATGTGGAGGGCCTAGGTAAGGTGATCACGAAGGAGTTAACAAAGATCATCTTAGACAGGATCCAACGGTTCGTGTTAGTTTGCAAGGAAAAGATGCATATGTTTTAAAGTCTATGAAATAGCAAAAGGTTGGTGGACCCGAAAGATAGGCAAGTCATGATTTTAAAGACCGATCAACTTGTAGTTGATCAGATGACTCGTGTTGATTCACAACCTCAAATCAAACGACGTTCACCGTTCACGAAGTAGTTAAATGACATGGCAGTCACATGGCAGATGACGCGGTAGGATAGGTGGATCGCTTGGCTGAGGTAAAAGATGCCCTGTCAGATACACATGGCTCCAAAGGATTGTTGAGGGCCTGCTTTGATTTAACCAACGATGGTGTTGAAATCGATGGTGAAATAGAACACGTGGCGGTCCTAAATTGGAGCCTGATGGAGTTCTTGGGTGAATAGCTGACTGACATGTCAGATTCATTTACCGATGATAGAGCAAAGCAGGTAGTTTTTCGTGCTAAGGGTCCACTTTAAAGTTTAAGTGCATTAAAGGTTGTACATCTCAAGATTGATCCAACGGTGGGCGCTTTTTTGCAGCCCAAAGATGCGAGGTAGTTAGCCTTCATGAAGTAGCGAAAACTGCTAGCAGTGATGGTTGTGCGCAGTTAGTGAAGTAGACTGGCAGTCACCTTAAGCAGTAAAGATCAAGCAGGTGGTAATTGATCGGACGACCAGTGTTGTTTCGCGCGATTAAAGTACGCAAGGTTTACCTTTCACGAAGTAGTGAAGGGAGGGTGGGGCCCGTTACTAATATAGAATGATCGAGGGAAGTAAAGGGAGTGCAAGTTTCCAAGATCCAATGAGCATCGATGCTTCGTGAAGGAAAGGTACGAGGGTTTTAAGCTCCGCTAAATGGCGAAACAACGAAACAACGAAATACTCAGAAAAGCTTGTGATCCATTAGAGCCCATTTTTTTTAATTCGATTGCGAATTCAATTCTGAGTTGATGGTTGAAGCATGCAGGTTAATGTCTCAATTCAATGCCAAGTTGTCGTATTAAGGTCCACATCAAATTGAATATTGACACCATTTCAATGAGTTTGTTGCAGAGGAGCTAGTGCAAGGCAATTTTCTTCAGGCGAGTAATAGGTTTTTGTGTCTTGCTTTCTAGTTACAGTTTGAAAATTGGTATTACTATGTGTTTGCTTCATTAGAGTTTTGTTTGAGTCTTAATTGATATAATTGCATTACCAGGATGGAACCAAGAAGGGATTTCACAGGGAAGGTAAATTATCAGGATAGAAACATATGTGATAATTTTCTGGAACAATTGACTATGTCCACGAATGTTGCAACCAAAATTAAAGAATTGGTACCTAAAGCCCCTCATCTAAGGATTGGAGACGGTTTATATGACAAGGGAAACTAGTTAAGAGATCCACAGATAGGGATATCAGGTCTGGGTCTTTTCAAAGTAGGATTCGGTCAGAGACATGCCCTTGCCCCAATGAATAGTTTATGGGAATTGGACGAAGGAAAGCTTATAGTCCCTGGGGTTTTCATGGATGTTGATTTGTTAACCCAGATTGCACAAAATTATGACCTAGTTGCCAAATGTATTAGGAATGTGAAGGGAGGAGCCCTGATTGAGATCAATGATGATGAGTTTAGAAAGGTGTTTAAGCTCAATGAGGTGTCTAATTATTTAGAGCCCATAAATTTTGATACCCTGGCCTAGGTTTACAATGTACAAAGGGATCACCTCAGGAGTGGACCATTGAAAGAGTTTTTTGTTAAAATAGGAGGGCTAATTGTTGTAGGCCCTAGAACCATGGAACCTTTTTCTCTGAATTTGTTTACTCTAAGAGCTGAAGGCATGTATTGGTAATTGTGTCAAATCTTTGAGGAAGATGTTGAAACCACCATGCCAACCCATTATATGCTGATGATAGTACAGATTCTGAACCCCTCTCTGGTAGTTACATTTTACTATGCACCTTATCTCACAGATGCAATCCATGCAAGACTGATGGGGATAAAAAGTGGTAAGGTAGACAAACCATTTGGATGGTACTCTCTTCTCATGCACATGTTTTTGTTCAAAGGTGCTGATTATTTTGTAAATGAAATGGATTTTGTTAAGGTGAAAGATAATGAAGAGATGTTTGTACAGCTGTGGAGTACCATTTTGTCCTGGGACAGAGATGATGCTAGCTACTTAAAGTTTGACAGATGCTTTGCATCCAAGATTAGGATTCTTTTATGTTCAGATAACCCTAGGATCCCCAAAGCTCTTTTATAATTCCTTAGGCCCAAGGAATTTGCTGAAGGCATCAAGATTGTGCACAACTGGGGTGACATATACTTGTACCTTGTCTCTACAATTTTTAGAGTTTACGGTTTTAGAGGTACTCCATATTTATTACCCTATAAGTCCCAGTAAAGATGGGAATTGCAGAGGTCCTAAGGCAAATTGGAGGTGTGCAAGAGGCAGAGCAAACAAATAGGGCAAAAGGGACCATTTTCCCAACTGTTACCGTGGCCCATCAATTTGTAATCACTAAGGGTAGTTGGAAGTAATTTGAAGATTTCTTTCAACCATATAGGTTGCCTACTGTAGTAACAAGGTTTGTTGACCCTGTGGATTTTTTCAACGACATGTTTAGGAGAAGAGTAGTATGCAAAGGTAGGCCACATCAATTTCATTTCCCTGAGGATCTAATTAGAAATGAGTTCAATTTGGATGAGTAGGAATTGAGCAAAGAGAAGTGGGTAGCCTACAAGAAGGGTTTGGATTTCATTCATCAATTTGACAACAGTTATGACCCTCTATCTAGCTTTAATCCCTTTGAGAAAAAGATCAAATTCTTAATTCTTTAATTTGAATAGTTAATGCAAACTTTGAAGGAAAAGAGGGAAGCTATAATAAGAGATAATCCTAATAAGGCTAAGTTAGTTCTAGCCAAGCCTGCCTTTTCTAAGGCCATCCCTCCAGGCAATTATGTAATGCATAAGAAGTCTAAATATAGTGTGTTGATGCCAATAATAGGTGAGCCCTCTACTTCAAGAGGGAAGAGAGCAATTGAAGATGTCATTGACATCCAAGACTCCCCTAAAAGGCAAAGGGTGGGGAAGGAAGTGCAAACAGGTGAGTCTCTATACTCTCCATCTTAATCCCCTATCCATATAGGAGATGAACATGCAATAGTAGAACAATTATTGCAGTTAGGGAGTCTTGAGGAGATTGCCTACACATATGAGGAAACATAAGAGGGGATGCCAAAGGAGCCACCTAATGCTAAAATGAACTTAACTACTAATGAGTTCAAAGGTAAAGAGCTAGACTCTGCTATCAAGCAAGCCAGTGAGGAGTTCCTTGCTGATAGTAATTTTGTCACAACAAGGGCCTTCATCCAATTTGTTTGGAAGAAAAACATAGAGTAGTTCAAGGTAAGATGTGAAAAGAGGAAGAGTGAGTAGCCTCACAGAGATACAACTTCAATAGAGGAGGAAGTGAAACAAGAAATGATGGCATTATTTCAAGCTATCACTCTTGAAGCAGTAAGGGAAATGGTGTCAAAGGCTGGTGTTCTACTCCTCCCTGAATGGGATATAGCAGATGCCTTGGTACTTGATGCAATCAGGAGACCAAGCCTATGGAGGGAGTGACATTCAGCAAGGATAATACTGCTTTAGTTATGTGGTCCTTGAAAAGGGATGAAAGTAGAAAGAGGAAAGATACCTCAAAATCCAGTTTCCTAGGAGGTATGATAGTGAAGAGAGTTCAGGATACATGGGTGGTAGAAGCTGCTAGCACAGTTCTGGAAACTGCAAAATTCAGTGTAGCAGCGGCTGAGAAAGAAGCAAAGGAGAGAGTTGATCTCCAAGTGAAAATAGAAATAATTCTAAAGGCTTATAATGAATCCAAAAAGGAGGTAGCCAATAGGGATAGTATTGTTGCTAGACTACAGAGTCAATTGGCAGGACAACACCAAGGAGGTGAGTCCTCTACCCTGATGATTACATCTTCTCCAGCAAGACCTCCACCTACCGGTCCTATCATAGAATTTCCCCCTTCTCCTATGCATTCTGGTTTTCAACCAGTTGAGACTATTCAACATGAGTTGGAAAAGTTGAAACAGGCTCAAGCCCTCTTTGTGAATAAATATGAAGAGAAGGCAAAGGCCACAATTTTGAGGTTTGTTGATATAGTAGAGGCCCCCACTCTGCACACTAATATGAAAAGAATTTTGGATACTTTGTGTGAGTTGAATGAGGACAAGGCTATTTTAGAGCCGATTTTGAATAAGTGGATGCCAAGAGAAGTGGATTTAGAACTTATGTGTGCATCCTATGATGAAGCAGGATCTGATGCCATTATGAAATCCACATGTGAGATAGAAAAAGGCTTGACCAAGCTAGCAGAAGGAAGAGCCAATGTAGAGAGGAATTCTAATTTGTACAGGAAGGAATATACTAAGCATACATTTGAATTATTTCCTGAGGGTTTTGTTAGCCAAAATCAGTTCAAGGACAAATAGGTATGGCTTGATGAGCTGGGAGATAATTTGTCTTTAAGGGTGAACAAAATCATCAACAAAGATGAGACATCTTTGTTTGTTAAAACAATTGAGGAAATAGAAAAGATAAAGTCATGCTACAATTTCTTGGAATTAGAGGTGAAAAAGGTAAGGAACTCTTGGCAAAGGTTGGTTAAGTTGGAGAAAAAAATTGTTGGCTACTCATGGCCTGTTGATGACGTGTTCCAAGAATGGACCCAAAAGTATGCAGTGCAAGAAGAGGAAAACCCAGAATAGTTGGAAAATGTTGCAGTGGATCAAAAAACCGAAGAGGCCATTGATACCGAAAAAGACTTGTAACTGTTTCTTGAAAGACATTGTAGTTTGTAACAAACTTTTCTTAGGAAGGTCAGAAGCTTGTATGCATCCATAATGTTATAAATGGATACCAGGACTAATAGAAGAGGACATCACAATAATTTTGTAAAGAAACTCTGCTAAAATATATCAATGGTTTTTTTCTAGTCATTTCAGAAATACTTTGAGTTATGTAAGGTTTTTTCAAAATGAATATAAAGATACAGATCAACACTTTTCAGGCCTAAATCTATGTTGTCTTCTGGTGTGCACTCGTTAATTTGTTGGTTTCATTTGAATAGTCTAGGGTTATTTGATTGAACATGGATTGTAAGGTGGTCATATGGATATGTTTCTAGCTTTTCTCTTCAAGGGAGAGGAATTAAATATGCACAAAATATCTCTATCAGTAAATCAATTTTTTGCTCATCTTGAATTTGATGAACGGTTTTAGTTTTAAGAGGATAAAACTCATGTATATGTTAGGCATGTATGGGGTTAATTAAGGCCGAGGTGGTGAAATGTATGAGAATGTTCAATTTTGGAATTCTAATTTGATTTGGGTGACTCTGTAGCCCGGATAAGGCACTGGTATCCAATTGTGGGATTCTTTCTATCTTTCTTGAGGATCAATACTAAAAATGAACACAAGTTTTTCTTTTACTATTTTGGTTTCATGGAGGTGATGAAATCCATGGGTTTTTAGCATTGGTTTACTGTGGATCTCAATCTTAAAGTGTGAAAATATTCACAGAAGGTATACCCACCTGAAATTTGGATAAGTTCAAAGTGTAGAAGGTTTTGAAACATTGTTATATGTTGTCTTTTGTTTCTGTTTCTTGTTGTTTCTCTCCATAAGCGACAGAGGTTTACAATTCGAGTAGGGAAAACAAAGCAATCAGAATTTGAGAACAACAGGGAGAAGATAATTCACTAGATTCAATTTCTCCACACAAAGATGGTAGATTGAATTCTAAATGAATTGGGAATGCTAAGTTGATCCCCTCTTCCTTGTTTGTTTGGAAAGGAATTGATTGAATTATGTAGTAAAAAAGTGACAAAGAATTGATTATAACTTGAGATCAGAATATGGGATGAAGTTGTGCACCTGGATCTGGCAGTAAAATTTCAAGACAAAGTCACCCTGCGGATTTGAGGAAGAGCTGCCCAGATCATGGTAGGAATGTACATGGTCCTCCGAAAGATCTGTGAAATGAAAAGGGTTTTTCCGCCTCTACAAATGGAGGCCGAATCCAAAAGTATAGCTACACACCTACAACATACACACCAAAAAGAGAGGAAAATAGGTTGGGATTAGGGGTTTGCCTTTAGGTCAAACCCCAGTTTTGGAATTAACCAAGCAATGAAAGAAAGTACTTGCAAGTAGATGTAAATGAAAGATTGAGTTGTAAATCACCTCAAGGGAGGTTGTGATAGCAATGTTGATAGAAATTATTTTATGGAATTGAATGTTGGAATCAATATCCTCTTCAATGGTTGAATCCTTGACTTGAATGCAACACCTAGCCTTGAAGGAAGACTTGAGAATGATCAATGCCAGAAAAGAGTGCTTGAATGCTTGAATTATCTTGAATTCTTGATTGCTTGTGAATTTCCCACTTATCCAACTTATCCATCTTATATGAATGAGAGAGAAAATTCCCCCTTAAATACATGTTGGTGGATTTGAATTTCATCACAGACCAAGATCAAGGGAGTTTCCCGCCTAAGGTACAACCCACATTGCATTCTCTAGGAAGGGTCCTACCCCAAAATAGGGCAGGGATAGGGGTGTCATGCCCTTGTCCTAGGAGGACAAGGGTGCCACACCCATATCCAAGGGGGGACAATGGTGCCACACCGTTGTCCTACCCCTTTCTCCAAGGCAAAATGTGGTTAGGGTGATGTAGAGGGCAAGGAAGAAGCTCTTTTCACAAGCCGAACAATCTTTGATCTCCGATCAGGCTAGAGGATTCAAATCCACATGTGTGAGGACCCTAATGCAGTCAAAAATTGCTAGGGTCACAATTTTATGACACTACATTTAGCCCCCACTTTAGCGGGAGTATAAGTGTACACCAATACTGCCAGTAAAGTACAAGGAAACAAGATTGAAAGACTTATACCACGTCAAGAAGGAAAGATGCACCAATCCCCTAGTGGACTTAGGATCTTACGACTTTGATTGACAAAGTAAAAGGGAAGATTGAGAAGGGGAGAACCATGATTGCAAGTGGCACAGTTCCCTTCACTATGAGTCATGAAAGAAAGGATACAAAAGATTACAAAGAAAAACAAAGTTCACTAAGTAATTCTAAGTATCACAAGAAGGATAGTATGAGTGGAGTGAATGCCCCCACATCAAAGCAATTGCACATGCCTTATTGGGAGCGATTGCTATAAGGTAGGATACATCTAAGAGAGAGAAGGAAAGAGCATGTTATTGCAAGGATTTAGCCCCCAATCGAGGAATAAATCCAAGGACAATGAACACAAAACATGAGGTATTATTGCTTTCCTTGGGTTCAGTATGTTGTATGATAACTCATGTATATCATGTATATATATGCATATAATAATCTTCATTCCCCAAAGAAGGAGACTACCTTAGAAGAAAGGGAAGAGAGAATGTCTTTCGAGTCAACATGAAAGAGACCAAGAGAAGATCTCAATGCTTTGCATCATCCCCAAGTAGATATTAAGGGAACAATAGAAGAACAGGGATACACATAGAAGAATAGTCACAAAAGGAGAGAGAGAGAGAGAGAGAGAGAGAGAGAGAGAGAGAGAGAGAGAGAAGATCTACAATGCTAGTATTGCTAATCTAGCACGACATCTGCCTCCTGATCTTGTTGATCACTATTTCAAGAAGGTGAGCAACATGCCATAGGAGTGACATTGAGCATAATAGATGGAGCTATCACAAGATCCAAATAAGGACTATGCTCATGTTGTAAGTCACTTTGCTCGATTCTAGGATCTATGATTAGTGTTTGTGAAAAATCATCTGATAAATGTTTGTCCACATCAACATACTCATACTCACTATCACAAGCATTAGGAGTTGTATTACCATTATGAATAACATTTTCACCCATTTCTTCATCAGAGTTTAAAGCAAGAAGAGCAGGAACATGAATAGGAGTAAAAGCATAATATGTTTTATGCAACTTATGATTTGGAGATGTTGGTTGAACATCTTTCTTAGGAGAAAAGTGAATCATGTCAATAGTTGGAGTCTGAGGAGATTGAGTATTTTGAGGGATAGCTTCACAAACTTGAACATGATATCTTCATCGGTGTTCTCTTGCACAACAATTCTGTTGAGTCTTAGTGGAAGTTTGAGAAGGAGGAGGAACACTTGAAAAAGTTGGAATGTTTCCCTCCTTGATAGTAGAAGGTTTAGGTTGATTTATTTTTTGTTTGAACAAGAGGGGAAGCAGGCCTCTTCTCTCAATAAGAGGAAGGAGGTGGAACTGCACCATAGAAAGGAGGAATATTAGGTGTAGGAAGGAGACCAAGTCCATCATGAGGAGGAGGTATAGGTATAACCTTATGAGGAATATTGTTTTTCTCCTTAAGAGAAGGTAAAGTCACATCCATAGGGGTAGGTGGACAATCTTCCTTAGGAGGGAGATTAGTTCTATCCGAGAGAGGAAGAAGTATATCTTGAAGAATAATAGGAATGTTAAGTGTTGGAGATCTAGGTTGACTTAAGGATAAGATCACATCGTTCTTCTATTTTTGATAAGATTGAAACAAAGCATCACTCCTTGTGGAAGAGATTGAATTTTTTTAGGCCAAAAGAGATCAATAGGAACACCGGGGCTTCATTCAGATGGACGAAATAAGCTATGGTTCACGGTTATTATTTCTCCATTGTGAGGAAATTTAAGACACTTGTAGATTGGAGAAGCAATAGCCTTCATGGAAGATAGCCAAGGATAGCTCAACTTCACATAGAATTGCTCAGAAGAAGGTGTGATAACAAAGTCAACATCCATGGATTTAGCATGAACCTCGATAGGAAGGGTGATAGGACCAATGGTAGGACAAGAGAAGACATAAAATAGCTTCACAACCATATTAGAAGCATCATAGAGTGGTTTATACAATAATAAAGTAAAAATATACTCTTCAATTGTGACATTAATCATGCAAGAGGGATCAATCATGGCACCATGGCAAGGGATATCCTTAACCTTCGCAACTATGTATAAAGGGCCATCGAGTGCTCTAATGGTCTCGCTAGGGTAAAATGTAATACAAGGATCCTTAGGCACATCTTGTGTTTCTACCATATTAACCAATTTTGGAGCCATAGAGGTGAATTCTTCAGAAGTGAGAGAATCAGGCACAATCTCAATAATGTTAGAGGTATGAGATGGAAAGTGATCAATGAAAATATTAAGATTTTGAGTAGGAGAAGCTATTGATTTATTACCTTTATCATTTACACCTGCCACAGATATATTATTGTTATCAATCAAGTCTTGAACCTCATTTTTCAATGCAAAACATTTCTCAGTATCATGACCAGGTTGATGATGAAATTGACAAAATGAATTGTTATCAAAATAAGGAGATGCAAGTTTGGAAGGATCAATTTGTTTTATAGGAGGAAGTTTGATGATATTTATGTGCAACAACTAAGACATAATATTATGTAAAGATTCATTCAGAGGAGTAAACTGTCTTTCTCTTTGAAAAAAAAAAGAAATAAAAGGCACACCTATTGTAGCATTCACATGGTTGTTGTTGATTGGATCATTGAACTTGATGAAGTTTTTTGTTGGTTTTAACTTTCCAAATGGTTGTTGAACAGTCTCCCCCTTATCACTTGGAGCCATAGGAGTGGATTACTCCATTTGACTCATAGCTAGTTGATAATTGTGGAGTGTTGCGTACAACTCTGGAAAGGAAGTAAACTCAGACAAAAGAAGTTTTTCCTTGATATCTTTTTATAAATTAGAAATGAAAATCTTTTGAATATCATTATCAGGTACATGAAAAGAAATTTGAGCACACAAATGCTTATATCTACCAATGAAATCAGTCACTTTTTCTTTAACACCTTGTTTACAATGCATTAAATCAGTCAAAGTGATTTTAGGACCAATGTTGGTTTGAAATTGTTGGATGAAAGAATTTTCTATTTGTTGAAAGGAAGTGATAGAATAAAAGACAAAGTGAAATACCATTGTAAGGCCTTATCTCGTAGTCTTCTTATAAACAATTTTGCAAGCAATCGTTGATCATAAGCAAAATCAATTACAAGGTTTGAAATGTTTTGACATGCATAAGAGGATCACCTTTTCCATTATAGAGTTCCAATTGAGGGATTTCAACATGTTTAGGTGGCATGACTTTAACAATATCAAGAGAAAGTGGGCTTGCAACATCAAAGGTGAGAATACTAAACTTGGATTGACTCATAGAAGCAATTTGTTGTTGTAAGGAAGACACGGTTTGAGCAAGATTGTTAATTGTCATTTCGGTAGAAGAATTGATGTTAGACATAGGTGATTCGAAAGGTGGTGTGATGTTGTTGAAAGAAGGCGTGGACTGAGAATAAGGTGGTGGGACATTATGATAAGTAGGCATTGGTGATGATTGGTTAGGAAAAGGGACACTTAAAGGAGGAATAAAGTTGTTGAAGGAATTGCCCCCTTGTGTCACATTGATTGCTTGAGGAATAATAGGAACAATCATAGAAGACATATGTATCGATGGAGGATTAAATGAAGAAGAGAGAGTGTCCCCATGACCTATCGTTGTAGGAAGGACACTTTGAGTTGAAGTGGCCATGATGTTAGATGTGAAAGTAGGAATACTAGTCATAGGATTAGTCAAAGGAATAGAGGAATTGACTTGTGTTGGAGGTTGTGAGTAACCTAGGGTTTCAGCACAACTCTTGATAGGTCTAACATTAGAATCAATAATATGTGTAATGCCACGCAATATATCAATTTCATTCTTATCACTTTGAAGAATGTGCTTAAGACCTTCAATTAATGGAAGAGCTTCACTATTAGGGTACTCTTGGGACATCCATTGTTGAAAGCTATCAAATTGATTGTCCAATGTAGAAAGTTGATCTAAAGAAACCCTAGTTAAAGCTTCTTCTTTATCATGGGATCCATCAATGGGGTGAATAGGCACATGATTAGGATGGGAAGCATTAGCATGATCCTCATTTAAGAATTCACCCAAATTAGTCTCCATCTCCTCGGTAATTAATTCTTGGGAAACCTTAATTCTAATGCTTCGTCTAATGGGGATAGGATAGGTAGGACTATAGTGGTAAAACTCATGCACTAGAGGGAAAATTTGAATTTTGAATTGTGGAATAAAGCTTACAAAATTGAGTAATGCAAAATGTAAGGAAATAATGATTACACAATTTGAACTTTTTTGGAGGAAGGGAATGATGCAATTTCCAAAAATAAAAGGAAATTGGAAATTTTAAAATTAGGGCCAAGGGGATACCACTTAATTTTAAAATTAGAACTTTTAAAAACAGGGTAGACAATTAGTAACCTCTTAATTTTTAAAATTTTCTTGAAAGTTGAAATGTTGAATTTTGAAGGTATTTCTGATTCTAGAGGGGTCAAAAATTGATAAAATCAACCAATCTTCTGGATTTAGGCTATATTAAATACAGTCATAACAGTCTCTCAAAATTTCAGGAAAAAAGACGAGGATTGTGGGTGGAAGGCACATGGTCCAACCAACTTTTCTTGAAATTTTTAGGGATGAATATTACGATGATTTTGAAGCTAACCCCACAAAATTGGCAAATTTTATGATCTCTAGATGGGCGAAATGAAGGCACAAATGTGAAAATACGAACCTATTAAGGTTTTGAAGAAAAAGAGGATTGAATTGTAATTTTGAAAAGAGTCAAACCTAATGGATATGGACACCTTGGAAAATGTTTAGAAATCTGAATATAAATGAAATTGATATGAAATTCACACAAAATCCAATTAATTTTAAAAATTAGGGTTTGATGGCCTAACCACTTAATTTTGAAATTTGAATTTTGGGAAAATGGGGGGAAATTGGAAATTTGAATTGTAGGATTGAAAACAAATCTGAGAACAATAAAAAATTTGAAAATTAAATGGAAATCCAATTTTTTGCACAAGTTCAAGATGATTTTTAAAAATTAGGGTTTTAATAAGTAACCTCTTAATTTTGTAAATTTTAATTGCAAATCGAATAAGACAATGAGGAAATTGAATTTGACAAACAAATCAATTTTCATATCTAAGATAACCACAAGCAATTTTTTACGAATCACAAGTTCAATTTTAATTTTAAAAACTAGGGTTTTTAATGAATTAACCACTAAGTTTGCAGAAAGTTGAAACTTGTAAATGAAAAATATGCAATGTTGTTCAAAGGAAAGCATGCAAGATGTCAGGTTGACCAAAATATAATGATGGGAAAATGGTGAATGATAAATCAAGAAGGAAAACTACCCTTTCCCTCAAATAGAGATGAGAGTTTCACTATCGATTACCATTCAAGCATTTTTCACCTTTACATTAGGAAGGGGGGGAAGATAATTCACTAGATTCAATTTCTCCACACAAAGATGGTAGATTGAATTCTAAATGAATTGGGAATGGTAAGTTTTTTATTAAGGAAAAACAAGTTTTAAGGGACCCGAAACCCACTTATAAAATGAAAAGATAGGTATGAAAGAAACAAGAGAAAATAGGACAAAGACAGAAAAGTTGCAAAAGACTAGCAGAAAACACAATAGCTAGGAAAAAGGACAACATAGAGCAAACAAGAGACTGGCAAACAAAGACCAGATTACATTTCAAATAAAAACTTTCATGGACTCTTCTGCGTCCTTGACTAGCATCATCATAGCCTTGGCGGCTTCTCTCAGGTCTTTGTTCTCCTGCTTTAGATGAATGTCTTTAGTCTTTATCTCCAAATCACAAGTCATCCTTGTTTGATTTGGAAAGGAGTTGATTGTATTATGTAGTGCAAAAGTGACAAAGAATTGATTATAACTTGAGATCGGAATATGGGATGAAGTTGTGCACTTGGATTTGGCAGTAAAATGTTGAGACAAAGTCGCCCTACGAATTTGAGGTAAAGTTACCTGGACCATAGCGGGAATGTACACGGTCCTCCGAAAAATCCATGAAACGAAAAGGGTTTTTCTTCCTCTGCAAATGGAGCCCAAATCTGAAAGTACAACTAGACACCTACAACCTACACATAGAAAATAGAGGAAAACAGGTTGGGATTGGGGGTTTGCCTTTAGGTCAAAGTTTTGGAATTAACCAAGTAATGAAAGAAAGTACTTGCAAGTATATATAAATGAAAGACTGAATTGTAAATCAACTCAAGGGAGGTTGTGATAACAATGTTGATAGAAATGCTTTTATGGAATTGAATGTTGGAATCAATCTACTCTTCAATAGTTGAATCTGTGACTTGAATGCAACACCTAGCCTTGAAGGAAGACTTGAGAATGTTCAATGTTGGAAAATAGTGCTTGAATGCTTGATTGCTTTTGAATTTCCCACTTATCCAACTTATCTAACTTATACAAATGAGAGAGTGAATTTCCCCTTAAATACATGTTAATGGATTTGAAATTCATCATGGGCCGACATTGCAGGAGTTTCCTACCCGAGGCACAACCTACAATGCATGCTCTAGGAAGGGTCCTGCCCCAAAATAGGGTACGAATAGGGGTGTCATGCCCCTATCCTGGGAGGAAAATGGTGCCATGCTCCTTTCCAAGGGGGGATAATGGCACCACGCCATTGTCCTACCCCTTTCTCCAGGGGAGAATGTGGTTAGGGTGATGCAAAGGCCAAGGAAGAAGTTGTTTTCACAAGTCGAGCAATCTTTGGTCTCCGATCAGGCTAGAGGATTTGAATCTGTATGCGTGAGGACCCTAATGCAGTAGAAAATTGGTAGGATCATAATTTTATGACACTACACAATCATAGTTTGTTTTGACAATTAATTAAAATCAATAATATACACCATTGGATTGTGCCCTGGCCTTGAAGGCTCTCAACTCCTTGTCCAGCCGAAGAAAAAATTCTTCAAGCCTACCCCATACCTATGGTAGGCTTGAATAAATTATTATCCCATAATAATCTTGATTGCATGCAAGACAAGATCATGGTCTATTCTTAGAGTTGAGACCAACCTCTTGTCTGTAATCCTACCAATGAAGGCCATTTGCCTTTTCGTGGCCCTTAGAAGAATGGGCGTATCCATTTTCACTCCAAATTTTCCCAACCACCGTATTTGCCAATCGTCATGTATTTCATTTATGAAATTATTACAACTAACTCTTAATTATTAACCAAGTTCTTGCTACTGTATTATAATTTCATTTTGTTAATGATTCACAAAATCACACAAATACATTTATTTGGTTCATTTTCAAATTCACAAATTATTAACTCGGTACTGCATTATAATTTTAATTTTGCCCATAAATTATTACACATAGTGACACAATTTTGGCCATTTCATTCACAAATTGGAATTCGCTAAGCACAAAAGAATGAGACTGAAAGCATTTGTTAAATCCATAAAAAACAAAATTTTCATTAATATGTTCCGCAAATTTACAACAGTCGATTGTCAGAGGCCCTCCAAAACTTTAAATCCAAAATGAGGGAGGTTACAAGGAACTAGACAAAAAAAAAACTACTAGGGCACTAGCAATGGACCAGTGGTATGATGGTATCCAAAAAACAAAACAAAAAAATGACACCCTTCATGGGTAACCCTAAGGATCTTCCCCTTCGTCTAAGTAGAATTCTCCAGAGAGGATAAGCTATGAGAATTCATCGAGCCATCCACAGTATGTAAATTCATCTAGGAGAAACCATTTCTCGAGTAAATCCCTACCAATTTGTGCCCATTTCCTATGTCGTGTCAACTGCTCAACATTCAGGTTCAAAATAAAACGTTGCCTGGCCACATTTCGGCCTGGTTGGAGAAGCTTGTGTAAATCACTTTCCCAAGGGATCCCCACCCCTATTTCTACAAAGATGACAACTTGAACATCGTCCCCCAATAATTCTTCTTTGAAGATCTTCATTAGCAACATCAACATATCCACCTTGTCTCCTCCGAGGTCTAGAAGAGACGCCAAAAACCAAGACCTAATTCCCATTTTATCTCGCTATCTATCAATATTTTGCAAAAACTCTTGGCCCAACACCATCCTCACAACCTTGTTTGTAAGAAACACAACCTCCTTGCAAATTGATGCGAGGGTTGTGTCTTTGACCAAGCCCAAAAATGCCTTCTGGTCCTCCTCAGATGTACTTCTCAATTGGATAGGAGTGTCCATCTTAAAAAACTTGAATATCAAATTATACAGCCTAAAGATGTAAACTAGAGGCAGAATTTCAAAGGCAAATTGAAGAAGAAAGAAGCGTAGATTGTTTATAAATAGCAATTCATTCTCTAGCTGATAGGGAGATTGCTAGGTAAGTGCTCAAAAAGCCAATTTTGGTCAAGAAGCTACAATAGGAAACAAAAGTATTGTTTGTGTCTGCTCCTTATGTTTGCAAATATCAAGTTTAGTTACAATAGTCAGACCTCCCTACAAGACTTCACCATCAACCTCCCTTTTTGGTGAAAGCTCACACCCTTGCTCAAACTTACTCCAATTACTCACTTCACCCATCTACACATTTCCCAATCCTTGGTCTCTTGACATTCAACTTACTATTTTTAGTGTGCATTAGGCAATTCCAACATGGTCATGTAGAGGCAACAAGGTTTTACTCAAAATTTGACAACCAACTTAGTTTAAGGCTCATAGCCCTTAGCTTACTCAACTCACCAACCAAAGGTCAAAACCCCCAAATGAGACTACATAGTGTCCAAGGTCTCAAATGTCACTTGTTTCACTATTTTAGAGTGATCTCACAAAGTTTCATAAGTCCCAAATTCCTCCTTGCAATCAGGTTCATGCTTCTTGACAAAACAGTCAAAAGGGCTACTAGCCCGTGGAGGCCTAATTGGCATAGTTTTGCTCACCCTGCCCAATGATGGCCAAATCCTCCCACAAATTTGTCTTGGATTCTAATTTAGAGGTCTATACTCAAGGATTTTTTTGGTCTTAGGCTCCATCAACCAGGTTTAGTGTTTGTCCATAAATTTGGGCTTAAAAGTAGGGTTTTGGAGTGTAACCACTGTAGACACTCAAAATTGTCATGTCTAATTAAATAAATATTTTATTTATTTAATTATCTAAGCCTAATTCTTCTATTAATTAAATAAATCTTTATTTATTTAATTAATTCATTTATCCTCTTCTAGCCTTATTTCTCATTTAAATAAATACATTTATTTATTTAAATTATCCCTTTCCTAAATTAAATAAATATTTTATTTATTTAATTGTCCTACTTCTTCTATTAATTAAATAAATCTTTATTTATTTAATTAATTCATTATCTTTTTCTACACATGACACATGTCATTCATCTCTTAATTCATACACTACCTACCTCTTTCATTATTTTGGTATTTCTTTTACCTACCCTCTAATCCTAGCCGACCTCTCTTTTTACACCTCTCAATCTTAACCCTCCATTTCTTATTGTGTCTTCTATTTAAGGAGATGCTTTCTTCATTGTCAAACCCTAATCACTCATGCTAATGATCTTTCATGCAACTTGGCTACACTAAGATCCTACTTGCAACCACATTCCGTTCTTTGTTGAGCTCTTGTGCATACAAAAATCTGAGAGCAAATATATCAAGCAAGATCAATGGAGATAGGAAGAATGGAGATAAAAACCCTATTAGACATGTGATGGTATAATCTTTATGATTTTGAGTTATTTTTGCATTGTCTTAGGTTATCTTCATATGTTATGGTGGATCTTTGTTCATTGTTAGGCTAGGGTTTAGTGGTTGAATCCATTTTAGTCTTTCAATATTGTTGTTATTTGCTATCCATTTTCACCATACACATTTTGGCACGCCCGGTGGGACTCTTGTCCCTTTGCATTTAACATTTTTGTTGCAGATTTTGCATTTTTGAAGTTGCAGATCGGACGATTTCGACGACATTTTAGTTTTTTTCCGCGTCTGCGAGTGTTCGGATCGCGTTTTTGTGTTTCAGAAGTGTCTGTGATATCGTGAATCGCGCCTGTGTTTTTGCCAGATTTTTATTTTTGCAGGTTTCTGGAATCGCGCCTGAGAATTTTAATCGCGTCTGTGACTGATATTATCGCGTCTGCGTTCGGGAGGCGCGTCTGTGTCCTCTGATCGCGTCTGTGAACTATAGAACCGCGTCTGTGTAGTTAAGACGCGTCTGTGTCTGGTATAAAGGCGTCTGTGCTTTCTGTTTTGCAAATTTTTCAAGTTTCTTTGATTCGGGTTTTCGGATTTTGTACTTAGGGTTTCAGATCTGGTTTATTTTCCGCTAACCTTTGCAGATCTAGCTAACCTGGTTTGTGCAGCTTGCTTTGGAGGCACATACGTTTTTGTTGAAGGCCCCTTTTCACAAAGTCTTTTTGGGTTTTCTAAAATTTACCTAACTTGTGTGCTTGCAGGAAGGGGTTATCATTTGAAACAACCCAAACTACTAACAATTTTGTTGCAGGGCCTTAGCTAGGGTTTTGTAATTTTTATTGTGTGCCTTGTTTTCATAGCTTAGCAAACACTTCAATTGGTGCACTAAAATTGAATCATTGTCTTTTGTGTCTTGAGCAATAGGCTCTTTTTGTTTACTCTTTAGAGGGCCTGTCTTCCCGTGTGGTCATTAGGACTACTACTGAGAAGAGAACAACCCAAGTGGTAGCGAGGAAAACCCACCTCATCCAAACCACTATAATCAAATGTATTCATGGTGAAAACTATGAATAACATGTGCTGATTAGTTCATACCGACACTATGTCTCCCCATAAACCCGTTTGATCAAATTTATTTGATCATTTGTAGGGCGTAACCCCTACCGGCTGGGAGCCTTCTGTATTTACAGAGCTGAAAGTGCCGCATGTATGGCCACACGAGCGGATGCCCTTACTAGCACCATTTTGTTTTAGAGGCCCAAATCCTTCTAGTTGTTGGGGCAGGAGGTCGGACCTCTGGTAGCGGCCCACACACATACGGTTCTTAGTAGAGATACAAAGTTCGCCATGGGGAGTTTTCATGGGGACTGATGCTTGGCTGACCCGAGAAGTGAGTGCCGAGGGTGGAGCCAGTGAGGTCAAGCATCTAAGTATCCGCTCTGAATAGCGTAGCCTCGGGGGTAAAACCCCATGTGGGATCAACAACTATTGTCTTGGCCAGCCATAAGAATTGTGCTTGACTTATGCTAAACACTCAAACACTCAAAACAAAACAGCAAAACATTGTGTCTTTTGTGTCTTCAAGTGTATGCAAAAACTTTTTACATCAAACAACACACTTTTTGGAGTCTAAACAGTCTGCAAACATTGAGTTATCAACATTGTGTCCTCTTGTCAAGAAAAACAGTCGAACAATCAGATTTGGTCACAGCAAAACAAATTCACAGATAGGAAAGATTGCACTAAGGTTACAGAAACGCGTCTGTGTCGGATAAACGCGTCTGTGAAGTACAGAATAGCGTCTGTGTTTTTATCAGCGTCTGTGTCGAACAGAGACACGTCTGTGTCTGGGAATCGCGTCGGTGAAGTATACAGGCGCGTCTGTGTCCACAATTGCAAAAAAAACTGTTACAGTCCCAGCAAACATCAACAGGAAAATCTCAGAATCACGTTTGTGTTTAACAGAGTAGCGTCTGTGTCAGGAAACCGCGTCTGTGAAGGATACAGTCGCGTCTATGTGTAAAATTGCAAGAAAATTTCAGAGTCCATCAAACAAAAGAAATCAGTTTCGGAATACTTGAGCTTCCTAGGTTGTCTCTTCAGGTTTCATCTAGCATTCAGCCTGTTCTAAGGTCTCACATAGTCCATCATTGCTTCATACCTCATTTTACATTCATACTTGTCTAAACTTGAGTCAAAAGGTCACTTGCTTGTCCTTATCATACTTTGTCAACACACTACATACAACTACACTTTGCTAAGTGGTCCCTCATCAAGGTTTCTTACCTTTGGGTCTCATTTGGTCTTACTTAGAGTCAAGGTCAGCTTACCTCATCAAGAGAAACTATCCTCTCTTTGGAAGTCACACCTACTCTACTACTTACATACTTGGTCTTACACTTTGGACATTGCAAGTACACCTCAAGATTCATTTACACTCCATACAACTCTTGGTCTTCCATACTCTTTTCATATTTTCCATCTAGTCTCTCACATATTGGTCAAACACCTAGTTCATGGTTGAAACCCGCCTTCAAAAATCTAGGAGAAAAGCTAAAGAAGCTCAAGGGTCCGCCAACATGAGTTCTTATGAGTATGACAATGATCTATTCTACAATCCTGAGCACACTACATTACCAGACATGAATGTTTATAGACACAATCCAAATGTGGAAAGCGCAAACACTATAAACAACAATGCTACACACAATGACAATGTTGACAATTCTTCAATACTATCAGCAGACATACAAGAATCTATAATGGATCCTCAATTCAATAGATTGGTTGAAGAGATAATGAGGAGAGATCGTCAATACTTTTTAAACATGATGGCACAAAGTGGAGCTAAAATACCGCATGATTTTGACTTATCTCAACTTATGGAAAGTCGACCCTCACAACAAGCTCAATCCAACATGGATCAAAGGAGAGCAAATAGTGGAGGAAATAGAGGACCGAATATGATGCCTGAGTCACCATCAGTTTTGCTTCAAAAACTAGCAATCCCACATACACAAGCTCAAGCATATGATACTTACACTCAAAGACCATCATGGAGGCCTTATGCTCAAACACATGCTCAAGGTATGGATCAATCAAGACAAGTGGATACTCAAGGACATCCTCAAAATTTTGACACAAGGAGACCTCATGTCAAAATTGGGGGCAACACAATGGAAAATGAAAGGCCTATTGAATATGGTTTGTACACACAAAACAGATATGGGGTCCCTCAGCAAGAAGTTATGCCAAGTGCTCCATACATGTCGCAACAATATAGACCTCCATATGGACATGTCTACGATCAGTATCATCCATACATGCAACAAGCTCCTCCTCAAATGGGTGTTTCAAACATGGGGTATGCTACAAGAAATCAATCTCCTCCCAAGAATAATTTGGAGCAACAAATTAGAGATCTACAAAAGAAAATGGAGGACATGAGTACATCCAAACCTACATACACTATGAGAGATATATGCCCTTATCCCTTCGATAAGAGCATTCCAATGCCTCCATTTCCTCCACACTTTGTAACACCAAAGTTCGACAAATATAGAGGGAGAGGAGACCCCAAGGCACACATAAGACAATTCTTCACAGCTTGCATTGAGGTAGCGGCAGAAGAAACATACTTGATGAGGTTGTTCCCACAGAGCTTAGGTGACCAAGCTATGGAATGGTTTTCTCAATTACCTCCTGGTATTAAGTCATGGGGCGACTTAGCAGAGGCATTCATTCAGCATTTCTCTTACAACATTGAAATAGATGTCTCAGTTACTACCTTGTGCAATACTAAACAAAAGGAAGGAGAATCTTTTGCGTCATTTTTACAAAGATGGAGAAACTTAGCTAGCAGATGCTCTTGCGAAATCCCACAGAAACAAATGGTGGAAATGTTCACACAAAACGTTAATAAAGCTATTGGCTATGATCTCAGAAAAGCTTGTTTGTCTACATTCAAGGACGTCATTGAAAAGGGCCTAGCAACAGAAAAGGTCTTAATTGAACAAGGAGTTATCAAGCTATTCAAAGAAAACAAAGAGGACTTCAAAAGAAAGGACAAACCAAAATTTTGGAACAAGAACAAGAACACGGTTAATGAGGGTGTTGTTGATGCCAACACAGTAAGACCAAAGTTCGTCTTTTCTGGTTCAAATTCTACCAACAATCAAGTGAACAATCAAACAGCTTCCAAACCACGAAGGAAGTACACTCCATTGGGAGAACCACTTTAATCAGTATTCAAAAAGCTTGTAGCGAACAAAGTAATCACAGTTCCAGATTTTCCTCCATATGAACCAAAGGTCAAACCAAATTGGTGGAATGATGATGAATTTTGTGAATTTCATAAGAGCAAGGGTCATAAGACAAGTAATTGCCATCGATTGAAAAACATTGTACAAGATCTCATTGACAGAGGAGATATTGAGATTGAGGGACATTCATCTAACCAAGAGCATGAGGTGTTTAAGGAACCATTCCCAAAACATGACAAGGGAAAAGGCAAAGTCACAGATGATCAAGCCAATTACACTAGAGCATCTTACAATTATGATTCCACTATCAATCACATCTCAATGGACAATCATATTTCTACCATTACTATCAAAAACAAAAATCCTGAGAATCCTTCTCAAAGACCCAAAATTGTCCTAAAAGGTGCGGGATCTTCGTCCGCATCTACCTTTGAATGTCATGTTACAACCCGTCGAGGTAAGATCACATTGCCAGGTGCCTCTACCAAGAATACCAATCTTTCATCTACCAAGCCTGAGTACGACCTTGTAGAACAACTAGGGAAAACACCCGCACTCATCTCTATTCTTGAGCTCTTACGTATATCTCCTGCACATAAAGCTATCCTTGATAAAACCTTGAGAGATACTGTCGTCCCTACTGATCTGAACGTGGACCAGTTTCAAGCCATGGTGGGATACCTATCCATTCCACACTCCCTCACATTCACAGAAGCCGATGACGCCTCCATAAGTCAGCCTCATAATGCACGTCTACATATTGAAGCCTTCATACATAAACACCGAATAAAACGAGTCCTGATAGATGGAGGAGCAGGTCTTAATATTTGTACATTGAGCACCATCAGACAATTGGGATATTCTGACAAAGCTGTAAATTCTACAAACCAAATCACTATTAAGGCTTATGATGATGAAGAGCGTTCGTCCAACGGCACGGTCATCTTACCACTAAGAATAGGGCCAGTCACAAAGGACGTGGTTTGTCAAGTCCTGGATCTAGACCTCACGTATAACATATTGCTAGGACGTCCGTGGATTCATGAAATGAGGGCAGTCCCATCAACATACCACCAATGCATTAAGTTTCCTCATAATGGAGTCGAGGTAACGGTCAATGGTGATCCAAATCCATTCATATATTGCAATAACTTGAGATCACATACTGAGACTATCATTCCCAGCAATCGTGAGGCTACTCCTTCTTCAGCATATATTGATCCTGAGTCATTAAAGCCCTCGACATCCAAACAAGGTGAACTTAGAGCCAAGTTTCAAGACAAAGGCATGGGAGAATACACTCTGAATCAAACAATGTTCTTACGACAAGTCATGAACTCCCCCAAGGAATATGGGAGGCCACATCCTAATAAGAAAATCTCCATCATGCTACTCAAATGGGATCCTACCATCTTTCAAAAATGGGGCGAACTAGAGGAAGAAAATTTATATAAAATGCTATATAAGGACGCTGAAGAGGATACACATGATAAAATTATAATACCCTGTGAGAACTATGGCAAAGGTTTCAAAATTCTGCAAAGATTCGGGTATGATGGAAAAAGTCCTCTTGGACTACGCAAAGAAGGTGTCATGGAGCCTTTACAACCTGAGCTAACTACAAGAAGGGAACGCTCCAAGGGGCTTGGTTTTCTAAATCCCAAGATTCACAATAAAAGAACAAAACAGATATGGCGAGTCAAAGTGGCTGAAGTTCAACAAGAAGATGACTATTCTACAGATTCCAACGAATGGGAATGGGGTTCAGACAAATCCTCCAGTGACTATGAGCTCAACGAGACATTTAGAGAGCCAGAGGAACCTACAGAGGAGGAGGAGTTTTACAAGAAATTCAGAGTTGGTCAAGAACCGACCCATGAGGATCCCGCACAAGATTCATTTCAAGGCCCTAGGTCAAGATCACATAGGATGAGGACACCTGTCCCTGAGGGTGCTACTAGTAACGACAATTTGGATTCGCTCATGATCGAAACTGATGAGGAGAGTGCCATTGACGACCTCGATGACTATCTGGACATACCTGAATATAACCACATCTTCACTATTAGCCTTGCGGACTCTAAAAACACTAAAGACCTTCCCCTTGTTCACCCCCAACTCATTGACTGGGATCATGAAGGACCAGCACAATTTGATACATTTCAAAATGACGAAGCTATTATCGACTACCTTGGCATTCGAGATGATCTTCCCCCTGGAGACCACAAAACAGGATATGCCATAGAGCTCAACAACATAGCATACTTTGGTGAGGGTGTCGGGCCTTCTAGTCACAAAAATGTGAAAATAAAAACAAAACAAGGGTGTTATGGCGAAAACCACACTGTGGCGCTATCTGACTCCGAAAAAGTAAAAAGAAAGGACGTATCTGAGGGTGAAAACCTCTCTGAGGCGCCCGAAGATGGAAGGCTTGACATTCTCCCAGCATCATACGAGGAAAAATCATCCATGTTGGTAGAGGAGACTATAAAGACAAACATTGGTACAGCAGAGGTTCCACACAACATATTTTTGGCTCAATCATTGACAGAGGCCGAGAAAGCAAAATTCATAAGCTTCTTTAAGGAACGACAATTCAACTTCGCATGGTCTTATGTTGATATGCCTGGACTGGACCCCGATTTAGTAATGCATCATTTAACAGTCAAACCGGGGGCAAAACCAGTAAAGCAGAAATTGAGGAAAATGCATCCACAAGTGGCATTATTGGTCAAGGCAGAGCTGGAGAAATTACTGGATGTCGGATTCATACACCCAATTGATTATCCCGAATGGATTTCCAACTTAGTACCTGTTAGCAAACCAGATCGCAGCATCCGAATATGTACAGACTTCAGGGATATCAACAAGGCTTGTCCAAAGGACGATTTCCCATTACCAAACATTGATTTAATTGTTGATCTCACAGCAGGCCATGAGATGTTATCTTTAATGGATGGATTTTCTGGATATAATCAAATCAGGATTGCACCTGAAGATCAACATAAAACATCATTTACTTGTCCATGGGGAACCTTCTGCTGGAATGTCATGCCCTTTGGGCTGAAAAATGCAGGTGCCACATATCAACGAGCTATGACTACTATCTTCCATGATCTCATGCACATAACCGTGGAAGATTATGTTGACGATCTTTTGGTTAAATCAATAGACAGAAATACACACTTGGACATACTTTCAGTTGCTTTTGATCGGTTGGAAAAGTACAAGGTAAGACTAAATCCTAAGAAATGTGTCTTTGGAGTAACCTCCGGGAAGCTCCTAGGATTCATTGTGTCTAAAAGAGGAATCGAAGCTGATCCAGCAAAGGTCAAGGCTATCTTGGACATGCCGCCACCCAAGAATATCAGTCAACGTCGGTCTTTACAAGGGAGACTCCAGTCCATACGAATATTCATAGCACAACTTGCAGATAAGTGTAACCCTTTCCAGCACCTGCTACACAAAAACATCAAGTTCAAATGGGATGAGAACTGTCAACAGGCTTTTCAGGTGCTCAAAGACTATCTTTTGAACCCGCCAGTTTTGATGCCACCAATTCAAGATCAACCATTGCTACTTTACATATCAGCTACTCCAATAGCACTGGGGGCACTCCTAGCACAGCAAATACCTGACGGCAAGGAAAAAGCAGTTTACTATATCAGTCGCACATTGGTGGGATATGAGCTGAACTACACACCAATTGAGCGTGCATGTCTCGCTGTGGTCTTTGCTTCACAAAAATTATGACATTATATGCTTACTCACAAGACCAAGTTGATTGCCAGAATTGATCCACTAAAATATCTTCTCAACAAAGCTACACTTACTGGACGGCTGGCCAAGTGGGTAATGATCTTGAGTGAATTCGACATTGAATACGTGGACAAAAAAGCTATAAAAGGACAAGCCATCGTAGATCAACTGGCAGATGCTCCCATGATAGATGATGCTCCTCTACAATCAAAATTTCCAGATGAGTCCATTCTAACGATATCACCTGCAAAGACATGGCAATTATATTTTGACGGCTCATACACACAGCATGGGGCAGGAGCAGGTATACTTTTTATAACTCCCCAAGGTGATTCTATACCAAAGTCATACCGCTTATCATTTCCTTGCACCAACAATATAGCGGAATACGAGGCATTAACAACTGGGCTAAGAATTGCAATTCAGTGGAAGATCCAAGAACTTCGTATTTTTGGGGATTCTCAACTTGTCATCCATCAAGTAACTGATGATTATCAAACAAAAGATGAAAAGCTAATGCCTTACAAACAACTGGTAGATGATCTGAAACAGCACTTTGCAAAGATAGAGTTTGAGCAGATACCAAGAGAACAGAATCGTGCTGCTGATGCCATGGCTACAATTGCTTCGCTCATTGATCTACCGCAAAATGAGACCTGCTATGAGTTCCTGGTTGACAACCTGCTGATTCCGTCATATGAGATCACTCCTACTGAAATGATATGTGTTGTTGGTCCTGAATCCCAGTTATATGGTTCCATATTCACATACCTTCGCGACAATATCTTACCTCCCGATCTATCGAACAACCAACGCCGCACTTTCATTCACCAATCCTCCCGATACGTTATCCTAGCTGATATCCTATACTGATGAGGTCTAGATGGCACCCTCCTTAGATGTTTAGAGAGTGACGAAGCTCAGATTGCATTACGAGAAGTGCACGAAGGGATATGTGGTCCGCATACTAGTGGTCCTACCTTGGCCAAGAAACTCATCAGGACTGGATACTACTGGCCTACTATGGAAAAAGATGCATATCAGTTTGTCAAGAAGTGTAAGCAGTGTCAAATTCATGGAGACCTCATACATGCACCAGCACAGGAACTACAACCACTTGCATCTCCTTGGCCCTTTTGTCAGTGGGGACTCGATCTCATAGGCAAGATTCACCCTCCTTCTTCCAATGGACATAAATTCATTATCACAACCACAGAGTATTTCACAAAGTGGATTGAAGCCGTACCTCTCACACAAGTTACTGGAAAACAAATTGCTACCTTCATCTTGAACTACATCATTTGCCGATACGGGATTCCTACTTCCATTATTACCGATAACGGGCGTCCTTTCAAGAATCAGGATGTTCGTGAACTCTGTGAGCGCTTCCATATCTCTCACCGTTTCTCCACACCATATTACCCCCAAGGTAATGGCCAAGCTGAGGCGTCTAATAAAACAATTCTCAAAATCCTTAAAAAGACAGTCGACGACGCTGGCCGTAACTGGCATGTCCAACTCAATCCTACACTTTGGGCCTACCGCACAAGTGTCCGCACACCTACAGGAGCTACACCCTACTCACTTGTTTACGGCGCTGAATCCATCTTGCCTATTGAGGTCGAGTTACCTTCTTTACGGGTCTCCTTGAGAAACATAATCAACGATGAAGACTACAGGATCTCTCGCTTACAAGAACTAGAACTGTTGGAGGAACGACAACACACTGCTTTTAACCATCTCAAGGCTTACCAACAACGAATGAGTCGCAGCTACAATCACAAAGTTAAGCCTCGCACATTTGAGGTAGGTGACTTAGTCCTCAGAGAGAACCCCAAGAATCAGCAAGACAGAGATAAGAAGGGCAAATTTGAACCCAACTGGCTTGGTCCTTACATCATCACAGCAGTATATGGATCTGGGGCATATCAGCTCTCAACTACAGAAGGTGAACCCTTGGAGGATCCTATCAACAGCATGCACCTTCGCAGGTTCTACACATAGCTCTTCGGAATATCCTAATTCAAAAATACAAAAAAAATCAAAAAATTTCAAAAATACAAAAAAATTATAAAACAAAAAAAAATCGTTACTTGGTGAAAACCTGGCAAACAGGCGCCTTGTGACAACAAAAAAATTGAGAAATCGAGAAAAGTAAAGAGAAATAATTTCGTCCAATGGTGAAAACCACTTCGGTGGCACCCTGGGCAAGTACCATGGTGAAAACTGGGTCACCAGCGCCATGCGTAGAGACATTGCTCCTCTCTCCTTCAGGATTCTCTTCCATCCTTTCACTTCGCACACACTCACAACTTATTCGCTCACAATAAACTTACCCATTCCCATCATGGCTTGTTATTGATCTACCTAAGATTGGTTAGCCATCCATAACCCTCCCTTTTCACTCCCTTTCCATCCATAATAAATCAGATCCTATCTGTGACTAAGGCAATTCCTACGTCTAGTGATGGGTGTGGAACTGAGAACATCACATGTTTTGAGGAGTACAGTTTCTTTCAGCTTCCTTCAAGTCTATCCACGCACAATCCGCAATAAAGCAGCATTTGCATCGCCAGTCCACAATAAAGTTCCATCTTCTCCACAATAAAGTATCAGTTTCATGGATTCAATCAGTTTCAGATGAGACACAGCAGCAACAATGAGCTTCAACAAAATCAAATCTTTCAACAGACTCAGACAACATATGGTTCAGTGCTATCTATCCTTTTTGTGAAAGTAAACATTGTGACCACAATCAAAATTCGACTTAAACAAGTGACAAGAGACACTAAACTTGAGGACTACAGTGGATGTTGGTGTCGAGTCTTGGTTTTCTTTTGATTTTATCTTTTTGGTGACATGTCTTTTAGCTTTTCCAGGATGTCTTTGACTAGAGATTCTAATCTCCAGGATGTCTTTGACTAGAAAGGCGAGGATGGGGTATCGTCACCTATTTGCATTTGCTGTCTGTGGATTGTCTTTTAGTAATGCTATGACTTGTCCAAGGATATGAGGACACTGTGAGTCTAGTATGAACTGGGGCATTCCTTGTTTGTGACTATCTTATCTCCATGCAAACAGGTACAATGACTTTCTGGGCCGAACAAATGCCTCGATTGTCATAACTTATTCTGCCATAATAAAGCTCAATGATGATAACGCACAAGAAGCTCTTTCATGTTCATATCTTCTGTCTTCCATCCCCCTTTCTTGATTGACTTCCATTGTCCTTCTCGAGTCCGCGTAGCCCGCTATCACATGACTGAGTATAATGACACACCAAAAAACATTTGCATTTCATATAGCTACACCTGCATCACCACATATAAGCATTTCACACATACATATAGATATCACAAATGCATCACATCCTGCATACAACACATGTTAGCACATCTCACATTTTCATTATGTAAATAATCATTTGCATTATCATATTCATTTGCATTACATACATTCACATTTGCATCATGCATCACATATACAACATAAAAGAACAAAAATATATTGCATTGCATCATATAAGCATCCATATCATAAAACATGTATCACATAAGAACATTTCATCACATAGGTACACATGCATATAGCTACCGCAAAAATGGATCATCTCTCATATATAATCAAAAGTGTCATGATACAATGATGTTAAAAGAATCATATGGCTACAAAATCACCCGCAGGTGTCTACAATACAAAAATGGTACAATACTGATACATAGGGAGCCCTCTACGGCTATGATGAACTCCCTCCCTCAGAGCCACCTGGCCTCGACGGAGTTTGAGCCCTAGAAGGAACCACCCCAAGATCAACTCTCCTGGCCCCTGTGTCCCCTGCAGCCACCCCTCGTGTCGTCCTATCCAGACAGAGGAACCCACTGATAACTCCTGTCAACACTATTGGTAGTGCTAATCCTGTCCATGTCATGGTATCCCATGCCACATGTCCCACCCTCATCCCTAGTCCTGGATCCTAGAACACTCATCTCAGTGCATCCCCATCTCCGTCTTGATCATAGGGTACTAACTCCCCATCGATCAGTATCCATAGAATCCTATATACATCCTCCAAGGTGACTGTCATCTCACCCATCGGCAAATGCAAACTACAAGTCTCTGAGTGCCATCTCTCAGCCAGTGCAGTCAACAATCCCATGTTCACCCGAAACTCAAGCACATACAGAATGTATCTCAATCCCATAACCTCAATCATAGCTCAGTCCTTGGCTGTCAACTCAGGTCGCAACCTCTGAGTCGACGGGAATCTCTCTCGTGACTCCAGCATCGGCAAATACTCCTGCAGTCAAGCAACTCAATCATGTCAGTTATCGTGGCATTCACTGTTTATCACAAAATGCTACTCGCTATCTAAATGCACATAGTTATTTATCCTAGTGACACTCACTGTTCATCACAAAGTGTTGCTATCTATCCTAGTATAGTACTCCCTGTTCATCACAAAGTACTACGTGTGTGACACTCACTGTTCATCACAAAGTGTTACTCACATTTGCACTCCCTGTTCATCACAAAGTGCTGCTCATATTTTAGTACTCCCTGTTCATCACAAAGTGCCTTGATCTATCTTAGTCTTCCCTAGAGGACCTGCTTGAGTGTATCTTTTCAGCAGCTTATCCAATCGACAGCGTATGTTCATCACAGAACTGCCGATTTGACCTGGAAGACACAAATTTGCATTTTTGGACACAAACACATTTTCTTGACATAAATACGCATTTATTACATTACCTAGTATGAATTAATGACAACAATAAATGCGTCAAAGTACAAGGAGGTTTGGTGGTACTTACCGGCTCTCCTGCCTCTGCTGGCCTCTGGAATCGACGAACGCGGTCGAATCTGTGAACCAAAGCCATCTTTGCTGACTGTTGCTGCTTTATTTTCGCTTTGCACTAAGCTCTTGTGACGGTGTAGATGACAATGAGGATGTATTTTCCCCCGTGGTCTATCTTATAGATTGCCCTAGCTCTCATTTCCCGAGTCAGTCTTCCTTATCCCGTGACTTTGTCACTTTATCTGATCAGTCCATTCTATCCTATCTTTCTTATCGAGAGATTGTCTGCAATCTTTTCAGACATTTTCATCCAATCTCTCGAGGGGGCATATAATTCCCATCCTGGGGCAACTCTGTATCAGTTCATCTTATCTTCTTTGAAACAACGCGACAAGCCGCATTGTCTCAAAGAGGGGCAAAATGTAGACACTCAAAATTGTCATGTTTAATTAAATAAATATTTTATTTATTTAATTATCTAAGCCTAATTCTTCTATTAATTAAATAAATCTTTATTTATTTAATTAATTCATTTATCCTCTTCTAGCCTTATTTCTCATTTAAATAAATACATTTATTTATTTAAATTATCCCTTTCCTAAATTAAATAAATATTTTATTTATTTAATTGTCCTACTTCTTCTATTAATTAAATAAATCTTTATTTATTTAATTAATTCATTATCTTTTTCTACACATGACACATTTCATTCATCTCTTAATTCATACACTACCTACCTCTTTCATTATTTTGGTATTTCTTTTACCTACCCTCTAATCCTAGCCGACCTCTCTTTTTACACCTCTCAATCTTAACCCTCCATTTCTTATTGTGTCTTCTATTTAAGGAGATGCTTTCTTCATTGTCAAACCCTAATCACTCATGCTAATGATCTTTCATGCAACTTGGCTACACTAAGATCCTACTTGCAACCACATTCCGTTCTTTGTTGAGCTCTTGTGCATACAAAAATCTGAGAGCAAATATATCAAGCAAGATCAATGGAGATAGGAAGAATGGAGATAAAAACCCTATTAGACATGTGATGGTATAATCTTTATGATTTTGAGTTATTTTTGCATTGTCTTAGGTTATCTTCATATGTTATGGTGGATCTTTGTTCATTGTTAGGCTAGGGTTTAGTGGTTGAATCCATTTTAGTCTTTCAATATTGTTGTTATTTGCTATCCATTTTCACCATACACAACCACTATGTTTGCATCCTTGTTCACCACTACAAGTGCCTAGATCTTCATAGGACCTCTATCACGTCTTCAACATGTGTCCTTTACCTCTTCCATACAAACATTATGCCAAAGACTTGGAAAACATCTAAGAAAAGAGGTGAAATGCCACTGTCACTGTTAAAACACTGCCCTTTTACCAATCAATTGCTGCTACATCTTTGGACCTACATAACGAGTTTGAAATGGAAATATTTCTCAATGTGGTCTGAAAAAAAATAATGAATCTTCCTATTACATTTCCTTCATAGTTATAAGGCTTGGGTAATGCTTTTGAAGCATTCCTTGAGCATTTTGACAAACACAAATCACAAAACAGTGAACTTGCTGCTAAATACAAGGATTGGTAAAACTTGCAAATTACAAACTTATCAACTATTGAAGTTGAACCAAGCTAACTTGTAAAACTTCTCAGACTCCTTGCTTGGCATCTTTAACACTCCAATGCATTCAATTACAATAATTTGAGTTTTCAAGAAGGATATTAGTCAAGTTCCAAAACTTGTCTAATCTTCACTCAAATTTGTCCTCCAACCATAGCTCTGACTCAAAAATAAATATATACACAATGTAAATGCATAAACCAACTTGACCCAATCCATTTTGTGGGATCCCATATCTGTATTAATCAAGTGGTGACATTTTGAAACTTCAAACCCTTGACAGGGTAGTGAGCACACAGAATGAAAGATTTTTTTATTTCTCCAACTTGCAAAAAGAAAAATAGTGCAATAATCAATTGAATAGCATTAGGAAACCAATATGTACACTTACCAAAAGGTATAGTATGGACAAAGAGTGCTACAGTACGGACCGTTACTCCAAGGAAGGAAAAAACAGTGAGAAAAGCCAAAATTTCATGATTTCTATTAGGATTCTCTTTTTCATACAATCACCAACCTTTCTTAAGGAAAAGGGAGGCCTTTTATAGTATTTCCAATCAGTTACCAAGCCCTGTATGGACATGAGGCTTCCACAGTTGCATTTTTTTAGAAAAACCCAAAAAGGACAACTTTGACACTTTTTGCAAGCCCAAATGACAACATTTGTTGCTCCAAAAGACATTTTTGACAACCTAACCTCATAAAATTGTCTAAACACCTAAGACATGCTTAAAACCACTTAGTAAACATGTTTCAATGCTTTGGAAAGCATTTGGAGACCTTTTAGGCAATTTTACACATATTGGCCAAAATTGTCAACTCAAAGCCTGAAAGGCAAAACTTGACCTCTTGAGCCAAAAGTGAGATCAAAACCACTAGACAAGACACAAAACAACCTAAAACAACAATATAAACTTAACACAAGACATTACAAACATGAAGGCATAAAATAGTCAAAAAGGAGAGTTTTACCCAACTAGGTGCTCCTGCTCCATACTCCCCGAAAAACAAAGAAGTCATGTGACTCCTTGAGGCAGAAAAGAAGAAGGGATGCCAAACTTTTGAAAGTTAGTTTCAGGTATCCATGTGGCCTCTAAGATAGGCTTATCCTTCCATTTGACTAGGTGCTCCATATAGGTGTGATGTCTTGTCTTCTTGAGAATCTTGGAGTCTAGAACCTGTTCTGCTTGGGGAATAGAAAGAGAAGGGAGAGATGGATCAGAAAGGGATTGTGCAACATCTAAAACTCTTTGAATCTCCTTAGGTGGCTACCCTTTGAAAGTAATCAAATCTACAACATTAAAAATGGGAGACAAGGAAACATCAGTAGGCAAATCAACTTTGTAAGCATTAGACCCATACTTAGCCAAGATTTTGCAAGGGCCTATTCTCCTCATCTAAAGTTTTCTTGGAACTCCCTTTTTTAGCCTTTCCTTGTTCAAATGAACCATCACATAATCTCCTATGGAAAACTGAACATCTCTCTTTGTAGCATCTACTCTTGGCTTGACTTTTTGGGAGGTATATTGGAGAGCTTTTCTCACTTGCTCATGAACCTCCTTCATGGACTGTGCCATGTCATATGTTGTTCCACTCTTAGGCTACAAGTTAGTGATATCCCTCAACTCCATTATACCCCATGGATGCATACCATAAACAACTTCAAAAGGGCTTTTACCTGTAGACCGATTGACACTATCATTGTAGGCATATTCTGCTTGACAAATGAGCTAATCCCAAGTCTACCCATATTCCTTTGTCAAGAACCTAAGCATGTTTCCAAGAGACTTGTTCAAAACTTTGGTTTGGCCATTAGTTTGTGGATGATAAGCTAAACCAAAAGAGAGATTAGTACCTAGTCTCTTCCACAATGTTTTCCAGAAATGACCAAGAAACTTAACATCCCTATCTGAAACAATGCTAGTAGACAAACCATGTATTCTAACAACTTCTTTGAAAAATAAGTAAGCAATATGACTTGCATCATGTGTTGTCTTACAAGGAATAAAATGAGTCATTTTGCTAAATCTGTCAACTACTACAAAGATGCTATCAAATCCTGCTTGAGTTTTAGGTAATCCTACCACAAAATCCATACCAATGCAATCCCAAGGCCTATGTGGAGTGGGAAGAGGCTGATATAATGCAGCATTGGAGGAATTACCTTTTTCTTTTTGACATACCAAACACTGCTCAACATACCTCTTGATGTCTCTCTGCATCTTAGGCCAATAATAGAACCTTTGAACCAACTCTAAGGTCTTGTTGAGACCGAAATGTCCACTTAAGCACCCATTGTGCTTCTCTTGAATGAGGTTCTCTCTCATAGAACCTTTTAGAACACACAAATGTCCACCCCTGAATAACAAACCATCCTACAAAGTGAAATCAACGTATGCACCATGGAAATTATTCTCAAAATCTTGACAAACTTTATAAGCTTTAGCAAAATCATTATCAGTAGGATACATATCTTTAAAACTATCAATACCAATGCTCTATACTTGAATCTCATGAATAGTTAACAACCTTCTATTGAAAGCATCTGCTACTTTATTCAACTGACCCTTCTTATGCTTAAGAGTAAAAGTGTAAGCTTGCAAGTACTCTACCCATTTAACATGCCTATGATTTAGTTTATCCTGTGAGTTCAAGAAACTTAGTGCCTGATTATCCGTGTATACAAAAAACTCTTTAGGAAGAAGATAGTGTCTCTATTTCCTAAGTGTCTGTACTAATGCATAGAGTTCTAAATCATAGGAAGAGTAATTTTTCTTGGCATCATTCAACTTCTCACTAAAAAATGCAACTAGTCTATTGTCTTGACTTAAAACAACTCCTATAGCAATATTGCTAGAATCACATTCAATAGTAAAAAGCTTATCAAAACTAGGTAAAATGAGCACTGGTTGAGTAGCTACTTTAGTTTTGAAAAATCCAAACCCCTTATTGGCTACATCTATCTACTGAAACTTTACCTTTACACCCCCTTTGATGGTGTCTAGCATAGGGGCACAAATCTCACTGGATCCCTTGATGAATTTTCTATAAAATTGTGCTAAACCATGGAAACTTCTGAAATCACTGGTTGTCTTAGGAGTTGGCCAATTGGTTATTGCTGAAACTTTAGATTGATCCATTTTTAGATTGCCTCCTGATACAACAAAACCAAGATAGACCAATTCTTGCTTCATAAAATCACATTTTTTTACATTAATGGTTAGTTGTTCATCGGATAACTTTCTCAAAACAATAGCTAAATGCTTCAGATGCTCTTCCTTAGTTTTATTGAAGATAAGAATATCATCTAAATACACAACAACAAACTTGCCAATGAAATCATGTAAGACTTCATTCATGAGTCTCATGAATGTACTGGGAGCATTAGAGAGTCCAAATGGCATGACAAGCCACTCATAGAGACCCTCATTTGTTTTGAAAGTTGTCTTCCATTCATCACCCTCTTTGATTCTTATCTGATGGTAACCACTCTTCAAGTCAATCTTACTGAAATATTGTGCACCCCCCAAGCAATCCATCAAATCCTCTATCCTGGGTATGGGAAATCTGTATCTGATGGTGATCTTGTTTATGGCTCTGGAATTTGTGTAAAGTCTCCATGTTCCACCCTTCATAGGTGCCAACACTGTAGGTACTGCACAAGGACTAATTCTCTTCCTAATCAGCCCTTGGTCTAAGAGTTCTTGTATTTGTCTTGCTACCTCTTCAGTTTGTTCAAGGGTCATCTTATAGGCTGACTTATTGGGTAAAGAGGCTCCAAGATTGAAATCAATCCGATGGCTAATGGCTCTAGGAGGTGGTAAGGCTGTAGGTGTACCATCACTGATTATTTCTTTGAAGTTATCAAGGATTTGCTGCACCTCATATGGTATCGTAACTTTCTTTTCTGCCTTTTCTTTCTTGGGTTTCACTAAGAGTGCAAATCCCACTCCACCTTCTTCTAGTGTTTTTATGTATTCTTTCTCATTCACTAACAAGATGTTAGGCACTTTATTGTTGCCCTCTCCTTCTTCATCGAGGGATTGAATTAGATAGGTTACTCCATCATTCTAAAATGAGTAGGAGTTTCTTTCCCCATCATGTTGTGCTTTTCTATCAAACTGCCATGGTCTACCCAACAGTAGGTGGCAAGCATCCATAGGAAGGATGTCACATAGGATCCTATCCGTATATCCACCTATGTGGAAATCTACTCAGGCTTGCTCATTTACTAACACATGTTGTCCCTTATTTAACTATGTGACCTTGTATGGCTCCTTGTGTTGTATCCTAGGTAGTTTCAATTTACTTACTACTTCCTCTGATATGATGTTATCTGTGGACCCTGAGTCTATGATAACCTTACACACCTTTCCCATGATTTTACACTTAATCCTGAACAATGCTCTTCTCTGTGAGACCTCTTTACTGTGTGGCTTCTTCATTAATACTCTCTTGATCATTAAACTCTCAGCATCTTCTGAAGCTAGGTTCAATGCTGAAGTTTTGGTATTACCTCCATCTTCCTGAACATAATTTACCCTCTTCTCACCACCATAGGATGAACTAAGCTTCTCTAGGAATCTATAGGCAGGGTGGCCCAACTTTTGACAGTTATAACACTTCATGTTTGAGAAGTAGGACCCTCTCCTTGGTGCATTAGATCTACCCTTACTTGAGTTGCTTGATCCCCTACCCCTATAGTTGGGTTTTCTCTGAGAATCCCCACTTTGCTCTACAAGTTTAGACTCTCCCTGGGATCGTTGAGTTATGCTCCTTCCCCCAAAACTGCCTCTATGGCCTCTACCATCTCTTCCCCTACCTCTTCCTCTGTTATTTTGTTCTTGCTTTCTCCTACTTTTCTCTTCCACCTTAAGTGCTAGTTGATAACACTTGTGTACTGTTTGTGGGCATAACAAGCTCATCTCTTCCTGGATGTTCCACCTCAATGTATTCAAGTACCTTGCCACTTTTATGCTCTCATCCTCTACAACCAACTTAGTTTAAGGCTCAAAACCCCCAAATGAGACTACACACCATCCAAGGTCTCAAATGTCACTTGTTTCACTATTTTAGAGTGATCTCACAAAGTTTCATAAGTCCCAAATTCCTCCTTGCAATCGGGTTCATGCTTTTTGACAAAACAGTCAAAAGGGCTACTAGCCCATGGAGGCCTAATTGGCCTAGTTTTGCTCACCCTGCCCAACGATGGCCAAATCCTCCCACAAATTTGTCTTGGATGCTAATTTAGAGGTCTAGGCTCAAGGATTTTTTTGGTCTTAGGCTCCATCAACTAGGTTTAGTGACTGTCCACAAATATGGGCTTAAAAGTAGGGTTTTAGAGTGTAACCAATGTGTTTGCATTATTGTTCACCACTACAAGTGCCTAGATCTTCATAGGACATCTTTCATGTCTTCAACATGTTTTCCCTACCTCTTCCATACAAACATTATGCCAAACACTTGGCAAACATCTTAGAAAAGAGGTGAAATGCCACTGTCACTGTTAAAACACTGCCCTTTTACCGATCAACTGCTACTACATCTTTGGACCTGCATAACAAGGAGTTTGAACTAGAAATATACCTCAATGAGGTCTGAAAAAGACTAATGAATCTTCCTATTACATTTCCTTGATAGTTATAAGGTTTGGATAATGCTTTTGAAGCATTCCTTGAGCATTTTGACAATCACAAATCACAAAACAGTGAACTTACTGCTAAATACAAGGATTGGTAAAACTTGCGAATTAAAAACTTGTCAACTATTGAAGTTGAACCAAGCTAACTTGTAAAACTTCTCAGACTCCTTGCTTGGCATCTTTAACACTCCAATGCATTCGATTACAAGAATTTGAGTTTTCAAGAAGGATATTAGTCAAGTTCCAAAACTTGTCTAATCTTCACTCAAATTTGTCCTCCAACCATAGATCTGACTCAAAAAGAAATATATACATAATGTACATGCATAAAAAAACTTTACCCAATCCATTTTGTGGGATCCCAGACTTCGATTAGTCAAGTGGTGGCATTTTGAAACCTCAAACCCTTGACAGGGCAGTGAGCACACAGAATGAAAGATTTTTTTATTTCTCCAACTTGCAAAAAGAAAAATAGTGCATTAATCAATTTAATAGCATTAGGAAACCAATATGTACACTTCCAAAAAGGTACAATATGGACAAAGAGTGCTACAGTACAGACTGTTACTCCAAGGAAGGAAAAAACAGTGAGAAAAGCTAAAATTTCATGATTTCTAGTAGGATTCTCTTGTTCATACAATCACCAACCTTTCTGAAGGAAAAGGGAGGCATTTTTATAGTATTTACAATTAGTTACCAAGCCCTGTATGGACATGAGGCTTCCACAACTACATTTTTCTAGAAAAACCCCAAAATGACAACTTTGACACTTTTTGCAAGCCCAAATGACAACATTTGTTGCTCCAAAAGACATTTTTGACAACCTAACCTCATCAACTTGTCTAAACACCTAAGACATGCTTAAAACCACTTATTAAACATGTTTCAATGCTTTGGAAAGCATTTGGAGACCTTTTAGGCAATTTTACACATATTGGCCAAAATTGTCAACTCAAAGCCTGAAAGGCAATACTTGACCTCTTGAGCCCAAAGTGAGATCAAAACCACTAGACAAGACACAAAACAACCTAAAACAACAATATAAACTTAACACAAGATATTACAAACACGAAGGCATAAAATAGTCAAAAAGGAGAGTTTTACCTAGCTAGGTGCTCCTGCACCACTAACCGTCTTAATTCCTTTGTGCTTTAAATTTTTTTAAATCTTTCGTATCTCTATAAATCTTTCCCATAAATGCACGAGTGTCCGAAATTGGTAATATCGTCAGTCCCACTACCAAATTGGAAGTCGTGTGTGCTGAGTGGATCACAGTTAGAGAATGTCAGTGACAGGACTTTAATAAATGTCGATTAGGATCGTGCAACATTATCAACCATCCATGTAACTTACTAACTAGTTGTAATCGATGATCAAGGTTAAGGCATGGGGTTAAGATTTGATACTTGTCTCCATTCTAGAGACTTTCTTGAGAACTATGTTTCCTTCAGAAATTTGGGCCAAAATAAAACTTCAGCCATTGATCTATGATTATCGAACGGTCTTAAATAATATATTTAAAATTATAAAGTGATGAATGTTAGGTTTGTGTCAGTGTGGTCATGCTTATCGATACCATTGTGCAATTCCTTCTCTAACCCTCTTACTTCCTTTGTCCTTTAATTTTTTTTAAATCTTTTGTATCTCTCTGTAAATCTTTCCCATAAATGCACGAGTGTGCAAAATTGGTAATATCGTCAGTGTCACTGCCAAATTGGTAGTCATGCATGCTGAGTGGATCACGGTTAGAGAATGTCAGTGACAAGACATTAATAAATGTTGATTAGGATCGTGTAAAATTATCGACCATCCACATAACCTACTAACTAGTTGTAATTGACGATCAAGGTTAAGGTGCGGGGTTAAGATTTGATACATGTCTCCATTTCAGAGACTTTATGGAGAACTATGTTTCCTTCATAAATTTGGGCCGAAATAAAACTTCAGCCAATTATCTACGATTATTAAATGGTCTTAAATAATATATTTAAAATTATAAATTGATGGATGTTGCATAAATTTAGCATTGGCCCACATGACTATTGGGATCCAAGTACATTGAGACGGGGGGGTGAATCCGTGTTCTACCAGTAAGATATGATTTTACCTTTTTTATAACATACACATATAAACTGGTAAATGAAGAAACATATAACTTGAAGCAAATAAACCATCCACATAAATGAACACCATAACACACAAAATTTATACGTGGAAAACCTCAAAGAGGAAAAACCATGGTGGGATTTGTGACCCACAATATCAGTTCATTGGCCATATGAAAGATATTACATAAAATGGGGGCCTGTACATGCAGGAAGGCACACTGCCTAGAGCACACTACTTATCACAAAAGAGTCTCACTGACTACAAGCTTTTGCTGAAATAAAAAAGTAATAATGAACTCATAAAATGCATCTGCTATGCCAAAAAGGGTTCTGGTTATAGTTCTGCTCTGTATCGGTTCATAAACCCTGAACACTTCTACCGGTATCTCCTCTCCTCCAAGAATTCTTTCCAAACTATCTACGGATCATTGCATGATATAACATATACTTTGCATTACACAGTCTCCTATATCCTTATTACAATCTATCTCATCTTTTTTATAATGACCTTAACAAACTGACCTATATACCCTTCACAAACAATATGCCTTATGTCGGCTTACAATGCATTACAAAAGATATACAATGTCGGCCTTATACAATAATTACAAAATAATTTTACAAATAAAACTTTCTTCGGGTCCAAGATTGATGTCGACTTCACTGAAGTGTTGGATGCAGTGATAACTTTAAGAAACCCCCTCTCAAAAAATTGTATAAAATCTTGGTGAATATTTAATTTATTTTTTTAAAATAATAATTTTTATTGGCGAATCTTTCCTTTTTTAAAAGAGAAATATTAATTTTATTGGAGAATCTTTTTATATTAATTTTTTTTGGTAGAAAATATTGGTGAATATTGAAATATAATAAGAGTACGCAATAATATTGAAAATCCTTTCATTTAAAACAATAGATTTTAACAGAAAAATAGAGGCCTAATAGTGGAAATCATTAATGAATTTAAGGGGTAGACTCTACTTTATTTAGTTGCTACCATTAATTTAAAATAATATAAAAGCTCTCTTTGTATTTCGTGAGATAAAATGCACCAACAATTTGTAATACTCATGGGGCCAAAAATTGCTTTTAGACCATTGTTTTTCATTGAGGTCAACAATCAGAAAGAAATTTCAACCCCATGAGCATTACAACTTGTAGGTATAGTTTACCTCATGGAATACAAGGAAGGTCGTTAGATTATATTTTAAATAAATGGTAGCAAGTAAAGATTATTGATATAACCCTAAAGTAACCAATAATTATGATATATTATTGAAAAATTAATTTATATTTCTATAATAAATTATTAAATGTTGGCGAATCTAATCCAATCATGTATCAATATTGTGGCGAATCTTTAAGTTAAAAAATTTACTAAAATAAATTCTCTAGCGATTTAAATAACACTAAAATAAAAAATTGTAAAAATGTGGCATTTTGAGTCACCTTAAAAGTCGTACTTATTAGCCAAATTTTGATTCCCAAATTTTAAAAAATAGCTAATTGGCAAATATTAGCCACAAAAAAAATCACTCATTAGATGTCAGTGCCGGTGTAACCCTAGATTCTCCAATGTCAGTGTTTGCCGGTGAATGTCTCCTAATGTTGGTGTATGCTGGTGTATGCTTCCTTATGAATCTTGTTGCCATGTTGTCATCAATGACAGCATATGAATCCAATGAGTGTTAATTACCAACAATCTCCCCCTTTGGATTGATGGCAACACTCATGTGAAAAATGGATTCCCTATCGGTTCAACCTGAAGTATGCTCCTCTTGAGCAATACACTCTTTTTTGATATCCTTCCCATATTTTTTTGTCTGATATTTTCCACATCATATACTCTCCCCCTTTGGCATCAATGCCAAAGACTGGTGAAAGGATTGAAAGAATGAATAAATATAGATTACTTTACTAGAGCTTGACCAATTTCAAAATTTCCGGGTGAGCCTTATCTAGCAACTGTAAATATGTATCCCAACCAGTTTTAAAGGTTTCAGATATGGATACAAGTCCACTTAGTAAGTGTGCAAATGTTTCCTTCTCTTTGACTTCTGCCGGTGTGGGCTTAGCAATCATATCCATACATTCCCTTTTATGTACACTGAGTGAATCCAATCTTGGACTCACCAATCCTCTAAGACTCCTTGCTCTCTGAATGATCTTGTCTCTTTCCTTTTCAAAAGAAAAAATTTGGTTCTCCAAAGACAAAATTTGTCCATCAACAGATGTTGTTAGTGAGTTTAATCCATCAAAATAATTTACAATATTGTCAACCTTATTGTGTAACTCCTTTAATCTGCTATCTACATTTGTTGTAAGAGTTTCTATATTAAAATAGACATTCTAGATATTTGTACACTGTTTCAAACAATTCTCAATAAGAATCAATTTTTCTTCAATTTTCTTCTTCTCTATTTCAATAATCTGATCAAAAGTGGCTCTCTTGGCCATAGTAAATCTCTCAAGTGCTTGTCGGACTGAAATTTGCTGCAAAGATTGAAAGCTGTTAGATATATACTCAATTAATGCCTTAAGCTTGCCGAAAGGGCTTGCTTCATTTTCAATCTTACAATTAGGAATTAGTCTGTGCAAAACTGTGATTGAGTGATCTATTATTCCTTTAACTATCGATCCCTCCTTTATTAGTTTTTGAGTAGCCATCATCATTAACTCTGTGGGACTCATCTTAGTGATTGATTTCTTCTCAACTTGAGAAGTGTCAATTGCTAAAACCTTTACCAGGGAATCAATATCAACTGTCAAAATAGTCTTAGTTTCCTTTACCTTATCCTCCTTAGAACCGGTGGCTTCGCTACTTAGTGCAGTATCTATTACTGTTGGTGGAGTATTATCCACAATATTGTTAGTATCTTGTACATTGCCTTGTTTAAAAGTTGTCTCTGTCAGTATTGACTGTACACTCTCCTTTACTGTCAGTGGTGTCTGTATACTTATAGTTACTATTGGTTTCAAAATCTTATGCCGGGTAAACCTTCTTCAATGACTAAAATAACTCTCAAGATCTCTTCTAGATCTCTTTTAGATCTCCTCTGGGGAATATGCAAGATTTGCAATAGATTTGCCAACCCCTAAGGCATATGCCTCAGTTACCGGTGGAATTTCCTGTCAATGTAGGAATTCTCTATTCTACCAGTGTAGATCCATCTCCACTTGGTTGTTTAGACATTCTAACCCATCTCTTGGCATGATCTTGTTGTATTTCATCTACCTTTTTCTTTCCTTTCTCATTTCCTTTATCATTGTTAACCAGTTGAGTCTTGCTTCTACAGTACTTAGCAATATGACCTATTTTGTTGCATGCATAGCATGTAACATTGTTCTTTTGAATTTCTTTAACATATTTGGTGTCATTCCTTGACCTACATTGATTAGCCAAATGACCAAACTTTCCACATGCATGACATTTGACATTCATTCTGCAATCTCCTGATTTGTGACCATATTTCTTGCAATTTGTGCATTGATTGCGAACAAAATTATAGTTTTTATTTGCTCTATTTCTACATTGTTTAGCCATATGCACAAATTTATTACAAACAAAGAATCTACCATTGAATTTATAAGCATTAGATTGCCCTACCGGTTTCCTCTGGTCTGATGAGTTCTGCATACCGGTTGTTTGATCTTCATTTGTAGTACCGGAGCTTTCACCTTGTACAAATCCAAGTCCTCTAGAATCATCATTATGCCTTTGTCTTTTCAATAAGTCATCCAACTGTGCAACACTAATCTTGAATTTTTCTTTATACTCACTTGCAATAGGTAGATCATCTCTCAGAGTAGTTATTTGTCTTTCAAGCTCTTGTTTGTTATTCTGGGAGTGTACCAAATTAGTTCTCAAGAGATTATTCTCATGAGTCAATCTGCCACATTCATGAAATTTGTTCTTGTGAGATATAACAAGATTTTCTTCCTTCTTCTTTATGTCCTCAATATCTTTTGATAACCTCATAGTTAGGTCTTGCATTTCATTCTTCATGAGCATGTTTGCTTGACTCGGTTTCTGACATTGTTCCTTAAGTGCATTTTTCTCTTCATCATCCTAGTTTTCCAAAAGTTCCTTCCTCTTAGCTTGAGCTGATGATAACCTTTCTTGTAGGACAAGAATAAATTCACTAGCAGAATTCAATTCATCTTGCAGTTTTAAATTCTTCATCCTTTCAACATCATAATCCTCAAGATCCATCTCAAGTTGCTTCTCCATAGACATGTTCAATGATTCCAGTTTCAGGATCTTCCTCAAGTTGTTAAAATGTTTCCGAGGAACCACACTTTGATACCAATTGTTGGGATCCAAGAACACTCAAGGGGGGTGAATCAGTGTTCTGCCAGTAAGATATGATTTTACCTTTTTATAACATACACATATAAACTAGTAAATGAAGAAACATATAACTTGAAGCAAATAAACCATCCACATAAATGAACACCATAACACACAAAATTTATATGTGGAAAACCTCAAAGAGGAAAAATCATGGTGGGATTTGTGACCCACAATATTAGTTCACTGGCCATATGAAAGATAGTACATAAAATGGGGGCCTGCACATGTAGGAAGACACACTACTCATCACAAAAGAGTCTCATTGACTACAAGCTTCTGCTGAAATAAAACAGTAATAATGAACTCACAAAATGCATCGGCTATGCCAAAAAGAGTTTTGGTTATAGTTCTGTTTTGTACCGGTTCATAAACCCTGAACACTTCTACTGGTATCTCCTCTCCTCCAAGAATGCTTTCCAAACTATCTACATATCTTTGCATGATATAACATTCGCATACAAATGATCTACATACATATACTTTGCATTACACAATCTCCTATATCCTTATTACAATCTATCTCATCTTTTTTATAATGACCTTAACAAACTGACCTATATACCCTTCACAAACAATATGCCTTATGTCGTCTTACAATGCATTACAAAAGATATGCAATGTCGGCCTTATACAATAATTACAAAATGATTTTACAAATAAAACTTCCTTCGGGTCCAAGACTGATGTCAGCTTCACTGAAGTGTTGGATGTCGATGCCGGTGTAACCCTAGATTCTCCAATGTCGGTGTCTACCGGTGAATGCCTCCTAATGTTGGTGTATTCTAGTGTATGCTTCCTTGTGAATCTTGTTTCCAAGTTACCATGTTGCCATGTTTCCATCAATGACAACATATGAATCCAATGAGTGTTAATTGCCAACAATAACTAGTCAACTCTTGAAAAATGGCTATTAATAGATAAGGGAAATGGCAATGAAATCGCCAATAAAATATTTATTTTTTCCATAAATAACAAAATATTATCCAATAAAATTAAACAATTTTCAAATGGTAGATAAAATTCACCAATACAATTAAATAATTTTTCCTCCATAGTAAAAATTTTCGCCCATATACTTATATATATTTTCCAACAAGTATTAACACAACTATATATATATATATATATATATATATATATTCGCAAAGGCAGGATGGCCCTACCCATAGAATAGTAGGGGCCCACCCATGTGATGTATAGAATCTAAACCCCCTACTAGGCACCCTAAACTAATAAAGAGAGGGGCCCACCCATGTTAGGTATATAATATGAACTATCCTTGCAAACTATCCCCCCGCCCTTTAGAATAGTAGGGAGATAGCTGGATGTGAGACTCGACTCTATACATAACATGCCCACAGGTGGGATATAAAATCGGGAGGGCCCTATGGGCTGGCATCCCAACTTTATGGTTCCTCCCACCCACCCCTGCCATCCACCCTGGAACTATTGATGTAGGGGTAGGTTTCTATAAAGATAGTTTTTATCGATTCTAGACTTTCAACCAAGTCATTCTTGTTTGTTGCTACTTCTTTATATATATATATATATATATATATATATATATATATATATATATATATATATATATATATATATATATATATATATATATATATATATATATATATATATATATATATATATATATATATATATATATATATATATATATATTCCCCCACAGTAATGAATTATTCGCTGGGATTTTATGGATTTTTCATACGTTTAAAAAAAAATTGACAATACAAATTAATTTTTTTTCCTAATTTGAAAAAAATTCCGCCATCAATATGAAATTCCCCCGAAAAAATAAAGTTGGATTCGCCGGGATTTTACACTTTTGCTTGGGGGGGCGGGTTCTTAAATTTATCCCTTGACATAACCATACAACTCATAATGGTATGGACTTGTTGAAAGAAAAAACCAAATGTTAGTCAAACAAGCGAGGATCATGTTGAAACATGGTAGACTATCAAATAGTTTTTGGGGTAATATAATTGCTACTATAGTATAAACTAGTAAGAGTTCCAACTAAGGAAATGATTGGAAAAACTCTTAAATAATTTTGGTGAGGGATCAAACCAATGGTAACCCAAATTTTCATATTTATAATTATGTGAATATACCTAATAAGAAAAGGAAGAAGCTAGATGTGATAAATCAAAAGTGCATATTCTTTAGCTATATTGGTTGGATCCCACAAGGTGTATTTGTTGGCATTTCATGAAGATTGCATTGATGAACTATTGTTTTATCATTGATGTCAATTGTAACCGGTAATGGAGTTGTATTGCAACCGGTAGTGATGCAGTAATGCAACCAGTAGTTGAGTAAATGAAGGAAATCGATATTACTATTATAGCAGTGAGATCAACCGATAACACTACCTGTTGATATGTTGAACCCTAACCGATGAAGCTTGGTGAATTAGTTGCATTGATTTTTGATTGAATGACTATCGGAGATGATTATGCCACGTATGCATGATGCACGTGATGAGTTTCAAAGTGGTTTTGGCATATAGAGATAATTGTTTTATCTTGGGAATGATCAAGTGCATAGCATGAAGTGGAAACCGCATGATGAGTTATAGGATCCAGTGTGCGGTGATCCAGGAGCGGTCGAGGTTGTCTTGGACAATGTGTAGATGATTACTATGTAATCCAACGCTCATGTTTGAACTGATTTGTTTATAATCTCTATGAGATCTTAGGTTATGTGATGTGTTATGGACCTAGTATTTTTCTTATCAGGTTGATGAGTTGTTTTGTTGTAGCATTGGAAATTTTGGTTAAGTGTCACTGTGATTGATTGTCAAACCAGAAGGAGTATCTACAAAATTTTTAAAGGCAGATAGGAGCATGAAAAGGATCTGATCAAGAAGAGTAGTGCTATAACTAGATCAACAAAAACCTTGTTGTTCTCTAACAATTACAACAGTTAAATCTCTTAACTGGGTAAGCTTTAACAGGCTTCGTGTTTTCTAAATCCTCTAACCAGGTGATCCATTAGCTTGGATTTAAAATCCTCTATCGAGGTTACTCCTAATAAGGTATTGCCTTTAACAAGGTGTTGAAATCAATCCCTTAACCAGGTGGTCCTTAACTGAGTTTGTTCCTAATAGGACATTTTTGGGAAGCTTCTAACAAGGCTTGGCTCCTAACATGGCAAACTTCAAAAGAGTTCAGAATACTTGTGGGTAGTCATCCCCACCGTGGTTTTTCCCATTGGGGTTTCCACGTCAAAAATCATTGTGTCAAGTGGTGAATGATTTTTGTGGTTATGTTTTGATAGGGTTAATTTGTTTTACTGATAAAGCCACTTAGATATGTTAAGATGACCGAAAGTGATCTAAAATGTGCTTTTACTATTGTTAGTAAGTGGCTTGATGTTTTTGTTAAATGGTTTGAGAGTTTTAGATTTGTTACACTGTTATTTTGGTATGCTAGTCAACCGGTAAACTTGATAGTCCAGTTGCAGTTTGTAGTTCAGTGTTTGAACTAGTTAGTCTAGAGATTGATTTGTGAGTTGGGTTTTGAGTTTGGTGAAAGTTTAGTTTGTTTTCTATCTGCTGATTCACTCCCCCACCCCCTCTCAGTAGTTGTTTAGATCCTTATTGATTCATCATATCATCAATTGGTTTAAGAGCTGATGCTCTTCAAAAAGGGAAGGTTAGTCAATGATATCAAGACACAAACAAGAAGAAAAGGGAAACCGTTAGTGTTAGAAATCACAAACAAAATACTTTCCTACACAAGCATATCAAAAGAGATATCAAAAGCATGATAAAATATCTAACTAAGAAGGCAAATATGATGAGGCATCTCCAAATGCCTCCTAACATGCTCTTGGTTTCTTCTCCTTTGTTCCTCTCCTCTCCAAGTTCCAAAATAGTGTAGCTCTCAGCAGCTTTTTGCACCATGGATGCTTATGGAGGTTTGAGATTGAAGTATTGCTCTAAATGTAAATAAAGAAGCTAATACTAAGCTATTGATACTAAAATGATTTATTTTATCCAAAATGACAATATATAAGTTGATTATACTAAAATGCTCTCTCAAAATGCCTATAGCTTAAATGCATACAAGTTTTTAGGATCTGGATTATGAAGAAAAGAGCTCTATTTATAGGAAAAATGGAGCAATTGATGGTTGAGATTGAGCAATCTCAACAAGGGTCAGGATTGAATGATTTCAAATCCATGTGAGGGATTTCAACCCAATCTCAGGATGACAAGTGTCAATGTGAGATAGGTTGAGAGGAGAGGGAATAAGCATTAAATGCTTGACATGACCTTGGGAGTTAAGGTCAAGGTTAGTTGAATGAATAAACTCTTTATTCAAAGAATAAAACTTGTATCAAATGGATAAACTCTTGTGCAAAAGAAAAAGGGATAAACATGGTCAAAGCAATAAATGCTTGAGGAGACATATGAATGCAAGTTGAAATAACCATTCATGGTTATGTAAGAGCCATTAGTGGTTTTGGAAGACTTTGGAGGTTAAATTGTTGAACACACAAAGCATTAAATGCTTTTCAAAGACTTTGGAGTCTTTGAGAAGTGACTTAAAGTTGCTTAGGAATGTGACAATAATTAGGGGATGGATTAGGCTAATTAGGAAGGGGTTAGAAGAATCTAGAAAGGGGTTTAGGAATGCAATTGGATTTGGTGGGTGAGGGAAAAAAAGATTTTTATTTAAAATAAATAAATTTATTTCAATAAATGTGTGCAAGTTGCATTTGTAGGAAAATGCAAGTGCGGGGGGGATAAATGATTTAAATAAATGTTTTATTTAATTTATTTAAAAGAGGAAATAGGGGATTAAATTAAATAAATATGATTTATTCATTTAATTGATTATGAATTTGGTATAATGAATTAATTAAAATAAATTGAATAATTTATTTAATTAATAGGAGAATGTTTGAAGATGAATTAATTAAATATTAATTTAATTAACTGAGGGCTAGTGGATTTTCAATCAAATAAATAGGAAATATTCATTTAATTAAATTGGACAGATTTGTGTAACTACATTTGCCCCTCTTTGAGACGGTGCGGTTTATTGTGTCGTTTCACAGAAAGAAAAATAGGTGTGAAGAAATGCCCCATGAAATATAAATTTAATGGGTGGTATGCCCCCTCGAGAGATGGGCCAGAAATTTTCAAAAAATCGGGCGATCTCTCGAAAAAGAATGAAAATTGGCAGAGTAGTAGAAGAGAAGAAGTTAGCAATACGGGTGAAAAATAGAAGAAATCGGGGGTAAAATGGAGAAATGGGAGGCTTGAGAAGTTCACGGGGACCACGGCGATGAGTGAGGGAAAGGTTACGGTAACGACGAAGGGTTTATAATGGGAGAAAGGGGTGAAAACATGATCATTTGTTACCGTGACCAGTGTGAAACTAGAGCTCTGAGATTGACTTTTGAGAGGAGTGAGCAGTAGTTAGGATGCTGGTACCAGTTGCAGAGCACCGATTCGAGCGAGTCCATCGGTTCCAGTGGCCAGATGACTACGGACCAGCGGTATGCAAATTTAAATTTTGAATTTTTATGCATTTTGGTCATGTTTTCTGTTGAATCAAAGTTGAGTCGGAACAATAGTGCTGAAACTACGTTTTGGCACTATTGTCCAATTAACTAGTGCTATTGTGCCGCAATGGAGCTATTGAAGTGCTGTTTGAGCGCTTTTGCAAATTAGCGCTATTGTAGGCTAGTTTAGGCACTTTTGATGGATGAGCGCTATTGAGTGCTTAATTGAGCTCTTTTGTCATTAATCAGCACTATTGTAGAGTATTTGTAGCGCTTTTGTAGTTTTAACGCTTTTGGATAGCTGATTAAGCGCTTTTGTTAGGGGTTCAGTGCTATTGTAGGTAAGTAGCACTTTTGTGTGCAAAATGGCACTTTTGTTTGCAAGATAAGGAATGCCCCAGTTTGTGTGAAAATCTCTCGATGCCAAAGATGGATGGATAGGGAGGTAGAGTGGGAGTTGTTTTGAACCATAGCAGCCTAATGAGACTTAGGTCATTTTTAGGATAAATTCCTAGTGAAGTCTAGGTGTGCCATGATTGCTTACCTGTTGAGACCCGAAAATACTTGATCAAAGTATCTATTAATAGTCTTAGGTTTAAACTTTAAGAAAGTTTGAAAATAAAACAACTGATTAGGAGTGATTGATGTCTATGTGCAGGAGAATCTACGCGTGTTGCAGCTACGCGAGAGACATCCAATGACACAGGGGTTGCAAGATCGGCTGACAGAGGTCGAGATCAATTGCATTGCAGCTACCAGTTTATATGATGTGATGCACATGCCCATGATTTAGATGAATCACGGTTTGATTACCGCGTTAGTAGAGCGCTGGCACAGTGAGACGTGTATTTTTCATCTTGCACAGGGGGAGATGACAGTGACCCTGGAGGATGTGTGGCACATCTTGCATATTCCAATTTGGGGGGAGCTAGTGACATATGATAGATCTTGGGGGACTCTAGTAGTAGAGAGGTTCTTCGATGAGGATGTTTTCATTGATGATGGCTCCATTGCTTGGGAGGAGATTGCGACCTTATATGAGCCGTTACCAGCAGTTGTGGCAAGCATTGTTGGAGGACTACTATGTCTGGATAGGCGCTCTCATGGTCTGGTCATTGGATGGGGACAGGTGATAGAGCAAATGATTACAGAGGGGCCCTGATTTTCCTGGGGACCATGCGTGCTGGTGCACCTCTATCAAGAGCTGCATGAGGTGGTATATTGTGGGAGGGGCTCACTAGCAGTGGGAGTGACACTGCTACATATTTGGGCGTGGGAGCACCTACCAGTGACTCGACCAGTGAGTCTCAGGTTCTGAGCAATGGATCAGCCATATATGTTCATGTATAGTGGTATGATGAGTCATCCCCAGCTGGGGAAGTTAGAGTGGTGGTGGTGGGCATTGGATGATCTTGATGCAGTGATATGGAGACCTTACCTAGAGTGCGAGTCTTGGGATGATGATGCTGAGGTGCTGCCATATGTGTTTATGACCTGATTCCTCATTGGGAGGACCTCATATCATGTAGAGAGACAGGTGCCTGGTAGAGTGTTGAGACAGTTTGGATGGTAGTAGGGACTGCCTATGGGATCAGGGGAGTATGCTCAGGTGATACGAGAGAGATATGCATGGGGGCCCATACTTCCATATGACTAGGCACTGGAAGAGTTTCGGATGCTACAGGCGAGACTTTGGGATATACGACTGAGGGTTGTGGATGCAGGGGTATCGGAGGAGTACATGCAGTACCTGGCGGCTCATTCGATTCTACAGATATCTGATCCAGCAGAGCTGGTGCCCGAGTTTGAGGATGAGAGGGGACGAAGACGAAGGAGGAGAGGAGGTCGAGGACCTATGGTAGCCGGACGAGGGAGAGGAGATGGTGGAGATGGAGGAGGAGGGGATGGAGGTGGAGGGGGGGATGGAGGTGGTGGAGGAGGTGGTGGTGGTGGAGGTGGTTTAGGTGTTGGGTTGGGCAGTCGGAGCCAGCGGAGAGGGAGAGGCGGATTTCCACTGCGGATATCATAGGGACCATTGATGCAGGGAGGAGTTAGATTGGGCAGGAGAGGGATGGAGAGGGAGATACTGATGGATAGAGGGGAGGGAGCCATTGGAGAGGGATATACCGATGAGGCAGCCATGGAGACAGGAGAGGGATAAGGTGGAGATGTGTGGAAGCGACTGATAGTACATTTGAAGTCTTGACTTAAGGCATCTGAGACACAGGTGGAGAATTTGGAGGCGGAGGTGGCAGCTAGAGATGTGCAACTATTTGCACGAGAGTCAGAGTTGACTGTAGTGCTGCAGGAGAGAGATCAAGCCATGGACAGGGTGATCTAGTTGTAGGAGAGAGTGAGGGTTTTGGAGGGAGTACATGGATAGGGGCCATCTGTGGAGGCATTGGCGAGGGAGGTACGAAGAGTAGGTGGAGAGGTTGATTATTGGTGGGGCCTATATGAGAAGGTGGTACCATCCAGTCACTGAGCACTAAGCTATTCGCAGATGCGGCAGGCCACATCAGAGCGATCCTAGAGGATGCAGAGTAGTGGGGGTGTGATGGGTCCTCTACGGAGAGACAGGTCAGGGGGTGGAGGAGCTAGTGGGGGATTGATGGGGCCTCCACGGAGAGATAGATCAGATGGTGTGGGGACTAGTGGGGGAGCAGGTGGCGATGGTGGTGCAGCATCTAGTCAGAGTGACATTTGAGAGAGCATTTTGCATATATGTATTTTTATTTTTGGACTGTATCTTGGATGGCTCTTGGTAGTTGATTTTGTAAACTTCATTGTACTCTGATACATGAGATGATATATATGAGGAGATCCCATTTGTTTTTTATTTATATGCATATTGTGATGTATGGATGCTATGCAGGATGATGTTTTATGAGTTTTATGCTTAGATGGATATGTGTATATGTATGCATTGATGAGATGATTCGTATATGCATGTTTTTTTATGATGATTTGTGATGTTCGATACTAACATATGAATGCAAGTTTATTCATGTGTGCATGTTTTATTTTGATGGAATGCTTTATGTATGTAATGCCATGATGATGATGTATGCTTATGATGATTTACGGACCAGATTTTGGTGTTTCTTGTTTTGATATAATAATAAAATAATGATATGCAATGATAAATGCAATGAATGAATGGTTTATGCATGGATATGCATCTTGATGTTTTTAGATGAATTAAATATGGATAAACAAATGTAAAGTACAAATGTTTTTATGATGATGTTTAAATGAATGCATATGTATAATGGACATATAAATGGTATGAACCAATGTTTTGGAAACAAATGGGTTTATGATTCTAAAATGCTTAAATATGATTAAGTAAAAATGAGAATGTGATGATAATGCAACTTAGGGTTTAATAACTGCTCCTTAACGCAATGTAAAAAAGGATAATGAATGCAATGTAAATGAATCCTAAAATGAGCATAATAAGATACTTAATAATGGATGAATGAATGCACCTTTTAACTAATGAATAGATAAATGAATGTATGCAATGATAAATAATAAAGGATGATAAAGGATGGTAAGATGATAAGTGATAAATGACACTGGATGAATGCATAGCAAATGGTTAATACAATCAAGGACAATTGGATCCTATGAATGAATCTAATCATCATGATTATGCAATGATGCAAATGATTAATGAAGACTAATGTTAATAAACTAAATGAACTATATGCAATTTAATTACAATGACATGAATGTACTTAATGCAAAATGCAATTAAATGTAATGATGATATGATCATGATGAATGCAAGGTTTTTTAGACTTTGCATGATGCATTGATGATGTATCAGAGTACTCAGTCATGATTGTATCCAAAACCAGCTCAATTCTTACATAACTATTCATATTAACCTTGCTCATGTTTGCAGACAAATCTTACATATGAATGAGTGAATGGATGGGTGATATGCAACAGAATGCAATATATAAACAGATGAGATGAAATGATGATCCATAGTGTTCTATTTTCATCATTGAGCTTTAAAATGTTGGAAGAGAATACAAGCATCTTGGCATAATGATTCAAGATGACCTGAGTATTTCTTACATGGATTTGATATAGCAAGTTAATACAAACAACTTGATATAAGGGTCAAGTCAACCAGAGTATTGCTTGTGGAATAGATAAAGATCAACTCTGTTCATGCATGACTTGGATCGTCCTCCTTGATCTTGAATTGATCATATCCTGAGACAAGTTCATACATTAATAAGAGATAAAACCTTTATCCAATTTGGATGAGGTAGGAGGAACAAAAGAAAGAGCATTCGTACCTGCAAGCAAACAGTATGTACATAAAGAATAAAGAATATGGATCCTTGGGAATGGTTCATGCTCATATGGTCGAGGAATATACTGTAGTCAGCAAACTGTAATGATCTATGACTACATTTTGCATAAGATCATGTAGCTTAGTGAACTTCCCACATAGACACCATTAGTACATGCCCCAGAACTTCATCGGAATAATGCACAGACGATACACAAACAATGTTGGAAGATCCTGATACAGATAGACAAATGAATTACTCACAAATTAACCATGTATTTGATAGCTTAACACAATTTTCTTGTCAAAGAAAATGTCATTTTGTCTTTGTTTTGGTAAGGAAGGATGCATCCTTGTTGAAGACAGTTTGATTGTTGATGTCAATTGTTTTGGTCAATTTTGAGAAGTGATCATCGTGCGAGTATTTTGTTGAATGTTTGCTTGGTATCTACTTGGATGAGTATGTACAATGTGTGGCCATGTTTTTGTTTGATTTTTGATGTTTTATGATGTTTTTGGATTTTGAATTGTTTTAAATGTTTTTGGTATTTTATGAGATAGTTTTCCAATGTTTTTGGTATTTTGTGAGATAGTTTTGAATGAAGAACTTAATGAATCACAAAATAATGTAGAATCCACTTCCATCAATAGGTTAAAGGCATTGCCCCCAGTGTAGACATGACTATGAAAAAGCAGTACGCAAGACACGTGCAGTACTATCTCAATTGCAGATGAATAACAAGCCATGGTTTTGGATGGATGGATGTATGTATGAAGTAGATGTGATCACAACAAGTCTGAAAGACAATGGAGCCATAGCCTTTACGAGTGGCACTTGTTTGCCAAGTTTTCACCATCGTACTTACCCAAGGTGCCACCAGAGTGGTTGTTCACCGTTTGGATGCATGATTTTTCTTTGCTATTTTGATGTTTTTGTGTTTTCTTCAGGACATTTTGTCTGAATGTTTTTGGTATTTTTGCCAGTATATATGGGAGCCTGATGCTCTGTACAACTTTTTAGGTGTAAAACCTTTTGAGGTGCATGTTGTTGATTGGATCTGCTAGTGGTTCTCCTTTTGATGTAGCCAACTGATATGCCCCAGACCCAAATATAGCAGTGACAACATATGGGTCCAGCCAATTTGATTCAAACTTTCCTTGATGTTCTTGAAGAACAAGATAACCTACCTTGAATGTACGAGGTCTAACTCGATGATTATAGCTTCTGCTCATGCGCTGTTGATAGGCCTTAAGGTGATTGTATGCAGCTTGTCATTTCTCATCAAGTAGTTCTAAGTCTTGAAGACGAGATACTCTATATGCTTCATCATCTATGAGATTGTGTAAGGAAACCCGTAGTGATGGGATCTCAACCTCAATAGGTAAAATAGCTTTTGCACCATAGACCAGTGAGTAGGGAGTTGCGCCTGTAGGGGTTTGAATGCTAGTTTGATATGTCCATAGTGCTGGATTCAATTGAACATGCCAATCACGTCCGATATCATTGACTATCTTCTTGAGGATTCTCAATATGTTTTTATTTGATGCTTCAGCTTGACCATTGCCTTTTGGGTAATAGGGGGTGGAAAAGCGGTGTTGGATGTGAAATTTCTCACAGAGTTCACGGACATCTTGATTTTTAAAAGGGAGACCGTTATCTATGATGATGGACATGGGTACACCATACCGACAGATGATGTAACTGAGAAGGAATGAGATGATCTTCTTGTCGATAACTTGGGTAAGTGGAATAACTTCGATCCACTTTGTGAAATATTCAGTGGCGGTAATAATGAATTTATGGCCATTGGATGAAGATGGATGGATTTTACCCACAAGGTCAAGGCCCCATTGACAAAAAGGCCATGGTGTTGTGATTGGTTGCAATTCCTGTGTGGGTGCATGTATCAGGTCACCATGAACTTGGCATTTCTTGCACTTTCTGACAAAGTAGTATGAGTCTTTTTCCATAGATGGCCCATAGTATCCAGTGCGCATGAGTTTCTTGGCTAGTGATGGACCACTTGCATGAGTTTCACAAATTCCTTCATGTACCTCTTCCAAGGCCTTTGTTATCTCATCTTGTTCTAGACATCGAAGGAGAGTACCATCAAGATGCATCGGTATAAGGTTTCAGCAATAATGGTATATTGAGCAGTTTGGCGAATGAAGGTTTTATGTTGGTTATTCGATTGGTTAGGAGGAAGGGTGTGATCGTGGAGATAGGTGTAGAACTCACCGTACCATGGGGATTCAGAACTGATGAGGTGACATATCATCTCGGATTCAGGGATATCATAAGCAGGGATCCAAAGCTATTCTACCAAGAACTCGTAGCGTGTTGAATTGTACGGAAGATCTAGGAGAGAGGCGATGGTAGCCATAGCGTCAGTAGCTCGATTCTGATCTCTTGGAATCTGCTCAAAGGTAACTCTAGTAAATGATGCCTTTAGACTGTCCACCATTTGCTTGTATGGCATGAGTTTATCATCGTTGGTCTGTTATTCATTTGTTGCTTGTCGAATGACCAGTTGGGAGTTGCCATATACTTGTAGTTCTTATAATTTCCATTGTATAGCTAGCCTAAGTCCTGTGATCAAGGCCTCATATTCTGCTATGTTGTTTGTGCATGGAAATGTGAGCCTGTAAGACTTCGGGATGCTGTCACCTTGAGGTGTGATAAATAGAATGCCTGCCCCCGAGCCATGCCTAGTGTACAAACCATCAAAGTATAGTTTCCATAGTTGTGCTGTTGTGATCATGAATATCTCTTCATCTAGAAAATTGGAAATGAGAGGATGATCACTTATGAGTGGTGCTTTGGCCAACTGATCTGCAATGAGTTGTCATTTGATAGCTTTACGGTCTACATACTCGATGTCAAATTCACTAAGAATCATCACCCATTTGGCAAAGCGGCCTGTTAATGCTACTTTGCTGAGTAAATACTTGAGTGGATCAATCTTTGCAATGAGTTGTACCTTGTGTGTTAACATATAGTGCCTCAATTTAGTGGCTGCCAAGATTACTGCTAGGCAAGCTCGCTCAATGGGTGTGTAATTGAGTTCATAGCCAACCAATGTGTGAGAGATGTAGTAAACAACACATTCTTTCCCTTTTGCATAATGTTGTGCCAATAGTACATCCAATGCTATACTTGTTGCGGAGATATAGAGTAATAACGGTCTACTTGGATCTGGTGGGATCAACAATGGCATGTTCATGAGATAATATTTTAGCATCTGGAATGCTTGTTGGCATCGAGCATCCCACTGAAAGCGGATATTCTTGTGTAGCAGGTGTGTGAAAGGATGACACTAATCTGCCAGTTGTGCAATGAATCTTCGGATGGATTGTAGCCATCCTTGTAATGTCCTTAGCTGACTGATATTCTTTGGTGGTGGCATGTCCATGATTGCTTTGACCTTTGCTGGGTCAACCTCAATACCTTTACTTGAGACAATGTATCCTAGAAGCTTCCCGGAGGTTACTCCAAAGACACATTTCTTTGGGTTGAGTTGAACATGGTATTGTTCTAGTCTATCAAAGATTTTATCTAATATGTCAAGATGACCTTCTCTGGTGAGTGATTTTGCTAGTAAGTCATCAACATAATCTTTCATCATAGTATGCATCATGTCATGGAAGATAGTAGTCATTGCTTGTTGATAGGTCACTCCTGCATTTTTTAGACTGAAAGGCATTACATTCTAGCAATATGTGCCCCATGGACATGTGAAGGTTGTCTTATGTTGATCCTCTGGTGCGATTTTTATCTAATTGTATTCTAAAAAGCCATCCATGAGTGAAAGCATGGCATGTCCTGCCGTCAGATCTACTATGATGTCGATGTTTGGTAGGGGGAAGTCATCCTTAGGACATGCCTTATTCAGATCTCTGAAGTCAGTACAAATGAGGATGCCCCCTTTTGGTCTGCTGATGGGAACAATGTTGGATATCCAGTTTGCATAATCAATTGGTCTAATGAAACCAACATCTAGGAGTTTCTTGAGTTTTGTTTTGACTAGTACTGCAATTTGAGGATGCATCTTGTGAAGCTTCTGCTTGATAGGTTTGACTCCTTCTGCTATGATGAGGTGATGCATGACTAAATCAGGATCAAGCCCAGGCATGTCTGCATATGACCATGCAAAGTTGATCTGATGCTTTTGAAAGAACTCTACAAACTTGGGTTGTTCCTCTAGAGTTAAAAGAGACGCCAGATGTAGGAGGTGAGGAGTTTCAGGAGTCCCCACTTTGTATTCTTTGGCTACCTCGATGAGAATCATTGATCATTCCTATTGTGTACTAGCAGGGAGAATGTCAAACCCTTCATCCTCAGGCACCTCAGAGAGGTTTTTACCATAGGATACGCTCTTTCTTTTTACTTTTGTGGGATCAAACAGTGCCACGTTGTGGTTTACACTGGAAGATCCATGTTTTATTGTTATATTTTTGCAGCTAAAAGGTTTGGCATCCGCCCCGAAGTATGTTGCGCTATTAAGTTCTATGGCAAATCTAGCTTTGTGATTCTTGCTTGGCAGGTTATCCCTTAATTCCAAAAAGTCAATGATGGCCTTGTCGTTTTGGAAGAGGTCAAGACATGGGGGATTTGGTTGGTTCCATTCGATGAGTTCAAGATGGATAATGGGCATTACTTCATCAATTAGGTTAAGTTCGTTAGATGTATCAGTGAGGGTTAAGACATTATGGTGAAGGTCGTTGATGGTACTCTCCCTGTCAGAATCAGGCATTGGATGAGATGTAGGGTCTGTGGAAGATGTGTCTAGCTCAGGAACCCAAGAAGTCTTTATCTGTGCTTCTCCATAAACAGAGATGTCTTTGCAAGGTGGAGGTATCAATGTGTCTTCCTCATCTGAAGTGTTAAGCTATATGGAATCAAATTCCCATTCATGTGAGTCGGTCTTTGAATCACTTTCCAGCATTTGATTACTATACCATATTGGGATGTCCTTTGTGTTAAATACTGCAAGTGTGATTGGTGTTGCAGGAAGGATGATGGTGATCAAAGAATCTGATACGGGTAGTATCGGGAGTGTTGACTCAGTTGCTTCTATTGGAACTGTTGGTGTTGTGGATGTTGCTATGGGTTCTGATACAGTTGCTACTGCTAATGGAGCTTTTGATGTTATTGCCGCTGCTGATGGGATTACTGGCTTGTTTGGTGAGATGATTGGCATTGTAGATGGTTGTGTTGGGATTTTGAACCTTGGTGGGGTAGTTGCGATGGTGTTTGATGCTGCTTTGATAATGAAAGGTGTCTTTTTTGCAATAGGCTGATATAGCGGTTTGCTGGGTTTTCCTTTGAATCTGAGATTAGGAAAGATTGCCTTTTTGAAGCCTAGGTTGTATTATCTTTGGGCTTTAATTCTGGCAGCAATGGTTCATGTCTTCCTTGTTTGCAAGATCCCAAAGCACTTTGACCATCATACCCCATTCTTTGCATAATGAGAAGGCCTTTGCCATATTGATCCATGGGAAGCGTAGCTTGTGGTATATCAGTGGTGATGGGATCTTTATAGATCCATTCCGCTAAGTCCTCATCTTGGGTTTCTTCTTCTTGACTCTTTCCAAGGATGAAAGACATTAAAGCACATGTGGGCGTGATCAGTGGTTGCTGGAGTAACTGCTTCAGTTTGCCATGTGTTCTAGGAGAAGTGGGCATTTGTCCCACACAAAAGAGTTGACTTAAGTTGTATTCCCCAGGACCTTCCTTTGCTATTTTCATTTTAAGCTTTTCCTACTTGGGTATAGGGGTATTTGAATTGGCAAGAGAGGCTGGACTTATATATGATGTGGAGGAGATGGCTTCTCTATTATTAGGAATGGTAATCTCTGGTTGATGGCTGATATTATGACAATATGCAAAGGGATTTGCATCACCTAGGATTGTGATCTCTACACCGTTATGTGGGAACTTGATACATTGATGGTAGGTATATGGAACTGGTTACATGGCATGTATCCAAGGTCTTCCTAACAATAGATTGTATGGCAGAGGAAGGTCCAGAACCTGATAGATGATGTGTTTCACCACAGGGCCTACTCGGATTGGTAGTACCACTGCTCCTTTGGAGGAACGCTCTGCATCATCATAGGCCTTGATTGTGATCTTCTTATGGGGATCCACTGATTCTATGGCACATCCCAATGCTATGACCAACTACAATGTACAAATATTTAGGCCTTCTCCATTGTCGATCAAGATTCGCTTGATCCTATGCTGGTTGATAAATTATTCAATGTGTAGTGAGGCGTCATGAGGTTGCTGGAAGGAAGAGTTGTCACTTTAAAAAAAAGTGAGACAAGGGGATGACTTTAGACTTCCAACATGGCTTGAAATTGATCTGTATTCAGGTTTGCAAGGACTAACGCCTCTTGGAGAGGTTGATCCAAGATTGTCTTACGAGATGGAGATAGGCGTAAGAGCTCTAAAATGGATATAAGCGTAGGCATTTTGTCTAATTGTTCCACAAGATTGTACTGCTTCGGTATGGAGGTGGTGCCTTGTGGATCTGCCCTTATGGTAACCTTGCCACGTCATGTAACAATATTGCAATTTGAGCTAGGATTCTTGATGGTTATAGTTGCAACTTGTTCACTTGCATCATACAAGTGATTTACAGTATAATTATACGCAGCCTATATATAATTAGTGGTATCAATGCCTCTCCTGGAAGTGGAAGGACACCTTTGATATTGTGATGGAAGTGGATTTTTGAACATCAGATGATCATTGTTTGTTGTTTTTGGGTCATGCCCTTCGATTTCAATTTCACCTCGGTCAATAAGATCTTGAATAAGATCTTTCAATCTATGACAATTACTTGTCTTGTGTCCTTTCCCTTGGTGGAAATCACAATGTTCAATATCTCTCCACCATGCAGGTTTGACCTAAGGCTCATAGTTTGATGTTTTAGGTAGAGTGACCAAATTTTGAGAAATTAGTTGTCGCAATACTGTTTCGATGGGTTCCCCTAAGGGAGTATACGTTCATTTTTGTTTTTGCTAACGAGGTCTAGGTTCATCGTGAGATGTGATGTGACCTTGATTTTAAGGAACATTTGTGTTAGTCTGAGGTGGAGGATTCTGTCCTACAAATCAAACCACAGGTTGTGCACTTTTGATAGTTCTAGCATCCACAACCCCATTGTTGATGATATTCTTGTTTTTGTTCTAGAAGCTTGGTTTTTCACCATTGAAGCGTGGGCAAGGACTATCCTTTGGTTCATTGTAGATTTTGATAAGTCCTTTCTTTATGAGGGCCCGCTCACATTTTAAGCCCTTGGTGATCATGTCATTAAAGGAGTTTGTGTCTTTGACATCTAGGTGAAACTCCATTTATTCGTTTAAGTTGGAAATAAATATTTCCACTAGTTCTCATTCAAGTAACTGAAGAGAACGTCTGGTAGACATTTGACACCATCATTGCAGGAATACTGAGAATAGTTCACCTAGTTTTTGTTTAGTGTTGCAGAGATCAGCCATGGTGATGTCCCATTCAATGTTATGAGAGTAATGTGCCAAGAACTTCTGAATTAACTCTTTAAAGGTCCTAATGCCACCTAGTAGTCGAGAAAACCATGATGTGGTTGTTCCTCCCAAGCTTTGGAGAAAAAGTCGCATTAGGTATGTGTCCTCATATGCCACTTCGAGGCAAGCTGAATGAAATTCTCTGACATGATCGCAAGGATCCCCCTTTCCTCTATATTTTTTGAATTTGGGTGTTTCGAATCCTCATGGAAAGAGTGGCATATAAATATTTCTATCAAAGGGATAGGGACATATGTCATCGAATGAGAATTGGTTAGTCTTTACACCACTATGGAGTTGTTGGGCGAGATTTTCAACTTGTTACCGCAAAATCTCCATTTCATTTAGAGGAGGAGGTGGTGGGTTACCTCGAGGAATGTTATATCTGATGGGATCTCTACCTCTTTCCTCTTCATGGTGACTTTTTCATTTTGATGCTTGTCTTAATTGGGCAAGATCAAAGTCAGAGGGGAGTTTGGCTCCTTCTTGAGCGAGCTTTAAAAAGTGAGCATCTGCATTGCTCCTGAGTATTTGTCAAAAAGTCTATTAAAAAGAGGGTTATGTTGGGCCCTTTTATTGTTGCAGGAGTAGGAGTACTTGGCTTGTCATCATTCGCATTTCATCCAAGTGCTTCTTGAAATTCATTGATATTTTCCTCTTCTTCTTCAATTTCTGCTTCTCGTTGCCTTGAGTGTGATCGGGTGTGAGCCTTTTTGTTTATGAGTTTTTGTTGAAGTTGAGTGAAAATTGATGATGAGTTGTTGATGAAATAAAAAATTGATGTTTGGTGAATTGTGTTGCATGTAGATCTCTAATACTTTAAAGGTAGATGTAACCGAAATTCCTTCTTTGAATTGCTTGTTTGTTTGATAAGGTTTGATGTGATAAGGTGTAGAGAAATCTGAGATGTGTTACAGATTTAACTACCTAGTAATGAGAGGATTCACTCATGAACTAGTTTTAACTTGCGTAGATGTGTCTCTTAGGATGAGCTTATCCTAGATGTAGAAACAATCTAAAAAGTGATGTGATGTGTTTGATTCAAGCAATATCTAAAAGAGAACTTAGGACAAGAACCTCTTAATGTTTTGAGAGTTGGAATGGATTGATGATGAAGTGATGATGTATGAGTGAGATAATGGATGAAATGTTTTAACTTCAATAAAAGCTTTGTGTCACAAATGGAATAAATTCTACCTCTTCTCTTTTGGGCGTTGGTGGCATTTCTCGAGTTATGTTGTATGTGATACAAACATTTGGGAAGAAGTTGGAATTAATCTTGCCTCCTTGGTTTTTGTGATAACTCAAAGCTCTATATTGCATAAAAGCTCTGCGGTTTAATGATTCTGAATCAAATTCGTTTGTTTTGCCTTGAAGGTAGAGACGCATGTGACGTAGAAAAACTCTATGAGAGACAAAGATTTGTTTATTGAGATAGAAGAATTTCCTCCTTTTGATTAAAGCCTTTGAGCTCAATGGTCTTCTTTTCAAGTTGATGTTCTGATGACGATTCTTCTTTCGCAAGATGTGAAGAATGGTCATAAAGTTTGATACTTTGTTGTTTGCACTTTGTTTTTTATTTTTTTGGTTGGTTTTTGAAAGATGTTTGGTTGGATGAATACTTGTTTTGGAATTGATTTTTTTTATTCTTCTTTGACAAGAAAACAAAGAAAGCACACAAACACAAGAATGTTGCCTCAAAGGCACAAATGAGTATGGGTCTAGATCAACCCAATCCTTGGACTTTTTATGACCCTTTCCTTTAAGTGTATTTTAGGTGTTTTCTTTCCAAAGTCTGAAGTTGGCTCAATTTGTACTTGGTTTTGACTAAAACGAAGACACTTCAAATATTTTGTATCCCTAAGGTCAAATGGCTTGTTGTGATAAATTCAACCCACATCTTGATATTTCTTCGACTTTGGTACTACATACCTTATGAATCCTATTGTGGCAGGTAAGGATGTGATATACTAAGTCTTGCGCGAGTATAACAAATAGATGATCCCTATGATGGGGGAGTCACCACTTTTATCAAGTCACAAGTGACTTTTCAAAAAGCTATGTTTCCACTCAAGGAAATATGTATGGTGAGTATCTTGGGAGCAAAACCATCTATGCTCTTGCACTGAATTATATCTCAAATATTCTCAATCAATAGAATGGGTGGGCTACTACTTAAATTTGTTTAGTCATTTTCGATGTCTTTGGACATAAGTTCATTCTGTAGTGACTCACTTAAGAGCCTTGTAACTTGTGGTAGGGCCCATTTGTCCTTTCGGCAAGTTATACTGTAGGAACAACTATACCCAAGGCTACAACTTTCACTCTCACCTGATTTCTATAGCAGCTCGAAGGATTTACCGCGCAAGGTCATTCCCAAGAGAGATGTGTCTCTTGGTAGACCTCTCTTAAAAAGATAAAAATTTTGAGTGTTACTAACACTTTTTTTCTTGCAGCTAGGACCACGAAAGACAAGGAAGAGGATAGTGTGTGTTAGAAGTAGGACCACTCAACCAACTTTTTACACAAGTGTGCTAAGCACGAAAAACACTTGTTCTTTTTAACTTGCCATCGCAATGTGTTCTAACTATTTGGAGATGTTGCTCCAACAATCATGGTGTTCTTTTTAACCTCAAATGCAAAATTTCAAGTAAACTAGAACTTTGAAAATCCTGGTCAACTTAATTTGAAGCACGGATAAAGGAAAAATCGCTTTGCAAAAGTTTGAAACAAGTGGATTGTAAGTTTTAATTGCACCAAAAATTGAAGTGTGGATTGTAAATTTTTGCTTAAGTTTTTTATGCTAGAAATGGATTTGTTTTTATTTTAAGCACCAAATGAAAAGTTAAGCCTAAACTTTGCAATAAACAAGAGTTGTTTTGTTCAATTTTAGAGCACCAAACACAAATTTTGATCCTAAGCTTGCAAGAAAGCAAATTTTGTGTTGTTCAATTTTTAAAACACCAAAAAGAAGTTTTTGATTTTTAAAGAGGTTGGTTTTTAGACCTACACAAGAGACAAATAGTTAGTAAAAACCGAACCTATGGTGGGCTTCCACAAGCCTAAGAATTTTTCTTTTTTCGGTTACAGGGTCATTTTTACAACGTTCTGTTACAATAGCACTACTCTATGTTTAAACAAAAGCGCTATTTAACACAAACACACTAAAAGAAGAAGAATGGCAAGGAAGGAAAAAGCACTCAAACATGTTCAATAGTGCCCAAACAAGGTCAAAAGCGCTCAAACAATGTCAATAGCACTAAACTTGGTACAATAGCGCTATTGTAAGAACAATAGCGCTAGAATAACAAGTTGCAATAGCGCTACAATGTGATCAATAGCGCTAAAGCGCAACCTGTGTGTCAAGTTCAACATTCAAACATGTTAGTTGTCAAAAAAAAAATTGTTTTTTTAGGTGTTTAGATTCACGTCGGGTTCACCAAATGATACTCTGCAAAAAGGGAAGGTTAGTCAATGATATCAAGACACAAACAAGAAGAAAAGGGAAACCGTTAGTGTCAGAAATCGCAAACAAAATACTTTCCTACACAAACATATCAAAAGAGATATCAAAAGCATGATAAAATATCTAACTAAGAAGGTAAATATGATGAGGCATCACCAAATGCCTCCTAAAATGCTCTTGGTTTCTTCTCATTTGTTCCTCTTCTCTCCAAGTTCCAAAATAGTGTAGCTCTCAGCAGCTTTTTGCACTATGGATGTTTATGGAGGTTTGAGATTGAAGTATTTCTCTAAATGTAAATAAAGAAGCTAATACTAAGCTATTGATACTAAAATGATTTATTTTATCCAAAATGACAATATATGAGTTGATTATACTAAAATGCTCTCTCAAAATGCCTATAGCTTAAATGCATACAAGTTTTTAGGATCTAGATTATGAAGAAATGAGCTCTATTTATAGGAAAAATGGAGCAATGGATGGTTGAGATTGAGCAATCTCAACAAGGGTCAGGATTGAATGATTTCAAATCCATGTGAGGGATTTCAACCCAATCCCAGGATGACAAGTGTCAATGTGAGATAGGTTGAGAGGAGAGGGAATAAGCATTCAATGCTTGACATGACCTTGGGAGTTAAGGTCAAGGTTGGTTGAATGAATAAACTCTTTATTCAAAGAATAAAGCTTTTATCCAATGGATAAACTCTTGTGCAAAGGCAAAAGGGATAAACATGGTCAAAGCAATAAATGCTTGAGGAGACACATGAGTGCAAGTTGAAATAACCATAAATGGTTATGTAAGAGCCATTCATGGTCATGTAAGAGCCATTAGTGGTTTTGGAAGACTCTGGAGGTTAAATTGTTGAACACAAAGCATTAAATGTTTTTCAAAGACTTTGGAGTCTTTGAGAAGTGACTTAAAGTTGCTTAGGAATGTGACAATAATTAGGGGATGGATTAGGCTAATTAGGAAGGGGTTAGAAGAATCTAGAAGGGGGTTTAGGAATGCAATTGGATTTGGTGGGTAAGGGAAAATAGGATTTTTATTTAAAATAAATAAATTTATTTCAATAAATGTGTGCAAGTTGCATTTGTAGGAAAATTCAAGTGGGGGGGGGGATAAATGATTTAAATAAATGTTTTATTTAATTTATTTAAAAGAGGAAATAGAGGATTAAATGAAATAAATATGATTTATTCATTTAATTGATTGTGAATTTGGTATAATGAATGAATTAAAATAAATTGAATAATTTATTTAAATAATAGGAGAATGTTTGAAGATGAATTAATTAAATATTAATTTAATTAACTGGGGGCTAGTGGATTTTCAATTAAATAAATAGGAAATATTCATTTAATTAAATTGGACAGATTTGTGTGACTACAAGAGCCTTTCGGGTCCTCTAGTGTCTAAGCCTAACAATTTGAGGTAAAGATCTAGAAGAACATTATGAAGAAAGAAGGTCTGAAGTTCAATAGGGAAAACTACAGAATCTGGAGTGATAGGATGAAGATCTATATCAAAATCTTAGGAAGTCAATACTGGGAACATGTTGTTACCAAATATACCTTGCCTAGTGGGATTTTGTTTGATGATCAAAAGGAGAAACTGGAGAATAATCAAGCATTGGAGGCCATTATCAGTTCCTTGTTCGATTTAGAGTATGTTGATGTCAATGGTTTGGAGACTCCTTATGATGTGTGAAAGAAACTTGAGGATATCTATAGTGGTGATGATCATGTGAATATTGCCAAGGAGGAGAGTCTGAGAGGTAAATTTGATGACATGTGGATGGCTGAAGGTGAGAATATTCAACAGTATGGTTAGAGGATCAAGGAGATAGTCAGTGAGATAACAAGTGCTAGTGATAAAGTGGAGGATACCATGGTGGTTAGTAAGGTGTTGAGAACCCTTCTACTAGTCTACGCTATCCAAGTTGCAACCATTCAGGAACTCAAGTCTATTGATAAAACAAAGGTAACTCTTGACTCCATCATTGGTAAACTAACTGCATTTGAATTAAATATTTTTGATGGAATTATTTAGAAATCTGAATCTGCATTTAGAGCTTCAGTTTCTAATCCACTGGTAAGAAAAAGCAAAGAAGCTAGTCACAGTCATGAGTCCAGATCCAGTAGAGAAGTTGATGATGAAGACGGTCTGATTGAGCTTGAAGCATTGTTGGCCAAGCGGTTACCTAGAGCTACTAGTAAGTATAGAGGTAAATTACCTTTGAAGTGTTTTGCATGTAACTGAATTGGACATATTGCAGCTAATTGCCTAAATGGAGACAATGAGCATAAACGTGAGAAGTATAAGAAGTACAAAGGAAAAGGTAAAATAGATTGCCTCATTGCAGTTGACGGAGGAATCATAGATGACGAATTTGAGGGAGATGCAAATGAGGACATTGTCTTTGTTGCCATTAAAGAGGAGACATCAGATCATAAGACATTAGTCTCTTGCATTGATAACTCTGATGATTGGATTATAGACAGTGGTTGTTCACACCACTTGACTGGTGACCAGAGTAAGTTTCTTACTTTGAAGGAATTTTATGGAGGTGTTGTGAGATTTGGAAATGACTCACCCTGCATGGTTTAAGGAAAGGGAACCATTTTTCTTAATGGAAAGAGCAGTGCAAATGATGTCTACTGGGTTGAAGGATTGAAACACAATCTTTTGAGTGTTTCTCAACTCAATGACAGAGGTTATCCACTAAAATTCAAGAATGAAATGTGCAAAATCTATGGAAGCAAAGGTGAACTGATTGCAACCGGCAAGCAGACAAAAGGTAACTTGTTTCACTTGAATCCTAAAGTCAACAACTGTTTAATTGCTAAAGTAGATGATGTAATACCCTAAAAATGGTCATCTAAACCATGAGCCCTTAATCTCGACAACGTCACCAAAGTCCTAACCAAAGGCAATTAAATAAATCTTGAGCACACAATTAATTAGTTCTTTAATCATAAAAATGTCACATGGCAAAATCAATCACTCAATATTAATTAAATATTTATTTAATTAATTAAATCAATCATTTTAAACAATTATCTTATTTATTTTATTAAATATCCTAGCATATTTAATTAAATAAATCAATTTGCCATTAAATCATCAAAAAGAGGAATTAATTTAATTAAATAAATCAATTTGCCATCAAATCTTCAAAAAAGGAAACAAATCAAGAAAGAGGAATTGGAAATTATGAGCACAAATCTTCAAAAATGGAAATAAATCAAAAAAGGAATTAATTGACAAAAAAGAATTAAAAATTTGAGAAAAGAAATCAATTGGAGATAATCTTGAAAAAAACAAATTAAAAATTGATAGATAATCTCAAAGAAAGCAATTAAAACAACTAAATATTAAAATTGAATGAAATAGAGATTAAATCAGTTTTTTCCTAATTTTAATCTTAAATTTAGTTCAACTTCCTTTAAAATTGATAAAAGCATCCAATCACATCAATTCACCTAGATTGTGCTTCCTCTTCGAAAATCCTGACCGCTCATCATCATTTGATCTTAGTCATTGGTTTCTTTCTGAATTTTCTATAAACTCAGGCTCATCTCTCATTCAAAAGAGGCTGGAGAATATATTGTTATTATACTGTTTTTGCTCTAGGATTTCATTGAGATATTTCATATTAATTGTTTCATATTGATTAAATCATTTAGTTTAATATTGCAAAAATATTGTTAGATTAATATTGCATCCATCTAGCATTCATCATGTTCATATAGATAAAATCCTTCGTCTTGATGTTGTCTAGTCTTTGGTATTGCTTATAATCTTGAGAGAAATCTTATACTCACATCTTTTAGAAGGAAATGGGTCGATTTGTTATGGTTTATTATTAATTGATTATATCTGATTAACCATGCATGTAATGACTTGATTGAAGTGTTGTGCTTACAAATACAGGTTCACTTTTCACACACACATTTCTGGTGCCCACCGTGGGGCTCGAACCCACAACTACAAGATTCTAATTTTTCTTGAACAAATTTAATGTTTGGTTTTTATAACTAATAAACATGTGTTAAATTTGCAAATAAAAATCTTTCTTTTTTATTGTTCTTCTATGACAGTAAAAAATGGTCTCGGTTTGGAGAGAATAACTTTTTATTGAACCGTTGGATCTCAACCAATTTTTGATATGTTGTTTAAAATCAAGTTGGCTACAAGTTCACCAAAGGGATTTTTTTAATATTTTGGGTTTGAAAGTTATGATTGACAGAGTGCAGGACTGTCATTTTACTTATTCTTCTATGACAGTCAAAAATGGTCTTGGTTCGGAGGAATAACTTTTTAATTAACCATTGGATCTAACCCAACTTTTAATATGTTTTGTAAATACAAGTTTTTCACATTTTCACCGAAGCGATTTTCCAAATTATGTCTGGTTCAAAAGTTATAAATGATAGAGTGCAGTACTATCAAAATTGTCATAACTAGGATAGTCATAAAAAATGGAAATTCTTGTTAGATTAGTTTAATTTATAGTTTGCATGCTAGAATTTTCTTTTGATATTTATTTTTTATGTTATTTTGGAAACTAATTTTGGGATTTTAATGTTTTCAGGATGCTTGTCAAAGAATCTATCAATCAAACATACGCCTGCCAAAGAATCAAGAAGAAAATGACTGCTGACATATTGGTTTTGCATGTTGCCTAAGGAGAATTGACTAAACTTTGTGTATTCATTTAGCATTTTCTTAGGCACTTAAATTGCTATCTGGTTAAAGAACAAATCTATCTTTCATGTTTTCAGAAAAATCTAAGAGGTAGGAGAGTATGCTCTTGTCTTTTATAGACAATCATAAATCTAGACCCTCGAAGCTTTTTTCTAAGTTTTGAGATTTGTGTACCTTTAGCGGGCCTGTCACAGTGGGAAAGAGTAATCACCCTGTGAGAATGACCCAAGTGAGTATAGCTAGACCCGAGCATTCCAACTCACTATAATAAATAGGCCTCTAGTGATTAAAGTCTCAGAGGATGAGATTATTTGAGTTTTCTCTTTGAGATCTCTCATATTGAGCATTTTGTAGGGCCTCGCGGTCTCAATCATGTTTATGTGACTACATCTTGTTTCAGTACCTTGTTGGGCTATAGGCCTCAATCATGCTTGGGTGACTTCAAGGGGTAATTTCAAACGTAATTCCTGACTAAGAACTATAAGATAGAACTACCCGATTCATCTCCGAAAGGTTGATAATCTTTGTGCAAGAGAGATAGTAACTCTCCCAAGACACTTTCCATATCGTGCCCCCATTAGCATTTGGAGTCAGCTAATACAATGTTGAGAATCCATTGTGTGAGACTTAGCAGCCGTATTCTAATTAGCTATTGGGTGTGTACCTAAGTCAGCAAGCAAAGGTTTTCTTCTCTAAGCCAACTTCCATAGGGTTAGTGTGTTGTGATTGAATTATTATATATCTTGCATATTTTCTATGTTTTCATCCCTAAAACTAAAACTGAAATGCTAAAACTAGAGAAAACAAATGAAACAATATCAAACAATTCAGTGATAAACTCTATCCGTATCCAAATTGGTCTTTGTCAGTCATCGAAACATCAATCCTTATAAAAAACTGGTAGTCCTCAGTCATTGAAACTCTATCTGTCATAATCTCATCTCTGTCTAATCCTCTGTCGTACGAATTCCTGATCTTGACAGTCAAAATTATCAAAATTGTCTAAAATAGTCTACAGCGAGCCTAAAATTGGTTATCATCCTCCTGAGCATAAACAACCTTGATAGTGTACCTCTGTCGTTGCGTTGCACAATTTTGTCGATCATCTTTAAGCTTGTTCAAACAAACATCTTATCAAACCTAAGTTAACTTAGATAATGTCTTACGCAGGATAGATCATTCCTGAAACCAGACTAGATCTTAAGTTACTTCTCTCAATCACTATGTTAAACGAACTACTAGCTACAATTTGATCTTGACTTCTGCAACACATCTAGCTCTTGGTCCTGTCGGTTGTAAATGCCTGTTCAAACCAAAAGCTCTTCTAATTTTTTTGACAAAAGTAAGAATCTCTTGGATACCTTAGCTCCAATTCCCATGGCTACCTATGCTCAAATGCTTCAAGATATAAAGGAAGAAATATATGACATGGAAATCCAACAAAATAAATCAATGACTCCATTTGAAAAACAAATGTATGATATCAAGTGTGAGAAACTTCAAGAAGCGCTAAAACGATTATGTGATTTGACAAGAAAATACCAACAAATGATTGACAATCAAAAGCCAAATCTCAAACAAGCTCATGAGACACCTTCACCAAGACAAAAAGACATCTATTCCCTAGATAGACAGTTTACACCTTTGGGGCAATCTATCGAGTCAACTTTGGAAGAGCTTATTAAGAACAATTTTATCATATTGCCTAAAAAGACCACATGGGGATGTGCAGTCTTGAGTAGTTATTGTGTATATCATAGGCATAACAAACATAAGACTTCAATGTGTATGGAATTAAAACATAAGATTCAAGATCTCCTTGATGATGGTGTCATTGAAATTAAAGATCCTAATGACTCACCTAAAGAAAAAGAAGGAACTACTTCTAAGCATAATCAAAATCATGAACCTATGTCTAGCAAGGCTCCATATGTAGCCTCCATCCCTTCCATGATGCCTTCATCTCCTAAAACTTCTCAGCAACAATCCATACCATCTCCTTCAAACAATGAAACTTCTCATGTTTACCTTCAAGGGCTATCTCCTATGGAAATCCAAGTTAATGGAAATAGTGATATGAGTTCCTCTAAAGATTTAAAAATCCCAGATCCTATGCCATCATACACTTCAATTCCAAACGTACCCATTCCAGAAGGCCATTTCCAAGATGCTTCCCCATCATGTCAAAATATGGAGACCTTCCAAGAATCCCCTACGCTTATGAAAAATCCTATCCCTTCCTTAGAAGTGACTCCATGTCAAGAGGATAATCTAGAAAATGGAAGAATAAGTCCTACCATAAATCAAGATCAAGACACCAAAACTCCTCAATCCCATCTAATGATTGAAACATATCCTATTTGACTAGAATCCCATGATGATCCCATTATACCTTTTCACTTCTTCCGAGATGATCCCTTTCCATCTCAAGAAAAAAGCATCCTTCCAAATCCCATTCCTAATCCACTTCCTAAGCAAAATCATGATGCCTGTTACACCTTTTCAAATAATCCTATTCAAAATGAAGAGTCAAACACCTTATCCAATGGTCCTCTTCCATGTCAAGATCAAAGTATCCCTTCATCTCCTTGTCATAATCCTACATGTTCACTTCATGATCCTATCATACCTTGCAAGACACCTCCACCTCAAAATGAACTTGCCTCTAGCATCCAAAGTAAGAAGAAACCCTTTGTTAAAAAGATCTTTCAAAGCATGCATTATCAAAGAAAAGGGTTAGACATTCATGAACGAGGTATATTAGAACCCCCTACTATTAAAGAAAATGTTAAAGGTCATGGCCTCAGGGAAATTTCTCAAGATGTTGGTATCTCTCATAAATCCTACATTTCTCCAGTTAAATCCAAATACACGCTTTCCCCATCATCGCTTCCATCCATTCTAGGTCCCTATATCCCTCCATCCCTTATGAAGGATCAACAAAGGCACACATCTTTGAGTACCTTCCATCAATCTAAAAGATCTCCATATCATTCCTATCTATCCACGCATCTCCCTCCAAGCAATTTGGATGCCAAGCATAAAAGTCATAAGTCAAGCAATCCACATGTATTCAAAGATCAACATGTCCCATCTAATCGATATGTCAAAACAAAGAAAAATATGATCCAAAAAGAAAAAGAAAAGTACAAAATGCCACAAAGGCCCACAAAGAAAGAAGAAAAGTCAATAGTTATATGGGTTCCTAAGGCACTTGTACAAGCAATGCACTCTAAGGAACTACAAAAGCATGAAAAATCAAAAACCATGTGGATCCCTAAGCGGCTGCTTGAAGCACAACAGTCTAAAGAAAAATCAAAATTGGCATTTAAAATTGTTGTTCCTCAATCCAAACCTTCCGAGTCTATTCCTCCATCACCTCCTTCATCCATTTTGGGTTCTTATGACCCAAAATCTGTAACCTTTCCTCCATCCAAATCTCAAAATTTGAGATTCACTTCTCCTCCATATGTCCACCATCCCTCAAGGCGTGTACCAATGTTGATCTTTCCATCATTTCCATCCATCCATACACAATTCTTCCAACATCCCATCCATTATCCAACACCTCTTTTTCACTCTTCCATCCCTCTTATCCAATCCTTTGCATAAATCCTTGGCCTAGTTTCATTTCATTATCCTGTCAACATCTTTGAGCATACCTTCATAGCCATTGTCTATTGCAACTCATATTCTAAGGGTACCATCCAAAGAAGCGAGAAGATGGGGTCCTTCTTCCACCCCCGATCATGCCTCCATTATCTTCCAAAAGAAAAAAAAAATGATGAAAAAAAAGAAAAAAAGTAAAGAGAAATAATTTCGTCGACAAGTGAAAACCACTTCTTGTGGCTCCTTGGGAAAGTACCATAATGAAAATCTGGCAAATAGGTGTCATGCGCAATCCATTGTCCTTTTTCACTTTACACTGGGGGCAAGTTCCATCCATGTACATCCATCCATTATCCTTCATCCTCCATTATCCCTCATTCATTCTATCTACATTCATATCCCTTTTCCACCTTTGATCTTGACAAGGTTAAGGATCTTTGCAGGCTTCATGTGTCCTATCTATTACACTTGATCCAGACCCCTTAGCTCCTATCCATTGCTTGCTTACATCCTTCATTACGCTATATCATTTCTTTACATTGCTAAAATCCTTGCTTTACATTGCTAAAATCCTTGGTTTATATTGCTATATCTAGAACATGTGCTTGGATTAATGTTGTGAGATAGTCATTGATAGCGTCTACCATCATTCGTTTATCCATTCATGTACTCAAAATCCCTTTTGCCTTGCTAGACACTAGGGGAAAACAATAAAAAATCAAAAAAATCATAAAATGTCCTGAAACAAAATCCTAAAAAATCATAAAATGTCCTGAAACAAAATCCTAAAAATTAGAAAAAGTCTTGAAAAAATCCTAAAAATCAGAAAAAAAAAGTCCTGAAAAAATCCTAAAAAAAAACCTGAAGAAATCATAAAAATAAAAAAAAGTCCTGAAGAAATTCAAAGAAAAAAAGAAAAACAAAAGAAAAAAAAAAGGAAAAAAGAGAGAAAATGCCCTGGTGAAAACTTGGTAAACAGGCACCTTGGTAAAAAATAAATATATATATAAATTTCTGCCAAGCAGGTGAAAACCTGGCAAATAGGTGCCTCTTGTACTCAAGCGCTCCATCTATCAACGCAACATTGGCATTCCCACTTTCATGCATCTTTGCTTTCGCTTGTACATATTTGAGTCACTTTGGTGACATCCTAGTTCGTTGGAACCCTCATGGCTTGAAACTGATCAATGTTCTAGTCTTAGGTAATCGACAAGAGCACATTACATGTCCTAAGTAATGTCAACCAAGTCAATCTTACGTTAGTGAAACCTGGTCATCCACTCCGAGTCAGTTACCTATCTCCTGGCTACTGAAGAGTTTTATCACTGAGTTAACAAGCAAACAACAAAACTGAAAACAATCACTAAACAGTTTGAGCTATGCATGAAAATTTTCTTTGTGTGCTATCTTTTATATTGGTTTTCGTTTATTATCCCTCTGAGTAACTCGAGGAAGTCTATCTTGACTAAGAGGAGCAAGGATTGGGGGCATAATATTTTCTTGTTTTTTGCTTGTAGGAATGATCCCAATGATTTGGAAACATCTAAATTATCTGGGTGTCTGTGATAAGAGCCTTCACATCTAGGTGGAATCGCCTCACATACCTCGACTCCGCTTATTTGAATGCTACAGGGAGGTTCCCATCATTTCTTTGTTTGTTTTGAGGGAATTTCTTCATTGTGCAATCCACGTCCATGCATAATCTGTCTAAGGATATGAACAAGAAAAAAGGGTCATTGCGGACAAGATCATTAATATTGCACATGAAAAGAAAGGAACTCTACTCTGTCTGCTATAATTATAAAACACTCAATGATGAAGATTAAGCTTTTCAAAGTCTAGTGACTAGGTTTAGGGTTGCATCTCATTTTGCATATCATTCTTGCATTTCATTCTGCATCTCATGCATTTCAAATGATTTCGGTATAGTAACAATGCTTCCTCTTTGTCTGTTGAATGAGAGTTGGAGCGTCATCATTTCTTCGCTAAGTGGTCTCTTTTCTTCATTTCGCTGATCGAGTACTTGTGTTTTGAGATGTTTAGCTGCATACATAAGCATATTATATAGATTCATACATTCATTATCATTCATTTGCATTCATCTTATTGCATAGAAAAACAACAAAAAATTGTATTACTCATTCACATTCATTTATTTGCATATGAAAAGAAAGAAAAATAAAAACCCAAATTCCATTTGCATTCATTCATCTATACTGAAAAGAAATGCATACATATAGAATAAAGCATATAAAAGACATCTCATAAGCGAATCAACACAAGTACGATGAAATCAAATCATGAGCTTGTAAATCGATTGTCCTGAGTCCATTTTCGGGATTGAAATCGAAATCTGATGTCAATTCTCTAATCGAAATTTCATGATGTTGAACACTTAGCACTCTTTTCATCAAAAGCTCATTCTTTCTTCAGATTGCGCTCAATTTCAACACTGAATATCAATTTCATTCTACACATCAACTTTACGATCAACTTGGTGCTTAATCTTATCACTCAATTTCTCGCAAAATTTTCAAAAATTCCTCTAAATCCATTTGTGCTCAAAATCATTATCATCGCTCAAAATTGCCTATAATCATTATGTACCCTCGCTATCTTTTGATTTCACTCTCGAGGGGGCATACTTGTGACTTTATGACCTCACATCTTCAAATGTTGAGAAATTTTTTAAATTTTTAACAAAAGACAAGAAAAAATCTTTTTCAACTAAAGAAAATTAATCAAATAAGACCTCATCGCTAGGGGCATTTCAACTTCATTGCTTTATATCAAGTCGAGATCTCTCGATCATTTGAATCAAATCAATTTCTAGGGGCATATCAGTTTCGTCGCTTCATATCAAACTGATATTTGTTTTTTATCTAAATCAATCCCTTAACATTAATCAGTTTCATCATTTTTCATCAAGCTGATTATTCATTTAAACTCAATCAAGGGTTTAAAGAGTATCAGTAATCACACTCAATCTAAGTAGGTGTTACGTTTTATTCGTTTCTTGATCAAGCTGAACAGTTTATCTTCATCATATCTTGATCAATCAAGTTCAAGATCGATTTTTATCATCACTCACTGTATCTATGTTCAATCGAGTTCTAGATTAGTAAGATCCACTTCTTGATCAATCAAGTTCATGTTTGGTATCTTTTGTTTTCTATCGTTCCCAAGTTCAATGAAGTTTTGGAATGGTATCGCTTTAATCAAACTTCATTCAACTTTGTCGCTTCAAATCAAGCTAAACACCTGACTTTTCATCAAGTTCGTGATCAATGAAGTTCAGAACCGACATCTCCTAGACATCAACTATTCTTTGAACCAATGCGCTGCTCGCACATTAATTCAAAGAGGGGCAAATGTAATACCCTAAAAATCGTCATCTAAACCATGAGCCCCTAATCTCGACAACGTCACCAAAGTCCTAACCAAAGGCAATTAAATAAATCTTGAGCACACAATTAATTAATTCTTTAATCATCAAATATCACATGGCAAAATCAATCACTAAATATTAATTAAATATTTATTTAATTAATTAAATCATTCCAAGTAAATCATTTTAAACAATTATCTTATTTATTTTATTAAATATGCGAGCATATTTAATTAAATAAATCAATTTGCCATTAAATCATCAAAAAGAGGAATTAATTTAATTAAATAAATCAATTTGCCATCAAATCTTCAAAAAAGGAAACAAATCAAGAAAGAGGAATTGGAAACTATGAGCACAAATCTTCAAAAATGGAAATAAATCAAAAAAGGAATTAATTGACAAAAAAGAATTAAAAATTTGAGAAAAGAAATCAATTGGAGATAATCTTGAAAAAAACAAATTAAAAATTGATAGATAATCTCAAAGAAAGCAATTAAAACAATTAAATATTAAAATTGAATGAAATAGAGAATAAATCAGTTTTTTCCTGACTTTAATCTTAAATTTAGTTCAACTTCCTTTAAAATTGATAAAAGCATCCAATCACATCAATTCACATGGATTGTGCTTCCTCTTTGAAAATATTGCCCGCTCATCATCATTTGATCTTAGCCGTTGGTTTCTTTCTGAATTTTCTATAAAGTCAGGCTCATCTCTCATTCAAAAGAGGCTGGAGAATATATTGTTATTATACTGTCTTTGCTCTAGGATTTCATTGAGATATTGCATATTAATTGTTTCATATTGATTAAATCGTTTAGTTTAATATTGCAAAAATATTGTTAGATTAGTATTGCATCCATCTAGCATTCATCATGTTCATATAGATAAAATCCTCATCTTGATGTTGTCTAGTCACTGGTATTGCTTATAATCTGAGAGCAATCTTATACTCGCATCTTTTAGAAGGAAATGGGTCGATTTGTTATGGTTTATTATTCATTGATTATATCTGATTAACCATGCATGTAATGACTTGATTGAAGTGTTGTGCTTACAGATACAGGTTCACTTTTCACACACACAGATGATAGTTGTCTTTGGCATCAGAGATTTTGTCGTGTAAATTTTGATAACATTGTCAAAGTCAGTAAGTCCAAGTCGGTAAGAGGTTTGCCTCAGTTGGACAAACCGGTGAATGCTTTGTGTAAGGAATGTTAGTTAGGGAAGATGACATCCTCAACCTTTAAGAGACAATCTTTCTCAGCAGAACATTTGCTAGATTCGGTTCATACAGACCTTTGTGGACCAATAAGGACTAGAAGTATTCAAGGTGATTGGTATTCTATGATCTTTATTGATGATTGCTCAAGAATGATGTGGGTCACATTCTTGAAGGAAAAAACAAAAACCTTTAGCAAGTTTAAGGCATTCAAGGCCTTAGCTGAAAAGGAAAGTGGAAAGAAGATAAAGTGCTTAAGAATTGATCAAGGTGGTGAATTTACTTCAGAGGAATTCACTAGATATTGTGAAGACAATAGAATTAAGAGGCAACTTTCTGCACTTAGGACACCACAACAGAATGGTATTGCAAAGAGGAACAACCAATCAGTTGTTGAAGCTGCTAGAACTATGCTAATACAAGGAGGTGTAGCTAAGACTTTCTGGAGAGAAGCTATTAGCACAACTGTCTACACTATGAACCAGGTATTGGTTAAAAGAGGTAAGGATAAAACTCCTTATGAATACTGGTATGGTAGATCACCTAATGTCGATTACTTTAACATTTTTGGTAGTAAATGTTTTATCAAGAGAGGTGACTATGTTGGTAAGTTTGTGTTGGCATTACATTAAGTTTGTTGGCATGATGATATTGAGAAGGTTGTTGGAGATTGATGATATAATTGATAAAGGATGATTATTGTCTTAATAATATTATTTTGTCATTGATGTCAAGCAATTGATTTTTTGATTCAGTATGATGTTGCCATATCTTAAAGAGTATGTTTTGATGAGTATAAAGATGTTGGTAAGTGACACAGAAAGAATGTGAAAATGAAGGGGAGTAATAAGTTTTTCAATGGGAAACTATTACCAAGTTAGACAGTGATGAGATTATGATATTTTGATTGTTTTGATATCCTATATATGTGTGTTCGAAGACTGAATAAGAAGGAGAAAAGATTTCATGCAACAAAATGAGTAAAGGTTTGATACTGTTCTATTTTATTGAGCAAGGAGCTAGTCGGTAAACACCAAGGTTATCAATGTCGGTTAAAGAAGAAAGAAGTTACCGAGTGTCGTCAACAAGCAAAGCTACCAAGACAGTAATCGAGATGAATACAGAATGTCTACCGAGTAAAGTTCAGTATTTATCAAGTATCAACTGAGCAGTAACATAATGCATTGGATGAATAAATACATTATTAAATGAAGGATACCAATGAGCGGGAGATTTATAGAAGATTGGAATGTCATGCAAGAAGTTTGGTAAGGATCAACGACAATGAAAATTCAAGAGTTAGATCTACAGCACAAATTGAATAGTCATAACCAAGCACAAGTACCAAGGAAGGAATACTAGTTTCAAGGCAAGATAAAATGTTTTTTAGTTCGAAGGATTCAATGAACCTAGTCAAGTTTGAATATCTTATGGCTAAGATTAATCATCGGAAATGTGATTAAGGAGATTAAGCGGTTAGGAATTGCTTATAAATAAAGAAAAGTTGATGAACAAAGTATGCGGGTAAATAGAAGAGCAGTGATACTGCAAAGGTGATTATCGAGTACAAAAGATTGAAGATCTGATTGAAGAACATATTGAGAAGCCCAGCAAGGAGGAAGATAAGTCTTATGACAAGATTATTTTGAGCACATAGAGTCTGCTTTAACATTTCAGATGTGAAGTTGCAGATATATTTTATTACTGTTATTTATTTTTGTAAGTGATAGGAAATCTCTTAACCGAGTGGACCTAACAGTCTTATTCATAAATCCTCTAGCAAGGTAACATTCTGAATGAGTGTTTGAAATCCTTTGACAAGGTCACTTATAACAAAGTGCAAGATTATGATAAATCTGAGGGAAATCCCTTGACCGGGTCACATCTAGCAATGTGTTTATATAATCTTTAACAGGATTGGCTTTTAACCGAGCATACTCTAGAAGAGTATATTTTATTTGTGGGTCCGAAATCCCATTGTGGTTTTTCCCTATTTGGGTTTCCACGTTAAATCTGGTGTTAAATGTGTTTTAATGTTTCAAGTTTATCAGTTTATGAGTTTGAATGATTTACAGTTATAGTTGCATATCAAGTAAGTTCTACCGAGGTTGAATCTGATGAATATTTTGAATTGTGAGTTTATTTGATTCACCCCCCCCCCCCTTCTCATCTAACTAACAGTTTGATGCTAAGAGTGATGAAGGTATATTTCTTGGTTACTCCACCAAGCGCAAAGCCTACAAATATTACAACAACCGAACAAAGAAGATCACTGAAAGTGTTGATGTCCGAGTGGATGAGTGTCCTAGAGATACAAGAGAAACCAATGAGGAGAAGAAAGAAGACGAACCTTACATTTTGATTTTGGAACCACAATTGGTGAAGCCAGAAGTTGGTGAAATGAATGCTACTGGAGTACCAGTTCAACTAGAACATGTAGATTTTGTAGAAGATGAAGATAGTGAGGAAGAAGAACCTGAAGATAATGATCATGTTATTCCAAGGTATGTGAGACTCAATCATAATCCTGATCAGATTACTGGAGATAAAGATTCTAGTGTGTTAACTAGAAGAAGAATTAGAGAGAATTCTTGTATGATCTCCACTGTTGAGCCTAGAACCGCAAAGGAATTCTTTGGAGATGATCATTGGATTAAGGCCATGGAAGAAGAGATTGACCAGATTGAGAAGAACAATACATGGACCCTAGTATCCAGACTAGTGAACAGAAATGTAACAGGTACTAAATGGGTATTCAGAAATAAATTGAATGAAGATGGAGTAGTAGTTAGAAACAAAGCCAGATTGGTATGCAAAGGCTATGCATAGGAAGAAGGAGAAGACTATGGCGAGACATTTGCACTAGTTGCTAGATTGGAAGGTGTTAGGACTCTACTTGAATTTGTAGCATATAGGGGACTCAAAGTATATCAGATAGATGTGAAGTTGACGTTTCTAAATGAAATACTAGAAGGTGAAGTCTACATTGAACAACCATATGGTTATGCTTTGATTGATGCAAAGGATATGGTGTGTAAACTACACAAGGCACTATACGGTTTGAAGCAAGCACCTAGAGCATGGTATGAAAGACTACATTCACACTTGGTGAAGATATGTTTTTAGAGAACTAGTGAAGACAACAATATATATCTCAAGATTGAAGGAGATAAGATACTGGTTAGTGAGGTATTTTTGGATGATATTATTTTTGGAGGCAATGATGACATGAGTGATGACTTTGCAAATGAAATGAAAAATGAATTTGAGATGTCTCTGGTAGGAGAGATAAAAAATTTCATAGGTTTGAAAATTCAACAGATGAAGAATGATATTTTTATCACACAGTCCAAATATGTGAAAGAGGTATTGAAGACATTTGGAATGGGAGACTGTAAACCAGTTGGGACACCGATGGTTACAGGTTGTAAACTATCTAAGGAGGATGATGTTGCATCCGTTGATGAAAAGGAGTACAAGTCTATGATAGGGAAACTGCATTATGTTGTTCACAACAGATCAGATGTTGCTCATGCAATTGGATTAGTTGCCAGATTTCAGAAGAACCCAAAGGAGGCACATGGTAGCTACTAAAAGGATATTTGTATATTTGAAAGGTACTATTGATTATGGATTATGGTATCCATATGCAAGTAACTTTGATTTGAAAGTCTATACAAACGTAGACTGGGTAGGAAATGTTGATGACATGAAGAGCACAACTGGAGGTGCATTCTTTCTTGGAGGAAGGCTTGTATCTTGGAGTAGCAAGAAGCAAAGTTGTACATCACAATCAACTGCAGCGTATATGAATTGTACCCAGGCAATCTGGATGAAATACATTCTAGAAGGATTCAAGTTGAAGATCACAAAACCAGTAAGGATATTATGTGATAACACCAGTGCAATAAATATTTCAAAGAACCCGGTGTTGCATGCTAGAACCAAGCATATTGAGCTGAAATATCATTTCTTGAGAGAGAAAGTGCATAGTAAAGACGTGTTACTGGAGCATGTATCTACTAAGGAACAACTAGTGGATATCTTTACTAAATCTCTTCCTAAGGCTACTTTTGAGTATATTAGAGGTTAGCTAGGGGTTGTGCCCCTACATGAGGTCAGTTGAACAGATGTGGAAGACATCGGTCCCAGAGCTTATCGAAGATCTTGAAGCAAGATTGGTGTAGAGTGGAGCTATTCCATAGGGGGAGCAACAAGCTGCAGATCGTTATTGCAGAACAGTGAAGTATGACATTGAATGTTTTACTTTCACTTTGGCATTGTTGTCAAAGGGGGAGAAGAAATGTATGATTGATAGGGAGATGAACTGTAGCCAGTTACTGACTGAAGACATGGAGACTCAGTTGAAGGAGAGTACATGGTAAAATGTAAATCGAGATTCCTATACCTGTGTATGTGCATTACTCTTAATCATCACAATTGAAGGGTATTGATATTTGTATTGCCATCAATGCCAAAGGGGGATATTGTTGGCATTTCATGAAGATTGCATTGATGAACTATTGTGTTGTCATTGATGTCGTTTGTAACCAGTAATGGAGTTGTATTGCAACTAGTAATGATACAGTAATGTAACCAGTAGGTTAGTAAGTGAAAGAAACCGGTATTACTATTGTAGTAGTGAGATCAATTGGTAACCTTACCTATTGATATGCCAAACCCTAACCAACGGAGCTTGGTGAATGGGTTGTGTTGATCTATGATCGAATGATGATCGAAGATGATTATGCCACATATGCATGATCTGCATGTGGTGAGTTTCAAAGTGGTTTTGGCACGTAGAGATAATTGTTTTATCTTGAGAATGAGTGAGTGCATAGCATGAAGTGGAAACCGTATGATGAGTTACAGGATCTAGTGTGAGGTGATCCAGGAGCGGTCGAGGCTGTCTTGGACAATGTACAGATGATTGCTATGTAATCCAACAATCATGGTTGAACCACTTTGTTTGTAATCTCTATGAGATCTTAGGTTATGTGATGTGTTACCGACCTATTGTTTTGCTTATAAGGTCGATGAGTTGTTTTGTTGTAGTGTTGGCAATTTTGGTTAAGTGTCAGTGTGATTGATTGCCGAACCAGAAGGAGTATCTGTAGAATTTTTGAAGACAAATAGGAGCATGAAAAGGATCTAATCAAGCAGAGTAGTGCTATTACTAGATGAACAAAAAACCTATTATTCTCTAACAATTACAACAATTAAATCCCTTAACTGGGTAAGCTTTAACAGGCTTGGCATTTTTTAAATCCTCTAATCAGGTGATCCATTAGCTTGGATTTCAAATCCTCTATCGAGGTTACTCATAACAGGGTATTGTAGTCAATCCCTTAATCGGGCGGTCCTTAACCGGATCTGTTCCTAACAGGACATTTTTGTTAAGCTTCTAACAAGGCTTGGCTCCTAATTTAACCACAATAACCTCTTGCTTAAATATTTATAATTTTCCTAAATTAATGAATGAAATAAAGACTTAAAAAGTATAGACGTTCATGTTAGCTTCTATATAAAGGAAGGGACCTAATTACCACCGTGTTCTAATAATCAATCATTGGAACATGCCAATTAAAAATTCAATAAAAAATCATTTTATTGGGCCAATAGTTGCCCACTTGTATACCCAATAATTGAAGAAAAAGTTACTAATTAGAGAATTGTGCAACTTTACTGGTACCCATATTGCATGATTACTTGACCATTTGTGCATAAGTATAGGATCACTTGTGCAAATTTTGTGGTTGCCAAAGTGAATGGTTAATGGGGCAATCCATGAAGCATACCATTAGCCATTATAGCTAACTTTGTGCACCTACAGATTTTATATGGTACATCAGATTTTGACAATTTTTTTTGGTTGTCTCTGCATACGACTTAATTGCTTATAGCTATTGTTTTGACTTTTGGGTAGTAATGATGCACATTGCGGGATATGTTATGCATGCAAGGGTCAAAAAGTACACTTTTCAAAGTGTCTCCCGATACTTGCTTAGATATGCCCCCATAACTGTGCACTTAAAATTGCCAATACTTATGCACAAATGCCCCAGTATGGGTACTAATGAAGGTGAGCAAATAGATCAATTATGATCCAAAAATGCTAAAAAATCAGCAGCTATTGGTACATGTGAAATTTATTGATGAGCTAGTAATTAGGGGGTTAGGTGTGCAAGGAGTGAAAGGTTATTGGAACATGAACGATAACTCGTGCACTTCTCTAGAGAATATGCATCGAATGTCACCTCGAAATGATCACTATTTTGACCCTTTCTTACATAGGCCTAACAAATCCTCTTGCATTCTTCATAACAACTTGGAAGCCAAAACAAGAACTATAAACTCTTGAATTACATATAAAAAAAAAAAAAAAAAAACATGATATATTAAAATCTGATATACCCCTTAGAATGAACAAAACTAGCTATAAGAACGGTTAATACCCTTCCCTAATTGTACTCCATATAACATTATACCTTCAATGGCCCCTAGATAAAAATCCTCATTGATGTTGGATCATATTGGATCATATATGACGTTTTTACTTAAAATTTTCTTGATTGGAAAATGGTCCATATATATTAATTTGAATTTACAGTTGCTGCTCCAGTTTGGTCTCAAGAAATTATTGAACCACTGTGGGCTTAGTTACAGGCCTTAAAATAGTCTTGCTTTGATTTCAGAAGAAAAACTTGACTTAATTGTACTGTAATAGGAACCCAAACTAAATATTGATAGGAATAATTTGCTATTCCAGAACTTCACAAAATCAGTAAAGATCAATAGATAAACGTGGTGTGGGGAAGGCTTTCAATGGCACAGCCTTCTGCAGAGCCAGACCAAACTTTTCTGTCATGTCTATACTTTGGCCATGTGGAAGACTCCACTCAAAAGATTGTAGAAGAGAAGCCAATATTAATTTTACCATTTTATTTCCCAGTGGAAGCCCAGGGCACATTCTTCTTCCCGCCCCAAATGGAAGCAGCTCAAAATGGTGTCCTTTATAATCAATATCACAATCTAAGAATCTGCTAGGGTTGAACTGCAAGGGGTCACTCCACACATTTGGGTCTCTTCCAATTGCCCACACATTAATGATTGTTTGTGCGTGCTTTGGTATGTGGAACCCTGCTATTTCACACGAGGTTTCTGCTCTGTTGGAGAGAAGAGGAGCAGTTGGGTGCAGGCGAAATACTTCCTTTATCACCGCTTGAAGGTATGGTAGGTTTTCCGTATCAGATTCTTCTACTCTTTTGTCATAGCCCACCACTCTGCTTATTTCTTCTTGGGCTTGCTTTAAGGAATGTGGGTTTTTAAGAAACTCTGACATTGCCCATTCTACTGTTGTGGAAATTTCATCTGGGCCAGCCTGAAACATGTCCTGAATATCCAATGACAAGTAGGGTAAGGAATTAGGTCGAATACTATAAAACTGTTGTTAAAAAGGAGAAAAAAAGTGAGTACTTTTTTAGAAGTAAGATTTACGAAGTACCCTGTACAATTCTGTGTGTGTATGTGAGAGAGAGAGGTGTTTATATTGCTCGTTACACATTTAAAAAAATGGAAATAGTCATATTGTTAAAGTTCAAACAAGGAAAACAACAGATTACAATTAAAAAGGCAGTGGAAATAATGGCATTTTAAAAGTTTAATGGGCCTACAGACTGGAATAGGAAACAACACCATTATAATAAATCATTAAATGATGGGAACAAGAGTAGAGGAAGGAGGAGGTAGGTCTTGATCATCTGATGTAAGGCATACATCAGTGGATCTGAAATGTTGGGAAGACATTTTCTAAATTGTATAATTTAATTTGTTAGACTTTTAAAATGTTTTTTTAAAAATATTTTTCTTTTACTGTTCAATTTTCAGGTGGCAATGGGAATCCAACTGTACCAAACAGGAATAGAATACAACTTTCTCAATAATTGGAATCTGATTCTGGATTTTTAAAATTCTTTTTCCAGAAAGCGCTTGTATAACCTCGACAGGTCGTAGTCTTTGTGTACCTACTAATAGACGGAAAAGATATGCAGGACTCAGAAGCCTATTGTTAAATGCCGTGCACGTTTTTATCTCTAGTTATTTCTAGATTGCATGTCTATTGAAAACTCAAGGTGTTTGATCGTTTGTAGAAGATTGGTTAGAAATGGGAGTTACAGGCGTGAGAATGGAGGCAAGTATTTGGGCAGTTAGAGAATAAACCCTAGTTAATCTACCTCTGAATCACTGCTCTCTATTAGCCTACTGATATTGTTATTTTTTGAACTGGTAATTGGATCAGGTTTCTATAATAGAAAACTGCTCAGTAGCTTCATTTTCACCATATTCAAGTTAAAAAAGAGTTGAATACCCACAATAATCAATGCATAACAGTAAAAAATGAAGGGAGCTCCAAAAGGAATTAAATGCTCCTCAAGGTTTTGCAAATATAAAGCAAACCAAGAAAGTCCGAGTTGTGGGGTCATGCACATTGACTCAACATTAAACAGTTGATGCTTTAAAGTAATATATGAAATTTTTTATTAGAATGAATGTAGTTTCTGGATTCAGTTGTGTTCAATATTTTTGCTTCAATGTTTCGGATCACACTCCGTGTCCGTGATCCACCATCAAGACGAAGAGTGTCAAAAGAATCACATAAGATGTAAAGTGGCAGACCTGGACCAAATAAAAGAAGGGGGATAGAGAGAGGAAGTAGGCATAAGAGACGAAAGACCAAGATGGTCAATGATACAAAGGAAAGCAAAGAGAAGGCCAACAAATAAGACATAAACAAACAGGATAAAAACAAAAGAATAACAAAAGAATATTTTTTTTTCTGTTATTCTTTTGTTTTTATCCTGTTTATTTTTCTGTCTTATTTGTTGGCTAACTCTTTGCTTTCCTTTGAATCATTGACCATCTTGGTCTTTCGTCTCTTGTGCCTACTTCCTTTCTCTCTTTCCTTCTTTTTATTTGGACATCTTCATCTCATCTGATTCTTTTGGCTAACTTCATCCAGATGATGGATCATGGAGTGTGATCCGAAACATTGATACAAAAGTATTGAACACAACTGAATCCAGAAATTACATTTGCTTTTTATGATAGATTTTGGAAATCTCTTAACATTGATTCTTATTAGAATTAAGGCACCAAAAACAGTCTTAATATGAGTATCCAAATGCTTTAATGAATACAATGATTTATGTGCTCGCTGTTTTTGTTGGTGCGTACTAGGCTCACAGTGAGAAATCATTTGGGATAGCTATTTCTAATTGCACAGTTACACTAGGTGCAAAACATTTAAAATAGATTGTAATGATCCCACATAAAAAGACTGGAAATTTAGTTTAGATTATTAGTGCTAAATGACACCAAAGTGCATTAAGAAATGCAACTGGGCTTACCAGAAATAGAGATTTAATGCCCAGAATGGTGAATAGCGCCTTGTCTTCACCATCATTACTTTTCAAATCCAATAAGATGTCTAGAAAATCCTTATCTCCAATGTTGCTTCCACTTCTGCCCTTCAATCTGTCATCTATCAATTTGTCAAACAAGTCAAATATCTTTGTAAAACATTCTGTCATCTTGGCCTTTATACCCTGGGGGTCTAGCCATTCCAAAAAAGGAAAGACATCTGCAATATTGGGTGTCCCTCCAAGCTCCATTATTCTCCAAATAATATCCTTAAACTCCCCTGCTCCTCCCGATGCACAGCACTCTGATTCAAACATATTTCTACTAAACATCATATTGCCAAATGCATTAATAGAAGCAAGAAACACAATCTGCCCAATATTCACACTCTTCCCTCTCTCTTCAAAAATAAGGCCAATCATACGAAACACCTGCTCTCTCCTCACAGATTTCATTGATTCCAATCTCTTTGAGCTCATAAGCTCTGTATTAAAGACCTTTCTGATTACATCCCAGCGATGGCCATACTGGCACCATATCATCGAATGCTCATCATAAGAAAGGCATTTGACTGCTTGTATGACTGTTCTGCCTGCAAAAATTCTGTCATTGTTCTTAAGAATTTCCTTTGCCATGGCAGGGGATGAAACTACAATGGCTGTTTTCATTCCGAGATGAAGTGTCATGAAAGGACCATATGCCTTAGCAAGAGCCATCAAAGATTCATGAGGCTTTTTTCCAAGTTGTAATAGATTTCCAACAAGGGGCCACCCTGGAGGCCCAGGAGGCAGCTTGAGGGCCTTCTTAGTCCTCACATATCTTAGCAAAACAACAACAAGAAAAGGAAGAAGCAACAATGGCAATGCAACCATACAATACCATAACAGTATCCATGGGCTTGATGAGATTGACTTCATGTTAGCAGAAGAGCTTTAGTGAGATTTAATGCGGCTGAGTAGAAAATAAATAGGTTGAGGCCAGTTGACATTTAAGAAAAGCTTAACACCTTTTTGTTATGCTCACTCGCAAAGATTCCTACATCCCTGGACTAGATTCTAGAAATGCTAATCCAGCTCACAATATGTGGATTGGATTGGTCCAACATACCTTTTTTGACCTGCTCAAGTTATTGAAAGTCAGATCTACTTTTATAATTTTTAGAATGCAATTGGATTCCTCATGGAAATTGGATTGAGCCTCACGCATCCAATCAAACAATGTTTGTTACAACTTTGAAGAAACACGACATGATGTAACTTAGATACCCATCCAAGTAATCAATATTTATTAAAATTTTCAAGAAACATGTGAGCCACCATCATGTGTCATAGTTTGTGTCAGAGTCAGCAATGCTCTCTACATCAAGTTCAACGAAATTTTCGTGCCCATTTTTCTAATCTTTGTACAATCATTCCGTGGAGTTTCAGTTGAAGTAGTTGTAATCTAAGAAAGATTCCACCTGCTTATATGATTATTTAGTTTTTCATTATATTACCACAGGCACACATCATGCCAGATTGCAAACCTCCTTGAGCTTTTTTATATCATATGTTTCTTCACAATTTTAATAAATCATGATTAATGGATGCTCAAGTTGTCATTCTGTGAAGCCCCACCCGTGAGGAATAAATTATTATAGAAAATCTGTGACTTCTGATTGCTTGAGCAGGTGGAAAACAGCATATGTGACTTATCCAGATTATGAGTTGGACAAGTTGAATTCTACATGTGCACTCGAGGGATCTAGGGATCTTTGTGAATTTCCTATACGGAAAGGTGTTGAATTTTTCCTTGTAACAGGCCTCAATATATTTATAGTCTACTAAACCTCCTACAATCCCATTAAAGCTTTTTTTGCAGCCATCATCTCAATCTCATTCTTATAGTTAATGTTATGGCATTTGTATCATTGCATTGACATTGTTACTACTTTTTCTTCTTGTTTTAAACCTTGAATATGATGCCAGGGCTAATAAGAAACATAAGATGTAAGCTTGCCAAAACATATGATTCTGTCACGACCCTTGTTTGGGGATGAAAAAAAATCATTCTAATTCCCTCCCTTACCAATTTGTGCAGGAAGAATTTTCATGCAGGCGGCTATAAGCCTTTCTTATGACAATCATTTCATGAGATGGTGATAGAGGAAAGCCCCAATACACCATTCAAAGCATCTAGTCTTTGATCCTGGTTGTTGGATAAATATTATATATTTTCCATGTTCAATAATCAGGGGGGATTCAGTCTCAATGTATTTTTTAAAGAGAAAATTGAATGCTAGTTTGAATTTTTCTATTTCCATCCCTGTTTTAAAGCATTTGTGTCGCAATGTATAAACCTACTTTTGATGTGTCTAGTTTTAAAGTTTAAGTTACTGGATTGGAGAATGGTTGAATTTTTGTACTGTTGAATTTTTTATCTGAAAAGATTTTCAATTTTATTCTTTTGTTTCAGATTATATGTACACTCCTATCATATGGGTTAGCTCAATCGCTTATTTTTCTGTTCTTTCTATATCAATTTCCAGTAACTATTTCAAATGAGTTTTTGCACACTGGCATCTCATATGAAAGAACAGAAACCATTTAAAATGTTTTGGCATTAGAAATTACTGGCTGGTAATATTCACCCACAGAAAACACATGTTTTCTTGTATATTTCGAATTTTGATGTATAATCTTGGCTCATTTTTCTTATATTTTTTTGGGTTGCAACCACTGTTATTACTGGAAGCTCTTGAGTTCATTAAATCATTGCCCTAAGAGCTGATATGTATGGGTTATAAATGGGGATGGAAGTAAATAATATGTAGGATTTGGTATATTGATTTAAGCAAAATTTATTTATTATCATTAATTTAAAAGTTGGTATTTTATTAATTAAAAAAAAATAGTTTATGGAAACTAGAAACAAAATTTATGTTTTTTCAATTGATTTATTAAATAGACGAATTTATGATAATGGATAAGAATTAGGTAATAACACGTCTAAGTTTGAGGCATTAATTAGTGTTTTGAAATTAATAGGTCAGCATTAAGTTTGGAGTGCTAGTTAAAATTAGAAAAAAATCATATATGAAAGATCTAAAAGGAACTATTAATTAGAAAATAATAGTACATCTTTTTTGGAAACTAGAAACAAAATTTATGTTTTTTTTAATGGATTTATGAAATGGAGGAATTTATGATAATGGATAAGAATTAGATAATAATATGTCTAAGTTTGAGGCATTAATTAGTGCTTTTGAAATTAATAATCATTAAGTTTGGAGTACTAGTTAAATTTAGAAAAAAATCATATATGAAAGATCTAAAAGGAATTAACATAAACAAGAAATCTATGTCTTGCTAATGTTATGGATCAAGGCTCTCTCCTAGATGCGTCTATTTTGGCTCCAAAATGGCAGTACATATTGACTAACACATGTGTTAGTCGTGCGTTTTACACTGTTGATTTTGCAATAAATGGCTGCAATTGACTAACACGTTGCTATCATGTTGTACGAAAGGTCTGTTTTGGAACGAGAATAGCCGCGGCCCTCTCTCCTTGCTTAATAAAAACATAAAGAAGAAATCTTATTTAACCTCTATAAAAATCCAAAACATCAACATAAATTCCTAAACTATAATAATTTCTATTATACACTTAAATTTATATTGTTGCAAATAACATCAATAATCTTCTATGCCTTCTATTCTATTATAAAAATATAAAAAAAATGACATACCTAATTTATTTTTCTAATTTTACACTTAATTTAAAGATAAAGAAAAAATAATATGATTTATTATAAATCATATTATTGTTGTGGAAATGTTTGTAATAATCTCCCCTTAACTAATCCATAAAAAAGATATGGTTTTTTATGTTTTATAATAAAAGATAACATGTTAGGAAACTCTAATGCATTGGTAACTTTTAATATATATGTTTTCATATTTGAAAAGTAAAATAAACCACATGTTATTAGATTAATTAATTATTTATATATAAACAATTTAATTATAATAAAAAAGAGGCTAATAATGTTATTAACATAAATTTTTTAAATTAAATAAAAGTATATAATTTTAAGGATTATGAAATTTTGATTAGAATATATCTTATAAATTGATTCATTAATATGCTTTTTATTATATAAGTAGGGAAGGGTTTTGATATCAAGAGTACAAAGATAAAACAACAAAAGTTAGACCATAATAGTCTAGACTAGACCCAACTTAAACAACATTGCAAACAACCAACAAAAGCAAGGGAAAGGCACATAGGCCAATAGCTACATAACCATAATAATATCTATAAAGGATCTCGTGCCAAAAGTCAAGTAACTTCTACAAAAATGCTATTGGCTATTCTCCACACAAAACAACATCGCCATGGCATGATAAGACTCCATGATGTGGCGTGGCAAGCCCACATGGAAGAGGGGAAGAGGCATGGGGTGGTGGCGGTGAGAAGAAGACAAATTTTGCTATGGAGGGAAGTCGCGGCTAGTGGTATGTTTAAAATGGAGTTTCCGGCAGGGTCCTCGAACGAAGAGGTAATTGTAATGGTGAAAAAAGGGTGATGAGGAGATCAAGTGAAAAGCTTTACTCCCCTCAAAAAGAGGAATGAAATTTTCACAAAGGATCCTCTTCAACCTCTTTCACACATTACATTTAAAAGAGGGGGTTGAATTCACTAGATCCAATATCAATGGAAAGAGATTGAATGCTAAGTGAATTGACAATGAATTTGGAAAGTAAAAGTAACCCCTCTTTTAGAATGGATAAGATGAATTAAGTGAATTGAGACTAGGTGTAAAGATGGCAAAAACATGATTATAACTTGAGATAGAAATGCGGGACAAAGCTGTGCACCTGGAATTAGCAGTCAAATACCGAGACAAAGCTCCCTTGTAAATTTGACCAAAATTTGTTGGGACCAAGTTGAAAGTGTACTTGGTCCTTTGAAAAATCCGTGCGTTGAAAAGGGTTTTTCCGTCTCTGAAAAATGAAGCCTAAACCTGCAAATACAGCTACGCACCTACAACCTAGACACAGAAAAGAGAGGAAATGTTGTTGGGATTGAGGGTTTGCCTTCATGTCAAACCCCAGTTTTGGAATTAACCAAATGATGAAAAGTACTTGCAAGTAAATGAAAGTAAATGTCTAAAGTAGAATTCACCTCAAGAGAGGATGCAATTGAAATGTTGATAGAGTTGTTTGAAAGGATATGTGAAGTTGAATGTTGATAGGGATCTCCTCTTCAATGGTTAAATCTTTGACTTGAATGCAACACCTAGCCTTGAAAGGAGACTTGAGATGCTCAATGCTTGAAAGGAATGCTTGAATGCTTGAATGCAATTTCGCTTAGAATCGTAATTTCCACTTGTTGAACTTATTGACTTCTGCAAATAGGAGGGGAAAATGTGTCTTATATACTTGCCAATTAGGGTTTGTAACCGATTTTTTTTCTTAGGCCGACATAGAAAACCTTTTCTCGCTTCTCATTTGACAAGCCCAATGCAGGTTTTAAGTGGAGGGGGCCCAAAATAGGGCAAGGGCGCCCTTGTCCTGCCCTAATTGAGGACAAGAAGTGGGAATAGGTAGTGCAAGATGCGAGGAAATGCATGTTTCAGGAGGTATGAGCATGTCTTGGGTCTCCAATCAGGCTTAGGGATTCGTTTCACCAATGTGAAGACCCAAATGTGGTCGAAAATTGCAAGGTCACAATTTTAAGATGCTACATTTAGCCCCCACTTTAGCAGGAGTATAAGCGTACGCCAATACTACTGGTAAAGTACAATGAAACAGGATTGAAAGACTTCACCATGTCAAGGAGACAAGATACACCAAGCCCCCAGTGGACTAAGGATCTTACGATTTCGATTGACAAAGTAAAAGGGAAGATCAAAAGGGAGGAACCATGATTGCAAGTAGTAAGGTTCCCCTCACTATGAGTCATGAAAAAGAAAAAATACCAAAAAATTACAAAGTAAGGTCAAGTTCACTAAGTAACTTTAAGTATCAAGAAGGAAAATATGAGTGGGGTGTATGCCCCCACGTTAAAGTGATTGCGCATGCCTTATCGGGAGTGTTTTCTTTAAGGTAGGATACACCCAAGAGAGAGAGAGAGGGATCGCGTTATCACAAGGATTTAGCCCCCAATCGAGGAGTAAACCCAAGGATAATGAACACAAAACACAAAGCATGAGGTAGTTTTGTTTTCCTCGAGGTCAGTATGTTGTATGATAACTCATGTATATCATGTATATATATGCATAGAATAGTCGTCATTCCCGAAAGAAAGGAAACTACCTTGGAAGAAAGGGAACACAGGTGTCTTTTGAGTCAACATGAAAGAGACCAAAAGAGATCTCAATGCTTTGCATCATCCTCAAGTAGAAATTTTTGGGGAAAATAAAAGAACATGGATACACATAGAATAATGGTCACAAAAGAGCAAGAAAAGAGAGAGCGGTAGAGGATCTACAATGCTAATGTAGCTAGTCTAGCATGACATCCACCTCTTGATCTTGCTGATCACTATTTTGGGAAGACAGGAAACATGCCAGAGGAGCGACATCAAGCATAATAGATGGAGCTATCACAAGATCCAAACAAGGACTATGCTCATGTGCTAAGACACTTTATTTGATTCTAGGAGCTAGGATTTAGGCTTGAAAATTATGTAGATAAATGTTTGTCCATATCAACGTATTCATTTTCATTATCAAAAGCACTAGGAGTTGTATTGCCATCATGAATAACATTTTCACCTATTTCTTCATCAAGATTTATGGAAAGAGGAGCTCTAACATGAATAGAAGTAAAACCATCACATATTTTTTTGCAACTTATGATTTGGAGATTTAGGTTCAACATCCAACTTAGGAGAAAATGGAATCATGTCAACTATTGGTGTTTAGGGAGATTGAATAGTTTGAGAAACAACTTCATGAGCTCTAACATGATGTTTTCGTCAATGATCTCTCACACAACGATTTCGTCTAGTCTTAGCGGAAGGCTGAGAAGAAGGAGAAATATTTATGAAAGGAGGAATATTTGTTGAAGGAGAAATATTCTCATCTTTGGTAGTTGGAGGTTTAGGTTGAGGTTTCTTAGGTTGAACAAGAGGAGAGGCAAGTCTCTTCTCTCTATAAGACTCTCTATAAGAGAAAGGAGGCGAAATTGCACCATATAAAGGAGGAATGCTCGGTGTAGGAAGGAGACCAAGTCCATCATGAGGAGGAGGTACAGGTCTAACCTTAGGAGGGATATTATTGTTCTTCTTAGGTGGGGGGAGATAGAAGGGGCCTCCCACCCAATGCAGGGTGGGTGGGAGGGCCCCTAAAATTCTATGGTAGGGTGGGGGGCTAAAGTTGGGGTGGGCATCTGTTCCATTGGTTCGATAAGGCAGTATAGCCACCTGGAAACAAACAAATCAATGAAATCCACTCCATAATAATATGGTAGAGGGGCCAGTTGATTGTTCACTCTATTCATTTCCCTCTGGTCGGTTCATTTGATTGTGTCTTTATATAAATGTATTAACAGACATCACCCACCCTAACTCTACTGACCATGGGGGCTTTTGAACACACCTTTCCCTCTCCCGGCCCTCAAGGGTGGGTGGGAGGAGATAGTTGGGTGGGAATTGTAGTAAGCAAGCAAGAATATGGCGGCTAAGAAGCGGGCAGGACCAGAGGGAAGAGATCAGAAGAGTAGTAGGGAATGGAGACTCCACGTCTTTCATTCAACTCAAATCCCCACCCCCCGCCGGCCCCCATAAAGGACATAAAGGAAAGGGGGGAATAGCTATCTCTATCAGTTGGTCATTTGACATCTGCTTGATTCATTCCATCTCTTGGCCTCCTCTCGAAACTTTTACTATTCCCACCCACCCAATTAGAATCGATTATGAATCAGTGTCTCCCCACCAATGGCTCCAATAGTCCCGTCCCTCCCTCCATCACCTTGCCCTCAATCCTCCTATTTGTTCCTGGGGGCCCATTGGACCTATTGATCTCCGCTGGGGACTGTATAGACTTTGCTTGCTTCAATATTCCTATAGGAAGAAATTCAAGGAGAAGGGAAGGTGGGCTCAGCTGAAAGTTGTGAATACAAAAGTAATCTAAAGAGTTTCCTGCTCGCTTCCTTCGAGTATTTAGGCATAGTTTCATCCATAGGAATAGGTTGAGAATCTTCCTTAGGATGAAGATTAGTTCTATCCATTAGAGGAAGAACTTCATCTTCAAGAATGATGGGACTATCAAGTTTTGGAGTGTGAGGTTGGCTTAAGGATAATATCATATCTTTCTTCCATTTCTAATAAGATTGAAAGAGAGCATCACTTCTCGGTGGAAGAGATTGAAATTGTTGAGGCCAAAAGTAATCAATAGGAACACCTAGGCTTCTTTTGGTTGGTCGAAATAAGCTATGGTTAACAGTTATGATTTCTCCATTGTGGGGAAATTTCAAACACTTATGAATTGGAGAAGCAATAGCCTTCATGGAAGATAGCCAAGGGTAACCTAACTTCATACAAAATTGTTCAGATGAAGGAATGATAACAAAGTTGACATCTATAGATTTAGTGTGAACCTCAATAGGGAGTGTGGTAGAACCAATGGTAGGACAAGAAAATCCATCAAATAACTTAATGACCATATTAGTACCATCATAGATTGGTTTATGCAAACACAAAGTGAAAAGATACTCCTCAGTGATGACATTAACCATGTAAGAGGGATCGATAAGCACACCATGACAAAGTTTGTCTTGAATCTTTGCAACTATGTATAAAGGTCCATCAGGTGTTCTAATAGTCTCACTAGGGTCAAATGTGATACAAATCCTTAGGTGTTTCTTGTTTCTCTACCATATTCACTAAATTTGGAGCTGTGCTAGTAATATCAGAGGGAGAGAAAGAGATATGTTCAGTCTCAATCACGTTAGAGGTATGGGAGGGTAAAAGATCACTATAAATCTTAAGATTTTGATTAGGAGGAGCTACCGATTTATTTCCCTTATCATTCACACTTGTCATAGATATAGTATTATTATCAATCAAGTCTTGAATCTGACTTTTTAATGCAAAACATTTCTCAGTATCATGACCAGGTTGATGATGAAATTGACAAAAATAATAATTATTAAAGTAGAGTGAGGCTACCTTAGAAGGGTCAATTGGTTTTATTGGAGGAAGGTTGATAATATCTCTTTGTAACAACTGAGACATAATGCTATGTTAAGATTCATTCAAATGAGTAAATTGTCTTTCTCTTCTGAAAAATTTAGAAATAGGAGGCACACCTGTTGTAGCATTCACATTGTTGTTGTTGATGGTGTCATTGAATTTGATGAAGCCTTTATTCGGTTTGAACTTCGCAAATAGTTGTTGAGCACTCTCACCTTATCACTAAGAGCAATAGGAGTAGATTGCTCCAATTGACACACTCAATTGATAATTGTGAAGTTTTGCGCACAACTACGGAAAAGGAAGTAAACTCATAAAGGAGAAGTTTGTCCCTAATATTTTTTTGTAAATTAGAAATGAAAATTCTTTGAATATCATCATCAGGCACTAGAAAAGAAATTTGAGAATACAAATGCTTATATCTACCAATGAAATCAATCACTTTTTCTTTAACACCTTATTTACAATGCATTAAATCAGTCAAAGTGATTTTAGGAACTATGTTGTTTTGAAATTGTTGAACAAAAGCATTTACTAATTGTTGAAATGAAGTAATAGAATAGGAAGGCAAAGAGCAATACCATTGTAAAACCTTATCTCTTAGTGTTCGAGTAAACAGTTTGGCAAGCAAGCTTTGGTCATAAGCAATGTTAGTACACAAAGTTTGGAATGTTTTGACATGTGTTAAATGATCACCTTTTCCATTATAGATTTCTAGTGGAGGGACTTCAACGTGTTTAGGAGGGACAACTCTAACAATATCAAGAGAAAGTGGGCTCATAACATCAAATATGGGCACACTAAACTTGGATTGACTCATAAAAGCAATTTGTTGTTGCAATGATGACACAGTTTGGGAAAGGCTATTAATGGTTGCTTCGGTTGAAGAATTTATGTTAGACATGTTTGATTGAGAAGGTGGTGTGATGTTATTGAAAGAAAACATTTATTGAGAATAGGGTGGTGGAACACTATGGTAAGTAGGCATAGGTGATGATTGAGTAGGAAATGAGACACTAAAAGGAAGGATAGAATGATTGGATGAATTACTCCCTTGTGTCACATTAAGTGGTTGAGAGACAAGAGCAACACTTATTGAAGGCATAGATAAAGATGGAGGATTGAATGAAGAAGAGAGATTGCCCCCATGACTAATATTTGTAGGTATAACATTTTGAGTTGATGTAGTCATGATGTTTGAAGTGAAAGTAGGAATGCTAGTTATTGAAGTGGTCAAAGGAATAGAATGATTGATTTGTGTAGGAGGTTGTGAATAATGCAAGTTCTCAGCACAAATATTTATAAGTATGACATTAGAATCAACAATATGGGCAATGCCACACAATATATCAATTCCATTCTTATCACTTTGGATCATGCATTTTAGATCTTCAATTAATAGAAGAGCTTCACTATTAGGATATTCTTGGGACATCCATTGTTGAAAGTTATCAAATTGGCTGTCCAATTTTGAAAGTTGATCTATGGAAACTCTAGTCAAAGCTTCTTCTTCATCATTGGAATCATCAATTGGGTAGATAATGATGTTATTAGGATGAGAAGAATTAGCATTATCCTCATTGAAGAAGTCACCCAAATTAGGCTCCATCTCTTTGGGAATTAAACCTTGGGAAGCCTTAATTCTAATGCTTCATCTAATGGGGACAATAGAGGTAGGACTAATAGTGGTAAAACTCATGCACTAGAGGGAAAATCTGAATTTGATTTTTGAATTTGGGGAAATTTTTTTGCAAAATTGAATAATGCAAAATGATGATTATACAATTTTAACTTTGTTGAAAGAAGAAATGATACAATTTTCAAAATAATTTTTTATGATGAATGAAAAGAAATTGAAATTCTTAAAATTAGGGCCAATGGGATACCACTTAACTTAAAATTAAAATTGACAAATTTTTTAAAATTAGGGCAGATTACAATTAACCACTTAATTAAAAAATTTTCCTTGAAATTTGTGATGTTGAATTTGTGAAGTATTTTTTATTTTAGAGGGATCAAAATTTGACAAAATCAACCAATTTTCAGGATTTAAGCAATTAAATAGAGTCATAATAGTCTCCTAAAATTTTGAGAAAAAAGTTAGGGACCGTGTTGAAGTTGCACACGGTCCTCCCAACTTTTTTGGAAATTTTTCAGGGTTGAAAGCTATGATAATTTTAGAGCTAACCCCCCAAAATTAGTTGATTTTACAAAGTTTAGATAGGCAAAATTAAGGTTTGAATGTGAAAATAGGACCCTATTGGGGTTTTGAAAAAGATAAGAAATTGAATTGCAAATTCGAAAAAGGTTAAACCTAATGGATAAGGCCACCTTGAATAATGTTTGGCAAACTACAATTGGTTGAAATTGGGGTTTTAGGACCTAACCACTGAATTTTTGAAAGAGGAGGGAAATTGAAAATTTGAATTTTAGGCAAGAAGACAAAGCTGAAAAATAGTTCCAAATCTGAAAATTAAATGTGAATCCAATGTTTGCACAAATTCAAGTTGATTTTTAAAAATTAGGGTTTTGACAATTAACCACTTAATTTTGTAAAATTGATTTACGAATTGAACAAGACAAAGAAGAAATTGAATTTAATGCAACTTTCAGATCTAAAACAATAGATCACAATTTATGCAAAACATGAGTTCAATTCCAATTTTAACAACTAGGGTTTTGAATGTATTAACCACTAAGTTTTTCAAGAAAATTAATCTTGTAAATGGAAAATATGCAATAATGTGAAATGTCAAGCATGTAAGACGTCGGGTTCACCAAAATGTAATGGTGAAAAAGGGGTGATGAGGAAATCAAGTGGAAAGATTTACTCCCCTCAAAAATAGGAATGGAAATTTCACAAAGGATCCTCTTCAACCTCTTTCACACATTAGATTTAAAAGAGATCTGAATTCACTAGATCCAATATCAATGGAAAGAGATTGAATGCTAAGTATATTGACATTGAATTTGGAAAGTAAAAGTGACCCCTCTTTTAGAATGGATAAGATGAATTGAGTGAATTGAGACTAAGTGTAAAGATGGTAAAGAAATTATTATAACTTGAGATAGAAATGTAGGACGAAGTTGTGCACCTGGAATTAGAAGTAAAATGCCAAGACGAAGATCCCTTGTAAATTTGAGCGAAAGTTGTCAGGACCGAGTTGAAAGTGTACTTGGTACTTTGAAAAATCTGCGTGTCGAAAAGGGTTTTTTCGTCTCTGAAAATGAAGACTAAACTTGCAAATATAGCTACGCACCTACAACCTACACACAAAAAAGAGAGGAAATGTTGTTGGGATTGGGGGTTTTCCTTCAGGTCAAATCCCAGTTTTGGAATTAACCAAATGATGAAAAGTACTTGCAAGTAAATGACTGAAGTAGAATTCACCTCAAAAGATGATGCAATTGAAATGTTGATAGAGTTGTTTGAAAGGATATGTGAAGTTGAATGCTTTGAATGTTGATAGGGATCTCCTCTTCAATGGTTAAATCCTTGACTTGAATGCAACACCTATCCTTGAAAGGAGACTTGAGATTCTCAATGCTTGAAAGGAATGATTGAATGCAATTTTGCTTAGAATCGCAATTTCCACTTATTGAACTTATTGACTTCTACAAATAGGAGGGGAAAATGTGTCTTATATACTTTCCAATTAGGGTTTGTAATCGATTTTCCATCTTAGGCCGACATAGAAAATCTTTTCTCGCTTCTCATTTGATAAGCCCAATGCAGGTTTTAAGTGGAGGGGGTCCAAAATAGGGCAAGGACAAGGGCACCATGCCCTTGTCCTAGGGGGACAAGGGTGCCACGCCCCTGTCTTGTCCTAATTTAGGACATGAAGTGGGAATAGGTAGTGCAGGATGTGAGGAAATGCATGTTTCAGGAGGTATGAGACTGTCTCGAGTGTCCAATCAGGCTTAGGGATTCATTTTGCCAATGTGAAGACCCAAATGCGGTCGAAAATTGCAAGGTCACAATTTTATGATGCTACAGTAATTTTAAAATTAATAATAATTTTTTTTGGAATTCACGAATGGGCATAACAAAAGCCACGACCAAAAGAGGAGGGAAAAATACATGGTGAGTGGTCATTTTGCATGAATTCCACTTGGTAGGGGATTTCGAAGCTTTATATCATGGTTGGTGGTGGTGGGACAGTCTTTAGACATTCTTTGCATATTTTTCCAGAGTCTTTAGATAGTCTTCGCAAATTTTTCCTGTGTCTTTAGGCAATCTTCAGAATCTTTCGCAAAGTCTACAAAAACCCACGGTAAGTGTGGAAAATCATTGTTTAAAGGGGCCACAATTTTTTTCTTGCTGCATTTGCTTGCCTTGCTTTATCTCTAATTTTGCATATCCTTTATTTTTTGTTGTTTACAGTGTACACAAGAAAATGGGCATTGGTGTTTTGGAGGTCGAGTCGTGGAGATTTTAAGAGAGGCCAAGTCGTGATAGGTATGTATATTTTCCAATATTTTTTGCCATTTTGTTAGGCTGCTAGGGATTGTGTAAGAGGAATGTTCAGTTCTATAATGTTTCTAGGGTTTGTAATAAATTTGGGGAGCGGACTAATGTTTTCAAAAGACTATAAAAATTTGGAAATTTTGAATTCTGCTCAGTTTGTATGTCTGTTTTGTGTGGATGCATTTTTTTAACCACTTGTCGAGACACAAAAGTTTTGCACAGTGTAGTATTTGATGTGGGTTGTTAAAAATCATGATGGTTTTTGTAATATCTCTAGGGATTGTAATAAATTTGGGGAGTGGACTAGGGTTTTCAAAATACTGTAAAAATTTGGAAATTTTGAATTCTGCCTAGTCTGTGTCTATTTTGTGTGGATGCATTTTTTGAACCACCTATCGGGACTAGGAATGTTAAAAGACATGAAAGTTTTGCACAGTGTAGTATCCAGTGTGGGTTGGTAAAAATAATAATGGTTTCTATAATGTTTCTAGGGTTTGTAATAAATTTGGGGAGTGGACTAGGGCTTTCAAAAGACTGTAAAAATTTGGAAAATTTGAATTCTGCATAGTTTGTATGTTTGTTTTGTGTGGACACATTTTTTGAACCTCCTATCGGGATTGGGAATGTCAAAAGACACAAATGTTTTGCACAGTGTAGTATCTCGTGTGGGTTGGTAAAAATCATGATGGTTTTGCATACATCCAAACTAGCTTGGTAAGAATCACAACTGTTTTGCACACATCGAGTTTGGCCATGTCAAAAACACAATTATTTTTCATTGTGTATTGTGGAATGGCCATGTCGATCACACAAAAGTTTTAAACAATGTAGTATCCTGTTTGGGTGGGTTAGAAAACACGAGGATTGATGTACTATCTATTTTCTGATCTATTCTATAATGTAATAATGATAAAATATAGTGATTAATAATTTATCAACTTATTTCCTTAGATGATTATCTAATTAATAAGTGGGTAATATGATTAATAATTTACCAACTTATTAGATAATTATGTAATTAATAAGAAGATAAATTTTTAATGATTAATAATTATTGTAATGATTAATTCGATAATAATTATTCAACATTATCAATAATAAATCTAGTTTCAAGTTGGACATTCTTGCATTTTAAAAGCAGTCCCTCTATGTTCTAAAATAAAAAAAATGGATGTCTTGTCATCCAAGCAGTGATCATTACATGTCATGCCATTTTGTGTGGTGGTATGTAGAGTCAATGGGTTGAATTTTAGCCTTAAGTATTATGAATTTATGTTTAAACGCATAACCTCTTGTCAATTTAAATAAGTGTCGTCACTGGATAAATTTGTATAAATATAAGTATTCCATACATATGATTTTGAAGGAATGTCACTGAGCACACTGCTGAATTGTTAGTGTGTAAAGTTGGTGCCACTAGTTATTGAATAAAGGAAAAAACTCTATTATTGACCGAAGGTCTATATTTTTTAATGGGTTATTCTTTTCTACAAAAAGGTAAGATTGCAAAGTCATCTAATCATGTTGAGAATAAAAGACTTTGAAATGAATTTGGTATGTTTATCATTTGCGAGTAACAAAAATAAACATGTTAAATATTATTGAAACATTTATATGAGCATAATATATCAGAGATGAATATAGTTTCGACTTGCAAGCAAATGGGGTGAATATATTAAGTTTTACAAAATTTTATTAATAGAATCATAGTAATGAATCTTGAAAACTATATAACATCTGTAGCCATGTATGCAACAAATTTTTTTCAAGATATTTGCCAATGGGCTTAAGTTAGAATTGGGTTCATTTGCAACCATGTATCTAGCCAATGCATATCTTTGAAATTGCATGCTATTTTGTGGGGAGAATAACCGCTTCTAGATTGATGATTGGGAAAAGAAGTTGGCTATAAATTTATCATATATGCCCCCTTAATTTTTTTTTCTTCAAATTCACTTGGAGAATTTCTTATCCACTTGTTTTAGTCTTTTTGAAGATACTTGGATCCCACATCAATCATATAAATACTTTGAATCTCTCTAATGATTCAATGTATTTCATTAACCACGTATGTGTTGTTAAGTCTTGATGATGTGGTTTGTCAATAATTTTATCTAGCTTGTATTCAAACAACTTTAGTTGACTATCCATATTTCCTTGCAAGGTTCTAAATCATACCCAACGTTACTAATTGCTTTGTCTCTACAACTTCTTTCTTGAGGGTTACTTTTTTTTATAAAGAACCATTTCACCATTTAATTTCCATTGCACTACTACAATATTATCACTATTTGAAGTAGGAGATGTTTCTACCTCCATTTCACAAAGTGGATTATCTCAGTGGGGAAATCTATTTGCATCCATGTCAAAAAGGTAGGTTATTTGCAACCCAGTTAGAAAACTAAAAATTATTCAAGTATTATCAAATTGGAAATCAATTTCCCATTCAGACCATTGACATTGGTCTAATTTTGAACAATGGTCCTCTAAATTCATTATTTGTAGTTCTCAATCACTATCAACATTCCCAAATTCCTTATCATTAATTGTTCATTTGAGAATTCCAACAAACTCAAAACCAGTAATAGTAATTTCTAAAACCTTTTCTTTAGCTTGTGGCTCTGGTGTGTTAATTTCCTTGTAATTAACCAAACATATGAGAATTATATTGAAAGCATATATGGAGATTATAACTTCCAATGAAGAAGGGAAATTGGAAAATGTATTGAATATGCATGTGAGGAGAATACAATAGGGCATGCTTAATGTATTGGAAAATGTTGTAGATGCAATAACAATGTACTTACATACCATCCAAGTCATCCCCCTGGCATGGTATGCCCAGATGGTTAATAAACACGACGATTTTACAAACTTCGTTAAGTTGTGTGAGGATTTAAAAAACATGATGTTTTTGCAGACCATATATGAAGTGGTTTGGGCAATAGAGAATTTTTGCCTTTCTCATAATTTGCATTTGTTGTGACTAGTTTGAGTTGTATTGTTGTCTAGAGGGTGAATTTTGTACTTTTTGGCAGTAGTGGACTTTGTTAAGCTTAATATTATATATCAAGAGGGCAAAACTAGTAGAAATAGACATACATACATACATACATACATACATACATACATACATGTAAGGAAGTTAAGTAGTGGAACAACTTCCTACACTAACCTTGAGAGGAAGGTAATGCAATTTTTTTTACAGATCGTTACAGTAGTTACAAAAACTTAACAGAAATAAACAAAGTATCATGCATACCACAACACAACAACACAATGATTTACATGGGGAAAACCCTTTTGGGAGAAAAACCCCACACTCCAAAAGTAGCTCAATATATAATTCAACAATTAATAACAGATTACAATATACTTATAGAGAAAGCTCTTCATAGGAGTACCACTAATTAGAGACTCAAAGGTAACTCAATAGCCATAAGACTCTTACACACAACCTCTATCTCACGCACCTCATATATAGGAGATACAATACAAGAAACCATCAAACGATATTACAAAACCATGTGTTAAAACCACCCAATAAAGTAGAGCCGACCTTATCTGCATTATAGATGCCCTATGACATATCAAAACACACATCAACACATGTTCCTCCCTTTTACAACTCATTTATGTGTCCAATGCATTTTATGTTTCCTATTTTAGGAGTTCAAACTTCTAGAGGCCATAACTTGTGAACCGTGTGTCCAATTGACGAACTATTTGAAGAGCCAAAAATCTAGCGAAGTGCTTGTTGGCTTGATGATGATTATAATGGATGACTTCATGTTTTGTCATTTATGGAACATCTATACACACACATATGTTCACATTGTCATAGTCATCTTACTTAAGACAAACTGGTATTACTCCTAAAGTCACTTGTATAGAAAAACCGGTATTAGATGTTTTTTCTAAAGATGGTTTAGAGGGTGTCAAACCGGTATATGTAGGCAATCGATATATGCAGGAATGGCTTGAGACCAACTTGGAGATTCAATGGAAACCATCAAAGAAGCAAATGAAGGACAATCAATTTATGTGTTGAATGTGGTTAAATCCTAACCGGTATCGGTGTTCCAATCAATATTCATTAATTGTGTGATGAGTTATCACCGGTCGTGATGAGTTATCCCTAACCGAAAGATTTGGCGGCAATCTATGATGAGTTATGTTAGATTGTCTAGATACACTGCACCTAGGAAATTATGATATGATTCCTGAGCCGACATGAAATCTAATGTCTATATAATGATATTATGATGAACTTTTTTATGATGCAAGATAAAAGTGTTAAGTTGTTGAAGGCATTACAGAATATGTTGGTGATGCAGTTTTGAGTGAGCAGAAGATGATCTATTCAAGCAAGTTGTGCTACTTCTAGATCATACCACCTATTATTTTCTAATCACTACAATAGTCAAATCCCCTAACCGGGTAAGCTCTAACAAGCTTCAATGAACAAATCCTTTAGCAAGGTGATCCATTAGTTTGGATTCTGAAATCCTCTACTGAGGTTACTCCTAATAGGGTACTACCTTTAACAGGGTATAGCTCCTAATAGAGATTTGGGATCTTTAATAGGATTTGCTCCTAGAAGAGCATTTTTGTAGACCTTAACTGGTTAGTTATATATTACTGTAGATAATTAACTTGTGAGTCTCATCTCACCATGGTTTTTCCCAGTTGGGTTTTCCACATATAAACACTTGTGTTATGGTGGATGTTTTACTTGTTGTGGATTATTTAATATTATTTTGGATTCAATGCATAGTGTTTAGTAAACCTGTTAAGTATCGTTGCCAGTCAGTGTTTAAAGTGGTATTGTTTTTGTTGTCACTTATTCACCCCCCCCTCTTAGTGCTTTATAAGTCTATCAATTAGTATTAGAGCCAAACTTCCTTAAGGCATAATCGCTCGGAAAGAAACCCTAAAGCCACCATGGGGGATATGAGCTACTTAGAGATGGCTAGAGTGCTTTATGCTACCAAGGAAGAGCTTGAAACCTTAAGGGTCAAATTTAAAGCTTCACAAGTCAAAAGGAGAGAGATGACTAAACAAGTTTTGGAGATATCTGATAATAGTTCTTCAGATGAGGCTAACATTGATGCATTAGCTAAAGAAGTTGAAAAACTAAACAATGAAAATCTAAATCTAAGAAGAGAGTTAGAAGCTCTAACTATCCATATGAGCCAAGAGATGGAAGCAAGAAGGGAAACTGAAGACCTAATCAAAGAAAGAGAAAATGAGATTGCTAAGATCAAACAAGAGAATGCAATTTTGCATGAGCATTGGCATGAAGAAAAAGAAGAAAAGGAGGCTTTGCAGCTAGATCTTGAAATGGCAACATCTCTAAGAGAGACTCTTAAAAAACACAATGAAGATCTTACTAGAGAGTTCACTGAGGCTAATGGAAAGATGGAAAAGTTAAATAAGAGTTCTTCTATGCTAGATGAGCAAATCCAATCTCAGAGGATGAAAGGTGACACATCTGGACTAGGCTTTAATACATCTAAGAAAGGAGAATGTTCTGGTACAAAGAGCAACATTTACAAGGACAAAACTGCTCCTAAGTCTAACAAGCCTATCGGTAAGAAAGTTTTTAAACATGTTTGCTTTGTTTGTCATAAACTTGGACATACTGCAAATGTGTGTACAGACCCAATGAGAATACATGCTATAATGCAAATGCTAGGTATGTATTTAGGAGATTTGAAGGTCACTATTTTACATGCAAGATGTATGGACATAGATCAGTTGAATGCAGATACAAAGCAAATAATCCAGTACCTCACATGAATCCAAGACCTAATGGTGACATAAGGAGAACCTATGACAACCAGGGAAACATGAACTGGCAGAAACCCTATGTCAACCAGTTTAATCTATTTGAAATGGAAAAGGTAACTAATGTTATTTGCACCATTTGTAACAATTATGGTCACGTGGTTATGAACTATATAAGGAGAACTGGAAGAGGTAATGCAGGATCTTGGAGGTCATCCAGAATGGCCTGCTATCATTGTCACAAACTGGGATACATGGCAAAATTATGTAAAACCAGAAAGAACAATTTGGTTAATCATTATGTAGATCAGAAGGGTAAGAAGAAGGTAAATGTTGAGGAAACTAGAGAGGAGGTGAACCAAATCTGGAAGAAGAAGAGTGAGGATAAGCCTACAGAAGAACCTAATCCTTCACCTAGTGTGGAGAATCCCACACCAGTGAATTAAGCTTTTCAACAGGCCTAAGGGGAGCATAGCAGTAAATCTACTTCTGGACCCCTTGAAAAATTTGTGGTAAGAAAGTTTGTATTTTTGAGTTGTTTTGTGAGAAATCTTGATATCTTTTTCTATTGGCTTTTCAAAATACTGTCAACTGGTTATATACCTGTCAGTATTGGAAGTATTTTTAATCGGTATATTAGGGTTTGTAACCCTATCGGTCGAGCAATTAATATAGTAGGTAAAGTTGATAAAAGTGAGTTATACTATGTTATTTTTACCCTAATTACATTTGAAAGAGAATTATTGAGCACTTGCAGAGTGAAAAGAGAATTGCTAGCTGGTTGTAAACGGATTTGTGCTATGAATTGAAACATTGAAGCCGATTCAAATATTATTGAAGGTGGAACTGGTGTACATTTGAGAGATCAATTGAAAATCATGCCAGTGCGGAAGAATTAAGGTATTCTTTTGTCAATCTATTTCAAATCGAGTTTATCCAGAATGACATCGTCGTCTAGGCAAGTAGAGAGACTTAAGATCACTTCTGAACCTATGGAATTTGAACAAATAGTATCTTACAATGCTTTAGCTCAAGTTCGTGACGGTGTTATTATAAAAGGTGATTTATCCAGTTATATTGACTGCAAAATCAAAGATTTAGGATCATTATCAATTTACTCTCAACTAAAATCCTTGTATGATTAAAGCAACAAGATCAAACCTGAGTACATTAGGGTTTATGAAAAGGGTTTTCACAATACAATGTATTTTCTTGAAGACTTTGAAGAGGAACATGTTAAGATAATTCTTAGTCGAGTGCATGGTGAAAATGTGTATCTTGAAAGGTCACACACAATCACTAAGGAAGCAATCCATGTTGTGACTAGTTTTTGGCAAACTGGTGAAGTTCCAAAGCTGAGGACGATTTCAAAAGAGACTATGACTGCATTAACTCAGACCACCTCTGACGGACATTCATTTTTTAGTTAACAACATTAAGGACCCATCAGTTAGACTGGCAACTATGGTTATTGGTTACAAAATATTTTATTCCAGTAGAATGAATAGTGTGCCATTTGCAGTTGTGCATACAACTTATAGAATGATTATTAAGAACACAGATTATGACCTATGCGAGGCTATAAGGAGTCAATTGATGTTGAATCTACAACCAATAAAGAAAGACAACAATCAAAAGATCAACTTTGGTCAATTATTGATTGGTCTATTCTTTTACTTTCAGAATTTTCTACCAAGAATTGGTGATATTCAATGGTCAAAGGACCTATCGGTAATATCTCAAATCAAGAACACCATTAAGGTTGTAAAGAACACATTCTCTGCTGTAATGAATAGATACTTTAATGAATTTCAAAAGAAGATGAGTATGAGGGTGAGGGTACTTGAAATTATGGTGAAAAGCTTTGCAAAAGACATCTATTTTATAGTCACCACAGACTTTTGTCTCATGGAAGCCATCGAACCTAGGGAGGATGAAATGGAAGACATGAGTTGTGAAGTCATTTGTGACTTGTTAATCGGTTATGCTAATAATCTATTGGCATCTCCAGTGGATAAAAGGAAGAAAAGATTGGGAACATTCAAGGAGCAAACTGCATCAACTCAAACCAACAACGCTCAACTCAGTAGTGCTAAAGGAAAGAAGAAGAAGAATGAGAAAGCACCTTCAGTGTCAACTAGTACGAGTGACACGAAGTGTCCAAGTCAAGAAGGAACCAACACCAAAAGTATATGTAAAGAAATAGATTGCAATGAAGAAGAGAGCCAGATAACTTATTCTTCAAGCAAAATTTGATGATACCGACACTGAAGAGGAGCCAAAGAAAATGAAAGCAAATGGTAAGAAAGCCAAACCAGTAGAAGACACCTCTCAACAAGGTATTCCTATTAATTCTTTATCTTACAAGCCTAGGACTAATTTCGAGAGAACTATAAAAACATTAGGAAGGAATAGGTTTGATAACATGAAATGATGTTTTAATTCATTTGATGAAGATCATAAGGAACAAATTGTTCAAAAGGTAATCAACTACTTATGTCAATACAATCGATTGCCTTAGGATCTTAAAGATGAAATTTTTGATTCTTTGTATTCTATTCTTGTAAAGAAGTGGGAAGAGGTCGTTGAAAAAGACCAAGAAATAATTGATAGTATTTTCATTCGATATTTTCCTGAATTGTCTAGAGATGAATTTGTTGCATTGATTGATAATTTCAAAGGACAATTTCATTTTAAGGCAAGAAGATTGATGTTAATGAATGGAAAGGTGCAATCTGTTGAAGTTGAAACTCATCATATAGCTAGAAATATAAAACAGATGCATATCCAGATAAAGTCTCATAAGACTGATGAATTAGAGACTGAAGAAGGACTGAAGTTAGATGAAGAAGAAATTGTTGCACCAGATATTGTCTATCCTATTAAGCATAAGGATGCAACTACTTCTCTATCGGTTATCTTTGTTGATGATATCCAAGACACAATTGATCTATCTGGCAATATCATTGAACCAGTTAAGCAACCTCGACAACCATTGGTTATTTCAGTTACACAAGACAAAGAAGTTGAAGCATCAGTCATACAACCTAGTGTGGATATTCCACCTCCACCAGAAAAAGATCACCAAGTGAAAACTCAATTACCATTGGTTACTCAGGAGAAACCTGAGAAAGAGGTTGAAGTGATGGCATCTGAATAGGAAAAGGAACAAGAGGAAGAGAAAATTGAGGAGAAAAGACTTGATGAAAAAGAAAAAGCAATAGCCAAGCAACAATTTGATGATGGAGATGACTCAATAGGAATCAAAGGGCCTATAGATATAGAAAATATGAGTGCATCTGAACTCATTGAGATTGGAACAATGATGCAATCTAGAGCTCAGAAGAAAACATTAAAAGAACAAAGGAAGGAAGCATAAACAATTCAAACTGTCTTTGAAATTCTGTCCAGTCTTCTACCAGAGACTGACATTGGAAACTTTTTCAACTCCTATTGGCAAGCTTGGCTTGTTGGTTGATGAATCTTTTGACCAACTGAAGTCCCTTAAAGAAGCTTCTTATACTTTATCTAAGAAGAACTACAGAAAGAAAAGAGGAGAGAACATAATGAAATATATTGATATAGGGAAGATTGCTTTATCCTTGATTAAAGATCTTTTGAGAATTGCTATTGAAATAGGAGGCAGGATACTAGCCTATACATCTAATGTGTCACTTTTCTATATTGATTTAATTAAGAGGTGAGAAGAGACAAAAAAGGAATTGGAAAAGATATGTACTGCATACATACCTTTACAGGATTCAACCTTAGCTTTTCGCAAATTAGTTGATGATTTGCAAAATCTGGTAGATATTTGTGATTTTGAACAGGCTAAGAGATTCTAATCCCTAAAGGAGCTAAAGAACTTGTTGAGACCCAAAGTGGACATCCTGCAATGGGCATATAAGGATGCATAAGCGGTTTTAGCTACTCTAGAGATGAGTACAGTTGATGCGATGGACGAATTCGCCGCACAGGTTATGACAACCATAAAGATCACTAAAACCTTACTGGAAACATGGGAAAATGATTTTTCTCAGATGAAGATCACTTTCAGTGACATTTTCTTGAAAATTGTAGTGAACACTCCTTGATAAAGACTCTTACCTTTTTGTATATGTAAACTTTTGATGCAAATTTTTCTATATATATATATATATATGTCTTTTAAGTTTCAATTTGACATTGTCATCAAAGGGGGAGTAGAAATATGTTTGTGTTGTCAAAATTTTGTATGTATTGTTAAGGGGGAGTAGAAATATGTTTGTACAATTTTTTGTAAGCACATTTAGTTGTAAAGTTGTAAAATTTTCTAAGTGTTGCCATCAATGCCTAAGGGGGAGATTGTTGGCTTGATGATGATTGTAATGGATGACTTCATGTGTTGTCATTGATGACACATCTATACACACACATATGTTCACATTGTCATAGTCATCTTAGTTAAGACAAACTGATATTACTCCTAAAGTCACTTGTATAACAAAACTGGTATTAGATGTTTTGCTAAAGATGGTTTAGAGGGTGTCAAACCGGTATATGTAGGCAACCCGTATATGAAGGAATGGCTTGACACCAGCTTGGAGATTGAACGAAAACCATCAAAGAAGCAAATGAAGGACAATCGGTTAATGTGTTGAATGTGGTTAACTCCTAACCGACATCGATGTTCCAACTAGTATTCATTGATTATGTGATAGGTTATCACCGGTCATGATGAGTTATTGCTAACTGACAGATTTGGCGGCAATCTGTGATGAGTTATGTTAGATTGTCTAGATACACTACACCTAGGAAATTGTGATATGATTTGTGAGCCGACATGAAATCTAATGTCTATATAATGATATTATGATGAACTTTTTTTATGATGTGAGATAGAAGTGTTAAGTTGTTGAAGACATTATAGAATATGTCGGTGATGTAGTTGGTGATGCAGTTTTGAGTGAGAAGAAGAGGATCTATTCAAGAAAGTTTTGCTACTTCTAGATCACACAACTTATTATTTTCTAATCACTACAACAGTCAAATCCCCTAACCCGGTAAGCTCTAACAAGATTCAATGAAAAAATCCTTTAACAAGGTGATCCATTAGTTTGGATTCTAAAATCCTCTACCAAGGTTACTCCTAATAGGGTACTACCTTTAACAGGGTATAGCTCCTAACCGAGCTTTGGGATCTTTAATAGGATTCACTCCTAGTAGAGAACTTTTATAGACCTTAACTGGTTAGTTATCTATTACTGTAGATAGTTAACTTGTGAGTCCCATCTCACCGTGGTTTTTCCCAGTTGGGTTTTCCATGTATAAAAAATTGTGTTATGGTGGATGTTTTACTTGTTGTGGATGCTTTAATATCATTTTGGATTGCACGCATAGTGTTTAGTAAACTTGTTAAGTATCTCTGCCATTCAGTGTTTAAAGTGGTATTGTTTTTGCTATCACTGATTCACCCCCCCCTCTCAGTGCTCTATCACCTCGTAAACTACTACACCATTGATGCTGACTTTAGGGTGTTTTAGAGCCTATAAAGTCCCCAAAATTAATTTTAAACCTTTTATTGCACCCTCCAAAAATGGAAACTTTAATATCTTCAAAACTAGCTATGATCTTGCGATGAAGATTTTTCGGCATGCTCATCTAGCCATCCAGAAACATCAGGGAGAATTTTGCACCATTTCATGCTAAAATGAAAACTTTCTATAAATAGTAACCTCATGTAAATGCAAGGTTGAGAAACCATTTTCCCAACAATACATACATACATACATACATACATACATACAGACATACGTATTAGGGGGGCAGAACTAGCATATATATACAATGAAATTCAAACCCTTAAACCCAATATGAACAATGAAATTGAAACCCTTAACATATATCCTTACTAATTTACGGACTTAGTTTGATTAAACATTGACAAACACACACATACATGTACATGTTTATTGTATATGCAAGTATACATTAATATATATATGTATTTGTGTATGTAACTTTGTAGGGGCGTGGAGCCAGAACGTGCACACCCTAACTTCAAAGATCCACAATATAATTTCTTACAAGACTCTTTTTTATAATGCAATCTCCCACATGTAATGTGATGATTAGGCCAAGGTGTCAACAATTTGAACAAGTACCAACAGATTTTGAACAAGACGAATGTTCTATATATTGTTTCCTTGATGTTCATTTCCCCCAAAGTTTTCTAAATTGTTACTTATTGTTCATATTGTTATAAGTTTTCTATATATCAAATTGCAATATTACAACCTTTAGACGGATTGACAATACCACGTGTGATTTTTAAATCATAAAAGTTTAATGTGATAGGATCCTTCTTCTTTATAGGTGTTAGACGTGGTGTTTGTTGGCATTGTGTTTTCATTGATGTCAATCGGTATAGGATGGCTACCAACATAAGATATGTATGTACAACATTGTCATCATTTCATATCGGTGTGATGTCCTTAATATCATCTTGAATTGAAGATCATTGATATGGAAGAGAAGGTCATCCTACATAATGATAATTGGAGTCATTGATACACAAGTTAGAGTTGACTTGTGTTGAAGACATAAGGATTGCAGACTGGTAAAGGAGAGAATGTCATTCAGAACAGTGACCATTAGAGTCACTAGTATATAAGTTAGTGTATTACTTGTGTGGAAGGTATGGAAAAGAGACTGATATGATATAACAACTGGTAATTGATGACATCTGCAAGAGGGCAAGATGCTTGGAGGTTGATTGTGATGAAGAGGCAGAATGTTACCAAGACTCAAATCAACACCGGAGGTGAGGTATGTGCATGCCATCAGTATGCTGATTAGATGTGTGGATGTGAAATAATAGGACTCCCACCAGTTAAAGATGTAGTCACTAGATGAAGAAGATATCACAAAAAGAAGAGAAGGCTAATATAGTGTATGCCCAACTGGATCATACGTGCCTGTTTGAAGATATGCCTGCTCAAACAAGGAAGCCATATTGGTGTAATATCGGATGCAGATGACAAGGATCCACACCCATCAACTGGATGACCAAGTGGAAGATGAGGAAGCCTCCAGAGTGTGAGATCAGAGATGAACACTAGATCAACATATGATGTCAAGATGTGCCATCGGGACATAGAAAGAAGATTAAAGAAGTGATGGGGTTTTCACTTTGAGAAACTGGTTGAGATATGGTTTGAGATGATGAAATCCTGAGTAGCTGCAAATAGAGAGTACAACTAGTATGCAAATGCCTCAGATGGAAATAGTTGAAGGTTGATGACATGGTGTCATCAAGGCGGTTAACTGGTGAATATGTCCATCAGTAATGCTTACAAGGTATAGATGCAGAAGGCTCCTAGTTGGAAGATGTCCATGATTTAGTTCAACAAGATTGATGACTGACGAATGTGATGCACCAACAAAGTAGAAAAGTGCAAACATGATGATTAACCGGTAAAAGGTGATACGAAGTTGTGTGTTAGCAGGACAAGTTATAACCAGTATGTAGGCTTGTTGTTTGTTTGTGATAATGTTTGTAATGAAGAGGCAGAGTGTCAAAAAGATCACAAATACTGGAGGTCAATGTTGATGTAGTATATTGAAGAATAATATGTGTTGCCGATAAGAGAAAATGTTCATAGTGTGTTGGACATACTGCTAAGAGTTTGTATTGGTAAGAGGGTTTTCCAGATGATCAAATATGAACTAACCCAAGTCTGTAAGTTGAATGCTGAGTTGGATGTTGACATGTGAAAATCACAGGTGCCAAGTGGCAATATGGCATAGGTTGGTGTGTGCATCATTAAGACATGGTAGGTGTGACAGGTCGACATTAAATGGGATTGAAAAAATCATGGACTGAGTATAGGTATTTGTGGCTCAATGAAGGATGAATGACAAAGGAAGATTAGAGATCTGATGGTGCCATGATCGATGCATGATATATGGCTATAGATTGACCTCGAGAAGGAAATAGCTAGATCATAAATGCGTCGACTGATTTCGAGGCTGAAGAACAGGGTTAGGTTTGTTAGTTTTAGCAAACATGCATTGGAAAGAAAAATACATACAAATTCATTTCTCCAATGCAGGTGATCAATCCGAAGTAGATTGGATCAGATCCGATGATGATTTGGTCTATGGAAGGAACCCTAATCGCCCAGAGTTTGAATTGGTTTTTTCCAGAAAACTTGTTTATATATATGCAAGACAAAATCAATGAGAAGTCATTGTGGAATGATGCTGCATGAGAGGTTGATGCTGGATAGAGTACATGTATACCTCTGCGAGTGAAGAAATTAGTTTAAGTCATTCTGGCAAATATCTTAAGTGATTGAGTGTTAGAAGGAGAACCGGTAAGAGGGTTTAACCATAAGGTTAAGGATACTAGTGAGAATGCATTTAAGAATGAATGCAAGTTGAATGAAGAACCAGAGGAATTCTGTCAAGGAAAAAGGAATGGTAGAGAGCTGGTAGTGAAAAATAACTGTGGATAAGATAGAGGTGAACCAACATAGAAGAGACAACATGTTGAGTGAATAAGGAACCATTAGAGACCAAACTAGTAAGCAGTAGTAGTGAGAGGAAGAGAGCAGAGAGTGATAGAGGAGAACCAACAAAATAGTGGCTGAGTTGCTGAAGATTCAGTCTGAGTGAGCAGAGAATTGGTAAGACAGAGGAGGTACTTTACCAATAGGGAGGATTGTATTGAGAGGTTACAAGACTCACTTGTAACTAGATTACTACTTTTATATTTGAATCTAATGTATTGTGATCACTGAGTTGGTGCTTGATGTAGGGGTTGTAGCTCCTTTGGGTTGGTGCCCATAAATTAGTCAGGGGTTGTAACTCCTTGGGTTGGTGCCCTAAATCAAGGGTTGGTTCCCTAAAAATTGCAATCAGAGTTTCACTGTGAGGCTGGATTATGGCAGTAGACTCCAACAACATTGCTCATCGATGTTTTTACCATCTTGGGTTTTCCTCGTATATACTAGTATTATGTGATGTTTGTTTTATGTGTGGTTGCATTTGTGTCATTCTCCTATCTAACTGGTATGTTTTTTTTATGTTAGATCTACTAAACGATACACACACATAAAATTGAAAAGGGAAAAGTTTGGAAACCACTGATTCACCCCCCCTCTCAGTGACATATTGTGTCTAACAATTGGTATCAAAGCTTACGTTCCCTATTGAAAAGTTTTCTCTAGCTTGGGTAGATTTTGAAATAAGGACACAATGGTGATGTTAGAGTCAATTCCCACTCCTATGTTTGATGGGTCAAACTACTCCAGTTGGAGTTGCATAATGGAAGTCTACCTATTCTCCTTAGGGTATGATGTTTGGATGTCAGTTGTAAATGGTCTCCCTAGTCATGTAAGTCCTCCCACTAGTTCTGATGCATAAAGAAGATCCATGTGCATTGCTAAAGACATGAAGGCCATATTCAATGGACTCACTGATGATGTTTCCTCACAAGTGGATAAGTGCAAATCAACAAAAAGTCTATGAGATAGACTAAAGAAGCTCTATGGAAATGAACGATGCTCCATTGGTTTAGAATGTGGGAATAAGAAGAACAATGTAGCTGACACGTGTAGATGTTGAAAGCAAATCGGTCAATAGTTGCAGCAATGATGATGAGGAAACTCATCTTCTTATGGCTCAAGAATATGAAAGTGAAGTGTACACATAAGAAGGTGATAGGAAAGACAGATCCACTGGCAAGACCCATTTGATAGTGATGAAGAAGATGGAGAAGAAGAAGATGCTGAAGTAGATCTTGAAGCTGAACTTGTAAGTGCACTTTAGAAGCTCAATAGAGTGAGAAATGAATACAAGTTGTTCAAGAATGTTGTTGTTGTTGAGAAAAACTGGTTGATCAAATATCTTGAAGAAACTGAGAAATGTATCTCAAAGTTGAAGACTTATCAAGACAACACTATGAAATAAAGGTGCAATGATTTAGAGTCAAAGATGGATGCCAAGAAGAAAATATGTGAGGAGCTACAACCAGAAGTACAAACTAAAGGAAATGAGTCTCATAATCTTAAGGATGAAGTTGCAAAGCTTACATTAGAGCTTGAAAAGTGCAAAGATGAGCTCAAACTGAGAAAGAAGTATGATGGTGGCATTGATGCCTTGGATAAGATGTTAAGCCAACAGAAACATTCCAAGGACAATGGAGGATTGGGATGTGGTACTGGTGAATGCTCCATTGGAAAGGAGACTTCTCAAAAAGACATTCAGTTTGTCTCCTCAAATGAAAAAAGGCAAAGGACAAACCTTCACAGTCTAATATGTTGCAAAAAGGGATCATGTGGATCCTAAAGGAAAAGGGAAGCTAGGAGAATATAGCTTCGTCAACAGAAAGAGCAAGAGAAGATAGCCTAGAAGACCCCCTACCGATAGAAGACAAAGAGATGTTGTTGTCCACAAGTCCAAGCAGGAGTGGAAGAAGAAGGGAGGTGATGGAAGAACTGCACAAAATGGACAATCCAAGATTCATTCTCAGAGAAGAACAAATGGAGATGACAAACCGGTAAGATCACCTCATGTTTGGAAAAACAAATTTATAAGTAATAAGTCCCACTTCATTGGTTATTGATTTGCATGTAATGGTTATGGCCATAGGGTAGAAGAATGCAAAAAGAGATCTAGAAGGAACAATCTAGGATCTCATAGCTATCATGCATATGAGAAAAATGTATCAAGTAGTAGATACATGCATATCCCCTCTTCCGATTATGTAAATAGTGTGTGTTATAACTACAATAGATCTGGCCATAAAGAGTTTGAATGCAGGAAGAACTTGCAGTTATGTGGAAGTCGATATAGCAACCATGCTCAATATAGAAATAGATATAGAGCAGATGAAAGTCAAAAACCTGCATGGAACTAAAGGAGAAATGTTCCTACAAAATTAAGGGGTCCATTGGTTCCGATAGATGGTCATAATAATATGACCAGAAGAAGATGGTCAAACTGGTTTGATAGAAGATCCCCCAATCATGGGTATGACATGAACACAATTTTCTTCTACAACAATGCTTCCGGTCATGAGGAAGAATCCTATGGAAAAAGGAAAAATGAGGAGGATAAGGTGAACACTGCTTCAAGGAATGCAGATGAGAAAAGGAAAGAAATCAAGAAGATATGAAGGAAGAAGCAAGAAGATGAAACCATGGACCGACACTATGCATTCAATATACAAGTAATATCTCTTAAGGATTAAAGGAGAAGAAGGACCTTAGGGGGAGTAGTACACTGAACTTATCATTCACCCCCTTTGTGAAGGACTCATGGAAGAGCAAGGTGTTGCTGGTATGAAGGATGGAAATGAAAAGATAAGTGTGTCTAGTGGCTCCCTTCGCTACACACCTATAGATTAGAGTTGGATCACTACTGCATGTGTCAATAGATGGAGATTAACATTGGGATAAGAACATATTGATACAAAGGACAAGAGTTAGAGGAAGGTGCTCTGGCAGATATGGTGGATTGGTACAAGATACCGGTAAGTGTAGGATGCTACTAGTTTGTGTGATATCAGGTATTTGCAGGCTATGTAAGACAATGAGGTTGGAGATTGTTATATTATCCTCGGTAACATGGAATGAGAAGGTTGTGTCTTAGGTGGTGTTGATGAAAACCTGAATGACATATGTTGGTCTAGTTATTGATCATGGATGCATGCATCCTTTGTGGCCTAACCGGTTGGATTTATGGTATGATGATGAGATTGTATGACATTGTGAGGATCGAGGATAATGTCATAGGCTACGGTGGATTTAATGGACCTAATAGATCATCAGATTGATCACATGAACATAACTCAACTGGTATATGGAGCAGATTGGAACTCCAATTTTAATCCTAACAGACAGTGGGAACTTGAGTTGTATGACTCAAGGGAGTTGATAGCCATGCTTTTGAGACTGTTATCAAACTTGTTGACAAAGAGGGTATGCAAGTGTCTATGGCTGTACCAAAATGTTGCTTGCAAAGAGGGAAAATTACCTGCATAAGAGAATATGCACTTGGTATCGGAGAAGATACAATTGGTATCAGTGTTAGCCTCAACACTTGATATCAACTTTTAGGGGTCAGAATGGATTATTTAAATCAAAGGGGTGATGATGCAGTTTGACCGACAGTTGGTGGTTGTGCCCTCCATCTCAAATATTGCGAGTTGAGAGGATGCAAAGTATGAAGGTTAAAGGAGGAGACACATCTGATAAAGAAAAAGGGGAGAAAGATTTATGTTAGTTCCTGGTAGATAAAAGGAGTGAAACTCTGACAATGCCCTTTGCCATTATTGTCAAAGGGGGAGAGAGATTATGTAGTATGTCAGATACTACATGTGTTGACATCAATGCCAAAGGGGGAGATTGTTGGCATTATGTTGACATTGATGTCAACTGGTATAGGATGGTTACCGATATAAGAGATGTATATACAACACTGTCATTGTTGCATATCAGTGTGATGCCCTTGATATCATCTTGAATTGAAGATCACCGGTATGAAAGAGAAGGTAATCTTGCATAATGATAATTGGAGTCATCGGTACACAAGTTAGGGTTGACTTGTATTGAAGACATAAGTACTGCATATCAGTAAATGAGAGAATGTCATTCAGAACAGTGACCATTAGAGTCACTAGTATACAAGTTAGTGTCTTACTTGTATGGAAGGTATGGACACGAGACCAATATGATATAACAACCGGTAATTGATGACATCTCCAAGAGGGAAAGATGCTTCAAGGTTGATTGTGATGAAGAGGCGGAATGTTACCAAGAATCACATCAACAACGGAGGTGAAGTATGTGTAGGCCATTGATATGTTGATTGGATGTGTGGATGTGAAACAACAGGACTCCCACTGGTTAAAGATACAGTCACTAGATGAAGAAGATATCACAAAAAGAAGAGAAGGCTGACATAGTGTATGCCCAACTGGATCATATGTGCTTATTTGCAGATATGATTGCTCAAACAAGGAAGCCATATTTGTGCAATACCAGATGCAGATGACAAGGATCCACACCCACTGACTGGGTGACCAAGTGGAAGATGAGGAAGCCTCAAGAGTGTGAGATCAAAGATGAACACCAGATCAACATGTGATGTCAAGATGTGCCATCGGGATAGAGAAAGAAGATTAAAGAAGTGATGGGTTTTTCACTTTGACAAACTGGTTGAGATATGGTCTGGGATGATGATGAAAAAGGAAAGCCTCAGCAATTGTAAATAGAGAGTGCAACCTATATGAAAATTCTGTAGATGGAAATAGTTGAAGGTTGATGATATGGTGTCATCAAGGCAGTTAACTAGTGAATATATCCACCAGTAATGCTGACAAGGTGCAGATGCAGAAGGATCCTAGTTGGAAGATGTGCATGAGGTGGCTCAACAAGATTGATGATTGACAAATGTGATGCATTGGCAGAGTAGCAAAGTGCATCCATGATGATTAACCAGTAAAAGGTGATATAAAGTTGTGTGTTGGCAGGACAAGTTATAACCGATATGTAGGCTGGCTGTTTGTTTGTGATAATGTTTGTTGTTTATGGTGAAAGTGGATAATGGAAACAACAATATTGAAAGGATAAAATAAATTCAACCACAAAACCATAGCCTAAGAACAACAAAGATCCACCTTAACATATGAAGATTACCTAAGACAATGCAAATCAATCAAAATCACAAAGATCATACCATCACATGTACACTAGGGTTTGAATCTCCATTCTTCCTATCTCCATTGATCTTGCTTGATGTATTTTCTCTCAGATTTTATGTGTGCACAAGAGCTCAATAAAGAATGGAAATGTGGTTGATAGCTAGATCACATATGAAATTTCAAATGCTAGAATGCTTGGGAAGGGAATAGAATGATTAGGAGCTTAGAATGCGTAGTTGAGTGCCTAGGAGAGAATATAATGATTAGGAGATTAGGGTTGATAATGAAAGAAACATCCTCTTATATAGAAGACACTATAAGAAATGGAGGGATAGGATTGAGAAATGTAAAAGATAGATGGTCGGCTAGGATTAAAGGGTGGGTAGAAGAAATAAGAAAATAATAAGAGGGTAGGTAGTGTAGGAATTAAGAGATGAATGATATGTGTCATAGGTAGAAAATGCTAATGAATTGATTAAATAAATAAAAATTTATTTAATTAATAAAGGAAGTGGGACTAATTAAATAAATAAAGTATTTATTTAATTTAGGAAAAAAGATAATTTAAATAAATAAAAGTATTTATTTAAATGCAGAAAGGATAGAAGAGGATAAATGAATGAATTAAATAAATAAAGATTTATTTAATTAATAGAACAATTAGGTTTAAATAATTAAATAAATAAAAATATTTATTTAATTAAATAAGACAATTTTAGGTGTGTACATTTTGCCCCTCTTTGAGACAATGTAGCTTGTCGCATTGTTTCAAAGAAGATAAGATAACTGATACAAAGTTGCCCCAAGATGGGAATGATATGTCCCCTCAAGAGATTGGATGAAAATATTTGAAAAGATCGGAAACAATCTCTTGACAAGAAAGAAAGAAAGGCGAGAAAGGACTAACAAGCTAGGAGAGAGTGACAAAGTCGTGAGATAAAGAAGACTGACTGTGGAGACTAGGGATAGGATAGTATATAAGATAGACTAGGAGGGAAAACATCCTCATTGTCATCCACACACCTAAGAGATCAAAGTGCAGAGGGAGCAGAGAGAATTTAGTAGTCAACAACGATGGCATTGGTGCATAGATTCGATCGGGTTCACCGATATCAAAGGCCAGCAGATGCAGGAGAGCCGATAAGTACCACAAAACCTCCTTGTACCTTGTTGCATTAATTATTGTCATAAATGCATGTCAAGTAATGTAATAAATGCACATTAGGTAGGTCTAAAAAAAATGTCAAGCGGGGAAAAGAATGCTAAGGTGCGTCTGCATTGGTGCTAGGCGTGTCTGGGTAGGCTAGGCGCATCTATGTCAAGTGTAACCATGTCTATGATTGTAAAAGCGTCTGTCAAATGCAAACACATTTGTAAAATGTAGGTGCGTCTATGTAGGGCAGGCACGTCTGAGTAGAAAAGAGGCACGTCTGTGAAGTATGTAAGCGTATTTGTGTTATGAATGCACGTTTATGTCTTCAAGGTCGAATCAAAAGTTCTGTGATAAACATAAACTGTCGATTGGATAAGCTATTGAGAGGATACACTCAAGCAGGTCCTCGCGGGGAGACTAGGATAATAGATAGGACTAGGATTGACAATTATGTGATAGAACATACATTGCCAATTAGGACACTACTCAAGAGGATACACTCAAGCAGAGACCCTAGGATATGATATAGTGAGGCACTTTGTGATGAACAGGGAGTACCAAAGAAATTGACAATTCTATGATAGAACATGTGTTGTCAATTGGATTAGGCTAAAATTGACAATTCTGTGATAGAACATATGTTGTCAATTGGATAAGCTACTCAAGAGGATACACTCAAGTAGGTTCCCTAACAGATAAAAGAAACACTTTGTGATGAATAGGGAGTACTACTAGGATTGACACAGTTGATTTTCTTGACTGTAGGAGGACCTACCTATGTTGGAGTCATGGGAGAGATTTCCTTTGACTCATAATTTGCGAGTAGAGCTGACATTCAAGGATAGAGCAACAGTGAAGGCTATGGGCTTGCGATATATTATGTATATGCCCGAGTTTCGGGTGAACATGGGATTGCTGACTGCATTAGATGAGTGATGGCACTCAGAGACATGCACTTTTCATTTGTTGATGGTTGAGATGACAGTCACCTTAGAGGATGTATACAGGATACTAAGGATACCAATCGATTGGGAGTTGGTTCCGTATGATCGAGAGGGAGATAGGGATGCATTGAGATGAGTATTTCAGGATCCAAGACTGGAGATGAGTGCAGGACATGTGGCTTGGGACACTATGACTATGACAGGATTGGTGCTATTGGTGGTGTTGGCAGGAGTGATCAGTGGGTTCCTCTATCTGAATAGGACGAAACAAGGGTTGGCTATGGAATGGGGGAGGACATTGGAGACATTTGTGATTGAGCACACTAGGTTTGCATGGGGGCCGTGTCTACTGGTACACTTGTATTATGAGTTGCATTAGTTTGTATATCACATATCAACAGGATTGGGATGCAAAGTGACATTACTACAAGTATGGGCATTTGAGAACCTTCTGGTTACACGGTCGATACACTTTAGAGGCAGGGGAAACGGGCACAATTTTGTGCATCTCTATGATATGATTACTTCATAGCCATGGATTGGGAGGCTAGAGTATTGGCGTCAGGTTATTGATGAGATAGACAGTCTGATATGGAGGCCTTACTGAGAGTGTGAGGAGTGGGAGGATGATGCAGTGGAGCTGCCATATGTATTCCAGAGTAGGTATCTAATAGGGAGGACACCATATGTTGATGAGCGACAATTTATTGATAGAGTGTGTAGGCAGTTTGGCAGGATACAATGCATGTCACGGGGTTCAGGGATGTATGCACAGACAATGAGGGATTAGGCTCATTTGGGTCTATTATTATCTTATGATCATGCAATGACACAAATGTTGGAGATGGTTCTGATACCTTGGGACACATGGGTAGAGGTGGAGGATGCAGGGATGGATGCCAAGTATAGTGTATAATAGGTAGAGCATCCATTTCCATGGCTGATGGATCTAGGGGAGCTGATAGAGGGTGATGGTGGGAATGGTGGAGGTAGAGGTTGACAACAGAGGTGAGGGGTAGTAGTAGAGAGGAGGGTAGCTAAAAGGAGAGAGGGAGGAGAGGAGAGGTAGACTCGTGTAGTGAGGGGTAGAGGTGGATTGCCTTTACAGGTGCCAGTAGCACATGTTCCCAGATAGGTATAGAAATAGGGACATCCATAGGAGTAGGCACAGGGATGGGGGGAGGTGGGAGGAGAGGAGGAGGATGAGCTACTATCCTTGAGGGAAATCTACCAGGGATAGGCATATGAGATCCAGGATTTGGAGAGGGATGCAACTAGGCTCAAGAGACAGTTGAGGGATATTGAGCAGGAGAGGGATCGGGATATTCAGTGCTATGCAGAGGCTGAGACAACACTGAGGGTAGGCAGGTGCGAGCATGGGAGGAGATAGTCTACTGGAGAGACCTATATTATGGATTGGTGCCACCAAATCAACGGGCTAGGAGCTTTCAGAGACCATCACGGACTACAATGACCACTGGAGGGAGAGACAAGAGACATGTGTCTAGTGGTGGGGTCATTTGTCATCCATCACCACTAGTTAGAGGGGGTACGAGAGATGATCCTGGGGTGGGTCCTTCCAGGGCTCAGACTCCATCGAGGCCAGCTGGCTCCGAGGGAGGGAGTTCATCATAGCATTAGAGGGCTCCCTATGTATTAGTTTTGTACCATTTTTGTATGATGATGTAGACACCTTCGGGTGATGTGTAGCCATATGTATTTTGACATCATTGTATCATGACACTTATGATATATATATATATATATATATATATATATATATATATATATATATATATATATATATATATATGAGGTGATTCATCCTTGCGGCAGCTATATGTATGTGTACTTATGTGATTCTTATATGTGATGCTTATGATATGGATGCAAATATGTGCATGATGAAATGCAATATTTTTTTTGTTCTTTTATATTTTTAATATGTTATGCATGATGCAAATGTAAATGTATGAAATGCAGATGAATATGAGAATGCAAATAACTATTTACATGATGAGAATGTATTATGTGCTAACATGTGTTGTGTGCAGGTTGTGATATCTATATGTATGTATGAAACACTAATATGTCGTAATGCAGGTGCAAACTACATGAAATGCAAATAATTTTGGTGTGTCATTATACTCAGTCATGTGATAACGGGCTACATAGACTCAAGGATGATGGAGGTCAATTAAGGAAAGGGGGATGAAATATAGAAGTTATGAAAGTGAAAGAGCTTCTTGTGCTTTATCATAATTGAGCTTTATTATGGCAAATAGGTTATGACAATCCAGATATATGTTCGACCCAGAAAGTCATTGTACCTATTTGCATGGAGATCAAAAAGTCGCAAACAAGGAATGCGCTAGTTCATACTAGACTCACAGTGTCCTCATATCCTTGGACAATTCATAGCATTACTAAGAGACAATCCATAGACAACAAAGACAAATAGGTGATGATACCCCATCCTCGCCTTTCTAGTCAAAGACATCCTGGAGATAAAATCTCTAGTCAGAGACATCCTAGAAAAGCTAAAAGACATGTCACCAAAAGATAAAATCAAAAGAAAACCAAGACTCGAAACCAACATCCACTGTAGTCCTCAAGTTTAGTGTCTCTTGTCACTTGTATAAGTCTATTTGAATGTGGTCACAATGTTTTCATTCACAAAAGGATAGATAGCATTGATCCATAATGTTGTATGAGTCTGTTGGAAGATTTGATTTGTTGAAGCCTATTGCTGCTTGCATCTCATTTGAAATTGACTGAATCCATGAAATTGATACTTTCTTATGGAGAAGACAAAAATTTATTGCGGATCTATGATGCAAGTGTTTCTTTATTGTGGATTGCGCATGGATAGACTGAAGAAAACTAGAAGAAACTACACTTCTTAGAACGTTTGATGCTCTTAGTTCCACCCCATCACTAGACGTAGGATTTTTCGTAGCCATAGATAGGAGCCAATTTATTATGGATTGAAAGGGGTGAAAAGGAAGGGATTATTATGAATGGCTAACCAATCTTGGGTAGATCAATAACAAGCCATGATGGGAATGGGTAAGTTTATTGTGGATGGATAGACTGTGAGTGTGTGCAAAGTGAAAGGATGAGATTGAACCCTGAAGGAGGGAGGAGAAATGTCCCTACACATGGTGTCAGAGACCTGAGTTTCACCATGGTACTTTCCCAAGGCACCACCAAAGTGGTTTTCACCGTTGGACAGATTTATTTCTCTTTACTTTTTCTTTTTTTTTTTAATTAATTTTTTTTTTGTATTTTGTATTTTTTTTTCTTTTTTTGTAATTTTTGAATTAGGATATTCTGAAGAGCTATGTGTAAAACCTTCGAAGGTGCACGCTGTTGATAGGATCCTCCAAAGGTTCTCCCTCTGGTGTCAAAATCTTATATGTACCAGATCCATAGAGTGTTGTGATGATGCAAGGACCAAGCCAATTCAGTTCAAACTTGCCCTTCTATATGTCTTCCCGATTTCTAGGATTCTCCTTGAGAACTAAATCACCCACCTCAAATGTGTGAGGATTTATCTTATGATTGTAGTTGCGTCATTCCTTGACTAAATGATGTGCAGCTCAAGTGATTGTCTTTCTTGATAAAGGAACTGAGATAGAATTACTAGCATGTGGAATACATAGTCCCATATGCGTGTCACCTAAAGAAGTTTGGGCATCCCTAACAACAAAGTCCCTCGAGGAAGCTCCATTAAAGGTCCATGATGTATCACCAGAAGGGAAAGGATGTGTTAACATGTGGATGAGGAATGAAGGCTTATGATTGCGAAAAGAAGTGAAAGTATCATGACATAATGGAGACTTCGGATCAACAAGTATTCTTTTTGGCTTGAAATTGTAGAACTTTTGCCCCCAGTTATTTTGATATTAGGAGAGATCAACTCTTGTTATTTTTTCTTCATAGGATTTTTATCCTTGACTTTGATTTTTGCAAAGTCCAATAGATTTTGGTCTTGATTTGAACTAAAGGACTTCTCTTTATTTTTGACTTTTAGATTTTTCTTTTCAAAGCTTAATTTTTCATCCCTAATGAGTAAGGGATTTTCTGATTCTTGTTGATCTAGGTCTAGGAGAGGAGTGGAAATGGAATGAATGGATGAAATGGTAAAGCTATGTGAGTTCTCAAGAAGGCTGGTGATACGCTCAATAGATTATTCATTGGAACCACTCTTAGGACTATTGATATCAAGAGCTGCTTGCACCACTAGAGTAGATTTGCATTCAGACTTAGTAGCCACAACACTAGGTGGTTCACACCCAAGTCCTTGATATTGCAAATTGTTTGTAGGTTGTTCTTATCGACTAAATATCTTAGGAGATAGTGGGAGTTGATCAACATGAAAGATATACTCACTACATCCCATGTCTTTAACCTTGAAGTTCTCTTTGTTATCTTCTTGTTTTGATGTAGAAGCTTTCAAGGATTATAGATCAACATATGCTAATGAAGGAACAACCTCTTGATTGACTAGGATTGTTATTTCTGATTTAGGTCCTAGGTTGTTGAAATATATGAATGGGTTTGGATCAGCTTTGATGATCACTTCAACTCTATTGTATGGGAACTTGATACATTGATGATATATTGAGGGAACAACTCTCATTTCATGAGTCCATGGGCGTCCCAAGAGTATGTTGTATGTGAGATCTAGATCAAGGAATTGACAAACCACATCCTTAGTTACTCACCCAACTCTGAGAGGTAAAGTGGATGTGCCCTTGAATGAACGCTCTTTATCATCATATGCTTTAATGGTGATTTTGTTTGTAGCATTCATAGTTTTTTCAGAATATCCCAATTGCATAATAGTGTTCAATGTACAAATGTTCAGACCTACTTCTCCATCTATCAAGACTCATTTTATTCGATGTTTGTGTACAAGAAGGATTCGATGTGTAAAGGTGCATTATGTGGTTGGCCTATGGAGGCATCGTCAGCTTTAGTGAATGTGATAAAATGTGGAATGAAAAGGTATCCCACCATGGCTTGAAACTGGTCCACGTTCAGATCAGTGGGGACAAAAATGTATCTCAAAGTTTTGTCAAGAATGGCTTTATGTGTGGGGGATATGCGCAAAAGCTCAGGGATGGAGATAATTGCTGGAATCTTCCCTAATTGTTCTACCAGATCATACTCAGGTTTGGTTGCTAAGGAAGAGATGGTTTTAGCTGGAGCACCTTGCAAAGCGATCTTACCTCGATGAGTTGTGACATTACATTTAGAGGTAGATTCAAAAGAAGGTCCAATTCCTTTTAGGATAACTTTGGGTCTTTGGGTAGAATTTTTAGGTGTTTTGTCCTTTATGATAATGGTAGAGACATAATTGTCCATCGAAATGTGATTAACAGTTGAATCATAGTTATAGGGCGCTTTTGTATAGTTGGCTTGCTCATCTGTTGCTTTGGCTTTTCCCTTGTTATGTTTAGGGAATGGTTCCTTAAACATCTCATGTTCTTGATTGGATGTATGTCCTTCGATCTCAATATCACCTCTATCAATAAGATCTTGTATAATGTTCTTCAAGCAATGGTAATTTCCTATTTTATGTCCCTTGCTTTTGTGATATTCGCAGTACTTATCATCATTCCACCAATTTGGTTTGACTTTTGGTTCATATGGAGGATTGTCTAGAATTTTTATTCTCTTTTGCCACTAGCTTCTTGAAAGATGATTCGAGTGGTTCTCCCAATGGGGTGTATTTCCTTCATGGTTTTGAAGTTGTTTGAGTATTCACTTGGTTGTTTGTAGAAATTGATCTCGAAAGAATGATTTTTGGTCTCACAATGTTAGCATCAACAACGCCATCATTTACTGTGAACTTGTTCTTGTTCCAAAATCATTTCTTGTCTTTTCCTTTAAAGTCCTCTTTGTTTTCTTTGAATATCTTGATGATCCCTTGCTCAATTAAGACCTTCTCTGTTGCTAAGCCTTTTTCAATGACATCCTGAAAGTGGACAAACAAGCTTTTCTCAATTCATAACCAATTTCTTTGTTGAAATTTTGTGTAAACATCTCTACCATTTTTTTTTTGTGGAATTTCACAAGAGCATCTGCTGGCTAAATTCCTCCATCTTTGTAAGAATGATGAAAATGACTCCTCATCCTTTTTCTTGGTGTTGCACAAAGTGGTGACTGATATGTCTGTCTCTATGTTGTATGAGAAATGTTGGATAAAAGCTTCTACTAGATCACCCCATGACTTAATTCCAGGTGGAAGTTGGGAGAACCATTCCATAGCTTGATCACCTAAACTTTGTGGGAACAGTCTCATCAAGTACATTTCTTCTGCTGCTACCTCAATGCAAGCTATGAAAAACTATCTTATATGTGCCTTAGGGTCTCCTTTGCCTCTGTATTTATCAAACTTAGGTGTCATGAAATGTGTAGGAAATGGAATGATTTTGTCAAATGGATAGGGACATATGTCTCTGATTGTGTAAGCTAGTTTCAGTTTATTAATGTCCTCCATCTTCTTTTGTAAGTCCTTTATCTGTTGTTCCAATTTGTTTTTAGGTGGAGACTGACTTCTTGGACCATATCCCATGCCTGAGCCACCAAGTGGAGGAGGAGGATACTGCATATATGGATGGTATTGATCATAAACATGTTCATATGGAGGAGGTCCATAATGATACTGCATATAGGAACCACCTGGTATAGAGTCATAATGAGGAATGAAATATCTGCTTTGTCCATGCATATCATAGTCTATAGGCATATCATGAGTTTGTTCTTGTGTAGTGCCCCCAAATTTGACATGGGGTTTCCTAGTGTCCAAATTTTGAGCATGCCTTTGGATATCCAATTGCTTTTGAGGTGGGTCCTTAGCATTGGTATGTGATTGAGTGTATTTATCAGCATAAGACTTCCATAAGGGTCTACACAGATGAGTATCATAAGCTTAACCATGTATATTTGGGACCACAGGTTTTTGAAACAAAGATGATGGTGACTCAGGCACGAAACATGGTCCTCTAGTACCTCCATTATTAGGCCTCTTTTGATCCATGTTGAGTTGAGTTTCTTGCATAGGTCGATTTTCCATTATTTGAGACATGTCAAAATCATGAGGTATCTTAGCTCCACTCTGTACCATCACTTGTAAGAAATATTGTCTATCTCTTCTCAAGATTTCCTCAACCAATCTATTAAAATGGGGATCCATAATAGAGTCTTCCACTTCTGCTGAATGTGCTAAAATGTTGTCCACATTGTCATTGTGTGCATCATTATTATATTTTATTATCCATGTTCTCAACATTTTGAATATTTCTATAGATGTCCATGTTAGGTAATTTGATATGATCAGAATTGAAAATGATATCATTGTAATACTCATAGCCACTCATGTTTGTGGACTCTTGAGCCTCTTTATCTTCCCTCCTAGATTTTTGGGAACAGGTTTCAACCATGAACTAGGTCTTGACCAAGATGTGTGAGACTAGCTGAAAATGGAAAGAGTATGGAAGACCAAGAGTTGGATGAAATGTAAATGAATCTGAGGTGTACTTGAAATGTACAAAGTTTAAGACCAAGTATGTATGTAGTAGAGTAGGTGTGGCTTCCAAAGAGATGATAGTTTCTCTTGATGAGGTAAGTTTACCTTGACTCTAAGTAAGACCAAATAAGACCCAAAGGTGATAGACCTTGATGAGGGACCTTGTATGTAGTGTGTTGACAAAGTAAGATGAGGACAAGCAAGTGACCTTTTGACTCAAGTTTAGACAAATGTGAGTGTAATGCAAGGTGTAAAATAATGATGAACTTTGTGAGACCCAAAAATAGGCTGAATTCCAGATGAAAACCCAGAGAAATACCTTAGGAAGCTCAAGAATTCCGAAACTGATTATTCTTGTTTGTTGGATTGGAAATTTTTTTCAATACTGAACACAGACGTGCCTGTATACTTTACAGACGTGATTTTCCAACACAGACGTGACTAGACACTGCACAGACATGTTTCTAAGATTTTGTGAATGCAGTTTTTCTTATGATAACACAAACACATTTCTGTCCTACATATACACAATTATAGACGTGTTTCCAAAATCTGGGTGCAATTTTTCCAATTTGTAAAGTTGTTGTTGTGACCAAATCTGAATTTTTGACTATTTTTTCATGACAAGAGGACACAATGTTGATGAGGACTCAATGTTTGTAGGTGTTTAGACTCAAAATGACTCAAAAGAAAAGTGTGTTGTTTGATGTAAAAATATTTTTCATACACTTGAAGACACAAAAGACACAATGTTTTGATGTTTGATATTGAATGTTTGAATTTTTAAAAGAAGAAAAGCACAATTCTTATGGTTGGCTAGGACAATAGTTGTTGATCCCACATGGGGTTTCCCTCGAGGCTACGCTATTCAAAGCAGATACTTAGATGCTTGACCCCACTGATTCCACCCTCGACACTCACTTCTCTAGAGCAGCCAAGCACCAGTCCCCATGAAAACTCCTCGTGGCGAACTTTGTATCTCTACTAAGAACCGTATGTGTGTGGGCCACTCCAGAGGTCCAACCTCCTGTCCCAACAACTAGAAGGATTTTGTCTTTCTAAAACAAAAAGGTTCTAGTAAGGGCATCCGCTCTTGTGGCCATACATGCGGCACTTTCATCTCTATAAATACAGAAGGCTCCTAGCCGGTAGGGGTTATGCCCTACTATTGATCAAATAAATTTAATCAAATTGGTTTATGGGGAGACATAGTTTTGGTATGAACTAATCAACACACATTACCCATGGCTTTCACCATGGATACAATTATTTATAGTGGTTTGGGAGAGGTGGGTTTTCTTTGCTACCACTTGGGTCATTCCCTCCTCACTAGTAGTCCTAATGACCACACAAGAAGGCATGCCCTCTAAAGATAAACACAAAGAGCCGATTGGCCAAGACACAAATGACACTGGTTCAATTTTAGTGCACCAATTGAAGTGTTTGCTAATCCATGAAAACAAGGCACACAATGAAAATCAAAAGAAAACCCTTGCCAAGATCCTACAACAAAGATTTGTTAGTATTTTTGCAATAATACCCCTCGTGCAAGCACACAAGTTAAGTAAATTTTAGATCCAAAAGACTTTGTGAAATAGGGGCCTTCGACAATGCATTTTTTGACAAATTTAAAGATATGATTTTCCATGAGTTTTTTTTCATCATAAAAAATACCACCTGTAAAATTTCAAGACATTTCTAGAAATGTAAGAAAATCCAAATTTTTTTCTAATTTGCTCCAAAAATTATTTTTTTATGAAACATCATAAAAAATTCATATAAAATGCACAATTGATCCAAAAAATCTTAATTTTTACTGGACACTCCTGATAGCCTTCCAAACTTGTATAAAAAAAATCCTACAAAAATTACAAGTAGTTTGTGAGATATAATCAAAATAATGAGAAACCCTAATTTTTAAAGATCCAATTGTTGAGGAAATATTTTGCATCAAAATTAAAATAAAAAAGAACAAATCTTGTGTATAAATAAGAGATATTTCCAAAAATATAAAAAAATCCAAAAAATGCACTCATTTACTCTCAAAATTAATTTTGTATGAATTTTCATACAAAATTCATATAAAATTCAAATATGCTCTAAAAGATCTGAATTTTTCACTGAAAGCTCTTGATACTGTTACCAACCTTGAAAAAAAGGTTTATGCCAAAATTCAAATCCATTTTGTGAGATCTGATCAAAATAATGAAAAACCCTAATTTTTAAAGATCTGGTTTTTTAGGAAATATTTTGCATCAGAATTAAAATCACAAAGAACAAATCCTATGTATAATTTTGAGAGCTTTCCAAAAATGTAAAAATATCTAAAAAATTCGCTAATTTTCTCTCAAATTTAATTTTTTATGGAAAATCATAAAAAATTCTTAGAAAATGCTAATTTCCTCCTAAAATTCTGAAATTTTGATTGAGAGGTCTTGATACTGTCCTCAACATGTAAACAAAATTTTATGTAAAACTTCAAAGCCATTTGTGAGATCGGATCAAATCTCTCCAAGATCTTAATCTTATGTCCAAAACCCTAGCTGCACAAGGTTATTCTCGAAATTGTTTTACAAAATAGCAATATAGGGTTAGAAAAACCTGCAAAAAATACAGATCTAACAAAAATCCATGTCCCATTAGGCATGCCAAAACATTTATGGTGAAAGTGGATAATGGAAACAACAATATTGAAAGACTAAAATAGATTCAACCATAAAACCCTAGCCTAACAACAACAAAGATCCACCATAACATATAAAGATTACCTAAGATAATGCAAATCAATCAAAATCACAAAGATTATACCATCACATATCCACTAGGGTTTGAATCTCCATTCTTCATATCTCCATTGATCTTGCTTGATGTATTTGCTCTCAAGTTTTATGTGCGCACAAGAGCTCAACAAAGAACGGAAATGTGGTTGATAGCTAGATCGCATATGAAAGTTCGAATACGAGAATGCTTGTGAAGGGAATAGAATGATTAGGATCTTAGAATGCCTAGTTGAGTACTTAGGAGAGAATATAATGATTAGGAGATTAGGGTTGATAATGAAAGAAGCATCCTCTTATATAGAAGACACTATAAGAAATGAAGGGATAAGATTGAGAGGTGTAAAAGATAGATGGTTGGCTAGGATTAAAGGGTAGGTAGAAGAAATAAGAAAATAATAAGAGGGTAGGTAGTGTAGGAATTAAGAGATGAATGACATGTGTCATAGGTAGAAAAGGCTAATGAATTAATTAAATAAATCTATTAGAGGAAGTGGGATTAATTAAATAAATAAAGTATTTATTTAATTTAGGAAAAAAAGATAATTTAAATAAATAAAAGTATTTATTTATATGAGGAAAGGCTAGAAGAGGATAAATGAATTAATTAAATAAAGATTTATATAATTAATATAAGAATTAGGCTTAAATAATTAAATAAATAAAAATATTTATTTAATTAAATAGGACAATTTTAGGTGTCTACACTTGTAATGAAGAGGCAGAGTGTCAAAGAGATCACAAATACTAGAGGACAATGTTGAATCGGTATATTGAAGAATAAGATGTGTTACCGATAAGAGAAAATGTTCATAGTGTGTTGGACATACCGGTAAGAGTTTGTACCCGTAAGAGAGTTTGCTGGATGGTCAAGTATGAATCGACCCAAGTCAGTAAGTTAAATGCTGAGTTGGATGTCGACATGTGCAAATCACAGGTGCCAAGTGGCAATATGGCAGAGGTTGGTGTGTGCATCGTTAAGACATGGTAGGTATGATAGGTCGATATTAAATGCGATTAAAAAAATCACGGACTGAGTACAGTTATTTGTGGCTACTAGTGAGAAGGCATTTAAGGTTAATTGGTAAGGTTAAGGCTACTAGTGAGAAGGCATTTAAGAATGAATGCAAGTTGAATGAAGAACCAGATGAATCCTGTCAAGGAAAAAAGAATGGTAGAGAACTGGTAGTGACAAATAACTGTGGACAAGATAGAGGTGAATCGACAGAGAAGAGGCAACATGCTGAGTGAAGGAGGAACTGGTAGAGACCAAATCAGTAAGTAGAAATAGTGAGAGGAAGAGAACAAAGAGTGATAGAGGAGATCCAACAAAATAGTGGCCGAGTTGCTAAAGATTCAGTCTAAGTGAGTAGAGAATGGTAAGATAGAGGAGGTAATCTACCGACAAGGAGGATTGTATTGAGAGGTTACAAGACTCACTTGTAACTAGATTACTACTTTTGTATTTAAATATAATGTATTGTGATCACTGAGTTGGTGCTCGGTGTAGGGGTTGTAGCTCCTTTGGGTTGGTGCCCATAAATCAGTTAGGGGTTTTAACTCCTTGGGTTGGTGCCCTAAATCAGGGGTTGGTGCTCCTTGGGTTGGTGCCCTAAATCAGGGGTTGGTGCTCCTTGGGTTGGTGCCCTAAACATTATAATCAGAGTTTCAGTGTGAGGCTAAATTGGAGTAGTAGACTCCAACAACATTGCTTATTGAGGTTTTTCCCATCTTGGGTTTTCATCATATATATTGGTGTTATGTGATGTCCCTTTTATGTGTGGTTGCATTTGTGTCATTCTCCTATCTAATTGGTATGTTTTCTTTATATTAGATCTACTAACTGGTACATACACATAGGATTGAAAAGGGAAAAGTTTGAAAACCATTGATTCACTCCCGCTCTTAGTGGCATATTGTGTTTAACAGTGTTTTCAATCCATCTAAAGGTGGTTCATAGGCAACATTTTTGCTGCAGTTTTGAATATGAGTACTATTAGAAAACTTGTTTTACATTTTGGTATGTGTCCTACATTATGATTTGTGCATGCACAAAATGAAGTGTTCTTTATTTTCAGTTTTCATAATTATATACAAACATACTTCAAACCTCAAATGCACAATTGTTCACATTGTATAAAATACATGTACTGCTGCAATCAACTATGTACAACATGCACAAAATAAAGTGTCTTTTAATTGTGTAGTCACATAAATCTATCCAATTTAATTAAATGAATATTTGCTATTTATTTGATTAAAAATCCACTAGCCAATAGTTAATTAAATTAACATTTAATTAATTCATCTTCAAACATTCTCCTATTAATTAAATAAATTATTCAATTTATTTTAATTAATTCATTATACCAAATTCACAAATCAATTAAATGAATAAATCATATTTATTTCATTTAATCCTCTATTCCTCTTTTAAATAAATTAAATAAAACATTTATTTAAATCATTTATCCCCCCCCACTTGCATTTTCCTACAAATGCAACTTGCACCTATTTATTGAAATAAATGAATTTTATTTTAATTAAAATCCTATTTTCCCTCACCCACCAAACCCACTTGCAAATCTAGTCCCCTTCTAGATTCTTCTTACCCCTTCCTAATTAACCTAATCCATCCCCTAATTATTGTCACATTCCTAAGCAACTTGGAGTCACTTCTCAAAGACTTCAAAGTCTTTGAAAATCATTTAATGCTTTGTGCATTCAACAATCTAACCTCCAAAGTCTTCCAAAACCACTAATGGCTCTTACATGACCATTTATGGCTCTTACATAACCATTTATGGTTATTTCAACTTGCACTCATATGTCTCGTCAAGCATTTATTACTTTGACCATGGTTATCCCTTTTGCCTTTGCATAAGAGTTTATCCATTGGATAAAAGCTTTATTCTTTGAATAAAGAATTTATTCACTCAACCCAACCTTGACCCTAACCCCCAAGTTAACTCCCAGGTCATGTTAAGCATTTAATGCTTATTCCCTCTCCTCTCAACCTATCTCATATTGACACTTGTCATCTTGGGATTGGGTTGAAAGCCCTCACATGGATTGAATACCATTCAATCCTGACCCTTGTTGAGATTACTCAATCTCAACCATCCATTGCTCCATTTTACCTATAAATAGAGCCCATTTCTTCATAATCCAGATCCTGAAAACTTGTATGCATCTAAGTTATAGAGAATGTTAGAGAGAATTTCGCATAAATCACATATATATTGTCATCTTGGACTAAAATAAATCTTAGTTATTTTTCATAATATGTTTAATTAGTTTGTTTTACACTTGCATAGCATAAGCTTGAGATCATCTACAATCTTGAATCTCCATAAGCATCCATAGTGCAAAAAGCTGCTGAGAGCTACACTATTTTGGAACTTGGAGAGGAGAGGAACAAAGGAGAAGGAGCTAAGAACATGTTAAGAGGCATTTGGAGATGCCTTCTTAGTAATCCTACTCCTGCAACAATAGAAAGGGCTCAGCACAACCCTCTCTTTAACAGACTATTTGATGAAATACTTAGGAGCAATGCGGATGCTCACTTTTTAAAGCTTGCTCAAGAAGGAACCAAACTCCCCTCTGACTTTGATCTTGCACAACTAAGACAAGCATTAGAACAACAAAGTCACCATGAAGAAGAAAGAGGTAGAGATCCCATCAAATATAACATTCCTCAAGGTAACCTACCACCTCCTCCTCCAAATGACATAGACATGTTGCAGCAACAAGTTGAAAATCTCACCCAGCAACTTTGTAGTGGTGTAAAGACTAATCAGTTTTAACTAAATGACATTTGTCCCTATCCCTTTGATAGGAATCTTTATATGCCACCTTTTCCATGAGGGTTTGAAACACCCAAGTTTGAAACATATCGAGGAAAAGGAGATCCTCACGATCATGTCAGAGAATTCTACTCAGCTTGCCTCGAAGTGGCATATGAAGATACATACCTCATGTGCCTTTTTCCCCAAAGCTTGGGAGGAACAACCACATCATGGTTTTCCCAACTACCAGGTGGCATTAGGACCTTTGAAGAGCTAGTTCAGAAGTTCTTGGCACATTACTCTCATAACATTGAACGTGATATCACCATGGCCGATCTATGTAACACTAAACAAAAACCAGGTGAACTATTCTCAGTATTCCTGCAATGATGGCGTCAAATGTCTAGTAGGCGTTCTCTTTAGTTACCTAAACAAGAACTAGTGGAAATATTTATTTCCAACTTAAACAAAGAAATGGAATTTCACCTGGATGTCAAAGACATAGACTCTTTCAATGACATGATCACCAAAGGTTTAAAATGTGAGTGGGCTTTCATCAAGAAAGGACTTATCAAAATCTATAATGAACCAAAGGTTGGTCCTCGCCCATGCTTCAATAGTGACAAACCAAGCTTCGGGAACAAAAATGAAAATATTGTCAACGATGGGGTTGTGGATGCAAGAACTATAAAAAGTGCACAACCTATAGTTTGATTTGTAGGATAGAATCCCCCACCTCAGACTAACATAGTTACTCCTCAAAATCAAGGCCGCATCACATCTCACGATGAACCCAGACCTCATCAACAAAAACAAAAATGAACATACACTCCCTTAGGGGAACACATCGAAACAATATTACGACAATTGGTTTCTCAAAATCTAGTAACTCTACCCAAAACATCAAACTATGAACCTCAAGTCAAACTTACATGGTGGAGGGATACTGACCATTGTGATTTCCATCAAGGGAGAGGACATAAGACAAGCAATTGTCACAGATTGAAAGATCTTATTCAGGATCTTATTGACCGAGGTGAAATCAAAATCGAAGGACATGACCCAAAGACAACAAACAATGATCATCTTATGTTTAAAAATCCACTTCCATCACAAGATCAAAGGGGTCCTTCTACTTCCAGGAGAGGCACTGATACCACTGATTATATGCAAGCCGCGTATAATTACACTGTAAATCACCTGTACGATGCCAGTGAACAAATTGCAACTATTACCATAAAAAATCCACCAAGTTTTGATTGCAATGTTGTTACACATCATGACAAGATCACCATAAAAGTATCTCCACAAGGCCCCACCTCCATACCAAAGCAGTATAATCTTGTGGAATAGTTAGACAAAACACCCACACTATTATCTATCTTAGAGCTATTGTGCCTATCTCTATCCCATAAAACAATCTTGGATCAAGCTCTCCAAGAGGCGTCAGTCCCTGCAAACCTAAATACAGATCAATTCCAAGCCATGGTTGGAAGTCTAAAGTCATCACCTTGTCTCACTTTTTCTGAAAGTGACAACTCTTCCTTCCAGCAACCTCATAACGCTTCGCTACACATTGAAGGATTTATCAACCAACATAGGATCAAGTGAGTCTTGATCGATAATGGAGCATGGGTGTGCTATTTATTTGTGGAGAATAACCACTTTTGAATTTGAATGTGACTATTTTGAATGCATTTTTATATTGACAATAGACACAGATTGATTGGTAGTTTGAATGTGACTATTTTGAATGCATTTTGACATTGATCGTGACCGACGGTATCCTTCAAAATAGGCTTTCTGGTAGGGTCCTTGTGCGGTAGGTAATTTTGAAAATACAAATAATAATTTTGGAATCCACAAAGGTGCTGAACAAAATACATGACCGAAAGAGGAGGGAGAAAAACACAATGCGTTGTCATTTTGCATGATTTTGAACTAGTCAGGTATTTTGAAGCTATATCCCACCGTTGGTGGTTGTTGAGGGTGCCATATCTTTTTGGATAGGAAGTGCAATCTTATGCAGAGTCTTTAGATAGTCTTCACAATCTTTTGCAGACTCTACAAAGATAGATGGTAAGTGGAAAATTAGTGTTTAATGGTTGCACTTTTTTTCTTGCATTTGCTTGATGTGACTATTCTTAAAACATTTTGACATTGACAATGGATAGGAATTGATTGGTAGTCTGAGTGTGACTTTTTTGAATGCATGCCACTTCCATGTTGTCAAAATGCATTCAAAACAGTCACATTCAAACTACCAACCAATCCTTGTCCATTGTTAATGTCAAAATATGTTCAAAAAGGACTTGACTATTCTCCATTCCAGACAAAAAATCAATTATTGTCCATTGTGTGTGTATATATATACATATACACAATGGACATGAATTGACACACACACACAATGGTCAGGAATTGATTTTTTGTGTGGAGAATAAATGCTTCCACAGTCTAGGCTATTCTCCACACAAAACATCTCCATGCTATTTTGTGTGGAGAATAGCCCCTACTAAGTGGTTATTCTCCACACAAAATAGCATGATGTACAATTAACTTACATCACTATACATTTAAATCAGATTAAATTAAGAAATACTTAATGATTTATAATACATTTGACAATTAACATACTTAAGCCCCAATTCCTTACTTCTCTCCTAATCAACTTCCACTAGCATTCCATGTTGGGAAGATTGCTATGCCACACAAGAGACCAAGTATGTATGCAGATGTCCATGTGTGAGGAATTACTCTGGCTCTCCCTACCAAAACCAACCAATCCTCTTAAGGGGTGATAGCGAGTGATTAAGGAATGGGGTAGGAGTGTACTTAATTCAAATGGATTATGAATAATTGTGTAATTAATTAGATTGAGCCAATTATTATATAAATTTGAATTAGCAATGTAAATCTCGTTATTTCTACAATGATGTATAAGATAAGAATAATTACAATATCTATAGTATAGGCCCTATATCTACCTTGAATATAGTAATATTCAGACATAATCATAATGTGATGCATGGTTTTTGTACGTGCATGATATTTTGTGCAGAGAATAGATGCTTGCTTTAGTTCTTGGTATCAATGATATCAAAGCTTGCATATTTCTGACCACTTCATAGTTTGTCTAGTCTAGTTGTCCAATTTAATTCTCTTGGTATTTCTCTCATAGGTAGTAGGGATCCTCTTGGTATTTCTTTCATCCACACTTTGGATCCTTCGATCAATTCTTGCATTCAATGACATTGTAATTTTTATAGATATTTGCATTATTTTCATTTTATACTTTTTATAATTTAGATGTCTACCTCCACCATCTTGATAATTCTTTTAACTGCACTAGAGATCCTTCAATTTAGTTCTTTATGTTAATAGTTTTTCTCTTTGTGTGGTTCTTGCCATTATATATTCTATTTAATCTAGTTGTCTAACTCTATTTTGTCAAATTTAGTTTTTTTTTTGTTGCAATAACTCCTTGCATAGTTCTTTCTATTTTTACAATTTATTCAATTTAATTCCCCAATTCCATAGAAAGAACTATGAAAATTCATACTGCATTTACTGCGGGTCATTTATAGTTATGTTGACTATTGAGTACATACACATACACATACACATACAAACACACACACACATATATACACATAAACATATATATATATATATATATATATATATATATATATATAAACATATATATATATATGTATATATATATATATGTATATATACATATACATATACATATACATATACATATACATATACATATACATATACATATACATATACATATACATATATGTATATATATATGTTTATATATATATATATACATATATACATATATATATATATGTGTATATGTGTGTGTGTGTGTGTGTGTGTGTGTGTGTGTGTGTGTGTGTGTGTGTGTGTGTGTGTTATGTGTATTATATACATATATATATGTATACAAAATGTATACAAATACATATATATATATATATATATACATATATATATATGTGTGTGTGTGTGTGTGTGTGTGTGTGTGTGTGTGTGTGAGTGTGTGTATGTGTATGTACACACACATATATACATATATATGTATGCATATGCATATGTATATGTATGTGTATATATACACATACATACACATACATATACATACATATACATGTATATGTATATGTATGTATCTGTATGTACGTATGTATGTGTATATATATACACATACATACACATACATACACACACACACATAAACATACACATACATATATATACACTGTAATGCTCATCAAAATACCCTAGAGAAATAAACCATAACCTACTAACAAAAATAGATAATTCTTTTTAAGGCAACTATTACTACTATTATTCTTCAATGCATCATTAACTATTTACATGAATGAATAATTCAACAAGAACATATCCATAAAATCATATTACGTAAGTGGAATATGTATTTAACCATTAACACAATCTCTATATAAATTCATACAATGCAAATCCATTCCCTAGGGTATCTCAACATCATTACTTGATAAAATCCCAACACATCATATACCCATCTTAGAACATCATATTCTATTATCCATCTATCCATTTACTTTCCATACAACTATAATTAATCCTTAACACATTTTTATAACTTAGTCACATATCATACTCTTTAGATTCTTTTAGAAACTACCAAATCAAATACTCCTAGTATCCATTCTTCCATTCATCATAAAAACATCATAAATCATATAACCATTCTCTTCAATAAGACTAGATTATCCTTTAAGTTCATTACATACCTCTAAGACAACTAGCTCATTTATCTAAGAAATATAATCCATTTCATCTAGATAACTTCCATTCCTTTAACGATTTATAATACATTAACAAAAACATAAAATACAAAAAAGTTGCCGAGGTCCGTGATAACGAACCATAAAATACTCCTTATTTAAATAAATAAACAAATTGGAAAGAGGAATAGAATATTTCTAGAGTTCAAAAACTCTATTAAAGAAAAGAGGCTTTTTTCCATTGATATTGACTATTGTTAATTAGTAACAATATCTTTGTCAGAAAGCTAGTATTTCTCATGCTATTAAATAAGTCCTCTCCATGATTTAGGGATGAATAGTTCTTACAAGAAGGAGGTCTAGTCGACATGGGTGTCAAATGTAAAGTATTTGACATGTTTCTTCTTGATTTAAATAAATCATACTTTTCATGATTTGATCAGTCGGTTGTTTTTCGAGTGGTCTAGCTAGGAAAATATATCTCCATATAATTCAACCCAGTTTGCTTCCTCCTCTTTGGGCCCTTGCTATGGCACTTTACATCCATATTACTTGTTTTTTTAAAAAATTTTTAGGCACGTCGATTATATCCATATTACTCTCTTTTTCATTATCGTGGTACAATTCACACTATCTAACTTACAACTCCCTTCTTTGTGGATGAAGTCGATTTACGAATTATCTATCATCTATATGATATCTTTCTTATAGAAAGATGCTTATCAATATCCTTTCATTTTGTTTACTAAATACTCAATTCCATCTCATGCTAGTTAGTTATAGCATGAAATTGACATTATATATGTGTGTGTGTGTGTGTGTGTGTGTGTGTGTGTGTGTGTGTGTGTGTGTGTGTGTGTGTGTGTGTGTGTGTGTGTGTGTGTGTGTGTGTATGTATCTATATATATATCTATCTATATACATACATACATACATACATACATATATATATATATATATATATATATATATATATATATATATATATATATATATATATATATATATATATATATATATATATATATATATATATATAGACACACACACACACACACACACACACACACACACACACACACACACACACACACACACACACACATATAGTACACATACATATATATACACTGTAATACCCACCAAAATACCCTAGAGAAATAAACCATAACCTACTAACAAAAGGAGATAATTTTTTTTAAGGCAACTATTACTACTATTATTCATCAATGCATCATTAACTATTTACATGAATGCATAATTCAACAAGAACATATCCATAAAATCATATTACACAAGTGGTTCATATCTATTTAACTATTAACAAAATCTCTATATAAATTCATACAATGCAAATCCATTCCCTAGGGTATCTCAATGTCATTACTTGACAAAATCCTAACACATCATATATCCATCTTAGAACATCATATTCTATTATCCATCTATCCATTTACTTTCCCTACAACTATAACGAATCCTTAACACATTTTTATTACATAGTCACATATCACACTCTTTAGATTCTTTTGGAAGCTACCAAATCAAATACTCCTAGTATCCATTCTTCCATTCATTATAAAAACATCATAAATTATATAACCATTCTCTTCAATAAGAATAGATTATCCTTTAAGTTCATTACATACCTCTAAGACAACTAGCTCATTTATTTAAGTAATATAATCCATTTCATCTAAAGATAACTTCCATTCCTTTAACGAGATCTATAACAACAACTACTATTCTTCCAACTTAATTTCCATAAGATTATACATACAATTCCATCTGAGATAATACATCTAAGATGGACCGAATGACAATGTTGATAAAAACCCATAATACATCCCCAAAAGAACAATCGGAATGCTCATTTGTATCCAAGGCAACAAAAAAGTTACCATTTTTTAAATCCCCCTTATTTTAATATTAGAATTATTACTTTGATTTGACATCGAAACTATACAAAAAAGATGTCGAGGTCCGTGATAACGAAACATAAAATGCTCCTTATTTAAATAAATAAAAAAATTGGAAAGAGGAATAGAATATTTCTAGAGTTCAAAAAATCTATTAAAGGAAAAAGGCTTTTTTCCATTGATGTTGACTATTGTTAAATAGTAACAATATCTTTTTCGGAAAGCTAATATTTCTCAAGCTATTAAATAAGTCCTCCCTATGATTTAGGGATGAATAGTTCTTACAAGAACGAGGTCTACTTGACATGGGTGTCGAATGTAAAGTATTTGACATATTTCTTCTTGATTTAAATAAATCATATTTTTCATGATTTGATCAATCGGTTGTTTTTTGAGTGGTCTAGCTAGAAAAATATATCTCCATATAATTCGACCCAGTTTGCTTCCTCCTCTTCGAGCCCTTGATATGGCACTTTACATCCATATTACTTGTTTTTCTTTTTCTTTTTTAGGCACATTGATTATATCCATATTACTCTCTTTTACATTATTGTGGTACAATTCACATTGTCTAACTTATAGCTCCCTTCTTCGTGGATGAAGTCGATCTACGAATTATCTATCATCTATATAATATCTTTCTTATAGAAATATGCTTATCAATATCCTTTCATTTTTTTACTAAATACTAACTTCCATCTCATGCTAGTTAGTTATAGCATAAACTAGATATTATTTATATATTGAACTGTATATATATATATATATATATATATATATATATATATATATATATATATATATATATATATATATATATATATATATATATATATATATATATATATATATATATATATATATATATATATATATATATATATATTACACATACATATATATACACTGCAATTCCCACCAAAATACCCTAGAGAAATAAACCATAACCTACTAACAAAAGGAGGTAATTTTTTTCAAGGCAACTATTACTACTATTATTCATCAATGCATCATTAACTATTTACATGAATGCATAATTCAACAAGAACATATCCATAAAATCATATTACACAAGTGGAATATCTATTTAACCATTAACACAATCTCTATATAAATTCATACAATGCAAATCCATTCCTTAGGGTATCTCAATGGCATTACTAAACAAAATCCTAACACATTATATATCCATCTTAGAACATCATATTCTATTATCCATCTATCCATTTACTTTCCATTCAACTATAATGAATCCTTAACACATTTATATTACTTAGTCACATATCATACTCTTTAGATTCTTTTAGAAACTACCAAATCAAATACGCCTAGTATCCATTCTTCCATTCATCATAAAAATATCATAAATTATATAACCATTCTCTTCAATAAGACTAGATTATCCTTTAAGTTCATTACATACCTCTAAGACAACTAGCTCATTTATCTAAGTAATATAATCCAATTCATCTAGATAACTTCCATTCCTTTAACGAGATCTATAACAACAACTGCTATTCTTCTAACTTAATTTCCATTAGATTATACATACAATTCCATCTTACAATTTAAATGAAACACAAATGCATGAATACTAACACTTTCTTTTCCACATGAAACTCATTATCTAACATTACATAATGAATACCCAATACATCAATGAATGTATGATGAGATCTAGTCCTAAAATAATACTTCATATTCCTTTTCAATTATATTTAGAAATACATGAAGATACATGTCACAAGATTACATAATCTCTTTTACATATACAGATCATCATGATACATTATTTTCTAATCCAAATACATAGAAATCATCTCCAAAGAATATCCACATAATGAAGATCCAAGAATCCAATCCATGCATGCTAACATCAAGAAGATATCAAACCACCCAACCATGTGGAACCAATAAGGAACCACCCCCCATGCTAGGAGATAAAATAAGGTTCCAACTCACACTCAAGACCTAAGCTGACACCTAACAACCATAGGATACAACATGACTTCACAAGACTCCAACATAAATAGAACATGCAAAACACATCATGAGGCTAATCAAATCAATGAAAATTCCAAAGACATAATCAACAACAAGGGCATATGGATAATGGACACATGAAGGGAAAGAGTGTTATCACATGCTATCTTCACAAAGAAGGGGCCAATCCTCACCCTGATAGACATATGGAACCATATCAACCTTGGAGCCATTCAAGGGAGATTGGTTTATTGCTCCAACAGTCTTCCCAATCTCATCTCGAGCGTGCATGCTTCTAGGGATATGAGGTGGGGCCACAAACCAATTATTATCCTGTTTAGAGAATTCCTAAATACCCAAACACACTAATCACTTATTATGATTATCACTTGTAATTACAAGAAAACTCTCCATGTGGTTCCATAGGTCTAGAGCCCCTCCTAGAGATCTAATGCTCATGACCTTGGTCCTACACATGCAAGAGACCACTCTCCCAACCATGTACCATAACCATAGGGTAACACACAAACAAAATACATCACAATAACTATTAGACAACTCGGATAACCAGTGGACAACTGAGAGGGGGGTGAATCAGTTGTCGATTGATTATAGAACTTTAAGTATTAAAACCTTATTACTGGAATACATAAACCAAATACTAGAATAATAGATATAACAGTTAAGCGCAAATATAAACCATAGAACATTTACCAAACATCCACAAAAGATAACACCAAGATTTGTACGTGGAAAACCTAGTAAAGGGAAAAAACATAGTGGGAAGCCTACCCATAGTGAGATAATATTTCTACAGTAAGTATGTGATTACAAAAAGAGGTACATGCAAATGCAAGAAGGCCAATATCCTAGAGCACACTACTCATCACAAAAGGAGCCTCACTGACTACAAAATAAATCCAGACTACAATTCAGAAAGAAGAGTGAATTGCAAGAATATCATCTCCTATGCTTGAGTAAAATTCCGGTTAAGCTTGGTACCTAAGTTCTTAAACCTCTTTCACCAACCCAATTTGATCACCTATGATCAACCAAAACCTCTGCATATGATT